>NW_006408536.1:11444279-11464917 GCF_000296735.1 Chrysochloris asiatica
GCAGAAATCATTGGACAATATCATTAATATTACATGCAAGTAAAATATGCAGCCATAGGTTGACAGAGAACTTCCAAAGGTTCAAGCCAGATTCAGAGGACATGGAACGAGGGATGTCATTGTTGATGTCAAATGAATCTTGGCTGAAATCAGAGAATACCAGAAAGATGTTTACCTGTGCTTTATTAACTATGCACAGGCTTTCTATTATGTGGATCATGACAAGCTATGAACAACATTGCAGAGAATGAGTGTTCCAGAACACTTAATTGTGCTCATGTGGAAGCTGTACATAGACTAAGAGGTAGTTGTTCGAACAGAAAATATTTAATCTGTATGCTGAGCAAATAATCTGAAAATCTGGATTATATGAAGAAAAATGTGGCATCAGAATTGGAGGGAGACTAATTAACCACCTACAATATGCAGATGATACAACCTTACTTGCTGAAAGTGAAGAAAACTTAAAATACTTATAGATGAAGATCAAAGACCACAGCCTTCGGTATGGATTGCACCTCAGTATAAAGAAAACAGAAATCCTCACCAAATGAAGAAGGATCAGCAAACAACATCTGTATAGATGTAGAAAAGATTGAAGTTGTCAATGACTTCATTTTTCTTGGATCAACCAATAACACTCATGGAAGCAGCAGTTAAGAAATCAAACAACGTATTCCATTAGGCAAATCTGCTGCACAAGAAGACCTCTTTAAAGTGTTGAAGAGTAAAGATATCAATTTGAGGACTAAGGTGCGCCTGACCCAAGCCATGGTATTTTCATTAACCTCATATGCATGGGAAAGGTGGACAGTGAATAAGGAAGACTGTAGAAGAATTGGTGCATTTGAATTACAGTGTTGGAGGAGAATATTAAAAGTACCATGGACTGCCAAAACATATCTGTGTTGGAAGAAGTACAGCCAGAATGCTCTTTGGAAGTCAGAATGACCAGACTTTGTCTCTCATACTTCAGATATATTATCAGGAGGGACCAGTTCCTGAGATGGATATCATGTTTGGTAGAGTGGAGGGTCAGAGAAGCAGAGGAAGACCCCCAATGAGATGTTTGGCACGGTGGCGGCAGCAGTGGGCTCAGGTGTAACAATTGTGAGGTTGGCACGGGAGCGGGTGGTGTTTCGTTCTGTTGTGCACAGGGTCACTATGAGTCAGTATCGACTCGATGGCACCTATCAGCAACAACAACATGCCTTCAAGCCATATAATATTTCAGAATAGTATTCCAGGAGCTGCAGACCAACCATATGACTGTAAAGGTCTTTTTGACTTCTTCCTTTGACTCAATGTCTTTTCTAACTATGGATATTTTCTAGTGTGAATCAGCAAACATGGACAAGACAACTACTTTATTTCCTGAATGCTACTTGGGGATTGTGTGACTGGGTGGAATATACGTAAATAGCAGGGTGTTTTTTTCCTTGCTACCAATCAATCATGTTGTGCAGGTATTCTCCAACACAAGTAGACTGTCCCTGTGTACTTGTAGGTGTCCATATTTTCTAGACAATTGCATTGACTCACTCCCTGTTAGCCTGCAATGTTATCTATTGGACATCACAATTATGAAATCTCAGTGGTTTACATAATAGGCATCTGATTAGCTTACTCATACTCACCTGTACCTCTTTTTTACATCTGTGTTTGGTCTGGGGTGGCTTTGCTGAACTCATCTGGACTCTCATGTGCCTAAAGATCAACAGGTCAACTGGAGTTCAACTAATCAAGGATGCGCTATCTGGGACAGCTGTGCTTTATATTGCAGGTCTGTGAGTCTGCTGCAAATGTTGCTCCTCCTCTTGTTTGTATTATGTGGAGTTAGAGTATAATAACCTCTTTACATCAATAGCAGAGACACAAAAGGCCTCTGAAAGTCTAGGCTTGGAACTGGCACACTATCACATCCACATCATTCTACTGGCCAAAGGAAGTCACATGACCAAATCAAACTTCAAGGAGTGGGGAAATATACTACAACTCTTTAGAGGGAGAAGTTGCGAAGTCACATGATATGAATGCCTGGAAGAGATATGACCTGAATACAGGGAAGAGAGAATGGAAAATTGGAGCCATTAGTGCCATGTCTTGGAGTCCTGGTATGGCACAATAGGATAAGCACTGGACTGCTAACCTCAAGGTTGGCAGTTCAAACCCAGCAGCTGCTCCTTGGAAACCCTGTAAAGGGTTGCTATGAATCAGAACCGACTCGACAGCACTTAACAACAGCATCTACCTCTTTTCTTTTCTGAGTATGACATATGTCATATACATGTAGGCATCCCATAGTGGCAATTCCTACCCCAATGCAGTTGCCAGCAACCCTATCACAAAGGGAGGGTACTAAAGTGATTAAAAGCACAGTACTGGCTAGCAGTCACACAAGAACTCAAATATTTACTTTACCATTGCAGCAACTTTGAGCAAATAAACTTCTCTGAGGATTATGCTCGTCATTTAAACAACAAATATGTTGTTGTTGTTAAGTGCCATAGAGTTGGTTTCACTCAAAGCATCCTGAAATAGAGTTTCTGAAAAGCAGTTGGTGGGTTTGAACTACCTACCTTGTGATCCAAAGTGACCTATAATAGCACCTAATTTGAGGGTTGTTTGGGGATTGAATGAGGTAATGTTTGCAAATTGTTTAGCACAGTGACATGCAAAGTATCTTGTCTCCCTCCTCTTTTCACACATTTTCTCTTCTCATTAGCTTCTCTGTCCTTCCCTTTCTCTTTTTCTTTCTTTTCCCAGCTCTCTTGCTTTAGGATCTACTTCCTGGTTGGTATTCCCTATCTCAAATGAGCTCATTTTACATAAAACACACACAAAAAAAAGCTTTTCAAAAGAAAAATGATTAATTTCCTAGGTTCGGCCTCTGAGTCTGAACAATACCTCTAGAATAAAACTGAACATAAAACAAGCCTCACAAAGCTACTGAAAAAAGTCACTGGGTCTGTAAGTTCAGCATAGATCAGATTTTGCCATGAAGAAAACATTGATTTTTCTGTATTTCCAACCATGACCTTGCATTTGTGGTAACCATGACAACTGCCTAAGTTGTGAGGCTTTGGTAATGCCAACAGAGTGAATTCATTGTAAATTAGCTGGAGGAAAGTGACAAGGGGGATGTAATGAGCATAATTATTGATGTCCTCTGACCATCTAGTATTAAATACTCTGAAGTCTTCCTTGACATCTTTGGAGACAGGTTCTCAACCTTGGTGGCACATTAGAATCTATCTCCTGGGGAACTGAAAAATAGCAGTGTCAAGGGCCCATTTACAAGGATACTAATTTAATTAGTTTGGGATGGAGTCCAGTCATCAGGATTTTTTAAATACCTCTAGATGATTCTAGGCGTCCTGGTTTGGCACTGTAGGATAAGCACTGAACTGCTAACTGCAAGGTTGGTGGTTCAAATCCACCTCGGAAAACTTACATAAAAGAACTGACTCAAGGACACTTGACAACAACAATGCTAAGATCCATAAGTCCCTGGGTGGTACAAATGTTTAAGTGCTTTACTACTAGCCATTAGGTAAGTGGTTGGAACCCCCCAAAAGCACCGTGGAAGACAGGCCTGGTGGTCTGCTTCTGAAAGGTCACAGCCCTGCACACATGGAGACGCCATGAGTCTGAAGTGAGTTGCCAGCAACTAACAATAACAACATGTCAGGACCCCTCACCAAACCAATTAAATCTGAATCTCCAGAGACAGAGTGTAGATGTCAGGATGTTTCAAATGCTCCCCCAGGTGAATTTTTTATCCAGGGCAGCTAACAGTTGGGATTTAAAAACCTGCTATGGTGTGGTTTTATATGGGATTGCAAAGAAGGAGAGAAGAAATACTAAAGTCTTTCAAGAAAAAAAAAAAAAAAGATGGAATGAAAAACCATAACATTTTATAGGTTAATTAAAATCCCATCTTACCTTTCTTCTTCTCTTTTTTGATTTTTTTCATTTTTATCATATTCTTGAATCGTGGCTCTGCATCTATATTCTCTCTTCTCTCCTAAACCTGGCTTACTAAGACATTTCCTTACCAATGAATATTTCATTTGAAGAATTTAGAAAATGATCAAAAGAAGTATTACTTGGGAAATGGAACTTACAAGATCTACTGCTAAAAGAGAAGTCACCAAAACTGTAATGAAATATATTTTATTTTAATTTTAGCAGCTGTGAGGATATGTTCTTTCAGTAAGTGTATATTAAAGGTAATTCACTGCAAAAAACGTCAGCATCTGTAGAAAAAGAGAACACAGGAAAACAAACTAAATATAGTCAGAGAATGGCTAAAGGCATCTGCTTTATTACATAAGGTTGTTGAGAGCATGACTAACTTGGTCCGACAAAAAACTGGGCAAATAGCCAGTGTCTTGTGGGCAAAAAAGAAATTTTTCCAGATGCATTACATCCACCCCCAACATCTTCCAAATATCTTTGTCATTCTTCCCAGAAGAATGCTCTGAGAAATTACCTCTCCCAGATCTAAAGCCACATGCCTAGTATGGTAGCCACTAGTCACAGGTTGCTTCACAAATGATCTAAAATGAAAACTTTAGTTCTGTCATACTGGCTACATGTCCAGGGCTCAATAACCATATGTGGCTGTTGGCTACTGTATTGGAAAGTGCAGAATGTTTCCACCATCACAGAAATTTCCATGGGATATGATGTTTTAAAGGTGTTAACAGTGCAAGGAACACATTTCCTTGTTAACCAGAAGTAAGTCTTCTTCTAGAGCCCTCTAGAACACAGACATCAATTCTCAGCGTTTACATTTTCTCCTCTACAAAATAACTCCAAAGGAAGAGTTAAAGAATAATATTTAGATGTTCCAAGGAGCAGAATTCTAAATAAAAACCCACCATAGGATAAGCACTGGCCCGCTAACTGCAAGGTCGGCGGTTTAAACCCACCAGCCACTCCTCAGAAACCCTATACAGGATCACTATGAGTCAGAACCGATTCGAAGGCACTTAAAAACAACCACTCGTAAAAAAAAAATGTTTCAACTAATAATTTGGAGAAAACTAAGGCTGATGGTCAAAGACTTCAGCCTTCAGTATGGATTGCACCTCAGTGTAAAGAAAACAAAAACCCTACAACTGGACCAATAAATAATAACATGATAAATGGAGAAAAGATTGAAGTTCTCAAAGACTTCATTTTGTTTAGATTCATTTTCAGCACTGATAGCAAGAAAGCAAATGACGTATTGCACTAGGCAAATTTGCTGCACAAGACCTCTTTAAAGTGTTCAAGAGCAGAGATATCAGTTTGCAGACTAAGGTGCACCTGACCCACAACTTGATATTTTCAGTAGCCTCATATGCTTGTGAAAGTTGAACAATGAATAAGGAATGCTGTAAACAAACCAATGCATTTGAGTTATGGTATTAGAGAAGAATACTGAAAGTAGCATGGACTTCCAGAAGAACAAACAAGTCTGTTTTGGAAGAAGCACAGCCGGAATGTTCCTTAGAAGCCAGGATGGTGAAGTATGTCTCTCAGACTTCAGGCAGGGGAGGGACCATTTCCTGGAGGATATCATGCTTGGTAAAGTGGAGAGTTACCAAAAAAGAGGAAGACCTGTAATGAGATGGATTTGCACAGTGGCAGCAGCAATGAAGTCCAACATAACAAAAATTGTGAAGGCCTTGCTTAGTTCTGTTGCACATAGGGTCGCTATGAGTCAGAACCAACTGGTTCTGCTAAAAACAATAGCAAGGCATAGTATAGAAGCAGTCCCTGTTTTATGTGGAATTGTGTACGAGATCCAGTCCTTATTGTGTCTTTAAGTCTTTGTGTGGAATTTGTAGGTGAGTCAAGAACATATGGTTCATAAGAGTTGAAGTCTTATCATTTAAATGATTTCAAAGCTGCAAGTGCAGCAAGTAAAGGTGATTGTGATGAAAAATTTGTTAAGAGTAAGGGTTGCCTCAAGGAGCTCTGGTAGTGTAAATGGTTATGAGTCAGGCTGCTAACCTCAAGGTCAGCAGTTCAAAACTGCCAGCTGTTCTGCAGGAGAAAGATGAGACTTTCTTTTCCCATAAAGATTTACAGCCTCGGAAACCCTACACAGGGTCACTATGAGTCAGAACCGACTCCACGGCACATAACCGCCAACCAGGAGTTGCCTCAGTCATTTCAAAATGAGGGCAAATTTACATTGCCCAGAAATCTGACTTTTGTAAACTGAAACTGCCTATCCAAAAGTATTTTCAGTGTTTCTTAAAATATAGTCTATGTCTTACCTCAGAGTTACTGAATCAGAATAGTTGGGGTGGAAATCATGAATGGATGGGCAATTTAACAAGACTCTTGATGATGTTTATAATTACCATTTGAAATAACTAGCAAGCAAAAACTAAAATTTAAAAAAAGTCCATAGATTTCTAGCTTTCTCCAGTTTCTCACACCTTGTGATTACAGTTTAATTCGACTTGTTGAATTGATCACTCTTTTGATCCCAAACCTGTTTGGGAAGTCAATAGGTCTCTATAACAGCGAGATTACATTCATGATCCTGCCGGGAGGGTTAAATTGCTGTGTACTCCACACTTGTTTTTCCTGTGACTGGGCAGTACTATTGAGTTTCAGTAATGTTATTTAGTATATCTCTCATAAATTGCTCATTTGGGGCTTGCCAAATGATTACCTAGGAAATATTTTGCACAGTTCCTGAAAGAAGCTGTTGCAATTGCAAACAGCAGGAAAACACAGCCATTAAAAGAGAGAGAATGCCTATGTTTTTACAACAAAATAATTAGAAGCCATTACTGGCGCTGTTTAGATTTCAGTACCTCATTTATCTTCCTTTCAATTAGAAACAGCGTGCCCAAATAGGAAAAGTCTGGCTAAACTTGAATACGTTTTGCCTGCACTGTCTTGATAAAGTGTGACCCCCATTGATAATAGAGTCTACACATTTCTCTTTTAAGTACAACTGTTGTTGGGTGGTACTAAGTTTTGAGGTAAAGAACTGTGTAACGCTTTCACAAATTTGCATCCATTTATTCATCATGATAATGCAATCTCAGAGATGGAATTTTTGAGTTTGTTAACCAGTTTCTCAATGTCTGAAGCCCTTGCACAGATTTCTTAATGAATGATTGTCTACTCTGATTTGCACACCTCCAAAAACAACATGATTATTTCTTCCCTCAAAAAAGACCTTTCTCGTTTGGGGACACCGCTTCCTCATGCAATGCCCCTGAATCATTTATTATTCGGCTCTAGTTCTGTCATTCTAGATCACACAGGACAACTGGTCTAAGAATGGAATATTACGAAGGTGTCTCCCCCTTTTGTCTTCTCTTTATGTTCAGAAATACTTTCTTTTAGCTCACATATGATGAAAATTGAACAAGTCGTTATATTCCTTTAAAACACTTTTCCATATTGTATGTCTTAATTTAGACAATTCATAGTTATATAATCCAGAGTTGCTAATTCAAAGAGATTTCACCAGCAATAGAGAGTATCTAGAATGTTGGGGATATTTATGAAAATATCCATTACATCCCAACTCTAACAGTCAATCTATTAAATCTGTTTGGAAAAAACTCAAATTTTATTCATTATTTTCACATATTTATTATATGTCCACCTGCTTCATGTAGTGATTTAACTATAAAAAAGAAGTTTAAGATCTAGGAAAACTACAGTTAGATGGTGTGGTGCTGTAGGATAAGGACTAGATGGCAAGGTCATTTGAACCTTAAGGTCGGCGGTTCAAACTCACCAACCGCTCCTCAGAAACTCACTATGAGTCTAAACCAACTCAATGGCACTTAATGACATATAATACAAACCTTAAGTATTTTCCCCTTCAGTATTCTGTGCTAATATGCTTGCTGAAAGGGGATGTGAGAGCTGTAAAACGTGTACTGATCCAGTTCTCAGAAGAGGTACAGTCTAATTATTTCAATTAAACTCTGCCTTATAAACCAAGGCATTGTACTGGTTCGTTCCTGTTCAACCCCCTGCTGAAAATGTGCCTTTCCACCTCAAATACACTGAATCAGAATCTACATTTTAACATTCTCCTTGTAAAAAGTAAGTTCAGATTCAGTGTATCTGGAGAGGAAAGGCACATTTTCAGCAGCGGATCAGACCAGAACGAACTAGTTTAAAGTGCAGTTGTAAACATACTAGGCGGTCTTCAGCAGATCACTTTACCTGATTCAGTTGCATTTTCTGTTCTACCTACCTGGTGGATTTGTGTACTGTTGTTCACTTTGTTTCAGTTGAGATGATGCTGGACAAATGGCTTATGTTATTAAAGAGAACCAAGTGTAGTTTCTTTAATATAGACAAAATAATCTGTTTATGCTGTATTACTTTACAGTTGACAAAGTACTTCTCAAGCATTATATCCTTATGTATTTTCAAAGATTTGTAAACTATTATGGGAGAAAAAAATTGTGACTCAGATAAAACAGACATTCAATTTTTGAATTACTGCAATAAATTTAATGATTATCATCTCTTTGGATTGGGCACACATATGCATCCTTTTCTATCAGTTGGCTAGGTAGATGTCTTCCAAAATTCTTGGAATAGGTGAGTGCCTCCAGTGTTGCATCAGTTTGTTGAAAGATTTCAAATTGTATTCCATCAATTCCTGGAGCCTTGTTCTTTTCCAATGCCTTCAATGTACCTTGGATTTCTACCCTACTTGATCATAATTACCTCTTGAAATGTTTGAACATCGACCATATTTGTTAGTAAAAGTGGCTCTGTGTATTATTGTCATCTTCTTTTGATGTTTCTGCATTATTCAATATTTTGTTCATGGAGTGTTTCAATATTACAAGTCAAGGCTCGGAGATATTCTTCATTTCTTTCAGCTAGAGAAATGCTAAGCGTGTTCTTCCCATTTGGTTTTCTACCTCCAGAACTTTGCGAATTACATTATAATATTCGACTTTGTCTTCTTGAGCTGCCATTTGAAATTTTATATTCAGTTCTTTTGCCTCCTCATTACTTCCATTTGTTTTAGCATCTCTACATTGGAAAGCAAGTTTCAGAGTATCTTCTGACATCCATTTTGGTCTTTTCTTTATTTCTTGTTTTCTTAATGACCTTTTAGTTTTTTCTTCTATGACGTTCTTAATGCCATCCCACAACTCTTCTAATCTTCAGTCATTAGTGGATAATGCATTAATCTGTTCTTGATATGGTCTCTAACTTCAGGTGGGATATGGTCAAGGGTACAGTTTGGCTCTCGTGGACTTGCTTAATTTTCTTCAACTGCAGCCTGAACTTGCATGTGATTATCAATACATCTTGATTGCATGTTAGATCAATTTCAGACTGAAGTAGTTGGTTGTTAAGTACCAACGAGTTGGTTCTGACTCATAGCAACCCTGTATAGGGTTTCTGAGGAGTGACTGGTAAGCTTTAACCACCGACCTTGTAGTTCAAACCAACTTTGCAGTCCAGTGCATTAACCCAGAGCCACACCAGAAGGAGTTGGTAGAATTCTTCAATTGCATCATCACTGACTTTATTATTTTGAATAATAGTAATATTAACTGGTCTTCCTTGTAGGAGCATGGAAGTTATCTTATCACAGACAGCCTTATACTTCAAGATAGATCTTGAAAAGTTTTTTTTTTTTGATGATGAATGTGACACCATTCCTCTTCAATTTTTCTTTCCTGGCATAATAAACCATATTATTGTCAGATTCAGTTGGCAAGTACCAATCTGTTTCAGTTCACTGGTGTCTAGGATATCAATGTTTATACGTTCCATTTCATTTTTGACAACTTCCAGTTTTCCTAGTTTCATATTTCATCATTCCATGTTCTGATTATTAATAAATGCTTATAGCTGTTTCTCTTCATTTTGAGTTGTGCCTCATCAGCAAATGAAAGTCCCGAAAGCTTTAGTCAGTTTGCATCATCACAGTCTACTCTACTTTGAGGAGGCAGGAAGGAGCTCTTCCCTAGTTATATTTTGAGTGCCTTCCAACCTGAGGGGCTCATCTTCTATCTGACAATATTCTGGTGCTATTCATAATGTTTCAATATTCAATATTCTGGTGCTATCTGACAGTGTTTCACTGCTATTCATCGGGGTTTTGGTGACTAAACATTCAGAAGTCTGGCTTAGTCTCGAGCTCAGCTGCAACCTGTCCACCCTAGGTGAGGCTGTTAGTATTTAAAATACCAGTGACATAGTTTTCAGAGTCACAGCAACATACAAGCCAGCACATTACGAAAACCTGATAGATGTGTAGTGGTTATATATTATTGTTCTTAGTGCCATCAAGCCTGTTTAGGCTTTCCAAGAAATGCATACCCTATATATGTATACCCTATATATGTATAATATAGTCCTATATATGTATACCCTATATATGTATAATATAGTCCTATATATGTATACCCTATATATGTATAATATAGTCCTATATATGTATACCCTATATATGTATAATATAGTCCTATATATGTATACCCTATATATGTATAATATAGTCCTATATATGTATACCCTATATATGTATAATATAGTCCTGGTGAGGCACTATGTTGTTGTTGTTATGCGCCGTGGAGTCGGTTCCGACTCATAGCAACCCTGTACAGGGTTTCCGAGGCTGTAAATCTTTTCGGGAGCAGAAAGCCTCATCTTTTTCCTGTGGAAGGTAGTTTCAAACTGCTGATCGTAACCACTACGCTACCAGAGCTCCTAGGTGAGGCACTATAAGGGTAAGCATATATAAATATATATAAAACAGAGTCCTGGTGTGGCTCTCTGTGTTAATGGGCTGGACTGCAAAGTTGGTTTGAATCACAAGGTCAATAGTTCAAGCTCACCAGCTGCTCCTCGTAAACACTATACGTGATACCTATGGGTCATGACCTACTTGACAGCACTTAAGAATAACAACATATATTTATTTGTTTTATTGTTGTTAAGGAAATAAGAATGCTTGTTGATAGATGGACAAAGTGTATTGAAAAGCAAGGAGATAATGTTGAAAATGATGTATATGTCTTTTCTAAAAATTGGTTAAAATAAATTCTACAGAGTACAGATAATTTTTAACTTTCCCTCTTCTGTGTGTGTATATATATGTATATATGTATATGCTGTTGTTGTTAACTGCCATCGAGTCAATTCTACCCATAGCAACCCTGTATAAGGTTTCCAAGGAACAACTAGTGAGCATGAATCACCGACCTTGCAGTTCAAATGACTTTGCAGTCTGACATTGCATTAGCCTATACAGCGCCATGCCAGGACTCCTGTATATGTATATATACATATATACACATACATATGTTTATACATACATAAATGTGAGTGTATATATATAGTTGTTAACAAGGAGCTCTGGTAGCATAGTGATTATGAGTTTGGCTGCTAATCTCAAGGTCAGCAGTTCAAAAGTACCAGCCACTCCATGGGAGAAAGATGAGGCTTTACAGATTTACAGCCTTGGAAACCCTATACAGGATTACTATGGGTCAGAACAGACTCGACAGCACTTAACAATAACAAATAATAGTTAGGTGCCATTGAGTCTGTTCTGACTCATAGTGACCCTGTCTAGGGTTTCTGATGAGCCAGCCGGTGGGCTTGATCTGCAGACCTTGTGGTTCACAGTCCAGTGCTTATCCTATAGTGCCACACCAGGAGTATATATATATATTGCTGTGGGGGTTAATGTACTGAACTGCAAAGTCAGTTTGATCAGCAAGGTCAGAGGTTCAAGCTCATCAGCTGATCCTCAGAAACCCTAGGCAGGGTTGCCATGGGTTGATGGCACTTAACAATATAATATATATATATATTGTTGTTAAGTGCCATAGAGTTGGTTCACACTCATAAGTGACCCTATATGGAATTTCTGAGGAACAGCTGGTGAAATTGAACCACTGACCTTGCTGTTCAAACCACCTTGTGATCCAGTGCTTATCCTGTAGTGCCTCACCAGGACTCCATACATATTCATGGTTGTGGTGTGCCATGGAGTCGATTCCAACCCATAACTATCCTGCATAGGATTTCTGTGACTGTCAATCTTTACGGAAGCAGAAAGCCTCCTCTTTCTCTTATGGAACTTCTGGTAGTTTCAAACTGCTGACCTTGAGGTTAGTAGGTCAACTCGTAACCACTATGCTACCCAAACTATATATATACTTTTGTTGTTGTTGTTAAGTGCCTTTGAGTCGGTTCCAACTCATTGTGACCCTGTTTCCAAGGAGTGACTGGTGAGCTTGAGCTGCCGATATCACGGTTCAAACCAACTTTGCAGTCCAGCACATTAACCTACAGCACCACACACCAGGACTCCACTTATATATAATATATATATATATATATCCACTTATATATAATTTATATATATATATATATCCTCTCCTTTGATATCCCATATGAGTAAAGTTTTACTAAAGGCAATACAAAAATGGCTGCAACCATACATTGACAAAGAACTTTTAGAGGTTCAATTCAGATTCAGAAGTGGATGTAGAATGAGGGATATCATTGCTGCTGTCAGATGGATCTTTGCTGAAAGTAGAGAATACCAGAATGATGTTTACCTGTGCTTTAGTAATTATGCAAATGTCTTTGATTGTGTGGATCATGACAATTTATAGACAACATTGTGAAGTATGAATGTTCCGGAACACTTAATTGTGCTCATAAGGAACCTATACATGGTCTAAGAGCTAGTTGTTAGAACAGAACATGAGAACACTGAATGGTTTCATAATAGGAAAGGTGTGCGACAAAGTTGTATTCTTTCACCATACTTATTCAACCTGTATGCTGAGCAAATCATCTGAGAAGCTGAGTTAGATGAAGAAAAACATGGCATCAGGATTGAAGGAAGACTCATTAACAACCTGCGATATGCAGATCTTACAACCTTGCTTGCTGAAAGTGAAGAGGACTTAAAACACTTACTGATGAAGATCAAAGAGCACAACCTTCTATATGGATTACATCTCAATGTAAAGAAAACAAAAATCCTCACCACTGGACCAATAAACGACATTCTTATCAGTGGAGAAAACATTGAAGTTGTCAAGGACTTCATTTTTCTTGGATAAACCAACCATCGACACTTGGAAGCAGCAGCCAAGAAATCTAACATGTTACATTAGGGAAATCTGCTGTACAAGACCTTTTTAAAGTGTTGAAGAGCAAAGATATCAGCTTGAGGACCCAAGTCATGGTATTTTCAATAATAACCTCATATGCGAAAATTGGACAGTGAATAAGGAAGATCGTAGAAGATCTGATGCATTTAAGTTATGGTGTTGAAGGAGAATATTGAAAGTACCATTGGCTGCCAAAAGAACAAACAGATCTGTTTGGGAAGAAGTATAGCCAGAGTGCTCCTTGGAGGCCAGGATGGTCTGACTTTGTCTCTCATACTTTGGCCATGTTATCAGGAGGGACCAATCGCTGGAAAGAGATATCATGTTTGGTAAGGTGGAGGGTCAGAGAAAAAGAGGAAGACCCCCAGTGAGATGGATTGGCAAAGTAGCAGCATCAATGGGCTTAAGTATGGCAACAATTGTGAGGTTAGCCTAGGACCCAGCAGTGTTTTGTTCTGTTGTGCATAGGGTCGCCATGAGTTGGTACTGACTCTATGACACCTAACACCAACAACAAAGACCTTTCTTTACTGAGGAACCCAAGATCAGCAGGTCAAATGTCTGCCAGTAGAAGCTAATGAATCTAAGGTTGGCAGGTAAGGTGACTGGCTGCTGATCTCTCCCTGAATCAGCATGCAATACAGCAGGCCACTGGCTCGAGGCCAAGAAACTGGTAGAAATCATATGACAAAGCAGATGCAAGATCCAGAACTAGCAAAAATCAAGCAAACTTTGCCAAATGTCCTATATATTGGAAGTAGGCCACACCCCTGAGGAACTTTCCTTTGAGTTGATTGGCTGCTCATAGTAAATATCATCATGGAAATGATTACATTACATTAGATCTCTTCGTGGGGGATTACAACATTTTCATTGCCAAACCATTGAGAATCCTGGCTCAGTCAAGTTAACACTAAACTTTAACTATCACAAAGGGCTTCAAAAAGTTCTTGGAAAATTTCCATGCTCTTCTAAATTCGTATTTCCATGAACTTTTTGAAGCCTTCTGATATGTAACTGTTTCCAGGTTGTCTTGCTAATGTCTGACTAAATTTTTTGTTGGCTCAAAATCAAGTCTGCTATCTACTTTGTAGATGCTAAAGCTAATTTAAGCTAATTTAAAGCTAATTTAAGAAGTTCTTGGTGTGGCACTGTGGGCTAATCCATTGGACTGCAAAGTCCACTTGAACCGCAAGGCTAGCAGTTCAAGCCCATCAGCTGCTCCTCGGAAACCCTATACATGGTCACTATGGTTCGGAACTCAACTCTATGGCACTTAACAACAACAGAGCTAATTGGATATATTTGTTCCTAAACAGTCATACTTTTTTTTTTTTTTTCACAATAGATAAACTTTTGTCAATATTCCTGATCTTCGGCAAACTGATCAAATAACTGACTTTATGGCTTGATCCCATGACATTTGTTTCTAATTTGTCATTTTGTGTCCTGCCATTTTAAAAGTAACAGCTGAAGCAGGAATAACAAAAGGGAGGGGAAAAGACCTCTTGAATTAGTACTTTGATCCCCTTCTCTGAAAGTTGCCTTTTCCCAGAAATATATTTTGTAAAGTTTTGTTTCGTTTAGTTTTAAGCCTCTCAGGAGGTGGTGGCACTGGCACTTCCTTGGCGGCATATTTCACAGTCTAATAATCTTAATAGCTCTAATACCCTAGAATGTATTTAATCCAGTCCTATTTGTTTGTATAGGTTAAAAATTTCCAAGGACCTCTCATCTCCCAAGCAACAGGAATTTTTAAATGGTCTCATCACTTTTTAATTGATCAAACTTTTACCCTTTATTTTTAGTGGTTAAAATAAAAAGTTTGGAATGAGCAGTTTAGTTTGCCCCACAAAGGCCTTCCACAGTTATACCCAGGATTATTTTCAACATGTTTTTCTCAACTGAATTTTGCAACTTGCTTCCCATGTCCCTGTTAAAATACGATTGGTCCTATATATCCCTGTTTAAGTATCAGTAATTAAAATCGTAGCTTGAATTTGGTATCTATCAAGTGGTGGGCTATACACTTTCACAGGGTTTCTCAGCCTTGATGCTATTGACATTTTGGAGCAGCAATTCTGTGTTGTGGGGATTGTCCTGGCCATTATAGGATGTTCAGTATCATCTCTGACAACCAAACATGCCTCTATTTGCCAAATGTCCTCTGGGGAGCACATTCACACCTCATAATCCCTAATTTGGATTATTTCATTTAATCCTTTCCACATCCTTGTGAAACAAATGGCATTTTAATTTTACAGTGTAAGAAAATAAGGCTAAAAGAAGATCAATAATTTACCTGGAGTCACACAGCAAATGGATAAGCCAAGATTTGAACCCTTCTTCTGACTTCAATGTGAATGATTTTTCTACTACTAATACAATCTTACTTTAATATAATATCTTCACAACATATTGTAATTTAGAATATGCTTTAATACATATTATTGCATTTAAGGTACCAGTGACATTGTAGAAGCTTTCCTTCACATTTTATTTTAAAATCTATGGAAATTTTTAAAGCTCTTTTCACAAAGGAAAAACTCATTTAACTTCTATGTGAGGATTTCTTATGGATTATTATTCTGCACTTTATTGTTGTCCTTTGTGAAGCTTGGATGACTCTGATTTATCAAGAGCACATTTTGCTTGGATTCTGAGTTCTAAAGAATTATGATCCCTCTCATCTTTACCTAATCAGAAATTGAATTAGCATTATGTGGTGGTGATGTGCCAATCAGTTGATTCCAACTCATGCTGCTATTAGGTGCCATCGAGTCAGTACTGACTCATCGCAACCCTATGCACAGCAGAACAAAACACTGCCTGGTCCTGCGCCAACCCCACAATCGTTGCTACATTTGTGACCATCGCTACTGCCACTGTGCCAATCCATTTCATCAGGGGTCTTCCTCTTTTTCTCTGACTCTCCATTTTACCAGGCATGATATCCTTCTACAGAGACTGGTCCCTCCTGACAATAAGTCTGAAGTATGAGAGATGAACTCTGACCATCCTGGCTTCCAAGGAGCACTCTGGCTGTACTTCTTTCAACACAGATTTGTTTGTTCTTTTGACAGTCCATGGAACTTTCAGTATTCTCCTCCAGTACCATAACTCAGATGCATCAATTCTTCTGTGATCTTCCTTATTCATAAATTACTGAAAATACCATGGCTTGGGTCAAGCACATCTTAATCCTCAAACTGACATCTTTACTCTTCAATACTTTAAAGAGATCTTGTGCAGCAGATTTGCCTAATGCAATATGTCATTTGATTTCTTGACTGCTGCTTCCAGTCAAGACCTGTATAAGGTTTCTGAGGCTGTAAATCTTTACAGGAACAGAAAGCTTCATCCTTTTCCCATGAGTTCCTAGTGGATTCAGACTGCTGAACTCGTCTCCAAATTAAGATGCTTGGCACTAGGAGAATGGCCGTTCTAACCCCATCTTAACTTCTTCTTGCTTCCCCAACTATCATTAACCTGTGTACACACTGGAGCCTTGTTGTTGTTAAGTGCTATTGAGTCAGTTCTGACCCATAGCAACCCTGTATAGGGTTTCCAAGGAACAACTGGTGAGTTTGAACTGCTGACCTTGCAGTTCAAACTGGCTTTGCAGTCTGGTGCATTAACCCACAGCGCCACACCAGGACTCCAATAAATGGGTAAACAATGTGAAAACAGCAGCAGCCGTAGAAAGAGCCTGGATTCCATCATCTCTTAGAGGGGCAGACCCCTCCAAACTCCATGAAATCCAATTGAAACTATCTTAGTCAATATAAATGAAGACTATGAAACATGTGGTTTATACCTAGGCTTAAGGTACTTGCTTATACTTATTAGTTAGGGTGACAACCTGATTTAGATCGAGGAAAGCAGTAACGTTCAAATGCCCTCAGGAGAAAAGACATAAAAGAAGGACAAGATTTGGCATTTTCTTTCTTGTTTACCTTTTCTTAGTCTGTCTTTTGAAATCCAGTATTCCAGGTCACACAGAAAAAGCAAAGCAGACAAAAAACTGGACTCACTCTCAGCTTTCCATCTGTCAATCTTTCTTGAGGTCAACACTCTAGCCTGTTACAAAATGAAAGACAAAGGGCTTTGGAGAATGTCAGATAAGCCGAAAGAACAAAACTGGACCAGAAAATACTGAGGGACATTTGCTGAATTGTTTCGGGATTGGAAGGTTCCTCGTAAAGGTGACTAAAATAATGCATTTGTAAGATATTGGGATAAACTGAGTGAGGAATCTACAGCTATGATATAAAGTGCAGCTCATCCAAACGCTAAGGATTTATGTCTATGACATAGGTTTCATCAACACTTTTCTCTGACAAGATGTAACTATGTAATAACTAACTTAGTGGTCAGATTTTTAAAACAATAACTGGTGAACTGGTTGAATTCAATCTGTTTCCTATATCTTTTTTTTTTTTTTTTTTTCAGATATAGGCACATTCAAAGTAATTTGAGAGACGGGGCATGATGGTGTCTAGGGTAGAGGTGCAGTGAGGTTTTCCATCAGCCATGCTACAGAATACTAGGCAAAGCAGATTCAGGGCAGAGCTCCAAGGCTCAAAACCACATAGCTAGGAATATTGTAAAAGTTTGAAGGCTTGTAGCTAGTGGAACTTGAAGCAGAAGTAAGAAATCATGTACTTTTGAATCTGTTGGGCTCCAAGGCCCACAGCTGACAACTTGGGTGAGACCAAAAGACAAGACCAAGAGGGGGAGCCGACATACCACAGAAAAACACCGCAGAAACCTTGGAGCAAAGGTGGACAATACACTTTGTCAGTTTTGCTTTATTCTGATTTTCTTTATTTTTTTTGGTATCTGTTCATTGGCCCCTCCACTGTTTGCACACCTCTATTCTGGTGACTAGAGGGGGAGCCTGAGTGAGTGAACATCCCCCACCCTCACCACTGGTGGGTTCTTCTGCCACACATGCGCACAGATACTCAGCCCAAGAGCAGGCCCTGAGCCGTTCTTTTTGAAATATGGGTAAAAAAACAGAACAAGGGGTCTGGAGAGGGAAAGAGAGTTTAAAAAACAAAACAGTCCAAAAATTAAATTAAATCCTGAAGTATACCATAACAATCAACAGTGGCATCTTGAAAACTATAAGACAGCTTTGAAGGCTCATATTAGGCTACAGATTTTTTTTTCTTCTTTCCCTCCTCTCCCTTTTCTGTGATTGTAGAATACAGTATCCAGTCTAGTTTTGTTGTTGTTGGTGTGTGTTTGGTTTTTGGTTTTTTTTGTTGTTGTTGTTTGTTTGTTTTTTGCTGTTGCTGTTTTGCTGTTTATGTGCACCCTTCTTCTTTTGGGGGACATTTTCTCTCCCTATATTACCCAAAAAGAGACAGCAACTAACTGCCATATAGTCAAGCTACAATCACATTCTATAAAACACCAAAATCTAGGCAAGAACCAATACCAACTGTCATATACCACGGAGGCAGACAATACCTGTGAAAGTTACTCTGAGTTAAGCAATATGAAGGGTGAAAAGGGAAGCCCATTTCCTGATCACATCTACCTAGAAGCAATAAGAAAGCATACAAAAATACCAAAACACATACTCAATTAAGTATTAAGGCCACAGAGAAATACTAAACATGTCCAAGAAGCAAAAGCAGATGACCATATCAGCACAGGCCCAGAAATAAGATAAAATGTCAGACACAAATGATCTAGCGGTAGACCTGGACTCCATTCTGGAAGGAGAGCAAGCCTTGGAAATCTCTGAGAAGGAATTTAGAAAAATGATTATAAAATATTTTAAAACACTTTACAATGGAGTTGAGAAAAATAAGGAAGTCAGGAAAGCGCTACAGGAACAATCAAATAAGATAGATACAGCATTAAAAACAATTCAAAACCTACAGAAAGAGGTGTAAACAATCAGTAATAGAATATCAGAAATAGACAATACTCTGAAAAGGCAAAGGGGTAGAATAGAAGAGATGGACGGTAGAACCAGTGAGCTGGAACACAAATCTCTCAATACCACTAAGATAGAAGAACAAACAGAAAAAAAGGATTAAAAAAAATCTGCTAGAAGGCCTAAGATTCATGTTGGACAACATGAAGAGGAATAACTTAAGAATTATCAGCATTCCAGAACAAGAAGAATCGTACAAGTCCACAGAGGAAATAGTTGAAAAACTGCTGGAAGAAAATTTCTCTAATGTCCTGAAAAGCGAAAAGATAAACATTCAAGAAGCTCAACGAACTCCAGGAAGGATAGTTCCAAACAGAAAATCACCGAGACATATCATAATCAAGCTCTCCAAAATCAAAGATAAGGAGACACTCCTGAAGGCAGCTAAGGAAATCAGAAGTGTTACATACAAAGGCAAGCAAGTCAGATTAAGCTCGGATCTCTCAGCAGAAACCATGCAAGCAAGAAGGCAATAGGGAGACATATATAAAACCCTGAAAGAAAAAAATTGCCAACCAAGAATCCTTTATCCAGCAAAGCTATTAATCAAATATGACGGACTAATCAAAAGATTCCAGGATAAACAGAAGCTAAGGGATTTTGCCAAAGCCAACCCTGCGCTACAGAACATCCTGAAGGGAGTTCTATGGACTGAGAACCAACAAGGACAGACAATAACCAGAGATTGACATACATGGCAGCACCGCCCAGAACTAAGTCGACAGATGGAAGAGTCAAGAACAGAACAAAACTGTAAGAACAAACTCCAGAGAATCTGAGAGGTCAGTCTATGATCAAAACAATTACAGTGTAAAAGAAGGTAAACACGTAGGAACTGAGATCCAGATGGTGAGAAGGTCAGGTAGATTACAGGATAATATAAACTGCACTAAATGAAGGGAAAAGTTAATGGACTATAGGTAACGTTAAAGAAAATGAACACTTCAAAACATACCAAGAAAATGAAAATCCAAGAAGAACAAGGAAACATTGAAACTATAAGGAAACTTGCAAAAAGAACACAAAAAGCATGAACTCAACAAAGGAAGACACACAGAAAAAAGAAAGCCGAAACACCACAAAAAAAGACAACATAATGGCAGCAATTAATCCATACCTATCAATAATTACAATGAATGTAAACAGATTTAATGCACCAGTTAATAGACCGAGGGTGGCAGAATTGATAAGAAAACAAGATCCTTCAATATGGTGTCTGCAAGAGACACATCTCACACACAGAGACAAAAACAGATTAAAAGTCAAAGTATGGAAAAAAATATACCAAGCTAATTGCAATAAAAAGTGAACAGGAGTGGCAGTACTAATCTCTGATAAAATAAACTTTAAGGCAAGAAACAGCATAATAGATAAAGATGGACGCTATGTCATGATTAAAGGGACAATTGAACAAGATGACATAAGCATAATAAATATCTATGCTCCCAGTGAAAGAGCTCCAAAATATATAAAGCAAACTCTAATAGATTTGAAGAAAGAAATAGATGAATCTACAATAATAGTGGGTGATTTTAAT
>NW_006408536.1:11465192-11466550 GCF_000296735.1 Chrysochloris asiatica
TATGAAGCATCTTCTCAGACCAAAATGCTATCAAATTAGAAATCAACGAAATGAAGACCAAGGAAATCAAGCAACTGGGTAGTAGAAGAAATTTAAAATGAACTCGCAAAGTTCGTAGAAAGAAATGAGAACGACAACACAACATACCAAAATCTTTGGGACAGAGGGAAAGCAGTGCTGAGAGGACAGTTTATTACAATAAATGCACACATCCAAAAAGAAGAAAGAACCAAAATTAACACATTAACACAGCATCTACAACAACTAGAAACAGACAAACAGAGGGAACCTAGAGCCACCAAAAGAAAAGAAATAATAAAAGTCAGCACAGAAATAAATGAGACAGAAAACAGAAAAACTATAGAAACAATCAACAGGACAAGAAGCTGGTTCTTTGAAAGGATTAACAAAATTGATAGACCATTGGCAAACCTAACAAAAGAGAAGAGGGAGAAGACACAAATAACGTGCATTAGGAAACCACATGATGATGTCACAATGGAACCAAACGAAATCAAAAGGATAATAACAGAATACTATGAAAAGTTGTACTCCCAACAAATTTGCAAACTTAGAAGAGATGGATACATTTTTAGAAAAACACGACCTACCTAAACTTACATACAGTAAAGTAGAAAACCTGAACAGACCCATAACAAAAGAAGAAATTGATCAGGTCATCAAAAAACTACCAACCAAAAGAAGTCTAGGCCCAGATGGCATCACTGGTAAATTCTACCAAACATTCAGGGAAAAACTGTTACCAATTCTACTCAAATTATTCCAGAATATAGAGGAGGATGGAAAACTTCCTAATACATTTTATGAAGCAAGCATAACCCTCATGCCAAAGCCAGGGGAAGATGTCACTAAGAAAGAAAATTATGGACTAGTATCCCTCATGAACATAAATGCAAAATTTCTCAACAAAATCCTAGCCGACAGAATCCAGAAGCACATTAAAAAGATAATACATCATGACCAAGTGGGTCTCATAAAAGGGATGCAAGGATGGTTCAACATTAGAAAAATGTTCAATGTAATACACCATATAAATAAGAAAAAAGTAAAGAACCACATGATCATATCAATTGATGGAGTGGCTAGAAGAACATAAGATACATCTTGAAAGAAAGACCAACAGGAAAAATATAAAACAATATAGACAGTCTGACTGATTACTATAAGAACATGCAAGTTGCTTGCCCAGGAGACATCAAGGCAAGTGGTTGGGTCCCCTTAGGGAAAACCCCCTTCCAAGACTAAGACTCAATGGGACTCTGATTGGTGACCACGTTTGTCA
Organism: Chrysochloris asiatica; assembly: GCF_000296735.1. Taxonomy (NCBI): domain Eukaryota; kingdom Metazoa; phylum Chordata; class Mammalia; order Afrosoricida; family Chrysochloridae; genus Chrysochloris; species Chrysochloris asiatica. The sequence continues at coordinate 11,466,496 of NW_006408536.1, forward strand.
CTGATAAGGGGAAAACAGCAATGAAGCTGCGAGCTAAGCCGTACAACGTTCAATA
>NW_006408536.1:11466650-11468450 GCF_000296735.1 Chrysochloris asiatica
TTCTAAATATTCCTTTATATGTGGTTCAGAGTTCTGGGACCATCCCCTGAGCCTGCTGGGTCGAGTATTCTGTGTTGTTGCTGGTGGAGCTCCTTTACTGCACTTCCACCTGATCCACCATCTTGTTTGTTTTCTAAATATCCATTTTTGAAAACTAGGCCTGACAACATTGTCTCTCTGTTTGTTCTTCTAAGAATTTTATGGTTACAGTTTGCATACTTAGGTCCTTAATCCATTTTGAATATATTTTTGTGTCTTGTGTGAGACAAGAATCCTGTTTAATTTGGCTACATGTAGAAATCCAAATTTTCCAGCACCGTTTATTGAAGAGACTCCTCTTTGCCTATTGAATGGACTTAGTACTTTTGTACAAAACCAGTTGACCATAGTTGTGTGGGTTTCTTTCTGCTATCAATTCTTTTTCTTTGGTCTATGTGCCTATTATTATACCAGTATTCACCTATTTTGATTATTGTTGTTAAGTGCTGTCTAGTCAGTTCCGACTCATAGTGACCCTCTATAGGGTTTCTAAGAAGTGGCTGGTGATTCTGAACTGAGATCTTGTGGTTCAAACCAAAACCAACCTTGCGGTCCAGTGCTTATCCTATAGCACTGCACCAAGCAGTATAGTATACATGTTTCCATCAGTAAGTGTGAGCCCTCTAACATTGTTCTTGTCTTTCAGCATTGGTTTAACTATTTGGGACCTCTTATCTTTTCATATAAAGTTGATGATTGGTTTTTCTATTTCTCCTCTTATAGAATGCCATGAGTGTTGTTGCTGCTAAGTGCCATTGATTTGGTTCCAACTCATAGCAGTCCTGTATAGGATTTCTAAGGAGCAGCTAGTAGGTTTGAACCACTGACCGTGAAATTGGCAGTCCAGCACTTATCAGACAGTGCCATACCAGGACTCTAATGCCATAAGAGAACATTAGATAAATTCAAGTCATGTACAATACTGTGCACAATCTTTATTGAATAAAAATAGATCTAAGAGTCATATCGTTAGTATCTACACAATCCCATAACAACCCATGAAATATGACACAGTCAGTTAGGGAAGTTTTTCCAGCTCCATGAAGCCAAACATCTAGTGTACAGATAAATCATTTAGATGCTTGCTTGCACTGCTGTTGCATATGGCCTGGTGACTTGGCTTTGTGGCAGTTACAGCCAGCCCCATTGATTTTCTCAAAACATTGCAATTTTTTCCTGAGGAGTAAAGCTTATTTCAAGTTATTCTCCAATATTTTCATATTGATTGGCATAAATCTTGACTATGTTTCATGCCCACATGGTGCTATGGGATAAAGCACTGGAACTGCGAGGTCAATTTAAACCATAAGGTGGGCAGTTCAAACTCACCAGTCTCTCCTTAGAACCCATATACAAGGTCTTTATGAGTCAGAACCAACTCAACGGCACTTAACAAGAACAACAATTTAAAGAGAGGGACATGTTTTAGACAACTTTGTGATGATTCTGAAATGATATTTAGACAACATTGGGAAGTATGAGTATTCCTGAACACTTAATTGTGCTCATGAGGAATCTGTACACGGACCAAGAGGCGGTTATTTGAACAGAATATGGGAACACTCAATGGTTTAAAATTAAGAAAGTTGTGAGACAGGGGTGTATTCTTTCACCATACTTATTCAACCTGTATGCTGAGCAAATAATCTGAGAAGCTGGGTTTTATGAAGAAAAACGTGGCATTAGGATTGAAGGAAGACTCATTAACAACCCGCGATATGCAGATGATACAACCTTGCTGAAAGTGAAGAGGACTTAAAA
>NW_006408536.1:11468550-11475250 GCF_000296735.1 Chrysochloris asiatica
TAAATAATTTTTAAAAAGTAAACAATTAAATGGTGTAGGTTAAAAGGACCCATTTCCTTGTGGTGGTGGTTGGTGGTGATGTGCCTTCAAGTAGGTTCTGACTCACAGAGAGTTTGTGAGAATCTAAATCTTTACAGGAGCAGAAAGCCTTATCTTTCTCCTGTGGAACAGCTTGTGGATTTGAACTGCTGTGTAACATTTGGAATATTAGAAAGAGAGTTCAATTTCCCCCCTTAAAAGTTTCATTTACTACTTTACTTATACATGTCCACGGAACATAGAAGGGGGCTTCAAAAAATTCATGGAAATATTCCATTACCTTTTAATTTCATTTTTTCACAAACTTTTTAAATCCCCCTTATACACATATTTAGAAGACTAAGAAAGGTTTAGGAAAGAGCCTTGCAAACATTAGTGATCGTACAAAGCCCAATGTTGAAAATGCTATGGCAAATAAATATCTGGCTGAAACTGAAAATAAAGGGAAGGGGGAGAATTCTCCAGATAGTTAATTATATATAAAATTTCTGGCATATATACTGATTTTAAGGAGCTCTAGTAGTGTAGTGGTTACGAATCGGGCTGCAAACCTCAAGGTCAGCAGTTTCGAAACTACCAGCTGTTTCGCGGGAGAAAGATGAGGCTTTCTGCTCACGTAAAGATTTACAGCCTTGGAAACCCTGTTCAGGGTCACTATGGGTCGAAACCGACTCCACGGCACATAACAACAACAACAGCAACAACATACTGATTTTATACTCAAGTTTTCCATTTTCAATGGAAATATCTTATGTTGAGCTATGTTTAAGATTCAAAGACAAATGATATTTTCAAATAATCAGTATCCAACGTAACTTTCCCAATATCCTGGTGAATATATCACAAGTGAGATGAGCTACTGAGAAGTGAGTTCATTTCAATGTCAGTTGGTTTAACAGTTCTCAAGAATGTCTAGGCATCAGAGATGTGATCATCTTGTGTATTGTTTGGCTATTGCAGAAAGTCACATAGTCTACTGAGGCTTTTTTTTTTTTTTTGGTGGGGGTTGGGGGAGGCTTATGATTAAGGAAATAATGAAGTCAAATTAGAAGTGATCTATTTGGATTCACACAAACTGGACTATCTCTATGCCTCTATCTTAGCTATAACCTATGTTTTAGGTTAGGTGTCCCCCAAAGCAAATTCTTAGACAAGGATTTGAGTGCAAGTAACTTTTTTGGAAGGAGTCTACTAAGTACTTCACTACTAGCTGAAAGGTGCCTTGGAAGAAAGGACTGATAATCTGCTTCGGAAGGATCATAATCTTAAAAATCCTGTGAAGCACAGTTGGACTCTGCACATACAGGGTTTCCTTGACTTGGAATCAACCTAATGGCAACTAACACCAACTCTTGGGATGCGATTGCAGTAATTATCAGTGAGAAAATGAGGAAATAAGGCAAGGGAAGGAAGCCAGTAGAGGGGGCATAATGAGCAGATTATCACTGAGGGCAGTTGGGGCACAATCCCACTGGGAACTTCTGGAAGACAGTGGAAAAGATGTCTCAGAGCTGTCTCACTTGAGTCAAGGAGCTTTGTGGCATTTATCTATCAACTCCTGTTGTCATTTATCCACAGCTGTTCCTTGGACCTAAGTCCCCAGAGTGGGCCTGCCCTATGCACCATGAGCAATGACTGGAGACTGCCCTCAGACAGCAGAGAGACACAGGATACTCACAGTCAAATATCTCCCAGCATGTGTGCTATACTGCAGTATCTGCCGTGAGGATACTGTTATTTTCCCAAACATCAACATGAAGCCCCTTTAAATGAACTTTTCAAGTATTTGGTTAGATGTGAAATCCCTGTTCCATGAACTACCCTTTAAAAAAAAAAAAAGAATGAAAACCAGTATTTCTCCAATATTACTCAAAACAGCTGCTCACACAAGAAAATCTACAGGGCCCTAGTAAACCTATTCCCTTGCCATTTTTTTCCAGCTGAGCCTTTTGTATGCTAGTTCAGTTTCACCACAAAGCCTCACTGGTTCTGATTTGCTTTCTTGAATTTGCTGATGGCCTGGGGTGCTTCATTTACACATGCACTTTATAACAGAAAGAGTGGTCCTGGGAGAGAAGTCAAAGCAATCATTTTAATTAGCGGCAACTTGAAAACTGTCCTTTCTTTCTTCCGGCCCCCCAGTAATTCCAATGAAACTATAAAGTTTTGCCCCAAAGGTTTCTCAGCTGGCAGCTGATCAAAATGTGCAGAGGCTAGACTACTATTTCATACTCAAGCAGATTGTTAAACTGTTAATTATTGTTGTTAAGTACCGTTGAGTCGGCTTAGACTGATAGCAACCCTGTACAGGGTTTCCGAAAAGTGACTGGTGAGCTTGAACTGCCGACCTTGCGGCGCAAATTGACCTTGCAGTCCAGCGTATTAACCCACAGTACCACAAGTCTCATGATTATTACAATCATTTCTATGCTCTTGTCAACACTATTTGGTCTACCCTGAAGCCAGAAAGACTTCCGGGAAAACAACAACAGCAAAAGAAACATATAATCAAAAAGCTCATGGAAATATTGCATTGTCTTTCTATTCCATTTTCCATGTCATGAACTTTATGAAGCCCCTTGTATGTGTATGTGTGTCCTTGTGTGTGCATCCAGAAGATAAACTGTTTTAAATATATTTATTTAATCTCGGGAAGAGCTTATCTCTTCAAAACCAGGTTAGTACTTTTTGTCTCAGAGTCAGTCGAGGAAATTCTTAAACCTGCAGCTCTTTTAGAATTGAACAGACACAAGAATCATAAAGCCCAAGCTAGAAAGAGAAAACAAATTCACTCACTCCCAGCTGTATACTTTTGAAATCAGATATTCACTTTAAATGAAAGGATTAGGTCCATTTCCAATTAAGTCTATTTTCTTTCCTTTAGAATGATGGTTTTCTGTCTTACATTCCTCTCACTGTCTTTAGGCCAGTCTGAGGACAACTTTTTCAATGGATTCAAATACTCCAAGGAAAGCTTTGCCACCATGTTGGTATATTCTCATTCTCTTTCCGTCCTGCCCTGGGTGTAGTGGGACTGCTGTGTGGGTGTGCATGGAGCAGGGCTAGGAGGGTAAGATGAAAGACTTAGCCAAGAGTAGAACTCTATCAATTGAGTTTTTGCTTTCAGGACATTGTTTTTGAAAGAGTTTTTTGTAATCAGTCTTTGGTTTCTCAGAAACAAGATATCTGCTGCTATATGACTCTACCCTTAATCAACATGATTTTTCTATCACCATTAATTCCCCTTTTAAAATGTATTTATTTTGTTATTGTTAAGAATATACATAGCAAAATATACACCAATTCCACAGTTTCTACATGTACAGTTTAGTGACATTGATTACCTTCTTTTGAGTTGTCCAACCTACCTTAACCTCATTTTCTGAGTTACTCTTATCTCATTAACATGAACTCACTACCCCCTAAGGTTCTCATCTAACCTTGTGAGTTGTTATCAATTTGATTCCATATAGATCTTAAAGAAACAGAATGTTCAAGGCAGACCTTTTTTTACTAGTTAAGTTAAACTATTGCTCAGTTTTAAGAAGACTTCTGGGGATAGTTTGATTTAAGATTTAAAGATTAGTTCAGAACAACAGCTTTAGGGGTTCATCTACCCTCCGTGAAATTCTGTTCTGCATTTTTCCTCTTTTGATCAAGATTCTTCTATGGACTCTTTTATCAAAATGCCCAGCAATGGTACCCAGACACATTGAGTTCTTCTCGTCTCATGGAAATGGAGGCAGTTAGCCACCCATTCCATATCCTCCTCCTATTCCTTCCTCTGCTGTTCCAGGTGAATAGAGCCTAATTATTTTGCCTTGTATGGCAACTTGCCAACTTTTAACATCCTAAGCACTATGCATCAAACCATGACCTTAAACCCCTAAATCAAGGAATCAAATACCATGAAGTACACAAGCAGACTCAGAAGCTACTCTTTCTTTTTGCATTGTTGTAGATATATGTATCACACAACTTTTTCCAATTCAACTTTTTCCAAGTGCACAATCTATTGGCAGCAATTACAATTATTAGCTGTGCAACCCTACCCTTAATCAATGTAATTTTTCCATCATGATTAGCTCCCCTTTTTTCCCTTACCCTGCCCCTGATAACCACTAATAAAACTGAGGTCTCTGAACATTTATTTGCCTTTTCTTGCATTTTTATGTAGGTGAAGTGGTATAATATCTGTCCTGTTGTGAATGACTTATTTCACTCAGCATGTCTTCAAGCTTCATCCATATTGTAGCATGTATCAAGACTTTGTTTCTACTACTGACTGAGTAGTATTCCTTTGTGCGCATGTACTACATTTTGTTTATCGATTCATATGTTGATAGGCATGTAGGTTGTGTCCACCTCTTGGCTATTGTAAATAGTGCTACAATGATCATTGGTGTACAAATCTCATTCTGAATCTGTGCTTTCAAGTCTTTGGGGTACATACCTAACAGTAAAATCATTGGGTCATTTGCTAGTTCTATTTTTAGTTTTTTGAGGAACCACAACACTGTTTCCCATAATGGCTTTATCATTTTGCATTCTCACTAGCAATGGATAAGGTTCAAATTTCCCAGTATCCTTACCAACATTTGTTATTTTCTTTGTGTATGTTCAATATCTTAGCCATCTGTGTGGAAGTGTAATGGTATCTCATTTGGTTTTGATTTATATCTCTCTAATGGAGTCCTAAGGAGCTCTGGTAATGTAGTGGTTACGAATCGAACTGCGAACCTTAAGGCCAGCAGTTCGAAACTACCAGCCGCTCCATGGGAGAAAGATGAGGCGTTCTGCTCCCATAAAGATTTAAAGCCTCGGAAACCCTGTACAGGGTCTCTATGGGTCGGAAACGACTCGACGACACTTAACAACAAATGGAGTCCTGGTCACATACTATAGGATAAGCACTGGACCACAAAGTTGGTTTTAACTTCAAAGTTGACAGTTCAAACTCACCAGCCACTCCTTGGAAACCCTATGCAGGGTCACTATGAACTGGAACCAACTAAACAGCACTTAACAATAACAGCAACAAATGGCTAATGATGCTACATAAGCATCTTTTCATGTGTGGTGGCCGTTTGAACGCTCTCTTTGGTGAAATGTTTATTCCAGTCCTTTGCCCATTTTATGATTGGCTTGTTGTCTTTTCGTGGTTACGTTGCTTACGTTTTAGATCTATTTTGGTTATTAGATTCGTGTTGGAGATAGGGTTTCTGAAGATATTATACAAGATGGTAGTTTGTCTTTTCACTTTTTTTGTAAAGTCTTTGGATGAACAAAGGTTTTAAAGGTTTATGAGGTACCATTTATCTATTTTGTCTTTTGCTTTTTGTGTTTTTGTTATTATGTTAAATATCCATTTTTTTTTCACTTAAAAAATTTTTTTTATTGTGATTTATTTGGGTTTACATGGGAGAACATCAGTTTTACATTCATCCTATCATATTTTGTTTCATTGCAATGATTACAATCCCCTTTATGAATCATCAAACAACCAAAGGGTACACCCCACAGGCCTAACCCCCTGCTGCCAGCACACAGCCCCTCTCCCTCCCTAAGTCCTGTGTCCCCAGCCACTCCATCTGTCCACGTCATCATCTCTGCCTCCATTTCCAGCATCACTGCCCCTCTGGGTAGGGTGCCGCACTCTGCTCTTGTCACTTGATGGTCTCAGGGACCTCTGCTCCTGAACTGCAAAATCAGCCACTCCCCTCCTTTTGTTACAAAATATCTACCTTTACATTTCCGACCCTCACAGTCAGTCCTGATAGCAATTATTCACTATTGTACCACAAGAGTCTTATCCCTGATGGACACTTTTGAACTGGCACAAAAAGCTTATGCTTGGCCAAGGAAGGCTGTTTTTCAGATTTGTTTGAAACAGGACAGGAGTGACCTTTGTTGTTGTTGTTATGTGCAATCAAGTTAGTTCCAACTCATAAGAATCCTGTATAGGGTTTCCAAGAAAAGACTGGTGGGTTTGAACGCTGAGCTTGTGGTTCAAATTGACTTTGCAGTGCAGCGCCTTAACCCACAGGACCACACCAGGTCTCCTTTGAGTCACATCAAATTGGATTATTTTTCTTTGTCAATTACTCTTGGACTAAGAGCCGTACCTTTGGCCATCTGAGACATATTTGTCTGTTTTCTGAAGACATTCTTTCACTGAGATTTACAGTCACCTGACAGCAGAAAAGGACATGACCCTGGGACTCCTACCGACAGGGTCCCAAAGCCACAAATTGTTTTAGGGGTTGATGCAATCTTTCATGATTCCCATGTTATCCCTTGGTAAATCATTACCAGTAAGTTTGATTTTAAAAGTTACACTGGTTGGTCATTTTCATTTCTTTGTAATAGGGTATCCACTCTCTTCTGTTCTCAGCCTTTTCATGAACATTCTGTCAGCTTCTTGATGTTTATCTATCTGTCCAAGGGTTTGAGAGTGTTGTCTGGGGTCTTTTTTTTTTAAGGTTTTTATTGTGGATTGAGTGAAAGTTTACAGGGCATATCATCAGTTTTACATTCAACAAGTCATATACCTTGTTTCATTACATTGATTATAATCCCCTCCATGTACCATCAGTTAACAATATTTCTCTCCATCCACTTTAGCTTTTTAAAAAACAACACAAACAAACAAACAAACAAA
>NW_006408536.1:11480671-11484826 GCF_000296735.1 Chrysochloris asiatica
GGACTGGGCAGTGATTCAGTCTGTTGTATGTGTCGCTACCGACTCGATGGTACCTATCAACAAAAACAAAAACAACAATGTCCTGTTGAACCTAGACTATCTGGAAATACAAACTCTATTATTTTTAGAATATAATTTGAAAAACTATTTTGGTTCATCTAATGAGATGCACTGCCAGATATTATATTGTGGACTTGATGAGATTGGATAGTTTTTCTTCTTGTTGTCTACTCTAGTTGTCTTTAAGTATTTCAAGCCTGCATAGGTTTCCTTGGCATCTCAGAATGTGGGTTTTTTAGGACAGTCTGATGGAACTGCTTTGAAATGTGATTAGGGAGTTTGAGAGAGAAGTAAGTTGGCTGAATGTCATTACCAATTAGATGAAAACTAAAGGCTACTGAGCTGTTTAAACACAGTAACCAATAATTAACTATGCTTCTTAAAATAAAATAAAAAAACATTTAGAATATAATTTCACTGTGGGTTTTCATTAAATTGAAAAATGACAAGAAGTAGCAAGTCTAACTAGACACCCTCCATGAAAATGCAATTCCGTAATCTGGTGTGGCGCTGTGGGTTAATACGGTGGACTGCACGATCGGTTTGAACTGCAGGGTCAGCGGTTCAAGCTCACCAGCTACTCCTTGGAAACCTTATTCAGGTTCACTACAAGTTGGAACTGTCCCAGTCGTACTTAACAACAATACCAACAACAATCTAGGCTGAGATTGAAGCAGGGTTAAAGGATACACCTCAGTAAGTAAGAGAAACTCCAAGTATGGCCTTTTAACTACCAATATGAGTAGACTCACAGACCTGAGAATAAAGGTGGGAAGATTTCCCCTGGTCTCTTATTTATTTTAGAAAGTAACGGGAGAGCCATCTCCTTAGACCAGCATTTGCCACAACCTAATCAAGATTAGGTTCTTTGCTTGTTTTTCTAATGGGCTGATATAAAATGTGAATTTACCCCAGTTTAAAATTATATTACAAAAATTCCCTATGAGCATATAAGGGTATAGCAACAATTTGTGTAATTGTCTTGAAAGGTAAAATGCAGAATAAATAACTATTCACAAAATAGGATCCTTTTCTCATGTATCACTGTAATTACAGTCCTTTTAACAGCTATACTGATTATATCTCCTATTTTTCTTAAAAGTAACATTATTGTATATAAATGGTTCAAGAAAAGATGTGGCCACACAGGCCCCAAAACATTTGTCTAATACAAGTGACCCAAGAATGAATATTTAATATGCAACTTCATATCCAAAGGTGGAAATATAGTAATGCAAGTCTTCAACATTTAACAGGAAAAGATATGCCTGTCCCCCCAGAAGAAATTGCTTCACTTGGAACAGACCACGAACAGTGGAAAAAGAATCAAAGAATTGTCATAAAAGTCTCCGATAGAATTTGATCTGAATTTCAGACAATGTTCAGTGATTTGACCCAAATTGCACACAAGAGTCTATGACAAAGGTGGATTTTATTGATGAGGTTTTTTTTTCTTTCTTTCTGTATGTCTGAGCTTTACAATTCTTTAAAAAATTAGACTGTGTTGTTTCTCAGTTAGAAATACAATGAGGTGTCCAAATACTTCTGAGCTGGAATTTCTAAAGATGATAAAGTAGTCAAATACATCCATAGAAAATAGAAAAACTAAATTGCATATCCGTTTTGTGAAAGGAACTCTTCAGCAACTCTGAGTCATAAACTGAAAATTAGTTCCGTGTTCAACTGCAAAAAAAGAAATCCAAATTAAACCAATTTTGCATTATCATTGTTACATATTAAATGAATATTATTTTCCTTAGTCTTCTCTGAAATACCTATTTTGAGATGTTTTATCTCTTGGACATATCAATTTACTGTCACATCCTGGCATGGCACTGTAGGATCAGCACTGGACTGCAAACCGACTCAACCGCACTTAACAACAACAACAAAATATAGAAAAACATGAATGCTATTCTAATTGCAAAAGAAGACCTTATGGAACATAGATGATTACTTAGCTAGCCTTCTTTGTTTTATAACTAAGAATCAGAAGGGATACGCTATCTTCTTCAGATGTGATCTTTCTAGAAATCTTTGAAATCTGGAGAGTTTTGACATTTCAATATTCAATGTACATTACAGTTATCATTATTTTAGAATTTATTTTGTTGTTGGGAATATATACAGCAGAAGATATACCAATTCAATTATTTCTACAGGTACAGTTCAGTGACATCGATTGTCTTCTTCTAGTTGGAGAATCATCCTCGCCCTCCTTTACTGAGTTGTTCCTCCTCAATGACCCTCTGATTCCTATCTAATCTTCCAAATTGCTGTTGCCAATTTGGTTACACATAGATAGAGCTCTTCAAAAAGCACAATGCTCAAGGCAGGCAGTCTTTTCTAGTTAAACTAAACTGTTGTTTGGTTTTAACGATACTTCAGGGAATATTTTTGGTTTAAAGATTATCTCAGAGCAATAACTTTGGGTGTTAACCCAGCTTCATTGGTTTCAAACAGTCTGGATTCCATGAGAGTTTGAATTTCTGTTCTATTTTTCACCTTTTTGTTAAAGTATAACCTATATGCAAAGTCATAACTATACAGTGCAATGAATTATCACAAAGTGAACATACTCAAGTAACGGCTGCTCTAAGAACCCATCCACCACTGCCATTAGGTTGAGTCTAACTCATAACAACCCTCTTGGAGAGAGTAGAACTGGTTCTTAGGATTTCCGAGACTGTACATCTTGACAGGAGAACCAGTTAGATGCTGTTGTTGTTAAGTCTCGTCAAGTCGGTTCCTACTCATAGCGACTCTGTATAGCATTTCCAAGGAGCGACTGGTGAGTTTGAACCTCTGACCTTGCAGTTCAAATCGACCTGACATTCCAATGCTTATCCTACAGCACTATACCAGGACTCTATCAGTCAAATTAAGAAGTAAAATTGCTTGTCTCCAAGAAGCCGCATTATGTCTCCTATCTATCAGAATCAATCTATACTCCCAAAAGGAGGTCATCATCCTGAATTCCAAGAATATAGATTTGTTTCTCTTGTTCTTGAACTTTATGAAAATGTAAGCATACACTGTCTATTCTTTAGTGATTGGCTTGTTTCAGACAACATTGTTTGGTGCTGTGGTTTAATGCGCCAGACTGCAAAGCCATTTGAACTGCAAGGTTGGTGGTTCAAGCTCACCAGTCCCTCCTCGGAAATCCTATACAGGGTCGCTATGGGTCGGAACTGATTTGACAGCACGTAACAACAGCAACAACAACAACTGGTCCACATTTGGTGAGATTTTTCTCAGTTTCTAATGACTTTAAATAAAGTGGCTAGGAACATTTCAGAGCCTGTGTTTTGTTATACATACATGTATATTTCTATTGGGCATGTGACTAAGAGTGGAATTGCTAGGTCATGGGGTATGCATGTGTTCAGTTTTATTAGATGTTGACAGTGTTTTGCAGATATTGAACCAATTTCAGCTCCTATCAACTGTGTATCCCCTTGCTCCACATTCTTGCCTATATTTCTTTTACCATTTAGATATCTTGGTTTACCCTTAGACAACTTTTTTAAAGTGCCTATTTACATCTCTTGCCTATTTTCTTCACAAAAACAAAAATCAACAAACCCATGTCTGTTGAGTCCATTTTCACTCATGATGATCCCTTGTATTACACAGTAGAATTACTCTATAGAGCGTTCTTTTTTTTTTTTTTTTTCATGTTTTATTGTGAATTATGTGATTGATAGTTTACATGGGAGAACATTAGTTTTACATTCCTACTATTGCTTATCGTTTCATTGCCATGGTTACAATCCCCTCCATGCACCATCAACCAACCAAAGGGTATACACTACAAGCCTACTCTCTCCCCGCCCCCCTGGTCGTCAGCACACAGCCCCTCTCGGACTCTCTGAGTCTAAAGTTCCTAACTGCTCCATCTTGCCACGTCATCGTCTCTGCCTCCATTTCTGGCGTCACTGCTTCTCTGGGTAGGGTCCCGCTCTCTGCTCGTCTCCCTTGATGGTCCCAGGGACCTCCGCTCCTGGACTGCATAGTCAGTCACTCCCCTCCTTTTACTACAAAATGTCTACCTTTACATTTCCAACCCTCACCATCAGTCCTGATAACAATTAT
>NW_006408536.1:11485701-11493121 GCF_000296735.1 Chrysochloris asiatica
CCATACTTTCAAGTGGAGATTTCCCACTCCTGAAGATTCTGGAAGTATAGAACGTTCTTGGCTATAATCTGTTATGTAAGCAGTTTGCCAGACTTCTCTTATGTGGTACTGTTGAGTGGGTTCTAACAGCCAACCTTTAGATTAGCAGCTGATCCAAACTGCTTGTGACACTCACACTCTTGTTGTTCTGTTGGGTTGTCTTTTTTTCTTTCATTGAAGATGTTGTTGTTAAGTGCTGTTGAGTCCGTTTTGACTCATAGTGACCCTGTAGAGGTTTCCGAGTAGGAGCTGATGAGTTTGAACCACTGACCTTGCAGTTCAAACAGACCTTGCAGCCAAGTGCTTATCCTACAGCACCAATAGGACCTCTTTTTATTTTTTGTATGTTAGGACCAGAAATGGAAAAATGTGCTACACCTTTATGAATAATCTATTAATGTATTTGATTTGGAAGGTGTTCACACAATATCCTACTTCACAGAACATATGGTAGATGTTAAAGACATATACCATCATCACCATTCAATGTGATGTATCTTCAATTTGTTTATCTATTGAGAGGAATTTTAAATATTTTTGCATTTTCTATAAATTGGTCTTATATTTCATTAGCTTTATTCCTAGATCTTTGATTCACTGGATGTTATTTGTAAATTCTATTTTATTTTAGTTATTTGTTTCTCCCAAATTGAAATATGGTTGGATTTATATATGTTGATTTTGTTTCCAGAATTCTACCTAAATCTACTAATTAATTATGATAAATTGTTCATTTAATTTAAAATTTCATTAGTATAAACTTGCTTGTAATGTTTGTTAAGTCCATGTTTCCATCCCCACAGTGTTTTCTTTCCTGCTTTCCTGTGTATTTTCTTTTAAGATCGTCACTGAGGCTATCATTTCCATCCCCACAGTGTTTTCTTTCCTGCTTTCCTGTGTATTTTATTTTAAGATCGCCACTGAGGCTATCATTTTGATTAGTCTTTTCAAATAACTAACTTCAGGCTCGTTGATTCTTTCTAGTGCATGTTTGTTTTATATTTTATTAATCTTTCTTCTTAGCGATGTTATTTTCTTCTACTTTATTATGTTTAATTCTGGTTTTTTTTATTTAAATTTTCTAATTGCTTGAAACAGATGGTAGATCACTGATTACCAGGCTTTCATCTTTTTAATACATGAAGGGGTTTCCAAAGCTCATGGAGAAAGGATGGTCAGTCTTTATAGTATTAACCATGTTAATAAATGTGTGTGGAGCTGCAATGGATAAGCAGTTCGAGTCCACCAGCCACTCCTTGGAAACCCTACATATAGTCACTATGTGTCAGAACTGACTCAATGGTACTTAACAACAACAACAATAAATGTGTAGTAGTACCCCATTGTATGGAGCACTGGTGTGGCACTATAGGATAAACACTGGATGCACCGTAGGTTTGAACCACAAGGTCAATGGTTCAAACTCACAAGCCGCTCCTCAGAAATCCTATACAAGGTTGCTATGAGTCAGAACCAACTTGACTGCACTTAACACTAACCCCATTGTTGCTTTAATTGGCATTTACCTAATGAATATTTTTAATTTGTTTGGTTGTGAAATCCACCCAGACTAGTTTAAACTCAGATACCAAAAAGCAGACTCACTTCCTCCAAGTTGTTTTGTAGAAAAGCAACTGTTAGGATTGCCCTGAACTGGATTTATGTATTCTGTGATATATATACAGAGGATATAACTTTGTTTTCTTGAAGCAAAGAGGACTTAAAATACTTACTGAATGAAGATCAAAGTATCAATGCTTCAGTATGGATTGCATTTCAATCAAAGTGAAATGAAAATCCTCACAATTTGACCAATAAATATCATCATGATTATTGTTGTTGTTAAGTGTTGTCAAGTCAGTTCTGACCCATAGCAACCCTGTATAGGGTTTCTGAGGAGTGGATGGTGAGTTTGAACCACTGTCAAATCAACTTGGCAGTCCAGTGCATTAACTGGCAGCACCACACCAGAACTCCTTAACATCATGAGAAATGGAGAAAACATTGGTGTCAAAGATTTCATTTTACTTGGGTCCATAATCAATACTCATGGAAGCAGCAATCCAGAAATCAAATCTGCTTCAAAAGACCTCTTTAAAGTGTTAAAGAGCAAAGACATCAATTTGAGGACTAAGGTGCCCCTGACCCAGGCCATGGTATTTTCAATAACCTTATATGCATGCAAACGTTGGACAGTGAATAAGGAAGACGGTAGAAGAATTGATGCATTTGAGTTATGGTTGGAGGAGAATATTTGAAAGTGTCATGGACTGCCAAAAGAACAAGCCAATCTGTTTTTGGAAGAATTAGGCCAGATTACTCCTTGGAAGCAAAGATGTCTCTTGTACTTTGAACATGTTGTCAGGAAGAACAAGTCCCTGGAGAAGTACATCATGCTTGGTAAAGTAGAGGGTCAGTGAAAATGAGGAAGACTCTCAAAGAGATGGCAACAACCAAGGACTGAAGCGTGACAACAATTGTGAGGATGCTGCAGGAGTGGACAGTGTTTGGTTCTGTTGTACACAGGGTTGCTAAGAGTAGGAACCAACTCAGTGACACCTAACCACAACAACAAATGCTGTTAGGACTGGCACAAACGAATAGTTCTAGCCCACCAAGACTACACAATTGGACCCAGCTCCATCCTGTAGCTGGCCTTATGGTGTATTGCCCATGAGGACTCCCCTGCCAATCATTCTGTGATTGTGAGGTTGGCCCAGGACCGGGCCGTGTTTTGTTCTGTTGTGCACAGCATTGCTATGAGTTGGTACCGATTCGATGGCACTTAACAATAACAATCATGCTGCAGATGTCATTTTCTGAACATGGGACACATGACCTCTGCTCATGCATCCTGATTTACCCCAAATGCATAAACATGAGGTTTCCAATGAAATTTTATGAATTAATTTTACCCAATCTAAAAACTGTTGAACTCCAGCTATTCAGGGAGCCAAATGTGAGGTACTATCCTCTTGACTACTTGTTAAGTAATCTGCAATAAAATAACTTTCTCTTTCTCAATGACCAGTGTCCAAAGATTGGGTTTCTATACACCCCGGGCAGAAACCATCTTGGGTTTGTAATGGATTGAATTGTGTCCCACAAATCAACATGTGTTATAAACCCTACCCCCTATGCCTGGGATTATAATCCAATATGGGAATGAGTAGTCTTTCTGATATTACTGAGGCAGGATTAGTGTAGGGTGTGTTTGGAGTCAAGCTCTTACAGATATAAAAGGAGCATATTAAGCAAGTCAAGAGAGTGGAGATAGTTTCTCCCTTAGTTATCTAAGGCTACTATAAAAGAAGTACCACGAATAGATGCCTTTAGCAATCAGAACTTGATTCTTTCACAGTTTAGGAGGCTATACGTCCAAATGCAAAACGTCAGCTCTTGGGGAAGACTTTCCCTGGGGAATGGTCCTTGTCTCCTTTCAACATCTGTAGGCCCAGGATTTTTCGGAAATCTCCATATGTTTTGGCACCGATCTTCCCCAGGATCTAGAAACTTCACAATGCAGGGAACCCTGGTCCAAAGGACACACTACACTCCCATCTCTTCTATGTTGGTGGTAGTATGTCTCTCTGAGCTCATCTCTCTTCTCTCTTTTTATATCTCAAAAGAAATTGACTCAAGATACAACCTAATCCTGTAGATTGCATCTGACCTCATTAATATCACTGAAGTGAGGGTTTATAACATTGGATAATTATACCAGATTAGGGATTATCACATCAAATCATATCATGGGGTTGATTGTATTATATTGATCTGATCATGGAAGTGATAACTACATCTTAACTACCAAACCCTGAACATCCTGGCACAGCCAAGTTGAAACACCTTAACTATTACAGGCGCTAAGCCCCATGGAAATCTCTAAGGAACCAGGAAACAAAGCTAAAGAGTCAAGGAGGACCTTCCCTCAGAAAGAGAAAGCTTTAGAGCTGGCACCCAGAATTCATATTTCTAGCCTCCTAAACTGTGAGAAAATAAATTTCTGTTTGTTAAAGCCATCCACCTGGTTTATTTCTATTACAGAATACTAGATAACTAAGCCAGGCTGTTTTTCTCATTTTTTTTTTTTTTTCGGTTTTGAGAATTCTTTATATATTCTAGATACAAATCCTTGATCAGATATGTGCTTTGTGAATGTTTTCTCTCCATCTGAGACTTACCATTTCATTCTCTTAATTATTGTTGTTGGTAAGTGCTATCAGGTCGGTTCCAACTCATAGGGATCCTGTATAGGGTTTCCAAGGAGCATCTGGTGAGGTTTGAACCACTGACCTTGCAGTCATCAGTCCAGTGCTTATCCAACAGTGCCACACCAGGAATCCTTATTGTTGTTGCTAAGTGTTACTGAGCCAAGACCAATTCTTTGTGACCCTGTATAGGATTTCTGGGCTGCCAGGTCCAGAAGCTCATTGTCTTAAGATGTTTGAACCTTGGGGTTCAAACCAAGTTTGCAGTCTAGTGCTTATCCTAAGTTGCCACACCAGGAGTCCAAGGAATTCTTATTAGTAGCTTTCAAAAAGTGGGTGTTTTTCATCTTAAGTCCAATACATTGTTTTGTTGTTCTATGGATAATGCTTTGGGTGTCATATTGTATATAAGACATTTTTTACTTACCTGTGGTCACAAAGTTTTTCTTCTAGACGTTCTTTAAGAAATTTCATAGTTTTAGGTTCCATATTAATGCCTACAAGTCATTTATAGTTAATGTTATATTTAGTGTCATGCATGTATAGAATTTCACATTTTTGGATATACAATAGGGCTTCAAAAAGTCCATGGAAAATTCTACTGCCTTTTAATTCAATTTTCCATGAACTGTTTTTGGTTTTTTTGTTAACATTTTATTGTAAATTAAGTGAAGCTTTACAGAGCAGATAGCTCATCAGTCTGACATTTAAGAACTTGTACACTTCGTTTCCCCTCAATGAGTGTAATTCCCTCCATGCAACAAGTTCTCCCGCTTCCTCCCTGGGTTCCTATTTCCATTCCACCCTCCTTCCCAGCCCATCTCAATTTCGTCCTTAGGTCAATGATGCCCTTTTGTTCTTAGATGATTGGTCATTCCATAGTGAGCATACCTTACTAGTGTTGTCCCCAGTATGACTGAAAACTGGGCATGATGGTAAGTTCTGTTCCAGACCTGAAAGGTGGCCAAGGGCCACAGTCTCAGGTTCCTCTAATCTCCTTCTAATCAGTAAGCCTGCTTTTTTTTTTTTTTTTAGTAATGATTTTGAGTTTTGTTCCATATTTTCCCACTCTAGCCAGGATGTTCTACTATGATCCTTTTCAGAGCAGTTGGTTTTAGAGCCAGGCACCATGTAGTTCTTCTGATCTCAGAGTCATGGTGACTGATGTTCACTTGCTCCATTGGTCCACTGGACTTGTTGATGCCAAGCATCTTCAATTTTCATCACTTTCCTTTCTTCTGCACATAGAGAGACCAATAGTTGCCCCTTAGAAAACTGATCATGAGCTTTTAAGATCCCAGTCAGTACTTACCAAAGTAGGATGTAGAATATTGTCTTTGTGGATTATGCAATGCCAATTGACCATGGTGTCCCCTGGGACTATGGTCCTGGGCCGCTAGGTCCAGAAATTCATTGTCTTAAGATGTTTGCTAATATCTAAGAAGGGTTCATCATTTTGTCCCATGTATGCTTCACCACGGAGTCCTAGTGTGGTGCTGTGGGCTAATGCGTCAGACCACAAAGTCATTTGAACTGCAAGTTTGGTGGTTCAAGCTCACCAGCTACTCCTTGGAAACCCTATACAGGGTTGCTATGGGTCGGAATTGACTTGATGGCATTTAATAACAACAACATTTCACCACATTCATAGGTTTGTTTGCAGCAAAAAGTAAATTTGTTGCTCATTGGTAAGTGTCTTCAAGTTAGTTCTGACTCATAGTAGCCCTGTATAGGGTTTCCAAGGAGTGACTGGTGAATTTGAACTGCCGACCTTGTGACACAAACCAACCTTGTGGTCCAGTGCATTATTCCACAGCTCCACACCAGCACTCCAAAAAGGTAAATATCTATGTACAAATATCATCTTTCAAAACTTACATATTTGTGGATAAACTCCCACTCTCCCTCCCATATCCATTCTGCCTGTGTATCTGCCCATGTATCTACCTACAGAATACTATTGTTCCAGGACTGTGCATACAACACTGTTCACCTCTATCCCCTTTAACCCTTGCATACCTCCCTGTGTCTTCACCTGTTGTCATCATTTTTCAGTCACCCTTCCTCTTCCTGTATACTGCCCTCCCCATCACCCGAGCTAACATGTGTCTATCCTTCCCATCCACTTTGGGATGGGAACCATGGAAGAATATTTCTTTTAGCATGAAAACCTGTTCTTGAGTTTTTTATAATAATGGATTCATACAATATTTATCCTTTTGTGATTGACTAATTTCACTCAGCATAATATCTTCCAGGTTCATCCATGTTATGAAGTATTTCACAGATTCATCATTATTCTTTAGCACTGCATATTATTCCATTGTGTGTCTTTAACAAAGTTAGTTTACCATTTCTTCCATTGATGGGCATTTAGGCTGTCTTCATCTTGTTGTTTTTATAAATAGTGCTGCAGTGAACATGTATGTACATATATCTACTTATGCCATGGGTCTTATTTCTTGTGGCTACATACCAATTAGAGTGGTTGCTCAGTCATACAGTACTTCAGTTTCCAACATTTTGAGGAAGCACCATACTGTTTTCCACAGTGATTGCATCATTTTACATTCCCACCATTAATGAAAGAGGGTTACAGTCTCTTTATACCCTCACCAGAATTTGTTGTTTTCAGTTGTTTTTTTGTTTTTGTTTTTAAAAACACTTTGTTATTAACATTAGTGTTAGATTATATCTCGTTTTGATTTGCACCTCTCTAATAGCTGTCCTGGTGTGGCTCTGTGGGTTAATGCACCAGACTGCAAAGCCGTTTGAACTGCAAGGTCAGCGGTTCAAGCTCACCAGTTGCTCCTTGGAAACCCTATACAGGGTCACTATGGGTCAGAATCGACTCGACGGCACTTGACAGCAACAATAGTTGTTGTACCTAGGGTTGCTGTGAGTTGATACTGACTTGATGGCACCTAACAACAACAATGTCGAGGACCGGCCTCAACAGGGAAGTTTGGTTTACGAAGTAGGGAGATCTGGTGGCTAAAGAGATAAAGAATGCACACAAAGACGCGACGAGAGAGACAAAGAGACACCCCGAAACTAGAGTGGATGCAAGACTGGCGGGCAGACCCTGGACTGCAGGCATCATGGCCCCTGCAGGCAGTAATGCACACAGGGTTCAGTCTGCGCACTTCTTTTATTTCAGGGAGGGATTT
>NW_006408536.1:11493291-11495245 GCF_000296735.1 Chrysochloris asiatica
GTTATAAATTACTTTTTAGGTTCAAATCCCAAGGCAGCAACACGAGGTTTCTCAAGGCTAATTAACATACCGATAGCATCTAATCTCCAATGGGCAAAGGTGAGAAAAGGATTCAAAAGGTCTGGAAGGAGTCCAGCTGTTTCAGCTACCTGGCTTAAGCCTTCAGGAGGAAGAGGGACACCTGGGACGATTAGACGGGCTGACACTATTATAACTTGAACAATACTCCGGAATTTGCCAATCCACTTTGAGTTAATTCTCCGGGGGAATTCTCTCCAGAGCCCAGCAAACCTGCCTTTGGAACTTTTACGGCCTCAGCTTTAGAAGGAGTTTTTATCTTAATATTGTAAATGGATACTAAGAGCTCATGTATTAAGTTAATAAACATAACTGAATAACTTGATAAAGAACAGTTTTGCCATGCTTGCCAGGTGGCCAGAATTTGTTCCTCAGAGAGATTTGTTCCCAGGACCCTACACACTGCCAACGCAGTGGAGACATTAAGAGAGGCACATAAGAAACCATTTTCTCAGAAGCTACAATCACTGGAGTTAGAAGCATAGAATGAATAATAAGACCAAAGAAAATTATACAGAGGTAGCCCAACAGTGAGTTCGTAAAAGCCAATGAACCCGGGATGTCAGGAGGTCACTTCCTTGGCCCTCAGAGTCCCTGGCTAGCAATTCTGAGTGGAGCCACCGTGTTGGATTTTTGTCCATGACACAGGGCCTCAACATCTCAGTGATTTGCGGTCCCCAACACAAGAGCTAATGAATGAGAACATTTCTTCATATGCTTGTTGGCTGCCTGAATGTCTTATTTGATGATGTGTTCATGTCCTCTGCCCATTTTTTCCTTGGGTTGGTTGTTTTATTTGTTGTAGTAGAAGTGTTGTAGTTTAATTGCCCCTTGTCTGATTTATCATTGCTAAAATTGTTTTCCAAGTCTGTAGGCTCCCTTTTTACTCTTTTGGTGAAGTATTTTGATGCTCATAAATGTTTACTATTTAGGAGGTCCCAGGTATCTGTTTTGTCTTCTTCTGTTGTTAGTTATGTTTGACAGTGTATTGATGCCATGTATTAGATAGAACCCCTAACTTTGTCCATGTCTCTGGCTACACCATCCTGAATGCACTTGATCTCATCTGACCTCGGAGACTAAGCAGGGTCTGCCCTCGTTATTAGTTGAATGGGAGACTGACTGGGAATACTGGGTGCTGTAGACTTGGATTCCTGGTGTGGTGCTGTGGGACAAAGTAGTGGTAGGTTTGAGTCACAAGATCGGTGGTTCAAACTCACCTTGGAAAACCTATGTTGTTGTTGCTAAGTGCTTTTGAGTCGGTTCTAACTCAGAGAGACCCTGTATAGGGTTTCCTAGGAGTGGCTGGTGAGCTTGAACTACTGATCTTGCAGTTCAAAGCTCAAACTTTGCAGTCTAGCCCATTAATCCAAAGCACCACACCAGAACTCCCTATACAGGGTCACTGTGAGTTAGAACCAATTTGATGGCATTTAACAACAAGTTTCTCCCTGTTTTGTCATTGATGGTTTTTCTAGTTCTAGGTTTTACATTTAGGTCTTTAATCCATGTAGAGTTTCTATTTGTATATGGTATGAGATGTGGGTCTTGTTTCATTCTTCTGCAAATGGATTTCCAGTTTTGCCAGCACCATTTGTTGAAGAGGCTATTGCTTCCCCATTTAATGTGTTTAGTCTCTTTGTCCAAGATCAGCTGACTGTATGTGGATGGATTTACTTCTGGGTTCTCATTTCTGTTCCATTGATCTATGTTATCTTTCATTGTACTGGTACCAGACTGTTTTAACCATTGTGACTGTGTAGTAAATTTTGAGATCAGGGAGTGAGGGTCCTCCGACTTTTTTCTCCTTCTTAAGCAATGCTTAGATTATCTGAGGTCTCTTTTCTTTCCATAAAAAGCTTGTTGTTTTTTTTTT
>NW_006408536.1:11499420-11509031 GCF_000296735.1 Chrysochloris asiatica
ATACTCATACTGATCATTAAAAAGCGATTAAGAAGATGCAAATAAAAACAACAACAAGATATCATCTCACAAAATCATTAATAGCAAAGTTCAGAAAAACAGAAAATGCTGGTGAGGGTGTGGAAAGACTTGGACCCTCCTAAACTTCTGGTAGGACTGTAAAATGGTCCAAAGTGTCTGGAAAATGATATGGCACTTTCTCAGTAAGTTGGAAATAGAGATACCTTATGATCCAGCAAGCCCTGTACTTGGTATATATCCACAAGAAATACAAGCCAGGACATGAGTAGATATTTGCACATCAATGTTCATTACAGTA
Organism: Chrysochloris asiatica; assembly: GCF_000296735.1. Classification (NCBI taxonomy): domain Eukaryota; kingdom Metazoa; phylum Chordata; class Mammalia; order Afrosoricida; family Chrysochloridae; genus Chrysochloris; species Chrysochloris asiatica. The sequence goes on from NW_006408536.1 coordinate 11,499,740, forward strand.
TGATTCACAACAGCAAAAAGATGGAGACAGTCTAAGTGCCCATCAATGGACGAATGGATAAACAAACTTTGCATATACACACAATGGAATACTATACAATATTGAAGAATAATGATGAATCTGTGAAACACCCTATAACATGGATGAACCTGGTGGACATTATGTGGAGTGTTATAGTCAGTTACAATGTTCATTATTTTATCTGTGTAGGGATAACACACATAAATACATATGTAAAGATTCATGGGATGTGCTCCCTTTTCTTTATTGAAGTATTAACTTTACGCTTCAACAACAAAAGTAATTTTTAAGAAGAAATAACAAGTATGCTCTCTAGATCAGGTAAACATATTTTAGAAAGGACCAGATTATCAGTATTTTTTATTTATGGGCCACAGAAGCTCTGCTACCGCTACTCACCTCAGTCGTTGTCACATGAAAGCAGTCATACCAACTACCAGTTGTCACCAAGTTGATTCCAACTCAAGGACAACTCCATCTGTGATAGAGAGGAACTGTATTCCATGCTGATTTTTCAAAAGTAGATAACCAGATCTTTGTTCTGAAAGCAGTCATAAACAATACATAAATTTATGAGCATGACAGTAATCCAATAAGCCTTAATCTACGAACATTGATAAATGCCATATACTTTTCACTTACCTTTTCAGTCATTTAAAAATGTAAAAGTCACTCTTAGCTCATGAACCATACATGACAAGTAGTAGGCCATATTTGGCCCCAGGCTGTACTTTACTATCCCCTGCTCTAGATGTGTGTGCTTATAAATATATCAGGAATGTAAGGATGAAGTTTGGCGCGAGAACTTAAGCAGCTCCAAAAAACCTGGAGGCCAAATAGCAACGACATTCATGTGTGGAAGATTTAATTCAGGCTTTCCTGCAATTGTAAGGAAAGATGAAAAGAACCAGTGTTTCATGGTGATCCGTGACAGTGGTCAGTAATGGGAACGTATATTGTTATTTTCACACTATGATTTACCATGAAAGTAAATAATGCTCTGGGATTGTTATCATTAGGCCACTTTAAAACATTTAACATTTTCTTCCCACTGTGCTCTTTATTTACCTGAAAGGTTTACTGTTCATAGTGGTGACAGTAGTAATTTGGGATTTCAGGGAGATGGCACTAAATGCAGGCAGCTTGTGCATGGAATATCTCAAATGAACTTCCTTCACCAGCCCATCTCTAAAGCAGCCTCCTTTTATGAACATGTTTTTCTGTGGTTTGGAGGCACTCACGGCAGTGGTGATAATAATAAGACTTGGCACTTATATGGTGTTTTCTCCTTTCAAAGTGCTTCTCTTTAAAAAGAACCTAAAGGGTACATTTGAAGTCCATTGCCTTTTCTCAGCAGTAGGAGCCACAATTTTTACTAACCCCAGAGAATAGCTGTAGCCATTCTGAAAACATATACTTAGTTTGCTACCAGAAAGCCCTGTCTATGACCAGCATTTTTCCTTCAAAAATAGTACATTTTAAAAAATCGTATATTTCACCGTGTGAATTTCATGGTTTTTTTTTTTAATTACATAAAATGCAACTAATGATCTAGATGAAAGTTCATCTTCTTTCCCTAATAATCTCGTAGTATAACTTAAATTACTTGACTAGTTATATCAGCAAAAATTATAGTGTGTCTGCTTTATCCAGATCATTGTTTGTTTATGCTGCCAAAATGTATTCAGTCCAATATGATAAGCAAGGTTCCTGTGAGGCATAAATGGCTTGTACTCAGCAGCTAACTGATTAGTTAGCTGTTTGAATCCACTCAGTGAGGCTGCAGAATAAAGGTTTGGTGGTCTGTTCCATAAGATTACAGTCATTGAAAACCCTGTGGAATACAGTTCCACTTTGAGGCACATGGTACTTTGGCTTCCTTTCTTTGGACATATCATCAGGTAAGACCAGTCTTCAGAAAAGGACATCATATTTGGTAGGTATTGTCAGATGCCATTAAGACAGTTCTGACTCTTAGCGACCCTTAGCGACTCTTAGCAGAGTGAAATGCTGCCCGGTCCCATGCCAGCCTCCCAACTGTTGTTTTGTTTTCGTCCATTGTTGTCAATCCATCTTGTTGAGGGTCTTCCTCTTTTTCTCCTGACTCTCCACTTTACCAAACATGATGTCCTTCTCCAGGGACTGGTCCCTCCTGATGACATGTCCAAAGTATGAGACAAAGTCTTGCCTTTGTCACTTACAAGGAGCAATCTGGCTGTATTCCTTCCAAAATAGATTTGTTCATTCTTGTGGTAAAGTAATTTTTGTTGTTAAGTGCCGTTGAGTTGGTTCCAATTTTTAGCCACCCTGTATAGGGTTTCCAAGGAGCGGCTGGTGGGTTTGAACCACCGACCTTGTGGTTCAAACGAAATTTTCAGTCCAGTGTATTAACCTGCAGTGTCACACCAGAAATAGAGTAAAATAGTAGGATTAGTGAGCTGTACTGATACAATAACCACAACAACAGATTAATGATCCTGACACAGGACCGGCACCTGCTCAGTCTGCTCTGCATAAGGTTACCAGGAGGCCGAGCTGACTTGAGAGAAACTGAAACAAGAGGGCTCTAGAGAAATTGGAGTCCTAATGCAGCGCTGTAGGATCAGCACTGGACAAACCACAAGGTCAACAGTTCAAACCCACCAGCTGCTCTTTGGAAATCCTATATAGAGTCACTATGAGTCAGAACCAACTCGATGGCATTTAACAACAACAACAACAACAACAATAGAGGAACTGGAATCCTGGTGTGGCAATGTAGGATAAGCACTGAACCAAAAGGTTGGTTTGAACCGCACAGCTGGTGGTTCAAATTCAACAGGCACTCCTCAGAAATCATATATAGGATCTCTATGAGTCAGAATTGACTTGATGGCACTTAACAACAACATGGAGGAATTAAATAAGAGCTTCTTGAGGAAGCTCTCAGCTTTGGGAAAGACAGACTCTGTCCCTTTACATCTGGTCTTTCTACTCATATACTCTAACACTAATGCATTGTTGTTGTTAAGTGCCATTGAGTCGATTTGGACTCATAGTGACCCTATATAGGGTTTCTGAGCAGTGGCTGGTGAGTTTGAAATGCAAGGTACTGCTGACCTTGCAGTTCAAACTGACATTTTGGTGCAGTACATTCTCCTACTCCAAACGAATACATAGGCAATCATTTTTCTTTTGGGCCTCAATTGTCAGATTCAAAGCTATAGAAAATATTTTTGCCTGCACATACATAAACAATCAATGCTCAAAATCTTTTAGTCTGTAGTTTGCTGCCCCATTGATCATTTCCCCAATTGATAAATTAAAATTTTGAAATTGGACCCTTCTAATCTTTGAACAGATGCCTAGTGTTATGCTTCAAGCTCAGGAAGTTTCCCACATCTGAAAGACTGTTTTCTCTTCCATAAGCATAGCCTATTTTTCATTAAGCTGAGCAGAGTGGTTGAGCCAGCGAATAGAGCATCCAAAAGGATAATAACAGTGAGGTGTTCTCTTTGTGGGACTACATCAATTCAAGCCAGAAAATCGATGCACCTGGGGGGAGAGCACAATGCCATTCCAGCATCATTAATGCTCAAGAGACCACAAAAATCACTGGGAGAAAAACACACTTAACTTAGGCCTTGCAGCGAAACAACAGGAGAGGCGGCTAAGTTCACCCTCAGTTGCTTAGAAAGGAATGTCCATTTAAGAGGCTTGCCAACAACAGAAATGAAAGCCATAAATTTAAAGTACTCTGATCTTTTTCAAAGGTTTTGCCACCTTTGTTTTTCATCACACTTGCTTTGAATGGAAGGTTAGTTAGAGCTATTTCCCTTGTTTGCTTGGTAACAAAGAACGAGAGATGGAGAGTTCAAGAAGGAGAAAGTTGTGTCACTAGAGCCAGAAATAGACCTTGTTAAAATGAATGGTTCCACTCAGCTGCTTTGCTCACTGAGTTGTGCAATGTCTGTTATAAAACTCCTTCAGCTTGGAAGGGCTCCCTGTTCTTACCATTATGAGAAAAAAGCGCCATGAAAGCAAATACCCTAACTTGTCTCCCTGACCTTAACTGGAGAAACCAGAGGGAAGACAACAGAATACCCAAACCCACTACCACCGAGTCCGTTCCAACTTATGTTGTTGTTATGTGCTGTTAAGTCCATTACAACTTATGACGACCCTGTATACAGTTCCCAAAGAGCAGCTGATGGACTTGAAGAGTCGACCTTGTGGTTCAGAGTCCAGTGTTTATCCTCCAGCACCATAACAACCTTATAAGACCAAGTAGAACTGCCCCGTAGGGTTCTAAGGTTGTAACGTTTACAAAGCAGACTGCCATATCTTTCTTCTGATGATCAGCAGCTGGTTCGCAGCTGGGCCCTTTATCTACTATGTGTAACAGAACGTGTTATTGTCAGATGCCACTGAGTCAGTTGCAATTCATAGCAACCCTTTGCACAACAAAGCAAAACATTGCCCAGTCCTGCGCCATCCTCAACATTGTTGTGCTTGAGCCCAGTGCTGTTGCCACTGAGGCAATCCATCTCATTGGGGGTCAACCTCGTTTTCACAGACCTTCCACTTTATCAAGCATGATGCTATTCTCTGGGGACTGGTCCGAAGTAGGAGAGACGTAGTCTGGCCATCCTGGCTTCTGAAGAACGTATTGGCTGTTCTTCTTCCAAGACAGATCTGTTTGGCTCTTCTAGCAGTCAGTCCATGGTACTTCCAATATGCTTCTCCAACACCAGAACTGAAATGCATCAATTCTTATGTGGTCTTCCTTAGTCACTGTTACTTACTTCAACATGCACATGAGGCTGTTGACAATACCATGGCTTGGGTCAGGCATACTTTAGTAAAAGAGGATAACTCCGTCTCTCACAGTCATGTACAGAGACCTCAAAGAAATTCTTCTTACAGTACTCTCTCTTGTATTAGTCAAAGAAACCCTTATGGCACAGTGTGTTAAGCATTGAACTACAACTGAAAGTTCTGTAGTTCAAACCCACCAGCTGCTCTGCAGAAGACAGATGAGGCAGTCTGCTTCCATAAAGATGGGCAGCCTCAAAACCCTAAGGGGCAGCACTACTTGGTCTTCAAGGATCGCTATGACTGAGGATCAGTTCAACAACTATGGGTTTGTACAAGGGGACTTCAAAAAGTTTATGGAAAATGAGATCAAAGAATAATGGAATTCTTCCATGAACTTGTGGAAGTCCCCTTGCTGCAATAGTGCAGAGTAACAAACGGACCCAAAATCCAGTGGCTTAAACCTGGTCTGCAAGTTGCATATAACTCAGCTGGGCTAAGGTGAACTCCAGGTATGATGGTTGAGTTCATAATCAACTTGATTAGGTTATTGTGCCCGTTGCTTTGGTCATACACTAGTCCAGATGTTGCTGTGAACATATTTACTTATAAGTGGTTAGCATTTAAATCAGTTGGCCTTAAGATAAGCAAATTACCCTTCATAATGTTTGTGGGCCTCATCCAATCCATTGAAGGCCACAAAAGAAAAAAAATGAAGTTTCCTGAGGGACAAAGATTTTGCCTCAGGACTATAAATAGACAACCAACTAGAATCCCTCCCCTTACTTCCTTCCCTACCAGTTATGGGACACATGACTGCTGGAATTTCCAGTCTGTCACCTGACCTACTGATTTTAGACTTGACAGTCCTCCCTCCCACAATCATGTGAGCCAATTCCTTTAATCCCTTTTTTTCTGTCTCACACACACACACCACACTTGCCACACACTTTATGGCTCCCCAGGAAATTCTGGAGGTGTTTCATGGTCTCTTTGCAACGGTTAGTCTGTCTTTCTTCCCAAGGCTGTGATATTATAGATCAGGGATTAGCAAACTATGGCTCACAGGCCAAATTGGGTCAGTTACTTATTTTTTAAAAGTCTGTAGGCTAAGAACCAGTTTTGTATTTTTAAGTGGCAAGAAAATCAGTAGCCGGAGCATTCACCCTTCACTTCTCTAAAAGGACCGAGGGAAAAATAAGGAGTAGCTATGATTCACTTTTGACCTAGAAAAGAAGTCAGTCAACTTTATTTAAAAAAAAAAAGATTTTACTGTGAATTGAGTGAATGATGGTTTACAGGGCAGCTCATCAATTTTACATACAGCAAATCACTTTAATGATTACAATCCCCTCCATGTACCATCAACTAACAGTATTTACCTCTGTTACCTTTTTTTTTTTTTTGTATCTTTTGATGTACACATACCACATTGAAAATATAAATTGACTTAAATGTCCAAAGGGCACATTTTGCAAGCCAGCCTCCTATCTGCAGGTCCGCTCGCTGCCTTTCTCAGTCTGTGGGCCTCTACTGCTCTGTCTCTTTATGCCACCACCTCTGCCACCATCTGTGTTGTCGCCACTTTTCTGGTTAAGATCCCTGGCTCCTCTCATACTCTTCCCTCTTGCTGGTCCTAGAGTCCTCTGCTCCTGAAATGACAGGTTATCTAATCCTCCTTTTCAGTTACACATAGTTGTGACAATCACCATTAGACCTGATTTTATGATACACAATTGACTCATAAAATCCTATTTCCTTATCACCAGACCCATCTGGACAAGAGGGAAACTATTCAGTGGGGTTTCTATCTTACTCCCCTCATTCTGACACCAAGCACCCTTATAAAAGTTTGTAAGCCAGCCACTTCGTGCCTGTGCAGCCCCCCAAAACTTTTACTTAAAGGACCAAATAGCAAATATTCTAGACTTTTAGGCTTTGCAAACCAAGAAGCAACATCAAGGCTATGATATAATGATTTATACAAACATTCAAAATATTGTTATTGTTGTTGTTAATTGCCATCATGTCACTTTTGACTCCTAGCAACCTGTATAGGGTTTCCAAGGAGCAACTGGTGCGTTTGAAGGTCGGTAGTTCAAACCTGGCAGATAGCCAGGTCTTTCTTTGGCGGTGCCTCTGAGTGGGTTAAAACTAAAAAGGTTTTAGTTAGTGTACCCCCAGGTTGTACCACCAAGGACTCCCTGGGCCAATATTTTTCAGAGCTACACCTGTTACTGTGAATGTGGAAAGATTTTATAGTGCCATAGCTCTTTAATGGGTAGAGGAACATAACATTTAAAAACAAACTCTCATATATTGGTTGTGTCTGTACAAAATGGAAGGAAATTTAGCCTGTCAAATGGCACACTTTGTACTTGATAGTCCCCTTCTAGGAATATATCCAAAAAGATATATTGGCAAAATTACAAGACAGACATCTCCTTATATGTAAAAGAAATTAAAAATACAGTTCAGTGAGTAAAAGAATTATAGTGTGGCAGTAGAGGATAAACATTGGACAATTAACCACAAAGTCGCTCTTTGGAAATCCTATACAGGAACTGATTCAATGGCACCAACAACAACAGTAAAAAGAGAAAACGAGCGAAAGGGTCATACATAGAAAGTCACACACTGACTCATAATATAATTGGCATTATCACTCTGAATCCATATATGGAATCCTGGTGTGGTGCTGTGGGGCCGCAAGGTTTGTTTGAACTGCAAGGTTGGTGATCAAATTCACCAGCTGCTCCTTAGAAAACCCTAAACAGGGTTGCTATGAGTAGAATCCACTATGAGTCAACATGTATATTATGGTTTTTTGTTGTTCAGTGCTGTAGAATGGGTTGTGACTCATAGAGACCCTGTATAGGGTTTTGGAGGAGCAGCTGATAGGTTTGAACCACTGACCTTACAAATGCAGTATTATATCACAAGTCAAGATTTGGGGTTTAAGAAATAAAGATAGGTTGAAATTTCAAATCGAAACTATAATTACACAATCAAGATGAATTTTACATTTAAAGCAAAACACATATTTTCTATCTTTTGACACTAGAAAAATGACAGTAATTTAATGGTGGTCTCTTGATTGCTTAACATGGAGGTCACTGAAATGGCTAAATTTATTGTTTTTCCTGTGAAACTTTCTGAGATGAACATCTTTTGGGTATTTTGTTTTGTTTTTTGAAGTGTGAGTATTTAAATGAAGCATAACTGTTTGGTTGTTGGTTTTGGTTTTGGTTTTAACCCTAAGGTATGATCATGGTAACAACAAAAAAATGGACAAAAAACATACTATGTTGTTGTGTGCCGTCGAGTTGGTTCCGATGCATAGCAACCCTGTATAGGGTTTCCAAGGAGCAGCTGGTGAGTTTGAACCACTGACCTTGCAGTTCAAACTGACCTTGAGGTCGAGTGCTTATACTAAGGTGCCACACCAGTATTCCAATTAAAATTTACATGGAAGTTCTGCTTCTTAAATTATTCTCTCCCAGTTGTTTTTCAAATGAAAATAGAGCTAGAAGACCTCAGAGAAATGAAGAATATCTATTACTCTGTGCTCTGGTAGCATAATGGTTATGAATTGGGCTGCGAACCTTAGGGTCAGCAGTTCAAAACTACCAGCTGTTCTGCGGGAGAAAGATGAGGCTTTCTGCTCCCGTAAAGCTTTACAGCCTTGGAAACCCTGTACAGGATCATTATGAGTGGGAACCGACTCCACGGCCCATAACTACCACCATCTCCTGAAGAAAAGCAAAGTCTCCAAGATAGATCTTCATCCATTTTATGTCAAATTGACCAATCAGAAAAAGTAAAATTGAGGTAGCAGAGCCTTGTTTAGCAAATGTTTAACAAGTTGACTTTAGCTCCTTAGTGACCACCTCAGCTTTCAATCATTTTCATTATAATGTTTCATAACTGTGTTTAGAAGTAGTAATACCAAAATAATTCAAAGTAGAAAATATATTTAATTTTATTTTTTAAGCCTCATGATAACTACGTTTCTAGTCTGTCAAATTGGGCATGTGAGTTTGAGAATTGTATCTTTATAACGCCACCTTAGAACATAAGCATCTGAAACATGAATTATAGAAAGCAGAGGATGTCAGTCAATAAGGAAAGCTATGAATAAAGACATTGCTAGGCATTCACCAGTTGTCTTAGGCTGGGTTTTCTAGAGAAGCAAAACCACTGAAACACCTATGTTGTTGTTGTTGAGTGCCATTGAGTCGATTCCAACCCATAGTGACCCTGTATAGGGCTTATGGATCTGAATTGCCAACCTTGCAGTTTAAATGGCTTTGCAGTCTGGCGCATCAACCCACAGCGCCACACCCAAGATATATATATATATATATATATAGTGGTGGTGGTTATGTGTTGTGGAGTCGGTTCTGACTCATAGCGACCCTGTACAGGGTTTCTAAGGCTGTAAATCTTTATGGGAGCAGAAAGCCTCATCTCTCTC
>NW_006408536.1:11509131-11510736 GCF_000296735.1 Chrysochloris asiatica
CTCTCCACTCTTCTCCATTGATGATCTCAGGGCCCTCTGCTCCTAGACTGAAAAGTTAATCACTCCTCTCCTTGCTATAAAATGTCCAGCTTTACATTTCCAACCTTCACAATCAGTCCTGATAACAATTATTCACTACTGCATCACAAGAGATCCATCTGCATTTCATTGCATCAGACCTTCCTACACAGGTTGGATACTGCTCACTGGAGACTCTACCTTCCTCCACGCCCTCTGGATCTAGGTTCCGTCTTGAAAGCTTGTAAGCCAATCACTTCTTGCCTTTGTAGCCCACCCCCCCTCCCATTTTGGGTATCTAGTGTCCAAGTTGTCCATCCCTGTCTCCTCTTTTTGTGGAGGGGGTGGTAATGATTCTTGCTGTAAGGATTTGTTTCCTCTTTTGAGATGCTGCATCCATAGGTGTAGGTCAAGTTCATCAAATTGTATCAGATGACGCTCTTTACCTCTTCTTTCTTCTTCGGGTTGTGCTCTGATCATCCAGTCATTGAAGCCAGGTCAAGTGGGTATTATCTGCGAGTGTGGGTGTTCTACTCTCTATCCGTTCTCTCCTTAGCAGCTGGACGTTTCACTCTCCACTCTAGTCCTCTGTGGCTGTGTCATGGACTGTGAGCCCATGAGTCCCCAGGTCTTGCCACACTGCTGGCCAACCAGGTCTCCACCAGGGTTCACAGGAGTCTATTTAATGTTGTAGGGCTTAGCTCGCCGCTTCATTGCTGTTTTTCCCTCACTTCCCTTTATGGGTGACGTGCGTGGTCGCCAATCAGAGCGTGTATTCCCATTGAGTCTTAGTCTTGGAAGAGGATTTGCACCAAGGGGGCCCGACCACTTGCCTTGATGTCTCCTGGGCAAGTAACTTGCTTGTACTTGTAGTAACAGTCGGACTGCCTTTATTCTTTAGTATTTTTCCTGTAGATCTTTCTTTCAAGAAGTATCTTCTGTTTTTCTAGCTGCTCCAGGCTGGTCTGCTTGTCCTTTCAAGTGGAAATTTCCCATCTCTGAAGATCTGAATGTAGTTCAGGGTTCCACCTATAGTCTTATGTAATGCAGAGGCTCCTCAGGAAGCCTCCTTCACTGGGCATGTTGTAGCCCCACTTTAGAAATTCCAATCAGTTATAGGCAGAAGACAGACTTACAGGCTGTCTACTGTGATGTTTCTGGCTATTCCTTTCTCTCCCCCTCCAGTGTCTATTTTATAATACAATGCACAGAAAACCAAGCTTCAAAAGATAGCCAAGCATCTTAACATTATTCCGCCCTTTTCCCCATTCCAACCATGTCTCAATCTCTGTATCCCAGACCCCTGTTCCAAAGTTGTGCCTACATCATTATTTACCTCTATCCCATTCAAGCCTGCCTAATTGTTCTCCCATCTGTTTTGTTCTTCCAATCCCCTCTCCCTTCTTGTATATTGCCCCCCTCCCCAACACCCAAACTATCCTGTATCTATTCCCTGCCCAGTGCTCCACCTTCTCCTCCCTCCCCTAACCCTACCCCTACATCCCAGCAACCAGCTAAGAATCCATTTTAGTGGATTAGTATGGGTTCTTTTTCTTAGTCTTTTACAGTAGTGGTCCTATGTCGTAT
>NW_006408536.1:11517282-11518596 GCF_000296735.1 Chrysochloris asiatica
GACCCTGTATAGGGTTTCCTAGGAGCAGCTGGTGAGCTTGAACCGCCATCCTTGCAGTTCAAACGGCTCTGTAGTCTGGGGCATTAACCCATAGTGCCACAATAAGTATTCGATATCATATTGTAGTTGTATTCTAAATTATTATAAGTTTCTTTAGATATTAAAGTCTTGTATACCAATTTAGTGAGTTAATATTATCAGTTGAATTAAGACAGTGATACGAACAGTAGTATGATGATGGTGGTGGTGGTGGTTGTGTGCCACCAAGTTGGTTCCAACTCATAGTGACCCTGCATAGAGTTTCTGAGGCTGTAAATCTTTATAGGAACAAAAAACTTCATCTTTCTCTGGAGAAGCAATGGGTAGATTCGAGCTGCTGACCTTGAAGTTAGCAGCCCAATTTGTAATCCACTATGCTACTTTTAAAAATATTCTTGCTCTTCCATTTTTTTTTAATGTTTTATTGTGAATTATGTGATAGTTTACATGAGAGAACATTAGTTTTACATTCATCCAATCGTATATCATTTCATTGCTATGGTTATAATCCCCTCCATGCATCATCAACCATCCAAAGTGTATACACTACAAGCATGCCCCCTGGTCATCAGCACACAGCCCCTCTCCCTCTCTGTGTCTAAAGTCCCCAACAGCTCCATCTCTCTACGTCATCGTCTCTGCCTCCATCTCAGGCATCACTGCTTTTCTGGGTAGGGTCCTACTCTCCTCTCTTCTCCCTTGATGGTCCCAGGGACTTCCGCTCTTAGGCTGAAAAGTTAATCACTGCCTTCCTTGCTAAAAAATGTCTACCTTTACAATTCCATCCCTCACAAGCAGTCCTGATAACAATTATTCACTATTGTATCACAAGAAATCCATCCGGATTTCATTTCATCAGCCCTGCCTAGACAGACTGAACACTACACAGTGGAGATTGTACCTTCCTCCATGCCCTATGAATCTAGCTTCCCTCTTGAAAGCTTGTAAGCCAGTCACTTCTTGCCTTTGTAGCCCCATCCCCACCCTATTTTGGGTAGCCAATGTCTAAGTTGCCCATCCCTGTCTACTCTGTGTATGGAGGGGGTAGGAATGATCCTCACTGTAAATATTTGTTCCCTCTTTTGAGCTACTGCTTCCATAGGTGTAGGTCAAGTTCATCAAATTGTATCAGATTACACTTTTTTCCCTCTTCTTTCTTCTTCTGGTTGAGCTTTGATCATGTAGTCATTGAATCCAGTTCAAGTGCATAGTATCTGGTAGTGTGGGTGTTCTTGTGCATATGCCCTCTCTTATCAGCTGGACACTTCACTCTCC
>NW_006408536.1:11539412-11552481 GCF_000296735.1 Chrysochloris asiatica
ATGAGTATAGATTTAATGTCCTCTCTTCAGCTTCTTGCTTTCAAAGCTGCCTGAGAGATTTCAGGATGCCAGTGTTGGTTGTTATGCTATACTCATTCTCTTTCTCTCTCTACAGCCTTTTCCTGCCCTTTCCCGTTTTAAAAAAACAAAAGACAGACAAGCAAAAAGCCTTCAGGGCCTGCTCTTGGGCTGAGCATGCGTGGCAGAAGAGCCCACCAGTGGTGAGGGTTGGGGGTGTTCACTTGCTCAGGCTCCCCCTCCAAACAGTGGGTGTGCTAATGACCAGACACCAAAAAAAAAAAGGAGAGAAGAAAATCAGAACAAAGCAAAACTGACAAAGTCGACCTTCATTCCAAGGTTCCCACGGCATTTTTCTGTGGTGTTTCTGCTCCCTAGTTTGTCTTGTCATTTGGTCTCACCCAATATGTCGGCTCTGGGCCTCCGGAGCCCAGCCTGGCAGATTCAAATGTACGTGATTTTTTACTTCAGCTTCTAGTTCCACAATCTGTAAACCTTCAAACCTTCAAAATACTCCTCTCTCTGTGGTTCCGAGTTTTGGAGTTTTGCCCTGGATCTGCTTTGCCTGGTATTCTGTGGTATTTGAGACAGCGAATTTCACTGCACCTCCACCCTAACTGCCATCAAGCCCCGCCTACCTTGCTCTTCCATCTTATCTCATTGTCTATTGCTGGAGTTTCTGTGCAAAGATCACTCGTAAACAAAGTTGTGCTCATACAGCTTCACTAAAACAGAGCAATACAGCACAACATTAATGTCCAAAATTAAAAGAGATTCCTTAAATCAATTATGGTATACCTGTAAGACAAACGATTATGTAGTCATTCAAACTATATATGAGAAGAATGAGGAAATGTACTTTTAATACTTTTATGTGAAAATGCTGGTAATAAAATTAGAAAAATTGAATGGTCTCAATTAGGTAAAAATATGCTTAGAAAAGACATGTGGAAATAGTATAACAAAATGTTAACGTTTGCATTTGGATGACACAGTTATTTTCTTTTCTTTTTGTACTTGTACTCATATTTTTCATAGTTCATGAAAATTTTATATTGCAGTCAGAAATATCTAGAAAGCGATTTAAAACAAAACTAGGGCATCCAGACCTTTCCTTCTTGTGTACACTGTGGGAATGTAAAAGGGTTCCTTTTGATCTCTTGGATGACTGTAACTCTTTGTGACAAAGTATAGAGTTCTTGTGAGATTGGGATTGCTCAAAGACATTTGCTGTTTTCAGGCTGCCCAACAAGTCTTCCGCAGTACTTCATTCTTCTGACTAATACCACTACTGGATAGCCCGACGGGAGCACGTCAATAATCCTCACTCAAAATGCCTGCCCAATACATATGAAAGATGTCTTAATAATAAAAAGTGTCTATTGAACAACCTTATGCACAACAGAATGAAACACTGTCCAGTCCTGTGCCATCCGTCCAGCATGATGTCCTTCTCCAGGGACAGCTCCTTCCTGATAATATGTACAAAGTATGAGAGACGAAGTTGGCCATCCTGGCTTCCAAGGAAATTTCTGATTATAATTCTTCTAATACAGATTTGTTTGTACTTTTAATATTCTTCTCCAACACCATAACTCAGATGCATCGATTCTTCTATGGTCTTCCTTATCCACTGTCCAACTTTCACATGCATATCTGTGGCAATTGAAAATACCAAAGCTTGGGTCTGGTGCACTTTAGTCCTCAAATGGACATCTCTGCTCTTGAACGCTTTAAAGAGGTCTTGTGCAGCCGACTTGCCTAATGCAATAAGTCATTTGATTTCTGGACTGCTGTTTCCATGAGTGATGATACTGGATCCAAGCAAATGAAGTCTTTGACAACTTGAATCTTTTCTCCATTTATCATGATGTTATTTATTGGTCCAGGGGGAAGGATTTTCGTTTGCTTTACGTTCTGGCTCATGGCACTCCTATGCTTCTTAGTGTTTTCATGGTTGTGATCTTTCAGGAGATCACCAGGCTTTTCTTGCAAGTTGCTTCTGGGTGGGTTCAAACTGCCCACTTTTCAGTTAGTAACCAAATGTTTTACCTTGCAAGATTCAGGTAATCCTGAGGACTTATTAGGTGTTGATCATTTTCCTTGCTTCTCTGAAGAAAGAATTTGCTAACTACTTTCCCTGCATTTTCAAAAGGTTTCAAATTTCAAGCTGTTTTACCTTCTCAACACGCTTCCAAAAGCATTTCAGGCTCTCATTGGCTGAAAATGTACATTATGCATTAGCTTTAGAAATTCAGATGCAAGGGTGGGCATCAATAATGCTGCTTGTTGTTTTTGTTAAGTGTCATCAAGTTGGTTCTGACTCATAGCCACCCTGTATAGGGTTTCTCATTGGATTTGAATGAACCTTGTGTTCCAATGCTTACCATACAGCGCCACACCAGAACTCCAATATGCTGCTTTGTTCTTGTTACTAAGTGTCGTCGAGTCGGTTCTAACCCATAGTGACCCTGTATAAGATTTCTGAGGAGTGACTGGTGAGCTTGAACCTCCGACCTTGCAGTTCAAACTGACTTTGCAGTCCAGCGCATTAACCAAGATGCTGCTTGGTGGTGGTTGGTGGTTATGTGCTATGGAGTAGCTTTCGGCTCATAGAGGCTCTAAATAGGGTTTTTGAGGCTGTAAGTCTTCACTGGTAGTTTCAAACTGCTGACCATTAGGTTAGCAGCCCAACTCGTAACCTAACCACTATGCTACCAGATTTGGAAATAAAGAAGTGTTCCAATCAATTGCAATGTGCTATGTCTCCAATTCAAATAATCCAAAGAGTAAAAGCATATTATAGATATAGAGGGGGAAATGTGTTTGCATTGTTTGGCTCAACTTTTGGCCTAAACAGTCATAAATTGGGGAGTCAGATGGCATGGCCATGAAAAGGACAGTATCCTTATATTTTGATATTCTTAAATCCATTTGGAATATAAGTTAAACCAACCATATTTCCAGGAAAGACCTAGAGCAAATTAATTTATTTTGCATCTAAATGTCATCTCAAGGACATACAGCCATAAAATTGAAAACTGAATATTACCTTTGGCCCCTTAGAAAACCTCGGTGACACGTTTAGAGTGGAAATAATGGACCTTCACCATCACTGAGCTTTATAATATGCTTTTACTCTTTGGATTATTTGAATTGGAGACATAGCGCATTACAATTGATTGGAACACTTCTTTATTTCCAAATTTGGTTTCTTTTGTGCTTACATGAATTGAATCAACTCTCAGTGAAAGGTTGTCCATCTGTGATGTTTGGTTATAAATGCACTATTTTGCATTACAATGAACATCTTGTTCACCATTGTATCTCCTGTGGCTACCACAGTACCTGGCATAAAGGAGGCCTTCAGTAAACAATACTTGTGAAATAAAAAAATACACTCTAGTTGCTTTGGATTAAAAAAAGAAAAAGCTCACCTGAAGTCACCAATATGGAGATAATCAGGATTGCATTGGCTAAATTGCTTTGGATTAAAAAAAGAAAAAGTTCACCTGAAGTCACCAAGATGGAGGTAATCAGTAGAAAAATCTTCACCTGAAATTGGAGAAGTACCACTAGAGGCCCTAGTCACTGCTATCAAGGACATTCACATGGGTAAGCCACTATTGATAACCCTTCTTCATTCCTCACTTGAAGAATGAGCATATGCCAGATCTAAAATGTGGTCATTCTTTCTGAGTTTCTCCCTCTGAATCACTCAGTGTGTTCTCTATTTGTCAGTTTCCTTTCCTAGGTTCAAGCTACTACACTGGTTTGTTTGTTTTGAGTAACCTCTGCATTCTACTTTAAATGACTCTCTTGACCCATCCTAGTTTGGTTACAGTGTACACCTTGAGTTAGCTGCTTACTCTTTTGCCCTATCTTAGCCTCTCTTCCATACCAATGAAACATATTTGCAAAGCACATTCTCAGGATTGAGAACCAAGTATGTGACCATATTTGGAATAATGCCTCAGAGAATTTCAATTCACATCCATGACCTTACCAAAGTGATGTTTCAACAACTCATAAATCAGTCATAGCTTAAACACATCCACTCTAATGAAGTCTTTAAGATTATTTCAATTTCTTAACATCAAGATCAAAATAGAAAACATTTTAGAAATCTCATAAAACAGACTAGTGGCCTCACAAGCTAAACCTGGGTGTCTTATTTATTACTAATCCAGTTTATACAAGTTTATTGAATACATTTATTATCTTTCAGAGAGAAATATTTAATGGCATTCATCTGCTGTTTATGTGAGAAAATTTGCCTTGCATTTGCTTTCAAAACGTTATCTTTTCTTCACATCCTCGTACAAATTTAGATACTGCATGGAAAGATCTAACTCTCTGACTACAATCATAGACTTATAGGAGCAGAAAAGAATACAGCAAATGGAAAGAGGAATTTTGTATGAATAAGAAATTGCATATGAATGATTTCAAAGCTAACAGTTAGGTTTGCTCAGAGATATGGTGACAAGGAAGACCTTAACAAATGTGTGGAATCAAATAAAAGAATATGAACTACCAAATAATTTAAAGCTTTATTTCATAGTAACCAGAGTTTGTAGATTTCTTTGTGTTTTTTTTTTTCAAAGTGTTCATGCTATTTATTTGATCCTCACAGCTACTCAGGGAGGAAAGCCAAAAGTTACTATTAGACCAAATTCACAAATGACAAAATTGAGTCCATGAGAGTCTCAGTACTTTGCCTAAGATTGTGCAACCAGTAACTGATACAAATTCAGAACTTCTAACTGGAAATCCTACTTTTTCCATACACTACATAGCATCTGATTAGCCAAGAATTAACATAATCCACTCTTTAAAATGCCTTGCTAAAAATTGCTCTAAAGTATAATGCACTAAATTCAAGAAACAAGTTTTTCTAAATGTATATAAATCATTTTGATAAAATAGATATAAAACATGATTTGATCTTGATAAAAACAGGCCAGTTGGTTATTGAGTTATATAATTTAATAAAGATATTAATTCTGAAGAACAATGGAGTGGAAAAGAGTGGTGAGTTTTCACTGTAAGTAATCTAGCATCAGGCCTTGCAAAATTCACGAGCAATAAGTATCACAATCAACACAAGGATGATTCTTAAGAGGTGGAGTTCAGACATACCTCTATTCTTCAACTTTTCCTCCATTTCTGACATCAGCCACCCACTCCCCATCCCATCTCCTACCAACAGCACTCTCTACTACTACGCTGTTGAGTTTGATAATTTCTTGCAATGTTCACACAGAACTCACAGATCATACTTATGATGATGTGGTTGATTACAGAAGTACAGCTATACACCACCACTCATCTGTCATTTTATCATACTGTGGTGGTTTATGTGTTGCTGTGACATGAGAAGCTATGCCACTGGTATTTTAAATACCAGCAGGGTGCATCCATGGTGGACAGGTTTCAGTTGAGCTTCCAGAATAAGATAGGCTAGGAAGAAGGAGAGGCACACTATTTCAGAACCTTTAGCCACTGGAAACCTGATGAATAGTAGTGGAAAACTGTCTGATACAGTGTCAGAAGATGAAAACATTATGAATAGCACCAGAATATTGTGAGATATAGATCTGGAAGATGAGCCACTCAGTTGGATGACACTCAAAATACAACTGGGGAAGAGCTGCCTCCCCAATGTACAGCTGTCTGTGATGAGAATGGAGTATAGTTTTGGGGACCTTCATTTGTTGATGCAGCACAACTCAAAATCAGAAGAAACAGCTGCAAGCAGCCATTAATAATCACAACATGTAGCAAAAAGTATGCATCTAGGAAAATTGGAAGTTGACAAAAATGAAATGCATAGAGATCAATATCCTAGTCATTAGTGAGCTGAATTGGACTGGTATTGGCCCTTTTAAATCTAACAATAATATGGTGTACTAGGACAAATTCAAGAGAAATAGCATAGCATTCATCAACAAAAATAACATTTCAAGATTTATCTAGAAGTATAATGCTGTTTGTGATAGGTTAATATCCATATGTCTACAAAGAAGACGAGTTAATACAACTATTATTCAAATTTGCACACCAACCACTAAAGCCAGTGATGATGAAATTGAAGAACTCTCCCAACTTCTTCAGTCTGAAATTTATCAAACACACAATCAAGATATATTGATAATTACTGATAATTAGACTGCAAAGGTTGGAAACAAAAAGGAAGGGTCAGTAGTTGGAAAATATGGTCTTGGGGATAGAAACTATGCTGGAGAACATATGATAGAATTTTGCAAGACCAATGACTTCTTCATTGCAAATGCTTTTTATAAATAACATAAAAAGCAACTCTCCATGTGGACTTCACCAGATGGAATACACAGGAATCAAATGGACTACTGTTGGAAGAGACAGTGGAAAGGATCCATATCATCAGCCAGAAAAACACCAGAGGTAGACTGTGGGAGACACCACAATTGCTCATTTGTAAGTTCTGACTGAAGCAGAAGAAAATTTTAAAAGGCCATGAGAGACAAAATATGACCTGAAATATATCTTACCTGAATTTAGAGACCATTAATGCATTAGACACTAATGACCAAAGACAAGAATTGTGGGAAGACATCAAGAACATTATACAGGAAGAAGCAAAATATAATTTAAAAGACAGGAAAGAAAGAAAAGACCAAAATGAATGTTAGAAAAGACTCTGAAACTTGCTCTCCAGTGTAGAGAGGCTAAAGCAAATGGAAGAAATGAGGAAGTAAAAGAGCTGAACAGAAAATTTCAAAGGACATCTCAGGAAGACAAAGTCAAGTATCTTAATGAACTGTGAAAAGACCTGGAATTAGATAATCAAAAGTGAAGAACACTCAATGTTTCTCATGCTGAGAGAACTGAAGAAAAAATATAAGCTTTGACTTTCAATATTGAAGTATTCCATGGGTAAAATATTGAACGATGCAGAATGAATCAAAGGAAGATGGAAGGTATACAGAGTCACTGTACCATGAAGAATGGTCAGTGTTCAACCATTTCAAGAGGTAACATGTGATCAAGAAAAAATGGTACTACAGGAAAAAGTCCAAGCTGCACTGAAGGCATTTGTGAAAAGCAAGACTCCAGGAATTGATGGAATACAAATACAATCTTTAAACAAGCTGATGAAGCACTAGAGTTAGTTACTCACTCATCTATGCCAAGAAATTTGTAAGAGGTGCATATTTGCACCCATTCCAACAAGAGTGACCCAGTGGAATGTTGAAATCATGTAACAATATCATTAATATCACATGGAAGTAATTTTTTTTGTAAGATATTTCCAAAATGACTACAACAGTACACTGACAGAGAACTGCCAGAAATTCCAGCCAGATTCAGAAGAGGAAGTAGAACTAAGGATGTCATTGCTGACATCAGATGTATCTTGGCTGAAAGCAAAGAATACCAGAAAGAAGCTTACTTCTGCTTTATTGAGTATACAAAAGC
Organism: Chrysochloris asiatica; assembly: GCF_000296735.1. Taxonomy (NCBI): domain Eukaryota; kingdom Metazoa; phylum Chordata; class Mammalia; order Afrosoricida; family Chrysochloridae; genus Chrysochloris; species Chrysochloris asiatica. The sequence continues at coordinate 11,546,892 of NW_006408536.1, forward strand.
TTTAGATTGTGTGGATCATGGCAAGCTATGGGTAATACTGTGAATAATGGGTATTGCAGAGCACTTAATTGTACTCATAGGGAAACTTTACAAAGTCCAAGAGGAAGCTGTTTGAACAGAATAAAGGTGTGCTCCAGAAATATATTATTTCACCATACTTAGGTAAATCTATATTCTGAGCAAATAATCTGAGATGCTGGATTATATGAAGAATTATGTGGCATTAAGTTTGGAAGAAGTCTTATTAACAACCTGTGGTATTCAGGTGATGCAACTTTGCTTGTTGGAAGCAAAGAGGACTTAAAATACTTACTGATGAAGATGAAAGATTATAGCCTTCAGTATGGATTGCACCTCAGTGTTAGGAAAACAAGAAACCTCAAAACGGGACCAATAAGTAACATGATCAAAGGAAAAAAAAGATCAAACTTGTCAAGGACTTCAGTTTGCTTGGATCCATAATCAACACTCATGGAAGCAGCAGTCAAGAAATCAAGTGATGTATTATAATTGAAACTCTACTGCTTTTATAGTGTTCAAGGAGAAAGATATCAGCTTGAGGACTAAGGTGTGCTTGACCCAAGTCATGTTATTTTCAATAACATGTGACAGTTGGACAATGAATAAAGAAGACTGAAGGAGAATGAATACATTTGAATTCTGGTGTTGGAGAAGAATATTAAAAGTACCGTGGTCTGCCAGAAGAAAACAAATCTGTGCTGGAAGAAGCACAGCATGAATGCTTCTTAGAAGTAAGGATGGCAAAACTTTCATACTTCAGACATGTCACCAGCAGGGACCAATCCTTGGAGAATGTCATGCTTGGTAAATTGGAGGGTTAGTGAAAAATAGAAAGACCCCGAGGAGATGGATGAGTACATTGGCAGAAGCAATGGGTTCAAGTGTAACAACAATGGTGAGGATGGCGCAGGACTGGGCAGTGTTCATTCTGTTGTGCATAGGGTTTCAGAAGCAACTCAAAAGTACCTAACAACAACAACAGGATACAATCCAGGAGACAGAATACAGTTCATCAGACAGCCTGGAACCGCTGGGCCTTTTGGTCTTTACCAATGCTGCTGGGCCTGGCTGGGCCTTGCCTCTGCCCTAATAAACCTTCCTAAACCTCTGTCCTACTTGTCACTGTTCTTTTGGTTCTACTGGCAAGTGCCTGGAGACACTGTACCCCTGCCTGAAGATGCTCAACTCTCTTCCTTCACAGGTCAGCAAACACCACTACACCCATCTGCCAATCCCATGATTCCTGCCACTCAGACTGCTGTCACCGTCTCTTGCCATTTTCAGGGTCATAGCTGTTGGCCCATAATTACAGTTCTTTTAGGAGGGCCTCTCTCTCTCCCAATGTCTCTCTTAAAACCTCTATCAGATTGGCTACTTATTTAGGCAAGATCTTTATCAATTTGAAGGATGACCTTCCCAGCAATACTACAAACTGAACAATCCCTGCACGTTCACTTGCTTCTATTGGGTAGTTTGACATACCCTCTTTCCCTGCAATGTGCATAAAATAGACCAATCACAGGGCAGACTGTGGCCCAACCATTCATTTTTGGCAGAAATATAAATCCACTATAGGATAAGCACTGGACTGCTAACCACAAGGTCAGTGGCTCAAACCCACCAGCCACTCCTCGGAAACCCTATACAGGGTCACTATGAGTCAGAAGTGACTCAGTGACACTTAACAACAACAACAAATCCAAGGTCAGAACGACCCTTGCACTGCACCGGTGTACTTCAAAACATTGAAATGTTTGTTTCCAAACGCTTGCTCACTTGCAAGTAAAATTTAAACCACATTTAATTATATCAGGGAAGCCTATACATAAATTATTTTAAAATGTGAATAATCTGATGGTTATCTATTTTGAAGGTTGTGGTTTTCTTGTGCTGGATTTTTCAGGAGGATTTCACCACAACAAATTACATGCTCCTCTGAATCCTATATGTGTCTGTTTTGTAATCTAGAATGATTTGCTGTCAGAAAGATGATACCAACAGTGGAAAGACAATTGCATCTCACTGCTTCAAATTAGTTTAAAATTAGTGCTTAAATTAGTTTTCATCATCTAGCATAAACATAATGCTATTGTTGGGAAGTGCCGTTGAGTTGGTTCCGACCCATAACGACCCTGTGTAGGGTTTCCGAGGAGCAGCTGGTGAACTTGAACTGCCGACCTTGTAGTTCAAATGGCTTTGCAGTCTGGCACACTAACCCACAGCGCCACACCTGGACTCCAAATTTGGAAACCAAATCATCAGACTAGTTGAAGAACTCCAAGAATTTATGAAAAATGAAAGCAGAGTCACAATTCTGTCATCAAATGAGTATTTGAGCCCTTAAAGGAAAATAGTGGGTGAGTAACACTTAGCTGGAATTCTGGTGTGCCATGCTCATCAGTTCAAATTCACCAGCCACTCCTTGGAAACCCTATACAGGGTTGCTATGAGTTGACAACAACACCAATAATACTTATATGTGATTCACTGAGTCTTATTATTTCAGATATGAAAAAGACTTTAAAATAAACATTAACTTAAAAATACTCCTCAAAACTCACAATCATGAAATAAGTTTGCTTAGTAGTTATCACTGAGGACCCTAGTGACTCAAACAGTTTTCACTTCACTATTACATAAAGGTTGGCTATTCAAACCCATCCAGTGGCACTGTGGGAGAAAAGTCTGGTCATTTGCATTTTTAAAAATTGCTGTGGTCACTGCTGCTGTTAGATCCTGTTGGGTTGGTTCTGACTCATAGCAACACTACTATGCTCAATAAAACAAAACATTACCTGATCTTTTGTCTTTCTCACAACTGTTGTTAGGTTTGAACCCATTGTTGCTCTCATTCCTTGAGAGTCTTCCTCTGTTGAGCTGACCTTCCACTTTACCAGAGGAGCTCTGCTAGTGTAGCAGTTACGAGTTGGGCTGCTAACCTCAGGGTCAGCAGTTCCAAACTACCAGCTGTTCCACAGGAGAAAGATGAGGCTTTCTGCTCCTGTAAAGATTTATAGCCTTGGAAACCCTATGCAGGGTTGCTATGAGTGAGAACCGACTTCACAGCACACAACCACCACCACCACTTTACCAAGCATGATGTCCTTCTCCAAGGACAGTTCAAAAGTCACTACAAAGTCTCACTATCCCCACTTCTAAGGAGTATTCTGGCTTGTACTTCATTTTTCAATTGCTTAAATCATTTTATTGTGAATTGAGTGATGGTTTACAAAACAGATAAATCATAGACTTCACTTCATTTCAGTGATTGGAACACCCTCAATGTAATTGGAATCAATTATCCCACTTCCTTCCTATGACTCTTTTTTCCATACTGTCTTCTTTTTCAACCCTTCGTAATTTTATCCTTAAGTAAATACGGCCCTTTTGATCTTGAATGGTTGACCATTACATGATATGCATACCTCAGTAGTGTTGCTGTCTTCCTTATATGGCTGTTTACTGCTTGGCTTGGCACAGTGGCAGCAGTAATGGGCTCAAGTATAACAACGATTATGAGGATGGCACAGGACTGGGCAGTGTTTTGTTCTGTTGTGCATAGGATTGCTATGTTAGAACCAACTTGATGGCACCTAACAACAACAACAACTGCTTACTCAAAGTTATCTGCTTGTGCTTTTTTTTTATTATTATTATTATTTTTATTGTGAATTGAGTGACAGTTTGCATGGGAGAACATCGATTTCACACTCATCGTTTCATTGCAATGATTACAATCTTCTCTACGCATCATCATTCAAAAGTATTTACTTCTGACTTCCGGTACCCCAGTGTGGCAAGACGACACGGGTAAGAGGGGCTCCAGGGACAAGGGAGGGAGACCTCATGAAGGAGGCCGTCCTGTAGCGGACTCGGAACCTCCCACCCACCATAAAACTCAGGGCATCAACCTCCTGAACCCACTTTTTAAAATCACACCACGGAGGAATTTCTGGCATTTTGAACTTTCGCCCGCCACTGTGGTCGACACTGCCCCGACCCCTGTAGAGCTTTGAGGGTGGGACTGGAGCCAGCCTATACAGAGAGCCGTGCTTCACGTAAAGGGGAATCTTGAGCGGACAAAGCCACAGGAAACAGAAAAAAAAAGGAAGACGAGGAGGGTTCTTTGCCCTAGCGTGAAATCTCAGCACGTGTAGTAGGCAGGAAAAACAGTTTAACCAGGACACAGAGAGCAGGAGAAATACAGTGACAATCTGACGTCATCAGATGCAAACTCCACCCACCTGCCCGAGTGGCCTCCACTCCGCCCGATTGAACGGCACTCCCCCACTGCACTCCCCCCTTGAAGCACCCCCCAACTGCACCGTGCGTGCCTGCCCACCATGGCCTCCACGTAGACAAGTCCTAACCACACCTAATACACAATACAGACAATAAGGGACGCCTATCTCCTGATCGTATCAATAATAATTATAACAAAAAATAAGAATAATCATGCCCAACTAGAAACAATTAACATTATTGAAAAACGCCCAAAAGCAGAACAGAGCAGCAGATACAAATGATCTGGAGACAGACAAAGGTTTTATAGAGGAGGTGGAGCGGGTTCTGGATTTGCCTGAGAGGGAATTCAGAAGAATGATATGGAAACAAATTCAAATACTCCGAAAAGGGGTCAAGGAAAATAAGGAAGAAGTAAGGAAAGTACTGCAGGAACAATCTAATAGGATTGACACACCATTGGAAACAATTCAAAACCTGCAAAAAGATGTCCAGGTGATCAATAATAAGATACCAGAAATAGACAATAGCCTGAAAGGGGAAAGGAGCAGACTAGAAGAGATGGAAGCCAGAACTAGCGAACTAGAAGACAAATCTCCCAATATGGCCAAGATAGAACAGCAAACAGCTAAAAGGATAAGACAATCTGAAGACAATCTAAGATACATGCTGGATAACATGAAGAGGAATAATGTAAGAATTATTGGCATTTCGGAACAATAAGAATCAAAGAAGTCCACAGAGGAGATATTGAAGAGCATCTCGAAGAAAACTTCCCTAATCATTCAAGAAGCCCAAAGTACCCCAGGAAGGATAGACCCCAAAAGAAAATCTCCAAGACATATAATAATCAAGCTCTCCAGAACCAAAGACAAGGAAAAATTACTAAGAGCAGCCAGAGAGAAGAGAGACATAAGTTATAAAGGAAAACAAATTAGATTAAGTTCTGACTATTCAGAGCAAACCATGCAGGCAAGAAGGCAATGGGGAGACATATACAAAACCCTGCAAGAAAAAAACTGTCAACCAAGAATCATCTGTCCAACAAAACCATCAATCAAATATGATGGCACGATCAAAACATTCCAGGATAAACAGAATCTGAGGGAATTTATCAAAACCAACCCAGTACTTCAAAACATCCTAAAGGGAGTTCTGGGGATGGAGAACCAACAAGAACAGATGACAAACAGAAATTGACAGGTATGGCAATACCACCTGGAACACAGTCAACAGAAAGCAGAGTCCAGAACGGAACTAGACTACAACAAACAAAAGAGAACCCAGAGATCAACTGAAGGACATAAACATATCAATGTCAAAGAAG
>NW_006408536.1:11556356-11565323 GCF_000296735.1 Chrysochloris asiatica
TATGCACACCAATGTTCATAGTTGCACTATTTACAATAGCAAAAATATGGAGACAGCCAAAGTGCCCATCGACTGAAGAATGGATAAACAAGCTGTGGTACCTACACACAATGGAGTATTATGCTATCTTGAAAAATAACAAGGAAGCTGCATGCCACTACCTAACATGGATGAACCTTAAGGACATTATGTTGAGGGAAATTAGTCAATCACAAAAGGAAAAATACTGCAAAGGACCACTACTGTAAAAGACTAAGAAAAAGAACCCATACTATCCCACTAAAGTGGGTTCTTAGCAGGCTGCTAGGACATAGGGGTAGGGTTAAGGGCGGGAGGGGAAGGTGGGACACAGGGCAGGGAGTAGACACAAGATAGTTTGGGTGTTGGGGAGGGGGGCAATATACAAGTAGGGAGAGGGCAATGGAAGAACAAAGCAGACAGGAGAACAATTAGACAGGTATGAATGAGCTAAATGGGACAGAAGTAAAAAATGATGTAGGCACAGCCTTGGAACAACAGGGCTCTGGGATATGGTTGGAATGGGGAAAAGGGGGCAATAATGTTAAGATGCTTGGCTGGCGTTTGAACCTTGGTTTCCCATACATTATATTATAAAACAGACACTGGAGGGGGAGAGAAAGGAATAGCCAGAGATGTCACCATAGAAAGCTTGTAAGTCCGTCTTCTGCCTATAACTGATTGAATACCTAAAATGGGACTACAATGTATCCAGTGAAGAAGGTTTCCTGAAGAGCCTTGGCAGTACAGAAGAATATAGATCAAAGCCTAACCACATCCAGACCTTCAGAGATGGGAAACTTTCCTCTTGAAAGACAAGCAGACAGCCTGGAGCAGCCAGAAAACCAGAAGACACTTCTTGAAAGAAAGACCTACAGGAAAAATACAGAACAGCAAGGGCAGTCCGACTGCTACCACAAGAACAAGCAAGTTGCTAGGCCAAGAGACATCAAGGCAGTGGCTGGGTCCTCTCAGCGCAAATCCTCTCCCAAGACTAAGACGCAATGGAAATGCACGCTCTGATTAGCGACCATGCACGTCACCCATAAAGAGAGTGACCAAAGAACATCAATGAAGTGGCAAGCTAAGCCCTGCATCGTTCAGCAGACTACTGTGAACCTGGGTGGAGACTCGGTCAGCCAGCAGCGAAGCAGGACCTGGGGACTCATGGGCTCAGAGTCAGTGACACAGCCACAGAGAACTGGAGTGGAGAGCGAAGTGACCAGCTGATAAGAGGGCAGACAGACGCAAGAACATCCACACTTGTAGACGATACCCACTTGACCTGGCTTCAATGACTGGATGAACAGAACTCAACCCGAGGAAGAAAGAAGAGTTAAAAAAAAAAGTGTCATCTCATACAACTTGATGAACTTGACCTACACTTATAACTGCAGTAGCTCAAAAGATGAAACAATTACCGGCTCCAAGAATTATTCCCACCCCCTCCACACAAAGAGTTAATAGGGTGGACAACTTGAACATTGGCTACCCAAAATGGGGGGAGGGATAAAAAGGTAAGAAGTGATTGGCTTACAAGCTTTCAAGAGGGAACCTAGATCCACAGGGTGGGGAGTATAGTAGAGTCTCCAGTGAATAGTACCCAACCTGTCTAGTAAGGGCTGACAAAAAGAAATGCAGATGGGTCTCATGTGATGCAATGGTGAAAAATTGTTACCAGGACTGATTGTGAGGATTGGAAATGTAAAGGCAGATATTTTATAGCAAGGAGGGGAGTGACTAACCTTTCAGTCTAGGAGCGGATGGCCCAGGGACCATCAATGGAGAAGAGCGGAGAACGGGACCCCACCCAGAGAAACAGTGAGGCCTGAGATGGAGACAGAGAGGATGACGTGAAGAGATGGAGTGGCTGGGGACTTGAGATCCAGAGAGGGAAAGGGGCTGCGTGCTGAGGACCGTGTGTGTGTGGGGGGGAGCATGCAAGGTATACCCTTTTGTTGGGGGATGATGCATGGACGGGATGGTAACTATGGCAATGAAACAATGTATGATAGAATGAATGTAAAACTAATGTTTCCCCATGTAAACTATCACTCAATACACAATAAAACACTTATTTAAACCAAAAAAAGTATTTATTTCTATTCCCTCTATTTTGTTTGTTTGCTTGTTTTGGGGGTGTACACAAAAACACTCAGGAATATATAATCATTTAAACAACCAAAGGGCACATTCTGCAAGACTGCCTCCTGGCTGCCAGCAGACAGCCTTTCTCTTTCCATGAATCTAGCATCCTCAGCTGCTCTAACTCTCTATTCCCTCATCTCTGTCTCCATCTCTGGTGTTACTGCTTCTCTGGATAGGGTCCCACATTCCACTAGTGGTCTTCTCCTTTGATGGTTCTAGGGTCCTGGTTTCTGGACTGTAAGATTAACTACTCCCTCGTTTTTGTTACAAAACTTCTACCTTTACAGTTGTAACATTCACAATTAGTCATGATAACAATTACTTGCTTTTGAACCATCAGAATCTTATCCCCAGACCCATCAAGACAAGATCAATACTAATCAGTGGGGATTCTACCTTCCCCCATGCACTCTGGAACTAAACTCCCTCTTGAAAACTTGTAACCCAGTCACTTCGTGCCTTTATAGCCTCCCTCCCACCTCAGAAGGTTCTGGATAGGGGCTCAGGATTCCATCCAAAGTCCTACAAAGACTCTACAGGAAGCCCATTTCACTGGGCAAGTTCTAGAACCCCTTTGAGGTATTCCAATCAGTTATAGGCTGAAGACAGGCGTTACAAACTTTCTGTAATCATATTTCCCGATATTACTTTCTATCCCACTCAAGTGTCTATTTTACAGTAGTAAGCAAGGGAAACTAATATTCACAAGACAGTCAAGCATCCTAACATTAGTTCCCCTCTTACCCATTCATACTATGCCTCGATCCCTGGGTCGCAGAGCCTTGTTGTTCCAAGGTTAAGCATACATCACTATTTACCTCTGTCTCATTTAGCCCATGCAAACCTGCCTCAGTGTTCCCCTATCTACCTTGTTCTTCCATTTCCCTCCTACTTCTTGTGTATTGCCCTCCCCAACACCCAAAAAATACTACTGCAAGTCAGATTTATTTGTTCTTCTGGAACTCAGTGGTACTTTCAATATTCTTCACCAACACCAGAATTCAAATACGTTGATTCTTTTAAGGTCTTCTCTTTTCATTGTCCAACTTTCACATGCATATGAAACCACTGAAAATATCATGGCTTGGGTGAGGCACACTTTAGTCCTCAAAGTGATATCTTTGCTCTTTGACACTTTAAAGAAATTTTTTGCAGCGGATTTCCCTAATGCAATATGTCCTTTGATTTCTTGACTGCTGCTTTTATGGGAGCTGAATGTGAATCCAAGCAAAAGGAAGTCTTTGGCAACTTCGATCTTTTCTCCCTTGGTCCAGTTGTGAGGATTCACTTTCTTTACGTTAAAGTGCAATCCAAACTGAAGGCTGTAGTCTTTGCTGTTCACCCACCTCTCCTTCTTCCTTGTCTGTCTTAGTCTGACAGCTCTGCTGAAACCTGTGCACCATTTGTGACGCTGCTGGTATTAGAAATATTGGTGGCATATCTTCCAGTATCAAATAACATACAAGCTACCACAGCAGAGAACTGACAGAAAACAGGTAAGTAGTAATAATAGTAAATAGTGCCTGTTACCTAATAGATCAAAAATTATAGACAAAATGTAAGGATAAAATAATGTTAAAGGAAATAGGAAAAAAAAAATGACTATTCCTAATGATCACAAATACAGGGCTTGATTGCAGGCTACTCCTTAAACTGAACCAAACACGAACTTTCAAAATCCTAGAATGCCCTCCTCTTTCCCACCTGTTATATTCCTTGCCAAATAAATTAATCATTTTCTATATATAATTTTTTCCAGATTCTAGCTGGGGTCCCATAGTATACTACTAAAGCCATAGTCATATTTCCAATGTCTACTTGTTTTTTTAAAAAATCCCTTTCACAGATGAGTTTGTTGAAACACATTCTCTGCCTGCAGCATTCCCTTATCTGTGGTGCAGATGGCCCCCACCCACATCAGCCTCAACAGATTTAGCAAGTGTCCCCTCAACTGCCAGACAGATAAATCCTGAAGGACATGGAACTGCTGACATTTCTTTTAAGAAGATGACATTTTAAAAGGATTCTGAGTTATCCATTTATTCCACCTCAGATAAATAGGCTACCTCAAACCTAAATTCTAATGGGTAGAATAAAAATCTTTGCCCATACCCAAAAAGCAGAAAAATATCCAGACTTTGAAAAAACTAAAAACAGTGTGTCTGCCTTTTGGATTCACTTTGGAGACTGCTGAAAATACTAAAGGAATAAAATAACATCTAATTGTCCCTCGGCACAAAGGTGAGAAAGCAACTCTTTGTCAACAGGTACAGGAGAAATTAGGCACATAAGAGAAATCATTGGAGATAACACTGAAGTGGATATAAGATTTTCTAAGTTTTTTTCACCTGTGGCCATGGCAACCAGCAGAAATGCTGAAGAGCTTGGTGCCCAAAAGAGGCTACCAGGCTGTTGTCTGAATACTTGTACTTGGGGCTTTCAGATTTTCCACATGAGAAATTCCCAAAATGAGTGGTTTTTTAATGTCCTTCTCAGAAGGACATTAAATCCCTTAGTTGACTTGGAAAACAGGAAGTGTTTTAATGCATTAGCATCTCATTGCTTAGAAGTAACCAAATGGCTGTTCAAAGGCATGGCCACTGGTAGGTAGACAAATTAAACTTAAACTCAGATTTTAACACTGAGCCCTAGTTTGCTCTTTACTTCTTTGGCTTTTGCCTTCCAGAGGAGCCACTTACTACATTGTTGCATCTTTCTCATTGTGTTCCTGCCCCTCTCTCCCCATGAAGCCCCACAGAGACACATTATTGGCCTTTAAATGATATACAAGAATGTAAAAATAAAAAATAAAAATAAAAGAATGAGTAAAAGAAGCCATACCCAAAAAGCACATATGTTGTTGTTGTAGTTAAGTGACGTTGAGTTGGTTCCAACTCATAGAGACTCTGTATAGGGTTACTGAGAGTAACCATTGGGTTTGAAGCAAGGACCTTTAGGTTAGTAGTCCAGTGCCTATTCTACAGTGCCACACCAGGACTCAGTATGATTCTATTTATCTAAAGTTTAAAAAACAATTGTTGAATTGCCTCCAACTCATGGTGATCCCATGTGTGTAAGAGTAAAACTGTGCTCTGCAGGGGTTGTCATATTTTGGAAGTAGACCATCAGACCTTTCTTCTGAGATACCTCAAGGCAGATTTGAATTGTCAAACTTTTGATTACCAGCTGAGTGTGTTAACCATTTACACCACCCAGGGATTCCACCTAAGTTTAAGTACAGGTAAGTAAGTAAGTAAATAGAACTTTAAAAAGTTCATGAAAAAATGGCATTTCTCCATGAACTTTTTGTAGCACCCTTGTATATTAGCAGTCTGTATGCTGATCACCTTTGTTGAGAAGAGGATAAGGAATGGGATAGGATGTACAGGGGTCTTGTAAGAAGCTTGTTAAGTTGTCACTTGGCATGATGCTCTTCTCCAGGGACTGATCCCTCCTGATAACATATTCAAAGAATGTGGGAATTAAGTCCAGGAATCTGCACTTCTAAGGAGTATTCTGGCTGTACTTCTTCCAGCAAAGACTTGTTTGTTCTTCTGGCAGCACTTGGTACTTTCAATAATCTTCTCCAACACCATAATTAAAATGCATTGAATAGTCTATGGTATTCCTTATTCATTGTTCAAATTTCACATGCATATGAGGCCACTAAAATTACCACGGCTTGGGTCAGGTGCACCTCAGTCCTCAAACTGATATCTCTTTGCTCTTGAACACTTTAAAGAGGAATTGTGCAGCAAATTTGTCTAGTGCAGTGTGCCTTTTGATTTCTTGATTGCTGCTTCTTTGATTGTTGATAGTGGATCCAAACACAATGAAGTCTTTGATTATTTCAATCTTTACTCTGCTTATCATAATGTTACTTATTGGTCTAGATGTGCGGATTCTCATTTCTTTACATGTGGTGTACATGTGGCTGCATGCAGTCTTTGATTTTCATCAGTAAGTATTTTAAGTTCTCTTTGCTTCCAGCAAGCTAGGTTGTATCACTTGCATATCAGAGGTTGTTAATGAGTCTTTCTCCAATCCTAAAGCCACCTTCTCAGATTATTTGCTCAGTTTGCAGATTGAATAAATATAGTGAAAGTATGCATACAGCCTGGTGCACACCTTTCCTGCTTTTAAACCATTCAGTGTTCCCTTGTTCTAACAACTGCCTCGGTCTATGTACAGATTCCTCATGAGTACAATTAAGTGTTCTGGAATACCCATTCTTGGCAATGCTATCCATAGTTTGTTACTTCAAATGCATAGTCAATAAGAAGTAAATATCTTTCTGGAATTCTCTGCTTTTAGGCAAAATCCATATCATGTCAGCAATGATATCCCTCATTCCACCTCCTCTTCTGAATCTGACTTGAATCACTGGTAGCTCCGTGTTGAGGTACTGCTGCAACTGTTTTTATTTGCATGTGATAATGATACTGTTTGATGATTTCCATATTCCACTGGCACAAATATGGATCTTTTCCAATCAGTTGGCCAATTAGCAGTCTTCCAATTGTTTGGCATAGAGGAGTGAGCACCTCTCAGTTTGTTGCATCAGTTTGTTGAGACATTTCAATTTATGGTCCATTAATTCCTGGAGCCTCAATTTTCATCAATGTCCTCAATGCTGCGTGGAACTTCTTTCAGTACCACTGGTTCTTGATCATATGCAAACTCTTGAAATGGTTGAGCACCAACCAATTCTTTTTGGTACAGTGACTCTTTGTATTCCTTCCATCTTCTTTTGACGCTTGCTGCATCATTCATTATTTTGCCCATTTTGGTATTATTGTTTTGTGCAATCGAGTCACTTCTGATTCAAAGCAACCCTGTGTAAGGTTTCCAAAAGTGGCTGGGGACTTTGAACTGCTGACCTTGCTGTTACCAATCTTTCAATATTGCAATTCAAGGATTCAGTCCTTTTAGCTGAGCATAGTCTTCCCTGTTAGGTTTATAACTCAAGGCCTCTGCACATTTTATTGCAATATTTGATTTTGTCTTCTTGAGCTGCCCTTTGAACTTTGCTGCTCAGCTCTTTTACTTCATCATTGTTTACAGATGCCTTAGCATTTGTATTCAAGAACAAGTTTCAGTCTCTTCTGACATCCACTTTTGTCTTTTCTTTCTAATGACCTTTTACTTTCTTCATATCTGATATTCTTGCTGTCATCCCACAACTCTTCTGGTCTTTGGTCACTGGTGTCTAATATATCAAATCTGTTCTTGAGATAGTCTCTAAATGCAGGTGTGATATTTTCAAAGTCATGTTTTGACTCTCACAGACTTGTTTGAATTTTCTTCAGCTTCAGCTTGAACTTACGTATGAGTAACTGATGGTCTGTTCCACAGTCAGTCCCTGGCCTTGTTTTGGCTGATGATATGGAGTTTCTCCACCATCTATCCCATTATTACTGTTGTTGTTAAGTGCCCTTGAGTTGATTTTGATTCATAGCAACCCTGTGTAGGGTTTCAAAGGATTGGCTGGTGAGTTTGAACCACCAACCTTTCGATTCAAATTGGCCTTGCAGTTCAGTGTTTACTCTACAGCACCACACCAGGACTTTGATTCTTGTGTATCCCATCTGTTGAGGCTGTTTTGTGTTGTTTAAAAAGGTATTTGCAATGAAGAAGTCATTGGTCTTACAATAGCCTATCATGCTATCTCCAGCATTATTTCTATCACCAAGACCATATTTTCCAACTACTGATCTCTCCTCTTTGTTTCCAGCATTCACATTCCAATCACCAGTAATTACCAATGCACTTTGATTGCATTGATAATTTGATTTCAAATGAAGAAATTTGTAGAATTCTTTAATTTCATCATCACTGACTTTAGCGTTGATGGGTAAATTTGAATAATAGTGGTGTTAACAGGTCTTCCTTGTACACATATAGTTATTATCCCATCACAGACAGCATTGTACTTCAAGATTGATCTTGAAATGCTATTTTTAACAGCCCCATTGCTCTTCAATTTCTCATTCCTGGAATAGTAAACCATATGACTGTCAGATTCAAAATAGCCAATACCAGTCAATTTCAGTTCATTAATGCCTACGATGTCAATCTTGATGCATTCCGTTTCATTTTTGACAACTTCCAGTTTTCCTAAGTTTATACTTTGTGCTTTTCTCTGTTTTAATTATCAGTGAATGTTTGCATCTACTTCTTCCCATTTTGAGTTGTGCCTCATCAGCAAATAAATGTCCCTAAAGATTTGCTCCACTAATGTCATTAAGGTAAATTCTACTTTTGAGTGTCTTCCAACCTGAGAGGCTCACCTTCTGGTACTATATCAGATAATATTCCACTGTTATTCATAAGGTTTTTAGTAGCTAACTGTACAGAAGTGATCTTCCTCTCCTTGTTTTTAGTCTCAAAGCTCAGCTGAAACCTGTCCACCCTGGGTGAAGCAGCTGGTGTTTAAGATACTGTTAGCATCGCTTCCATCATCAAAGCTACAAAAATCACAGTAAGCCAAACTGACAGATGAATGGTGGACAATTCATTGAGTTCTATTCATATTATTTATGTGCTTTTCTGTATGTAGGTTACACTGCAATAAAATTTTAATGTATAATAAAATCAAAGGAAGCAAATTTGAAAAATTGTCACCAATGTTAAAAATAATTTGATGGCTAATACATTTTTTAAATGTTTTATTGTGATATGCTATGTTTTATTGTTTGTATGTGATAGTTTACATGGGAGAACATTAGCTTTACCTTCATCCTATCGTATATCGTTTCATTGTCATGGTTAAAATCCCCTCCATGCATCATCAACCAACCA
>NW_006408536.1:11565423-11566614 GCF_000296735.1 Chrysochloris asiatica
AAAACTGTCAACCAAGAATCATCTGTCCAACAAAACCATCAATCAAATATGATGGCACGATCAAAACATTCCAGGATAAACAGAATCTGAGGGAATTTATCAAAACCAACCCAGTACTTCAAAACATCCTAAAGGGAGTTCTGGGGATGGAGAACCAACAAGAACAGATGACAAACAGAAATTGACAGGTATGGCAATACCACCTGGAACACAGTCAACAGAAAGCAGAGTCCAGAACGGAACTAGACTACAACAAACAAAAGAGAACCCAGAGATCAACTGAAGGACATAAACATATCAATGTCAAAGAAGAGATAAACGAGGCAACAGAAGCACAGGTGGTGCAGACGCCAGGTAAATTACAGGTTGCAATGGAGTATCCTAAATGCAGAGAAAAGCTAGTAGACTACAAGGTAACCCCAAAGAAAGTTAACACCCCACAACGTATATCATGAATATGAATCCCCAAACAGAACAACCAAAGAAACTAGGAAGAAACCAACCAGAATCAACTCAAAAAACACAAACCCAATACACCCAATACAAGAAGGAAAGCAGAACCAAAGAACGAACAACACTGCCAAAAAAGTAACACAATGATAAACTCATACTTATCGATAATTACATTGAATGTCAATGGATTGAATGCACCAGTGAAGAGACAAAGAGTGGCAGAATGGATAAAAAACAAGAGCCATCAATATGCTGCCTCCAAGAGACACACCTTACACACAAAGACAAAAACAGACTAAGAGTCAAAGGATGGAAAAAAATTTACCAAGCCAATACCAGCACTAAACAAGCAGGAGTCGCAATACTAATCTCCAACAAAGTAGACTTTAACATAAAAACCACCATAAGAGACAAAGAAGGACACTATCTCATGATCAAAGGGTCAATTGAGCATGATGACATAACTATAATAAATATATACGCTCCCAATGAAAGAGCACCAAGATACATGAAGTAAACCTTAATGGAATTGAAGAAAGAAAGAGATAAATCCACAATTATAGTAGGAGATTTCAACACACCACTCTCGAAAAGAGATAGAACAACCAGAAAGAAACTCAACAATGCCACAGAGGAACTTAACAACACAATCAACCAACTTGACCTCATAGATATATACAGAGCACTCTATCCAACAATGGCACAATACACATTCTTCTCCAGTGCACATGGAACATT
>NW_006408536.1:11570172-11572709 GCF_000296735.1 Chrysochloris asiatica
TTGAAAGCTTGTAAGCCAGCCACTTCTTGCCTTTGTATCCCTCCCATTTTGGGTAGTCAATGTCCAAGTTGCCCATCCCTATCTACTCTGTGTACGGAGGGGGTGGGAATGATCCTCCCTGTAAAGATTTGTTCCCTCTTTTGAGCTACTGCATCCATAGGTGTAGGTCAAGTTCATCAAATTGTATCAGAATACTGTTTTTTCCCTCTTCTTTCTTCTTCTAGTTGAGCTCTGATCATCCAGTCATTGAAACCAGGTCAAGTGGGTATTATCTACAAGTGTGGGTGTTGTTATACATATGCCTTCTCTTCTTATCAGCTGAACACTTCACTCTCCACTCTAGTCCTCTGTGGCTATGTCAGATGGCTAATATATTTTAAAAGGCATAGATTAAAAAGGCCTAGATAAAAACTAAGTGTTTTAAAAAAATTTAACTGGGAAGATATCACAAACAAAAAAAGTAAGAAAATAAAGATAATAGGAAACAAGAGTGAGAAATAATAACATGAGGATCAAGTTTAGAAGTACCATCTGTTTTCTAACTTAAGAAAATAAATTCCAAGCAGAAATCTAAGAGGAAGAATACTCTGAAACTGTGTGGATTTTTATTACTCATTCAACCACCTCATTTTACAGCTGAGGAAATATGTGCAAGAAAGACGTGTGTCCAAGTTCATGCAGCTGATTAACAGCAATGTGGAAACTATAACCCAAACTTTCTGAGGCCTCCTCCTGCTTTGTGCAAGATGAAGACAACATCAAGCTCCACATCACAGTATGACTTTCAACAAGTATGGATTTGATGACATTGAAGGGGAGAATGTAGGTTGCTGGCTACTATGTGACTTTGGGTTTTGTGACTCTAGCTTTTGGGGAGATCCAGAAATGACTTTCCCAAGGTTGCAGTGAGTCATCAGATGGCTTGGGAGAACAACTCCAGCTCCAACTGAGACTTCAATGGATGAGAATGAATCAGCGATGGACCAAGAATAGCAACTCTGAGCATCTGGAAATAGCAGATCCTAAGAAGGAGGCAGCCTAATTTAAGTGGCAGGAGAAGTCTCCATATCATTGACTAGAATCAAACACAAAGAATAGTGTTAAAGATTCAATCTCACAGAGCAGAACTTTTACATATCTGTGACTCCTGTGCACCTTAGAATAGGCCAAAGCTCCCTCATAAAAGGCCTTCTTGGAAGAATACTATTGCAGGGCAAGGGAATACAAGATGTAAGAAGCCATTTTAATTTCCTCTGCTCCATAAGTAAAGACTGACTCTAGGGGATTCAAACACATGACATTGTATAGAGAGAGGAGTTCGCAATACTAGATTAAGTCACATGGACAGGGCAATTCATTTGGAAGACAGTCTCAATAGAATTGAAGTGAAAAATGGGAAAATATAAAAACTAGACAACCCAACCTAATGGAAAGGCTATCTCCAAGCAATCAGGAGAAAGGGACTCTATCTGCAGAACTGTTGCCTTATTTTCAGAAAGTAGCCAGTATTATTGTTTTTAGGTGCCATTGAGTTGGTTCTGATTCATAACAACCCTATGCATCATCCTCACAATTGTTATGTTTGAGCCATTGTCACTAGCACTGATGAATTCATCTTGTTGAGGGTGTTTCTCCTTTTTGCTGAACCTCTAATTTATCAAGCATGATGTCCTTCTTCCAGGAACTGGTCCCTCCTGACACCATGTCCAAAGTACTAGAGATGAAGTCACACCATCCTTGATTCTAAGGAGCATTCTGGCTGTACTTTTTCCAAGACAGATCTGCTTGTTCTTCTATCATTCTATGGTACTTTCACTGTTCCTCATCACCACCATAATTCAAATGCATTGATTCTTCTACAGTCTTTTATTATTCATTTTTGAACTTTCATACGCATATGCAATTGAAAATAGTAGGATTTGGATCAGGTACATTTTAGTCCTGAAAGTCTAACTTTGCTATTTAGCACCTTTGGGGAAAAAAAAAAAAAAAATGCCTCCAGATTACCAGAAAAATGGTGGACTAGGCAGATACTGCATGGACCATCTACAACAAAGTTACTGTTTTGATGTCTGGATTCAGGCAGCTCATCTCCAGACCTACAGAATCTTCAGAGTCACCAGACCAGTATTAGTCTAGTGGAAACCCTCACAACCAGCCACCCCATCCCCAGCTGCCCTGTGGTCCTAACAGACACTGAGACCAGCTTCATCAAGGGCCTCCATGAACTACTTCCCAGTTGAGTGTCCTGTACATAGATAACACCTAGGCAAGTAGACACTCCATCTAGGGCTAGGAACTCTGCTGTCTCACATCCCTCCTGCACCCACCTCATGAGCTCTTTGGCTGGCAGGAGCCTCCCAGAGTTTTCCCTATCCAGGTCCTACAGCTGCACTAGGTTTTGGGTTTTTTTCCCCCCCATTTGTTGTTTTTGTTTGTTTATGCTGTCCTCTTTCCCTTCCCTTGAATTTTATCCTTTTGATTGGCACTGGTGTGGCACTGTGAGATAATGTGCTGGACCACAAGATCAGTTTGAA
>NW_006408536.1:11573109-11589276 GCF_000296735.1 Chrysochloris asiatica
TTCTTTTACAGCTACAATGAACTCTGTTAATATTCACAGCTGAACAGTGACATCCTATCAGTATCTTCTCCCACCTTCTTTAACCCAGACCCATCAGGAAAAGAGCCATTTGGTGGGAGTTTCAAAGAATAAGGCTAGAAAAGACATAATAAGTAATTCACAACATCACAACTTTTGCAGCAGATTTGACTAATGCAATGCATCCTTTGATTTCTTAACTGCTGCTTCTCTGAGTGTTTGTTGTGGTTCCATGCTAAAGGAAGTCTTTGACAACTTCACACACTGTTGCATTTATCATGATGCTATTTATTGGTCCAGTTGTGAGGATTTTTGTTTTCTTTACATTGAGGTGTAATCCATACAGAAGGCTGTAGTCTTTGATTTTCATCCATATGTATTTCAAATCCTCTTCACTTCCAGCAAGCAAGGTTGTGCATATTAAAGGTTGCTAATGAGTCTCACTCCAATTCTGATGCCACATTCTTATTCATAGAATCCAGTTTCTTGGATTAGTTGCTCAGCATATTAATTGAATAAGTATGGTGCAAGGACACAACCCTGGTCCACACCTTTCCTGATTTTCAATCATTCTGCTTATTTTGCTAAAACAACTACCTCTTGAACAATCTGCTAAAACAACCGGCAGGTTCATTATGAATACAATTAAGTATTCTGGAATACACATTCTTCACAGTGTTATCCATAGTTTATGATCCACATAGTTGAATGCTTTTGCATAGTCAATAAAACAGAAATAAACAATTTTCTGGTATTCTCTACTTTCAGCCAAAATCTATCTGATGTCAGCAATGATATCCGTCATTCCACAGCCTCTTCAGAAACCAGCTTAAATTTCTGGAAGCTTCCTGTCAATGTACTGCTGCAACTGTTTTTTTAAAATTTATCTTCAGCAAAATTTTACTTCCATGTGATATTAATGATATTGTTCAATGATTTCCATTTCCATTGGGTCACTTTCTTTGGAATGGGTACAAATTTGGATCTCTTCTAGTTGGTTGGTCAGGTCTTCTAATTTTCTTGGCATAGAAAAGTGAGTTCCTCCAGACATGCATCAGTTTGTTGAACCATTTCAAATGGTATTCTGTTGTTGTTGTTAAGTGCAGTCGAGTTGGTTCTGACCCATAGAGACCCTGTATAGGGTTTCTGGGGAGAGTCTGGTGAGCTTGAACTGCCGACATTGTGGTTCAAATGACCTTGCAGTGCAATGCATTAACCCACAGCACTACATCAGGATTCCTGTTAATTCCTAGAGCCTTATTTTTTTTGCCAATGTGTTCAGTGCAGCTTGGACTTCTTCCTTCAGTACTGTCAGTTCTTGATCGTATGGTTTCTCTTGAAATGGTTAAACACTTTTTGATACAGTGATTCTGTGCCTTCCTTCCATTTTTTGTTGCCTTTCTTTGTCATTCAATATTTTGCTCACAGAATCTTGCAACTTGAGGCTTGAATGTTTCTTCTTTTTTATCACCTTGAGAAATGCTGAATGTGTTCTTCCTTTTTGGCTTTCTAATTCCAAGTCTTTGCACATTTCATTAGTGCCTTTACTTTGTCTTCTTGAGCTGCCCTTTGAAATTTTCTGTCCAGCTCTTTTACTTCATCATTTCTTTTGGTAGCTTTAGTTGTTCTGCATTAAAGAACAAGTGTCAGAGTCTCTTTTGACATTCATTTTGGTCTTTTCTTTCTTTCCTATCTTTTTAAATTACCTTTGCTTTCTTTATGTATGATGTTTTTGATGTCATTCCACAGCTCTTCCAGTCTTCTGTCATTTGTGTTCGGTGCATCAAATCCATTCTTGAAATGGTCTCTAAATTCCAGCGGGACATATTCAAGGTAATAATTTGGCCCTCGTGCACTTCTTTAAATTTTCTCCAGATTCATCCTGAACTTGCATTTTAGCTATTAATGATCTATACCACAGTTGATCTCTGGCCTTGTTTTGGCTGGTAATATTGATCTTCTCCACTATCTCTTCCCACAGATGTAGTCAATTTGGTTCTTATATATTCTGTCTGGTGAGGTACATGTGTACAGTCTCCTTTTGTGTTGAAAACAGGCATTTACAAAGAAAAGTCATTGGTCTTACAAAATTCATGTAATTTCCAGCATCATTTCTATTACCAAGGCCATATGTTTAACTCTGTAACCTTCCTTATTGTTTTCAAATTATGCATTCCAATCATCAGTAATTATCAATGTATCTCAATTGCATGTTTGATTAATTTCAGACTGAAGAAGTTGGTAAATTATTCAATTTCGTTTTCATTGACTTTAGTGATTGGTTTATAAATCTGAATAATAGTGGTATTAGCTGGTATTCCTTGTAAACATATGGATATTATCCTCACTGAAAGCAACTGTGCTTCAAGATAGATCTTGAAATGCTCTTTTTAATGATGACTGTGACTCCATTCCTCTTCACTTTGTTATCCCCAACACAGTAAACCATAGGACTGTCGGATTCAAAGTGGCCAGCACCAGTACATTTCAGCTCACTAATGCCTGTGATATCGATCTTTATGTATTCTATTTAATTTTTGATGACTTCTAATTTTCCTAGATTCATCCTTCATACATTCCACATATTGATCATTATTAGATGGTTTGTTGTTGTTGTTGTTAAGTTGTTAAGTGCCATTGAGTCAGTTCTGACTCATAGCAACCCTGTATAGAGTTTCCAAGGAGCGGCTGGTGAGCTTGAACCCCCGACCTTGCGGTTCAAACATACCTTGCAGCCAGCACATTAACCCACAGTGCCATAACAGTACTCCACTAGATGGTTACAGCTGGCTTTTTCTCATTTTGAGTTGTGCCCCATTAGCAAATGAAGGTCTTGAAAGCTTTGTTTCATCTACATCATTCAGGTCAACTCTACTTTGAGGAAGCAGCCCTTCCCTAGTCATACTTTTGAGTACCTTCCAATCTTAAGGGCTCATCTTCTAGCACTATATCAGATAATGTTCCACTGCTATTCATAGGGCTTTCAGTGGGTAATCATTCAGAAATGTTTTGCCCTCATTTTTCTTTATCTGTCTTAGTCTGGAAGTTCAGCTGAAACCTGTCAACCGAGAGTGATTCTGTTTTTATGTAGAATACCGGTGGCATAGCTTCCAGCATCACAGCAACACACAAGCCACCACAGTACAATAAACTGGCAGGCGAGTGGAGGAAAGCAGCCAGTGTAGTAGAGTTTAAATCCTGAACACTTGGTTTGTGGAAGCCAGTGGTTTATAGTTGTTGTTGTTGTTGTTAAGTGCCATCGAGTCGAGTCCGACCCATAGCGACCCTGTACAGGGTTTCTGAGGGTGTAAATCTTTATGGGAGTAGAAAGCCTGATCTTTCTCCCGCGGAGCAGCTGGTAGTTTCGAACCGCTGACCTTAAGGTTCGCAGCCCGATTCGTAACCACTGTGCTACCAGAGCTTGCTTTTGTGTTTTGATATAAATTCAGCCTCTGTTGCATTCTTTCTGATTACTAATGGGCAATGTAAGAAGTTTTGCCCTAAGAGCGCATTTGAAAGTGGAATAAAAACACTCCTTTAATCAGCTGATGAAGAGGCAGTCTCTCCTTCGGGGATTTGCCTGGGCTTGCCCCTAGTAGACTGATAGGTCACAAATCCTATCCTGACCAAAATGATCAGAGGGACCCTGAACCAATCCTGTGAACTTTTCTAATCTGCGATACTATATCATGGCCTGTCCCACTTCGGTAGTCATGCCTGTTACTATGATTAATTGATCTGCCTCCAATCATGATTTTGTGACAATTTCTTTTGTTTTTCATGTTTTATAAATTGAAAAAGAAAGAAAATACCAAAGTGGATGTCAGAAGAGGCTCTGGAACTGTCTCTTGAATGTGTAGAGACATTAAATGGACTAGAAGAAATGTGAAGTAAAAGAGCTGAACAGAAAATTTCAAAGGGCAACTTGAGAAGACATAGTAAAGTATTATAGTGAAATGGGCAAAAACCTGGAGTTAGAAAACCAAATGGGAAGAATATGCTCAGCATTTCTCAAACTGAAGAAAATGTTTAAGCCCAGGGTTGCAATAATGAAGGATTCTATTGGCAAAACATTCAATTGACACAGATAGTATCAAAAGAAGATAGTCACTGTATCAAAAAGAATTGATTGATGTTCAACCCTTTCAAGAGGTACCATATGATCAAGAATTAATGGTATTGGCTAACCTAGCCCAGAGTCAGAGATAGTATCAGTCCAAGGGTTGGCCTTTAATGAGTGATAAGCCTGATTTATCCGAAGTGGAGAAAACTGAAGAAAACTCATACTGGAAAAAAAAAAAAAAAACTCTCCCCTCAAAGGAAACTATCCAGCAGGAGAAAGAATGTGTTCAAACATGATAAAATGGGGATCTCCTCCCAAGAGCAAATTTCAACATTGCTTGTGTGTCTTGATTTTATAGGTTTGATTTTGGAAAGCCTATGTGTTGTAGAGATTTTAGGCATCTTCTACTGTCTTCTCATCTATACTTTCTGGCTAAGAGGGCAGAGGTAGTCAATGCTCCATTACTTTTGTTTTAAAACTTCCCATTGGTGTGCTTAATTCCACATGGTAGATGCTATCAATGATCTCACCATTGAAGATCTTTGTGAATGTAGTCCTTGTTCTCTCTATAAGAAAAGCCACTTTCTCCATAACCTTCATGAAGCTGCATGCTTTTTCTGATTTTCACTTCTAATGTAGCAGCAAAATAATAAATATAATCATGATTTTGGGGAAAAAAGAAAAAAAAATTGATGGTATTGAAGGAAGAAGTCCAAACTACACTGAAGTCACTGGTAATAAACAAGATTCCAGGAATAGATGCAGTACAAATTGAAATCTTTCAGTAAACTGATGCATCACTGGGAGCACTCACTAGTCCATGTCAAGAAATTTAGAAGATAGCTACGTGGCCAATTGATTGAAAGAGATCCGTATTTATGCCCATTCCAAATAAAGGTGATCCAGCAGAATGCAGACATCATCTAACAATATCATTAATATCACAGGCAAGTAAAATTTTACTGAAGATAAATAAAAAATGTCAGTAACAGGAAACTGCCAGAAATTCTAGACAAATTCAGAAGAGGATGTGGAATTGGGGATATCTTTGCTGATATCAGATGGATCTTAGCTGAAAGTAAAGAATACCAGAAAGATGTTCATTTGTGCTTGATTGTGCAAAGGCATTGAGCTGTGAGGATCATAACAAAGAATGGGAATTCCGGAACACTTACTTGTGCTCATGAGGAACCTGTATGTAGAACAAGAGGCAGTTGTTAGAACAGAACAAGGGGATGCTGAATGGTTTAAAATCAGGAAAGGTGTGTGCTAGGGTTGTATCCTTTCACCATATTTATTCAATCTGTATGCTGATGCAACAATCTGAAAAACTGGACTATATGAAGAACGTGGCCATCAGGATTGGAGGAAGAAGACTCATTAACAACCTATGATATGAAGATGATACAACCTAGCTTGCTTGAAGCAAAAAGAACCTAAAATACTTACTGATGAAAATAAAAAACTGAAGCCTTCAGTTGGCTTGCACCTCAGTGTAAAGAAAACAAAATTCCTCACCACTGGAACAACAAAGAACACAATGATAAATGGAGAAAAGATTGAATTTGTCAAAGATTTTATTTTTCTTGGATCCACAATCAATGCTCATGGAAACAGCAGTCAAGAAATCAAAGAATGTATTGTGTTAGGCAAATCTGCTGCTAAGAAATCTCTTCAAAGTGTTAAAGATGTCACTTGGAGTACTAAAGTGTGCCTAGCTCAACCCTTGGTATTTTCAATGGCCTCATATGCATGTGAAAGATGTATTTGAATTATAGTATGGGTGGGGAATATTGAAAGAATGCCAGATGAGCAAACAAATCTGTCTTGAAAGAAGTATAGCCAGAATGTTCCTTAGAATACTGATTATGTTGTCAGAAGGTACCAGTTACAAGAGAAGGACATTGCGCTTGGTAAAGTGGAAGGGCAGGAAAAAATGAGAAATCCCCCAAGGAGATGAATTGATGTGGTGGTAGCAACAATTGGTTCAAACACAACAATTGTGAGGATGGTGCAGGATTGGGCAGTGTGTAGTTCTGTTTTCCTTGTAGTCACTATGAATTGGAAGAGTTTCAAAGGCACGTAACAACAGCAACCACAGTATCAATCGCCTTGTAGCTGTGAATTCTTTGGACACCATTATGACCTCATGCTGATGTTCTCCCTCATCTAGATGTTTTGTCTTTGTCTTTTCTTAAATCCTAATAAATGTGTCTCTACAAAATACATTTGAATTTGGGGTCTTTTCTCCCCTTAAACACAGAAACTATTGAATCAGTTAAAGGTGGGAACTTAAAAAGGCCAGGAAATGGGAATGGTAGAGAAGAAAATCAAGGCAGTGGCTTTGAAATTACCCCAAATTACCCCCCAAATTACCATATTTATCCATATTTTACAAGACAGGACTCTCAGACCACCCATGACTCTTTCACAAAAGGCCACTCTCTGACTCCCCCCACTTAGAACAATGTGTTTCCTGAGTTTCTTGTTGTCAATCTACATTTGTTGTGAATGTAAAACTGTGTCTGATGGCTGCCCACCAGTTCTCTTCTAGGAAGTTAATAGCTCCAACTAGACATTCCTTTCAAAATGCCAGCATGCCCAAGGCATTGTCTTCCAGATCTTTCCCTTTGAAATCTTGTCACAATTCAGGGATTATGGAGATGAAGAGCTCATGTAAGCGTATTTAAATAGAAAATCATGCATTTCTAAGGATGTCCTGGTACCTCATAATGAAGGCATAAAATGATTGTGTTGGTCTTCAGGAAAAATCTCTGGGCCTGAGGATGTGTAGATTCTTCTCACAAACCAGAGTCCTTCTGTAAGTGATTGTCTCTCTTAATAGTGTTAAAGAGAAACTGAGGCCCAAATTAACAGATTCCTCTGAGTGCACAGAAAATTCTAAAGGTAATTGACCATTGTAAAATGCACCTTAAAAAGATCAAAGAAATCATGTGGTGAGTGATACCTTGACCATGAAGCAGATTCACCTTTGGGACAAAGACATCTGTTAACTGGGAACTAGCTCAAAGTTTTTCCTATGCAAAAAAAAAAAATTAACTTTAGCTATTTGCCATATTTTTTGAGGCATAACCCTTGGAATTATTCCTTGAATAATTGAGTTTTATTCTTATAGGATAAACACTAGACTGCTAACCACAAGATCAGTGGTTCAAACCCAGAAGCCACTACTGGAAACCCTTTACAGAGTCACTATGAGTCAGAACAAACTCAAGGGCACACAACAATTATTTTAAAACCACTAAACTACAAAACTAAAGATTTGTGCAAATGAATGGGGGTCAGAGACCACCTGATGACAACTGAGCTCAGTAACAGGGTATGTTTCAATTACTCACATTAAAATTAGTCATTGGTTAATTTTCTATTTGATTTTTACTTCTTCTAAAAAAGCAAATTAGTCCCTGTAGTGTAGCGTGTTATAGCTTGGGCTGCTAACTGCAAGGTCAGCCACTCAAATCCACCAGTGGCTCCAAGGAAAAAAGATGAGGTTTTCTGCTCCCATAAAGATTTACAGCCTTGGAAACCATTTATAGGGTCACTATGAGTTGGGACCTACTAGTCTGCATTGAGTCATTTGGGTTTTTTCCGAAATTAGTCTACCTATATGTACACAACAATAGGATAACCACAAGGTTGGCAATTCAAATCCACTATCCTTTCTTCAGAAATCCTATATGGAGTCATTATGAGTTGGAACTAACTCGATGGCTCTTACCAACCATCACAAGAACAGCAACATTCATCTGGGCTCCCTGGCAAGAATCTAGAATATGTATTCTGTCATTCTTATGTCAGTAAGATTGTTCTGGGGGAACTGTAACAACGAATAAGGTACCATCAATTTGACTGTGACTCATAGTGACAGAGTGGAATTGCTCCATAGGGTTGTCTTGGCAGCAACCTTTACACAAGTGGATTGCCAGGTCTTTCTCCTGTGGAGCCATTGTGTGGATTTGAACCCCTAACCATTCCGTTAGCAGTTCAGTGCTTAACCACTGTGCCATTAAGACTTCTTAAGTTCTATGTTCTTAAGTTCTTAAGTTAAACTTCTTAAGTTGTTTATAATTCCAAAAAGGCATAAAAAGCTTTTTTTCATACTTACTTAGAAAAATGCCTATGTATGTCTTTCTTCCTAACCTAGTTCCCTCCCTGTCACCAAAATTTCTTGATCCTTCCTTCATAGGAAACTCCAACTCAGGTTCCAGCCCAATCCCTCAATAGTCTGTGATTTCAATAAGACCTTTTGTAAAAGCTACAGGTCAAGAATCCAACTATGTAACTGTGGGCGAGGCACTTAATCTGTGAAGACTTCAGTTTCCCAGTCTGTTAATGAGAGGCTTACAGTAAATCATAATCAAATTTCCTTCAAGTTCTAAAAATATACAAAGATGATGAAAGAAAGGAGAAGAAAAAAAATTAGAATATCTGTCTTTGTAGCTACAAACTGCCTCTCCTTGCCCCTTCTCACTCTCTATAAGATTTTCTCCATCATTAAAAAAGCAGGCCCTTCATATTTCTCTAGCAAAGCATACTTCCAGGAATAAATTTAGTGTCAACTATTGGCCTATGGATCTTGGCTAAAAGCAGAGAATACCAGAAAGATGTTTACCTGTGCTTTATTGACTATGCAAAGGCTTTCGATTGTGTGGATCATGACACACTATGGACAACATTGCGAAGTATGAGTATTACAGAACGTTTAATTGTGCTCACGAGGAATCTGTACCTGGACCAAGAGGCAGTTGTTCGAACAGAATATGGGAACACTGAATGGTTTAAAATTAAGAAATGTGTGCGACAGGGTTGTATTCTTTCACCATACTTATTCAACCAGTATGCTGAGCAAATAATCTGAGAATCTGGGTTCTATGAAGAAAAACGTGGCATCAGGTTTGGAGGAAGACTCATTAACAACCTGTGATATACAGATGATACAACTTTGCTTGCTGAAAGTGAAGAGGACTTAAAATGCTTACTAATGAAGATCAAAGACTACAGCCTTCAGTATGGATTGAATCTCAATGTAAAAAAAATAAAATTCCTTGCCACTGGACCAATAAACAACATTCATATCAACAGAGAAAAGATTGAAGTTGTCAAGGACTTCATTCTTCTTGGATCAACCATTAACATTCATGGAAGCAGCAGTCAAGAAATCAAAGGACATATTGCATTAGGCAAATCTGTTGCACAAGACCTTTTTAAAGTGTTGAAGAGCAAAGATGTTAGCTTGAGAACTAAGGTGCACTTGACCCTAGCCATAGTATTTTCAATAACCTTATATGCATGCGAAAGCTGGACAGTGAATAAGGAAGTCCATAGAAGAATTTTGAGTTATGGTGTTAGAGGAGAATATTGAAGGTGCCATTGGCTGCCAAAAGAACAAACAGATCTGAGTTGGAAGAAGTGCAGTCAGAGTGCTCCTTGGAGGCCAAGATGGCCAAACTTCGTCTCTCATACTTCAGACATATTGTCAGGAGGGGACAGTCGCTGGAGAAGGATATTATGTTTGGTACAGTGGAGGGTCAGAGAAAGAGACAAAGATCCCCAGTGAGATGGATTGGCAAAGTGGCAGCATCAATGGGCTCAAGCATGCCAACAATTGTGAGGTTAGCCCAGGACTGGGCAGTGTTTCGTTCTACTGTGCATAAGGTCACTATGAGTCAGTACCAACTCGATGGCACCTAACAACAACAACAACATTGGCCTATACTATAAACTCCTTGAGAGTATGGACATTTTTTTTTTGTTTTTAATTGACACTGTCTAGAACATGGGCTCAAACTTTTCCATTACTATTGAATGACTAAATGTGGTGCCTATCCCAGGCATCTTTGCAATTAAAATTTGATCTCAAAATAGAATGAAAGATTTAATTTCCTAATAAAGAAATTTAAAGGAATGTAGGGGACAAATAAAGTATTTTGCAAAGCATAGTATCCCTGAAAAATGCCTATTGGTTGACTTTTATTTTCTCTAAACATGAAGCGGGTTAGAAGGTTAAAAGTAAATATGCAAAAATGAACGTGTGAGATCACAGGGAAGAGTATGTGAGGGTTAGTCCTACTTGTATCAGTCAGGATCTTGGAAAGAAAGAAAAGACACACGCAAACGGGGTGAGTTTAATGAACTATTTCAGATAACGCAAAAATTGATGGAGTCCTGGTGTGGCGCTGTAGAATAAGCAATGGACTGCTAGCCTCAAGGTTGGTGGTTCAAGCCTCCCAGCAGCTCCTCAGAAACCCTATATAGGGTTGCTGCGAGTCAGAAATGATGCCACAGCACTTAACAACACAACAACAATTGATAGTCCAATACTGCAAGAGAGCATAGCAAAGAGCTATTACCACCATTAGGCCAGAAAAGGCAAGGGCACAGACCATATGACTGAACCTGTGGCTTTCAGTACAGGTAGCCAACCAACAATGACTGATCAGGGAGGGAGCTGATGGAATAGAGACCCCAATCTCACTCTCTTCTCGCCCATATACTTCTTCTTCTTTTTTTTTTTTTTTTAAGTTTTTATTGTGAATTGAGTGATAGTTTACATGGGGGAATATCAGTTTTACAGCCATCCTATCATATTCGTTTAATTACAATGATTACAATCATATTCATTTCATTGCAATGATTATAATCCCCTGCATGCTTCATCATTCAACAGTACTTGCTTCTATTCCCTCTGGGTTTTTGTTTTTTTGGATGTGCACCAAAACACTCAGGAATATGCAATCATTCAAACAACCAAAGGGCACACCCTGTAAGCCTGCCCCCCACCCCATGACACATTCCCTCTCCCTCCATGAGTCTAGAGTCCTCAGCTGCTCTGTCTCTCCATGTCATCATCTCTGCCTCCATCTCTTGGCCCTTATACTTCTTATTGGGGCTTCCCATTGGCCCAAACCAACTACAAATCAGAAGGCAAGAAAGCGCATAGATGCAGTCTATAAAAGTCAGCCTGCTGGACCAGGGCTGAGTGGAAAAGAATAGAAAGAGGACCTGGAAAAGCAAATGAAAGTGGCGTAGTCACGTACTCAAACAGCTCCCTGAAAAATAGAACAACTTCCATGCAAACTATGGTAGGAAAAGCCCGTTTGGAGCCCTGGTTCACAACATTTTCTGTTATTTCTGGGATCCTCAGGCCTGCCCCCATGACAATAAGCGAAAACTTACATGCCTAGGACTCAATAAACAGGTTTTAACATTCTGTTTGAAGCCATAAAGGAGCACCTATACCGTGTTCGAGCTTTGTTTGAGATACTGTATTTCAAATCCTTGAAATATGTTTAGAGTAAGGAAGTCTTTCTACTCCAGGCCTGACCAGTGTGTGAGTAGCTTAGTCAGGGGTTCTGCTCACAGTCCAGTCACATCGCAGCTCACCCGAAAGGTTCCAAGCTCATTACAGTGACCAAATAAATGCGTTGGGCTCCAGATCTATACCCGCCCTACTGTGAAGACAAAAGCACCTGAGTGTCTTCTAAGATTTGATTCATCTTTTGAAGAGGAGGCATTCTGGTGGAGAACAGTAACTTCCTGTAGCTTCTTGTAAGTGTTATTTGCTTGAAAGAAATCCTTTTTCCCTCCAGTGGGCTTTATGAGGAACTGGAAAGATCTGTTGAAATCAGGATATGCTCTCTTTTTTCTCCTTTTTATCTTATGTTACATTGGCCATAAAATATGAATCAGATTGAAGAAACAAAAGTCCCATCACAGCTTTAATGAAGTCCAATTTCAGTGCTGATGAAATACTTGACAACAGTGTGGGCCTGTTGACTCTTCACTAAAATGGATCATCTGAGAAGTTAATGGAATAAAAAGAATTTACAACCTTTTTGAAAAGTATGCCAGAATAATCACAGATTCTATATTAGTAAAAGGCCTAAGTAGTGAGGACCCTTTTCTATAGATACTCCTCCTTGCTTGAGAACAAACTGTCAAAAAATGGTAGATTTCAAAAGAAGGATGGGTGTTAGACAACTCAGAATGATGTCAAATCTCATGAAGTCCAGGTGGTTCTGTCAGACTTGTCTTAAGCTGCTTGGTTTGTGGTGAGTTTTTCCACTAAGAACTAAATAGACATGGGTGATAGAAATCTAACCAGCAATCATAGCAATACATCTGAATCACTGTAGTAAATAGGTACCCACCACGAGCTCCATTTCTGTAACAACCCCCAACCCTGTGTGTACACACACACACACACACACACACACACACACACACACACACCCCAGATGTGAGACCCAGAAGTTCTTTCAGTACTATGTTCTTAACTTTCACTGATCCCAGCTGATGGTACCAAAAGTGAACACTTAATGTGTGGAAACCAATCCAGAGTCTAGATTGGCTAGACAAATATCTTTCTTCATTTGATACTAGGATACAGAAAGGTCAGGACAATTAAATGTAGGTAGTTATCTTGTAAGCTGATATAAACTTGACTGAAGGCCAGCATTTAAAGGCAGTGTAACATGCCCTATATAAACCTAGCAGAAGAATTAGCATGAGGAGTAAGAGAAATATGAAGCCAATAACAGAGAGATAAAAGCTCATGTAGTCTCAAAGAGAGGGATGAATACAGATAAGAGAGGTCTGCCTTGACTTCTGTTGACTTTCTAGGTCCTATTTCTAGTCCATAGTGAGGGCTGTAGGTTAATGCTCTGAACTGCAAGGTCCTTTTGAACTCCACTGTCAGCGATTCAGGCTCATCAGCTGCTCCTTGGAAACCCTATACAGGGTCACTATGATTTGGATCCAACTTGATGGCACTTAACAACAACAACAGTGAGGACTGAATGCATGCCTTGCCCTTAGGATCTTGAAGATCCCTTGTTTCCCTCCAGGGAATGTCCCCTGCTGCTTAACTTAATTTGGATTTTACTAACAAAATTATATATGGGCATAATTGTTGGTGGGAAACCTGAATCAGGCATTTAAATATTTTACTTTCCTGAATAAAGACTATGCAGGTGCAGGGATTCCCTCAAGTGTTGAACCTGGGTCTCTAATAGTAAGATAGACATCAAAAGAACAGTTTCTGTAGGATGAGAGGAGGAAAGCAGACTGCAACTCTTCAAAAGGAGATGGAGTTACAAGAGGCAGTGGTCAATGCTCTGGCCCTGAGGGAGGGGGCTCTCGTCAAGGGACTTGCTCCATTGCGTTTTTCTTTCACAGCACTGTACTCTTAGCAGAACTCCAACAGATACGTTCCGTTCTATGCCTCAGCCACAATGTCATTTTAACCATACCAAGAGTATGATGTTGTGCCGACCTTATCAAATCACACTTGTTTAATTCTGCATGGATGAAAAACATTAGCATTAAAATTTAAAGCTATACCTCATAAAATATGTAATTGATTCTAGAAAATGACTCCATGTACTTTGATTTTTCAAAGCCCATGCTTATTTGACGTAATATCTTGATTGTTAAAGTAACATCTTCAGGTAATGGCTAAATATGGGGTTACATGCCATAGATTTGTACATACTCTGTTACGTATTTTACTTTAGTCAATCGTACACCAATTTTGTGAGTTTGACAGGATAGGCATTAATAAATTCATTTTAAATGGGAAAACTGAGGCTCAGTAAATCAAAGGCAGTTTGACTCAAGGTTTTAACACTGTTAAAAAGATTCCTCCCGCAGCCTTCTCTACTCAGCAGCATTTGATAATTCATTGGAATGGCCGCGTAGAACTCAGGCAACCATTCTCATCGTCGTCATGGGGTTTATTGGGAAAGTTAACAGGTTACAATTTAGGATCAGGAAATGGCTCAGGGCACAGTTGTTCCAGTCAGGGCAGCCTCTCCTCTGCCATGACCACAGGCAGGTTCTGTCTGCCCCATCAATGTTCAAAGCTCTTTTAGGGCTGATGGTAAATGCCCACAGGACACACCACTCTGCCATAAGCTTTAGCCTGAAGACACTAGTCTCTAGCTCTGTGAGTCAGCATACCTGGCCCCTCAATTAAGTGCCTAGAGGCACCCCACTGTTCAAGCAAGCCTCCTGCCCAAAGCCACTCAGCTTCACTTGCTCTGTGGGCCGGGAAGCCCACCACTCTATCTCATGCTCTGATTCTTGGTTCTGCTACTGCTGTTCCTCTGTCCCTCCTTTGGTGCCACAGCTTTCTGTCCCTGGGTCAAGGAGGTTCAATGCACAGGGATCTCTGGGTCCAAAGGACATGCTTTACTCCCGGCTTTTCTTTTATAATCGTGAAATATCCCTCTCCTGCTTCTTGAGATGGCTGATTTCATACACACATTAGAGTTTCAAGTTTTCACAATTAACTCTATTAACAATCACTCACAACTGAATCATATAATTCATCAGCATTTTTTCCCACCTTCTCTTACCCACAGCCATCAGGACAAAGTAGTTTGGTGGAAGTTACAAAGACTATGGCTAGAAGAAACAATGAAGTAGTTCACTACATCATAAACAGCAAATACATGAATGAATCAGGACATGAATTCAGAAGTTCTAACTCTGATATCCTTTCCACTACAGAGAAAATGTAAAATTCTGCAGAATGTCTAAAATGCAGTCTTTATTCTGACAACATGGGAGTCCTGGTGTGGTGATGCAGGATAATGTGCTGGACCATAAGGTCAGTTTGCTCTGCAAGGTCTGCAGTTTAAACCCACCCCAGGAGTCTCCACTAGGGGGCATGGAAATTATAGTGGTTTGTACTTTGGGCTGTTAACCACATGGTTGGTGGTTCAAATCCATCAGCTGCTCCACAGGAGAAAGATGAGACTTTCTGCTCCTGTAGAGATGTACAACCTCAGAAAACCTATATAGGGTCACTATGAATTGGAATTAACTAGGCAGCAAAAAGCAACAAAAACAACATACCTCAATCATTCATACATCAAACATTAGCTGAGAGATGACTACCTACTGCTGTCAAGTCGGTTGTGACA
Source organism: Chrysochloris asiatica (assembly GCF_000296735.1). NCBI lineage: Eukaryota > Metazoa > Chordata > Mammalia > Afrosoricida > Chrysochloridae > Chrysochloris > Chrysochloris asiatica. Next base: position 11,588,140 of record NW_006408536.1, read on the forward strand.
CATGCTGACACCTTGTTTTTAGAGTAGAGCTAGCTGCCCCACAGAATTTTCTTGGCTATAATATTTATGGAAACAGATGTACAGGCCTTTCTTCCTCAGCACCACTGGCTGAGTTCTAAATACCAACTTTTAGGTTAATGTTGTTGTTGTTAAGTGCCGTCGAGTCAATTCCGACCCATAGCAGCCCTGTATAGGGTTTCCGAGGAGCAGCTGGTGAGCTTGAACTGCCGACCTTGCAGTTCAAATGCCTTTGCAGTCTGGCGCCTTAACCCACAGCGCCACACCACGACTCTCACAAACTATATTACAGGCTTTTTATGTCTCTTCAGACAAACTTTGTCTAGCAGCTTGAAGGGATTGTTGTTAAGTGCTGTCGAATCGGTTTTGACCCATAGCCACCCTACGTACAACAGAGGGAAGCACTGCCTGGTCCTGCGTGAGCCTCACAATCGTTGCTACACTTGAGCCCATTGTTGTTGCCACTGTGCCAATCCATCTTATTGGGGGGGGGGGGTCTGCCCCTCCACTGTACCAAGCGTGCTGTCCTTTTCCAGGGACTGGTCCCTTCTGATAATATGGCCGAAGTATGAGCAACGAAGTCTGGTCATCCAAGCTTCTAAGGAGCATCTGGTTGCACTTCTTCCAACACAGATTTATATGTTCTCTGGCAGTCCGTGTTACCTTTAATATTCTTCTCCAACAATTATGGTGTCTTTATTCATAGCCCAACTTTCACATGCATATAAGGTTACTATAAATACCATGACTTAGATCAGGTGCACCTTAGTCCTCAAATGTCCATCTTTGCTCCTAAACACTTGTGCAGCAAGATTGCCTAATGCAATACATCATTTGATTTCTTGACTACTGCCATGAGCATTGATGGTGGATCCAAGCAAAATAAAGTCTGACAATTTCAATCTTTTCTCTATCTATCGTGCTGCTGGTAGTAAAGGTACACTGGGAGTCAGGTGCACATGAATGGTAAAGGGAGCCAAGGGGATATGGACAAAGCTGACAATGTCTGGTATGTTGTTGTTGTTAGGTGCCATCGAGTTGGTACCAACTCATAGCAACCCTATGCACAGCAGAACGAAACACTGCCCGATCCTGGGCCAACCTCACTACTGTTGCCAC
>NW_006408536.1:11590051-11598143 GCF_000296735.1 Chrysochloris asiatica
AAGATACTTCTTGAAAGAAAGACCTACAGGAAAAATACAAAACAATAGAGGCAGATGGACTATTACTACAAGAACAAACAAATTGCTTGCCCTGGAAATATCAAGGCAAGTGGTTGGGTCCCCTCAGTGCAAACCCCCTTCCAAGACTAAGACTCAATGAGAATACATGCTCTGATTGGTGACCACGCTTGTCACCGATAAGGGGAAGTGAGGGGGAAACAGCAATGAAGCAGTGAGCTAAGCCCTACAATGTAGAGAGTGAAGCATTCAGCTGATAAAAAGAGAGGCCGTATGCACAAGAACACCCACACTTGCAGATAATACCCACTTGACCTGGCTTCAAAGACTGGATGATGAGAGCTCAACCAGAAGAAGAAAGAAGTGGAAAAAAAGAGTAATGTGATACAGTTTGATGAACTTGACCTACACCTATGGATGCAGTAGCTCAAAAGAGGGAACAAATCCTTACAGCAAGAATCATTCCCACCCCCAACACACAGAGTAGACAGGGATGGGCAACTTGGACATTGGCTACCCAAAAAGGGGGGCGGGGCTAGAAAGGCAAGAAGTGACTGGCTTACAAGCTTTCAAGAGGGAACCTAGAGCCAGGGGGCCTGGAGGAAGGCAGAATCTCCAGTGAGTAGTATCCAATCTGTCTAGGTGGAGCTGATAAAATGCAGACGGGTCTCTTGTGATACAATAGTGAATAATTGTTATCAGGACTGATTGTGAGGGTTGGAGATGTAATGATAGACATTTTATAGCAAGGAAGGGAGTGATTAACTTTCCAGTCTAGGAGCGGAGGTCCTAGGACCATCAACGGAGAAAAGTGGAGAGCAGGACCCTACCCAGAGAAGCAGTGATGCCTGAGAAGGAGGCAGAGATGATGATGTGGAGCGATGGAGCAGCTGGGGACTTTAGATCCAGAGAGGGAGAGCAACTGTGTGCTGAAGACTAGGTGAGGGGGGGAGTGCAGGGGGCAGGCTTGCAGGGTACACCCTTTGGTTGGTTGATGATGCATGGAGGCAACTGTAACCATGGCAATGAAATGATATACGATAGAATGAATGTAAAACTAATGTTCTCCTATGTAAAATATCATATAATTCACAATACAACATTAAAAAAAAGTTATTGTGCAGCAAATTTGCCTAATGCAATATGTCGTTTGATTTCTTGACTGCTCTTTCCTTGAGTGTTGATAGTTGATCCAAGAAGAATGAAGTCCTTGACAACTTCAATCTTTTCTCTGTTGATTAAGAATGTTGTTTATTGGTCCAGTGGTGAGGATTTTTGTTTTCTTTACATTGAGATGTAATTCATATGGAAGGCTGTATTTTTTGATCTTCATCAGTAAGTACTCCAAAAATTTATTACTGAGAAAAAGGAAGGGAGGGAGGAAGAGAGAGAGAGAGTACTGTGTCTCAGGTGCTTAATAATATTGTCTCAACTAAATAAACTAGTAACCTTTGTAGATATATAGATATAGTTGGTTTTTTGTTTGTTTGTTTAGTTTTGTTTGTCTTGTTACTGATGAGGGAACTGAAGCTCAGAATGGCTAAGTAGTTTACCTAAGGTCACACAGCTTATAATAGCCAGAATTCAAACAGGTCCATGTAGTCCTAAAGCCATTGCACTTGCCACTTGTTGTTGTTGTTGTGTGCCGTCAAGTCGGTTCCGACCCATAGCGACTCCGTACAGGGTTTCCGAGGCTGTAAATCTTTACAGGAGCAGAAAGCTTCATCTTTCTCCCGCAGAGTGGCTGGTAGTTTTGAACTGCTGACCTTAAGGCTCGCAGCCCGATTTGTAACCACTACGCTACCAGAGCTCCCATTAGACATGTCATATTGAGTTCACATGCTTCTGGACTTCCATGGAAACTGCCTTGCCTCCCTTTACAACCCACCAAAATCGAACTCTTATGGGTTGTGATTTCAATCAGTTTGCAGCATCCACATACCTGGGTCCCATGCACACATTTTCTTTTATGTCCTCAGATCTTGTTTGTTTGAAACAGTGTCAGGAAAACAAAAACAAAAACAAAAACAAAAACACCCAAACAAACAAACAAACAAACCAGAATTGAACATGATAAAAAAAATGTTGACACCATTCCCTATGCAAAAACACTGAAAGAATGCCAGCTCCTAATGAAGAGTCCAGTCTCTTGAAATCTCCTGGCATTTTTAGCAGACTGCAGTTTTCTGAGAATGTCTGTGTTTTCCAGAGCATGTCTGCTCAGAATGTATGAGCCAAAACCTCCTAGGGATTTTCCATCACTTGTTTATATTGTGCCTGGATCTACTCGAATGAGTTTAATATAAATAAGATAGAGTGATGGGGCTTTTTTTTTTTCATGAATTGAGACTGGAAATTGGTTTTAAATATTGTTTTCTGCTGTAAACTAACTACAAACGGCATTTAGACTGATTGCACTATTAGCAGGTAAAAGGTGCTGAGTTTTTAAGAGATTACAACCTGATTTAATATAATTATGAAACTAAATTACTATCAGAGAGGTTTGGTAGGAGGTTATAAGAAGCAGCCTGCAGTGTGGTGAATTACTACGGACCTTCTAGCTATAGCCTTGGTGAGTCCCATACACTGATTGGGTGAAAATGCTTAGGATGGAACTGTAGTAGCCTAAAATATTTGTCAATGTGGCTAGGCCATGATTTCCAATATTGTGTGGCTGTCCTCCATTTTGTGATCTGATTAAATGATTCTCAATTTATGATGTGTTCTAAAGCTAACATGTATGCCCATTGTTATGATATCATTTTGAAGTGAGTTGTCCATTATGTTATTAAGGCATGATTAGTGTGGGATGCGTCTTGAGTCACCACCTAATAGAGGGTGTGGCTCAAGACATCACCCTTACCGCAGTCATCAACCTTACTGTCTTTATTCAAGTCACCACCTTCTACCACCTTACTGAAGTCACACCCTTGTTTGACTTACATCTTTTATTTTACAAGAGATAAAAGGAGAGAGAAATGAGCAGAGAGGGGATACTGGACAACCACCAAGAAGAAAGGCAGGAGTGAATATCCTTGAACCCAGCAGACAACCATAATACTGGAGATGGTGAGGAACAGCAAGAAGCAGTAGCAGAGATAGGGAGCTGGAGAGGTAGCAAAACTAGGAGACCAGCAATGGACTAGCTGCACTTACTAGATGAGTGGGATGCTTCTGCGCACTTATCAATGGAGCTAAAGAACTTTGCAATGCTTGCAGGGCACCAGCAGGGCCAAGAGGGGTGGCCAGGTGCAGTTACAGGAGCAAAGGAGCGAGATCCACAGGGAGGCCTGCCTGAGGGCATGGCTGAGAAGAAGCTGTACTGACTGAATCCCAATATCCTGAGTCATTTCTGATCCTAAATTGTAACTTGTTACTACACTAATACACCCTCTCACTGTGAGTATGGTCTGTAAGTTCTGTGTGGCCATTGTTAGGAATGATCAGATCCAGCAGAGAAGTAGCGAGTGCTATGCACAGGAGGGAGGGAGGGACGGTGTCAGAGTTGGTAAAAAGACTGGAAAGAGGAGGTATGTCTGACCTCCACTTCAGAGGACTAAGCCTTAGCTTGATGCTGACTGTGGTTCTCATCCCCCTTCATGAATAGAAGTCAGACACCTCTGCCACATCATTCTCAAACACAGCTTTTTCCTCTTTTCTGTGTAATAGTCAAACTTATACCATTAAATATACAATATCTTTTCAAAGGAGGAGAAAAGGAAATTGAATTTTAAATGTTCCCAGAGCTTAGTGCTTTCTCCACCATATCTACCCAATTTGTCTCAGTAAATGTCTCAGCTACTCTCTTAACTCTAAAGTCTGTAGCAGGACTAGTCTAAGGCAGACAGAAATGGTTTGAATCTAGTAAGGTTCTGCCTTAGGGCAAAACTGTAGAATCAGATTGAATTTTGTCTTTGCTTCCCTGTTTTGTGCTCCCTTATAGTGATGTAGGATAAACACTGGCCTGCTAACCCTGAGATCCATGGTTCAAACCTATCAGTTGCTCCTCGGAATCCTTGTACAGTGGTTGCTGTGAGTTGGAACAAACTCAGCAACACTTAACACCAACAGCAACCTTTCAGTAAGGAGTCCTGGTGGCACAATGGTTAAGTGTTTGACTACTAACCGAAAGGTTGGTGTTTCAAACCCACCAACTGCCCCATGGGAGAAAGCTGTAGCAGTCTGTTTCCATATATCCACGAAAATATTATGGGGCAGTTATACTCTGTCCTAAAGATATGAATTAAGTTGTAATCAATTCGATGGTAACTAGTAACAGGGTAGATTTTCAGTACCTCCACTTTCCCCACCAAGTTTCCCAGAGTGAACCCTGTGAGTTTTCCACAGTACACCTTGAAGAGTTTGATGATTGATAATCACTTAAGTTTCACAGTTCTCCCAGAGGCAATGCCTTTTTATAGGAGACTGAAAATAAAACAAACAAACAAAATATTTAAACTAAAAGGGTTCAAACAGTGTGGAAATCTCAGGAAGTATATTTGTCAGGATGAATAAGAGATAAATGTCCTGAAGTTCATCAATGCAAGTCACACAGGCTGCAATCTAGTCAGCCCACTGACAAGAGTGTAGACACAAAGACAATGCCTGCGTCTATACCACCTAATAATGAGAAATTAAACCACATCCATGATCTCATCTGATCTATATAAAGTAAAACTGGCCCCTCCATAAAATGGGCAAATTACAGGCACACCTCCCTTTATTGTGCTCCACTTTATCGGATTGCCCGGATACTGCTTTTTTGTTTCGGTTTGGTTTTTTACAAATCGAAGCTTTCTCACAAGCCTGTGTGGAGAAAGTCTATCAGTGCCATTTTTCCAACAGGATGAGCTCACTCCATGTTTCTGTGTCACAGTTTGGTAATTCTCTTCATATTTCAAACTTTTTCATATACTATTGCACACTTAATGTACTATGTTGTTGTTGTGAATCCAGTTGGTTCCAAATTATAGCGATGTTGTGAAGTGCCATCGAGTCGGTTCCAACCCACAGCAACCCTGTATAGGTTTTTTGAGGAGCAGCTGGTGAACTTGAATCACCAACTTTGTGGTTCAAACAAGTTTGCAGTCCAGCACATTAGCCCACAGCGCTACACCAGGACTCCTAATATAGTGTAAATATGACTATGATATGCACTGGGAAACTCAAAATTTCATGTGGCTCACTTGATTGCAATATTCACTTTCTTGTGAAAGCCTGGAACGAAACACATATCTCAGAGGATTGTCGATACAACCCTAGTACAGATGATTACTCCCATAAAACTATATTTTGGTTAATCTCCCTTCTCTAAAAATTAAAATAATCTCAATGTTTTCCTTTAATTACAGCTATTAAATATGATTCATTGAATGCATCAAATACATAGTTATGTTCTTTGCTCAAATAATTGTTGTTGTTGTTAAATACTGCCAAGTCAGTTCGACTCATAGCAACTCAGGGTTTCTGAGAGGCTGGTGAGTTTGAACTGCCGACCTTGCAGTCCAGTGCATTATCCTGCAGTGCCACACATGGTGGTGGTGGTGGTTGTGTACCGTAGAGTCTGTTCTGACTCATAGTGATCCTGTATATAAGGTTTACGAGGCTGTAAATCTTTACAGGAGCAGAAAGCCTCATCTTGCTCCCACGGAATGGCTGGTACTTTCAAACTGCTGACCTTGAGGTTAGCAGCCCAACTTGTAACCACTCACTAGCAGAGAGTCTTGCAGCGCCACACATAGAGGTTAATAATTGAGAAGTTGGTAAATAGAAATTAATGAAGATAATTGGAGAAATAAAGTCTTATTCTGATTTTTTTCTTTTAATTGAAAAAACATGCTCATTTTTATAGGAGACAAAAATCTTGAATCTGAACTGGTCTTGTGACTTTGGGCAACAGAAAGTTATAGTATAGGAGACAAAAATCTTGAATCTGAACTGGTCTTGTGACTTTGGGCAACAGAAAGTTATAGAAGTGACATTGTGCCACCCAAAAGATGCAATGATGGTGATGGTGTGCTGCCGAATCAGTTCCAATTCATAGTGACCCTATATATGGTTTCTGAAGCTGCAAATCTCTATGGGTAGATTCAAACTGCTGACCTTGCAGCTAGTAGCCTGGCTCATAACCCACTAGGCCACCAGTATTCCTTAAAAGATGCAATATTTAGGAATAAATCTAACCAGAGAAAAAAATTACCTATACAAAGAAAACTACAAAACACTACTACAAGAAACCAAAAGTTATTAAAAAGTACTGTCAAGTCATTTCTGACTCATAGTGACCCTGTATAGGGTTTCTGAGGAATGGCTGGTGAGTTTGAACCACCAGCCTTAGGGTTCAAACTGAACTTGCAGTTTAGTCCTTATCCTACACCACCACAGAAACCAAACGAGACCTGTAAAAATGAAAGAATAGGCCATGCTCATGGATGGAAAGACTTAACATTCTGGAAATGTCAACACTACCCCAGGCAATCTATAGATATAATGCAATCCCAATCCAGATTCCAACATCATCCTTTAAAGAGATGGAAAACTATTGAGTAACTTTATATGGAAAGGAAAAAGACCCTGCATAGGCAAAACATTACTAAGAAACAAAAAACAAAGGAGGACTCTCATTTCCCAGTCTCAAAACCTCCTACTACACAACCACAGTAATCAAAACAGTCTGGTACTGGTATCAGGACAGACACATAGATCAATGGAACAGAACTGAGAATCCAGGAGTAAATCCATCCATTGATGGTCAATTGATCTTGAGCAAAAGGCCAACACACATTAAATGAGGAGGAGATAGTCTCATTAGCAAATGGTGCAGGCAAAACTGGAAATCTATTTACAGAAGACTGAAATAAGACCCATATCTCACACTATACACAAAAATGAACTCAACATGGATTAAAGACATAAATGGCTAAACAAACTTGAGTACATACCCACAATGGAACATTATATACTGCTTAAGATTAGAAATAAATCTGCAAAACACCTCATAACGTGGATGAACCTGTAGGAACTGTTGTTGTTCAATGCCCTCAAGTTTGTTTTGACTCATAGCAATCTTGTATAGGATTTCTGAGGAGCAGCTGGTGGGTTTGAACTGCCTGCCTTCTGGTTAACAGTCCAGTGTGTATCCTACAGTACAACAACAGAACTCCATTATGCTGAGTGAAAATAGTCAATCACAAAAGGACAAATATTATATGAGTCCACTGTTGTAAAAAGTTAAGAAATAGTTTTCTTGATAAAAGAAACATTATGGTTATCATGAGTGAGAGGGAAGGAAAAAGTATTTACTGGCTAGAGGGTAGACAATGTTAACTTGGATGGCAGGGAAGGCAATATACAAGAGGGAGGTGGCAGAGGGAAAAGGAAGGCAGCTGAAGACATAGAGAGAAATGCAAGAGTTAAAGTGAATAGAGGGAAATGCTGTTAACTGATGGTACATAGAGGGGATGCAGTCAGTGTAATGAAAAGAAGTGTATGATTTGTTGAATGTGGGACTGATGATCTGTTCCATAATCCTTCACTCAATTCATAATAAAAAGTTTAAAAAGAAAAAATAAGATGCCTTGGAAACCTAATGAGCCAATTCTTCTTGTTCTGTAGGGTTGCATGAGTTGGAATCCATTCAACAGAAATGGATTATACAAAAAAAAAAAAAAGAAATGGATTATGGAGTATTTTCATATATAAGGAAGTCCTCTAAAATATAACTAACTAAACTATATACACAAAAATGATACAGTGTGTTGTTTTGTTATTTGATTTATAAAACATTATAAGATGAATTTTTTAAATTATTATGCTCTATTACATGGAGATTGTAAAATAGCTCACTTAAGTTGCCACCATCTTTGTATTTTTCTATCATTAAAACAGAGACCTGAGAATCTTCAGAGGTGGGAAATTACCACTTGAATGAACAAGCAGACCAGCCTGGAGCAGCTAGAAGAACAGAAGATACTTCTTGAAGGAAAGACCTACAGGAAAAATATGAAACAACAGAGACAGACTGACTGACAAGAACAAACAAGTTGCTCGCCCCGGAGACATCAAGGCAAGTGGT
>NW_006408536.1:11599075-11603681 GCF_000296735.1 Chrysochloris asiatica
ACACTGAAGACTGTGATTTTGATGTTCATCCGTAATTCAAGTCCTCTTGGTTTACAGCATGCAAGGTTGTGTCATCAGCATAACACAGGTTAGTGATGAGTCTTCTTCTCATCCTGATGCTTCGTTCTTCTTCAACAATTTCTCTGTTGCTCACCAAACAGATTGAATAAGAATGATAAAAGAATGTAACTCTGGATCACACAGATTCCTCATGAGTCCAATGAAGTGTGTTGGGCTATTCATTCTTATCAGTGTAATCTAGTTTGTTATAACCCACATAGTCAATTACCTTTGCATATTCAATAAAGCACAAGTAAACATCTTTCTGGCATTCTCCGCTTTCAGCCAAGATCCATCTGATATCAAGAATGATATCCCTAGTACCATGTCCTCTTCTGAATCCATCTTGAGTTTCTGGAAGATCCCTGCTGGTGTAATGCTACAGTCATTTAAAAATGAGTGTTAGCAAAATTTTGCTTACATGTGATATTGATGATATGGTTTGATGATTTCTGCATTCTGTTGGGTCACCTTTCTTTGAAACAGGCACAGGTATGGATCTCAGAAGAGATCAATTAGCCAGGTAGCTGTCTTCCAAATTTCTTGGCATAGACCAGTGAGTGCTTCCAATGCTGCATCAGTTTGTTGAGACATTTCAATTTATATTCTATCAATTCCTGGAGACTTCTTCTTGACAATGCCTTCAGTGCAGTTTCGACTTCTTCCCTTAGTACCTTCGTTCTGTACTTCTTGAAATGGTTGAGCATTGACAAATTCTTTTGGGTATCATGTATCCGTATCGTCTTTCCATTTTCTTTTGATACTTCTTGCATCATTCAATATTTTGCCTTTTGTTGTTGTTGTTGTTAAGTGCTGCTGAATCGTGTCTGACTCATAGCAACCCTGTGTAGAGTTTCCAAGCAGTGGCTGGTGAGTTTGAATTGTTGACCTAGTGGTTCAAAACGACCTTATGGTCGAGTGCTGATCCTATAGTGCTGCACTAGAATCCTTCACTCAACCCAAACTTGAACTTTTGTTTCAGTTCTTTCAGCTTAAGAAATGTTGAGCATGTTTTTCCTTTTGCTTTTCTAACTCCAGGTCTTTGTACATTTCATCTTAATACTTTGTCTTCTCGAGCTGCCTTTTGAAATTTTCTGTTCAGCACTTTTGCCTCCTCATTTCTTTGATTTGCTTTATAATCACTACGCTGGAGAGCAAGTGTTAGCGTCTCTTCTGACTCCACTTTGTCTTTTCCTTCTTTCTTGTCTTCCTAATGACCTTTTAATTTCTTCCTGAAAGACGTTCCCACACCTCTTCTGATCTTCACTCATTAGTGTCTAATACACCAAATCTGTTCTTGAGGTGTTCTCTTTACATGGGTTATACTCAAGGTCATATTTTGGCTCTCATGGACTTGTTTTAGTTTTCTTAAGCTTCCGCCTGAACTTGTATATCAACTCTTGAAATGATGAGTGCTCTTTTTGATGATGAGTGTGAAACAATTCCTCTTCAGGTTTTCATTCCCTGAATAGTAAAGCATATGATTGTCCAATTTAAAATAACCAATCAGTCTATTTAAGCTCACTAATGCCTAGGATACTGATCTTTATGCGTTTGATTTCATTTTGGATGAGTTTCAATTGTCCTAGATTCCTGCTTTGTACATTCCATGTTCCAATTACAAATGGATATTTGCATCTGTTTCTTCTCAGTTTGAGTTGTTGCCCATCTAGTAAATGAAGGTCCAAATAGCTTTACTCCATCCACATCATTAAAATCATCTTTACTTTGAGGAGACAGCTCTTCCCCAGTTGTATTTTGCATGCTTTCCAACATGAGAGGCTCATCTTCCATCAATATGTCAGACAATATTTCCCTGCTACTAATAAGGTTTTCAGTTAACCATTCAGACCACCACTCATCTGTCATTTTGTCATATTGTGGTAGGTTGTGTAATGCTGGGATTTGGAAAGCTATGCCATGGGTATTTTAAATACCAGCAGGGTCACTCACACACAGTGGAAAGGTTTCAGCTGAGCTTCCAGATGAACACAGACTAGGAAGAAGGTGAGACAGACTACTTCAGAGTACTGAGTCACTGAAAACCTTAAGAATAGAAGTGAAACACTGTCAGCACCAAAATATTGACTATTGAAACATGATGAATAGCACCAGAATATCATCAGATATAGTGCCTGAAGATGAGACCCTCAGGTTGGAAGGTTCTCAAAATACAACTGGGGAAGAGCTGCCTCCTCAAGGTAGAGTTGACTATGATGATGCGAAAGAAGAAAAGCCTTTGGGACTTTCATTTTCTGATAGGGTACAACTCAAAATGAAGAGAAACAGCTGTAAACATCCATTAATAATCAGAACATGGTATGTATGAAGTATGAATCTAGGAAAATCAGAAATTGTCAAAACTGTAATGGAACACATAAACATTAATAGCCTAAGCACTAGTGAGTTGAAATGGACTGGTATTGACCATTTTGAATTGGACAATCTCATGGTTTACTTTGCAGGGAATAACAAACTGAAGAGGAATGGTGTCGCATTCATCAACAAAAAGAACATATCAAGATCTATCTTGAAGCACAACACTGACTGTGATAAGATGCTTACAAGGAAGACTGTTAATACCATTATTATTCAAATTTACACACCAATCACTAAAGTCAGTGATGATGAAACTGAAGAATTTGACCAACTTCTTCAGTCTGAAATTGATCAAACATGCAATCCAAATGCATTTACAGCTAAGGGAGATTGGAATGCAAAGTTTGGAAACAAAGAGGAAAGAATGGTAGTTGGAAAATCTGGCCTTGGTGATAGAAACCATGCTGGAGATCCCATGATAGAATTTTACATGACCAATTAATTTTTCATTGCAAATACCTTTTTTAAACAACATGAAAGATGACTTATACACATGGACCTCACTGTATGGAATACCCAGAAATCAAATTGACTACATCTATGGAAAGAGGCTACGAATCGGGCTGCGAACCTTAAGGTCAGCGGTTCGAAACTATCAGCCGCTCCGCGGGAGAAAGATGAGGCTTTCTACTCCCGTAAGGATTTACACCCTCGGAAACCCTGTACAGGGTCGCTATGGGTCGGAACCGACTCGATGGCACTTAACAACACAACAACAACAACAACAATGGAAAGAGGCAGTGGAAAAGCACCATATCATCAGCCAAAACAAGGTCAGGGCAGATTGTGGAACAGACCATCAATTGTTCATACGTAAATTCAGGCTGAAGCTGAAGAAAATTAAAAGAAGTCCATAAGAGCCAAAATATGACGTTGAACATATCCCACCTGAATTTAGAGATCATGTGAAGAACAGATTTGATGCATTAGACATGAAAGACTGAAGACTAGAAGATTTGTGGAATAATATGAAGAACATAATACAGGAAGAAAGCAAAAGGTAATTTGTTGTTGTTAAGTACCGTGGAGTTGGTTCCGACTCATAGTGACCCTGCACGGGGTTTCCGGGGCTGTAAATCTTTACGGGAGCAGAAACCCTCATCTTTTTCCCGCAGAACAGCTGGTAGTTTCAAACTGCCAACCTTGAGGTTAGAATCCTGATTCGTAACCACTACGTTACCAGAGCTCCTTAAAGGTCATTAAGAAGACTAAAAAGAAGGAAAGGACCAAAATGGATGTCAGAGGAGACTCTGAAACTTGCTCTCGAGCTAGAGATGCTAAAGCAAATGCAAGAAATGGGGAAATAAAAGAGCTGAAAAAAAAATATCAAAGGTCAGCTTGAGAAGACAAAGTCAAATACTATAACAAAATGTGCAAAGACCTGGAGTTAGAAAACCAAAAAGGAAGCATACACTTGGCATTTCTCAAGCTGGGGGAATTGAAGTAAAAATTCAATCCTCAACTTTCAGTATTGAAGGTGTTGATGTGGCACTGTGGGTTAATGCACTAGAATGCAAAGTCTGTTTGAACTGCAAGGTCAGCAGTTAAAGCTCACCAGCCGCTCCTCAGAAACCCTCTACGGGGTTGCTATGGGTCAGAACTGACTCCACAGCATGTAACAACAACAATGGACAAAATATTGAATGATGCAGAAAGCATCAAGAGAAAATGGAAGGAATACACAGAGTCACTATACCAAATAGAAATGGTTGATGTTCAAATATTTCAAGAGAAAGCATGTGATCAAGAGCCAATGATAATTGAAGGAAGAAGTTCAAGGTTTGTTGAAAGCATTGGCAAAGAACAAGGCACCGGGAATTGATGAAATACAAATTGAAATTTTTCAACAAACTAATGTGTCACTGAAGGCATTCACTCATCTATGCCAAGAAATTTGGAAGACAACTCCCTGGCCAACTAACTGGGAGAGATCCATATTTGTGCTCATTTCAAAGAAAGGTGACCCAATGGAAAGCAGAAACCATCAGATGATATCATTAATATCATATGAAAGTAAAATTTTGCTAAACATAATACAAAAATGGCTGCAACCATAGTTCACAGAGAACTTCCAGAGGTTCAAGCCAGATTCATTAGAGTATGTGGAATGAGGGTTATCATTGCTGACATCAGATGACTGAAAGCAGAGAATACCAGAAAGATGTTT
>NW_006408536.1:11603781-11636345 GCF_000296735.1 Chrysochloris asiatica
AGGCTTTCGATTGTGTGGATCATGACAAGCTATAGACAACATTGTGAAGTATGAGTATTCTGGAACACTTAATTGTGCTCATGAGGAACCTGTACATGGACCAAGAAGCAGTTGTTTGAACAGAACATAGGAATACCGAATGAATTAAAATTAGGAAAGATGTGTGCTAGGGTTGTATTCTTTCCCCATACTTATTCAATCTGTATACTGAGCATATATTCTGAGAAGCTGGATTATATAAAGAAAAACATGGCATCAGGGTTGGAGGAAGACTGATTAACAACCTGCATTATGCAGCTGATACAACCTTGCTTGCTGAAAGTGAAGAGGACTTAAAATACTTACTGATGAAGAACAAAGACCACAACCTTCAGTGTGAGTTGCACCTCAATGTAAAGAAAACAAAAAGCCTCACCACTGGACCGATAAACAAAATCCATATAAATAGAGAGAAGACTGAAGTTGGCAAAGACGTCATTTTGCTCGGATCAACCATCAACACTCATGGAAGGAGCAGTCAAGAAATCAGATGACGTACTGCACTAGGCAAATCTGTTGCACAAGACATCTTCAAAGTATTGAAGAGCAAAAATATCAGTTTGAGGGCTAAGGTGCATCTGACCCAAGCCATAGTATTTTCAATAACCTCATATGCCTGTGAAAGTTAGACAGTGAATAAGGATGACCATAGAAGAACTGATGACTTTGTGTTACGATGTTGGAGGAGAATATTAAAACTACCATGGTCTGCCAAAAGAACAAACAGATCTGTGTTGGAAGAAGTACAAGCAGAATGCTCCTTGGAAGCCAGAATGGCCAGACTTTGTCTCTCATACTTTGGATGTATTATCAGAAGGGGCCAGTCCCTGGAGAAGGAAATCATGTTTGGTAAAGTCAGAGAAAATGGGGAAGACCCCCAACGAAATGGATTGGCACAGTTACGTTACCAATGTGCTCAAACATAGCAACGATTGTGAGGTTGGCATGGGACTAGGCAGTGTTTCATTCTGTTGTGCTAGGGTCACTATGAGTCATTACCAACTTGATGACACCTAACAATGACAGCCATTCAGAAATGGTTCTCCTCTCCTTCTTTCTAGTCTGGCTTAGTCTAGAAGCTCTATGAAACTTGTCCACCATGGGTGACCCTGCTGGTATTTGAAATACCAGTAGCATACCAACTAAGATATTTAGAGAGCTTTCAGCATCACAGCAACATAGAAGCCACCACAGTATAAGAAACTGACAGAGGAGTGACTCCTTTAGCAGACACGTTAATGAATTCACAGCTGATCACTTTTTCTTAGTACAAATCATATAAATATCCTTTAGCGGCAATGTAGGGAAGCAGACAAAACATGAGGTCTATTTAGTAGACAGAAATCAGGTTGAGTCCTGTGTCTAATATTTTTTAGTTATATTAAATAGGCCTCTGCCTCACTGAACTGCCATTTCCTTATCTGTCAAAGACTTGTTCTACAGCCACATGGTTAAGACCAATTTCCTACAATGTGATAACATGATGGTGGTGGTGTGCCGTGGAGTCAGTTCCAACTTATAGCGACCCTGCATAGGGTTTCCAAGGCTATAAATCTTTAAGGGAGCAGAAAGCTTCATCTTTCTCCCGTGGAACAGCTGGTAGTTTTGAACTGCTGACCCTGAGGTTAGCAACCCGATACATAACCACTACGCTAACAGAGCTCCTTGTGATAACATGATGTAGATTATTTTTTTAAAGATTAATGATTGGGAAAGGAAAAGACCCAAAAGTAGAAGTACAAAGAGACTATGGCCAGTTTCATTATGTAACAAAAATTACAATAATTCAGAGACGCTGTGGCACTGTGGGATAAGCACTGGACTGCTAAGTGCATAGTTGTCAGTTCAAACCCACCAGCTGTTCCTCAGAAACCATTACAGGGTTGCTATGAGTTGGAACTCTCCTGATGGCACTTGACAGCAACAACAATTACATGTCTAACTATTCATTCAGGGAATAACTTTCAAGTTTATATAATATATAAAATGTTAGATACTGGGCATGTAGTTGAGTTAAGGCATAATCTCTCTAGTCTACAATTTATCATATCATTTTTATGGGGGAATAGAGAAGAAAAGTCCTGAATGTCCCACTGATAGGAATTCAGTGGAGAAAGATTTTTCTTCCAGCATCATTACCAGCTCAATCTGGATTAGTATTTCCTAACTTTGGAGGTGTAGGGATTTAAAAATATATATACAACATTCCTCACCTGTCAGACTCTTAACATATAACCTAGCTCCCATCTATCTACCCTCCTACTTCATGCACAGATACAAGTTGATAACCACTGATTCATTTTGGCTCCAACCCAAGACTGCTCAAATGCATAGTTCCATTTGTGTGCTTTACCTCAGAGGGGATGGAAGCTGACCATGCCCTAGGCAGAATGGGAACCTGTGCAAATAATCAGCCCACTCCTCCACGTCAGCCAAGATATTAGAGAGTTTCAATATGACTGTCATTTCCTCTACTGGCAAGGAGCGATAAATGAAACATACATTCCTATTATCTTCCCACCCTTCAGAGTGATGGATTACCTCAATGGGAAGGGATATTGCTCCTGGGCTCCAGAGAATTTGAGATATCTCTTCATGAATGTTAATATCATATGGTGGGACAAAATTGCCAAAGCAGAGGTAAGACATTTCTGGTAATTCAATCTTCTTTTATTTTGTGTTCCAAAAAATATCCAATGTCTTTTGCCTTCTCCTATTTTCCACATATTTTTTTCCTCTGGGAAAATAAGTACTAACATCATTTCTTCGCTAATGGCATGTTGGCCATAATTTGAGGCTTAAAAGCAGGATGATGTGTTTTAAATAGTGCTTCTAGGAAGCCAAACGTCAACAAAAGAATATTGGTAATGTTCTGCCAACCAGAAGGTTGACCTCATCTATTATAGTGGAAAATTTTAACAAGAAGAACATCACAAATAAACACTATGGTTACTAATACTAACAATAAGACTTTGATGAACTACAGTGCTCTGGGAGTAGGCTGTTTCCAGAAAACAATTAAGGATTTAGCTGGAAACCCAATTTATTTCAACATTTGCAGTTCCAACTTTTCAAACTGGTTTCTTCCCTTTTTTACCTTAGTAAATCTGAGTTCCTCTTTATCAACTGATGGCTGGCTGTGTACTGCCTGAGGTTCTCATTGCTAAGGTGACTATGCTTAAGCTAGAGATAGGAAGGCTTAAAATATATGAACAATCAACCTTAATGGATCTGATGCTGGATCATGCCCTGGAAGCTGTGTTATTAACTAAATCCCTGATGTTAATAGGTTTCCTGGCCATTGGCCTTTATTCTTTTAAGTCTAAGCCAAAGCAATTCCCAGCATTTGGGTTTACTAAGTCAGGGTTTCTGGTAGGAAGAAGTAATGACTGCTTTGTGAAGAAGACTGTTAGCTATTACCTTATAGCTCCACCTTTAAACTAAAATATGAAGGAGAGTTTTAAAAGGAAGACATAGATTAATTTTATGATAGGGACATACATCTCATTGTCTTCTCCTTACCTTACCCCACCCCATGTGTCTTTGTTTAAGGGAAGACTCATAAGGCTGTGAATTTTCAGTCGTTAAGACACTAAATATGTTTGGTTTTTCAGTAGGCATAATGCACTATAAATGTCAGACTCCACAGGAATCAAAAGTCCACAAAAACATTTTTTTTTCTCAGAAAAGAATCTTAAGCCATTTTGGTCCAATTTGATTTATCAGCGAAATAAAAATATTCTTAAAAAAGTGTATACAGGGATTTTTCTTTTCTTGACCCTAAAGGAGTGCCATTTATTTGCTATGAGCTAAAATCCTCAAGATTTGCTGCGTACAACTCAGTCTGAGAACAATCTGCTGTGGAGTCATTGCAAATCCTTGCTCAGGGAGCATCAGGGATGTTCACAATCACTGAGCTGGAAGAATGCTCAGGAAGGGGAAGATAAAAACAATAGGAGTACACTCCCCACTGCATTATCAACTTTAGACTCCTTGAAAGATCAAATTGTGCCTTTGCAAATGTTTTGCTTTTCAGATTTCACCTCTGAGACTATGAGGGAGAATATCATTTTGTTATTTGAAACAGTCTATGACTTTTTCAACTTTCCGATACAGAGTCAAGCCAATGTGACACTGTGGATGCCTTATGGGTGTCATTGTGAGAAACCAGTGGTAAACAATAGCGTGACAATTGTCAACTATGTAGAGAATAGATATAGAGCTAGAGATGGCACTAATCCTCCCTGAATCCAGTCCGTACTGATAGATGAACCACCGCTTAAATAACCATTCACTACTGTCTGTCTCAAAGAATTGGAAGCCGCTGTTTCCATGATGGAAGATCTAATTCGTAATAACAGTTCAGCACATTAAAAATGAAAAATATCAGTCTACTGCATCAACCTAAATTAAGCTTTAGTAAATGTTCAGACTTAGATAAATCATCTCTGTTGGAGCTGAAGAAAATTTCTTTAATATCTGATCAAGACTGAATTTGAGTTGCTTATCTTATTGCATATGCAAAGTAAGTTGGCTGGCATTCATTTCCTTACAGACTTCATGATTTTGACATAACATATTAGAACTTAAAGATACATGATTTACAGTAGTTATTCAATGGTTATATGACATCACATATGTATGCATGCTCAGACTTTTTCTATACCATTGTCATTGCCTGCTCTGCCTCAGAAAACTGAGACCAACCAGTTATTGGTTTCAGGAGTGCTAGATGCTTTGCAATGACTTATGCCATGCAGCCATGTGACCAGTCCCTTGCCTGGTATTTCTGACTTCTACATCGAATTTGGATGAAACACAGGGCATGGGATTAAAAATCCTCTTGGATACCAAAGGGCCAGGGTGATACAGCCTAGAAGTATGTGAAAACTTGTTTATTATGGGGCGATTCTCTGATCAATACGAAATCAGAGATGAGAAGGAGTCAGGCTGATACAATATTCTCCATCCTTCCTCCCATGAACTGCTCAGAGGCACAGTTTACCCACACGGTTACTACACCACCTAAGTGGACACCTATGCCAGGCAATCTACTTTGCCTCTTTATGGTTTGTTGTGAAGCACCATCACACACCATCTTGCATCACTTCCTTCCTTCCCTGTCTGGTATCACGACTTAATCCTTGCCACAGACTCTCGGGAATCAAGACAGCTGGTTAGAGATCAACCCTACATTTTCAAATACAAGGGGGCTTCAAAAAGTTTGTTGAAAAATTCCATTATCTTTTCATTCCATGGGTATTTGAAACCCCCCCCCCCCTTATACTATTTCTCAGACAAATAATGGAGCACAGTATATTTGGAACATATTTGTAGTGCTTTGAGTCCCAGACACATTAACAGCTAAGTTGTTAACATGTATGTAAATATTCTATATTTATATGCAATGAGAAAACAATTTCACTCCATTTAAACCTGAAAATATCAATGAGGACGTAGAAACTGACTTATAGTCCCGGTGCGGCGCTGTGGATTAATGCGCCAGACTGCAAAGCCGTTTGAACTGCAAGGTTGGCGGTTCAAGCTCACCAGCGTCTCCTTGGAAACCCTATACAGGGTCGCTATGGGTCAGAACCGACTCAATGGCACTTAACAACAACAACAAGGGAAGAGCAAGATAAGGTCTTATTTTTTTCAGATCAGGCAAATCCTATGACCACAATAAAATATAAGTGAACTTCAGAGTCATAAAAAAATATGTGGTTGGTATCTCAGGTCTACAACTACCGGGCTACAAGACCTTAATCATATAACTTAAACTTTCTGAGTTTTGTTCTTGCTTCTGTAATGTAGCATTAATAATCCTTGTACATGCTTCTGAGTGTCATTATAAAAAAATCAATCCAATGCTTAGAACCTTGATAATGCTCGTTATTTGTTACCTATGTGGGATAAGCCTAGCAATTCAAACCCACCATTTGCTCCATGGGAGAACCATGAGACTGTCTGCTCCCATAAAACGTATAGTCTCACAAACACTCTATAGGCTCTCTATGAGTTGAGATCAATTTGATGGCACTGGGTTTGTAGACATTACAAAGGAGCTCTAGTGGCACAATGGCTAAAGTGCTTTGATACTAACTGAAAGATTGAAGATTTGAACCCACCAGTTGCTCTATGGAAGAAAACCCCCCAAACCCACTGTCACTGAGTTCAGTATGACTCCTAGTGACCCTGTAGGACAGAGTAAAACTGCTCCATAGGGTTTCTAAAGCTATAAATCTTTACGGAAGCGGACTGCCCCATCTAGCTTCATGGAGCCAGCAAGGTTGTGTCATCTGCATGGCACTAGCTGTCTTCCTCCTATCCTAATGCTATGTTATTCTCCATATAATCCATCTTCTGGGATTATTTGTCAGTATACAGATTTAATAAGTATGGTGAATGACTACAACCCTTACACATCCCTTTCTTGATTTTAAACCACACAGAATCCCCTTGTTCTATTTAAATGACTGCCTCTTGGTCTATACCCTGGTTCCACATGAGTAGAATTACCATTGTTTGAAATGCTATTTATTATTTGTCATGATGCACACAGTCTAGTGCCTTTGTATAGTCACTAAAACAAAAGTAAACATCTTTCTGGTATTTTCTGTTTTCAGCAAAGACATCAGCAATGATATCCCTCGTTTCACATCCTTTTCTGAATCCAGCTTGAATTTCTGGTAGCTTTCTGACTATATAAGGAGCTCTGGTAGCATAGTGGTTACAAATCAGGCTACTAATCTCACGGTCAGCAGTTCCAAACTACCAGCTGTTCCTCAGGAGAAAGATGAGGCTTTCTGGTCATCTTTCTAATGTAAAGATTTGGTGGTGGTGGTGGTTATGTGCCATGGAGTCAGTTCCGACTCATAGTGACCCTGTACAGGGTTTCCAAGGCTGTAAATCTTTAGGGGAGCAGAAATCCTCCTCGTTCTCCTGCGGAATAGCTGGTAGTTTCAAACTGCTGACCTTGAGGTTTGCAGCCTGATTTGTAACCACTACACTATCAGAGCTCCTTGGAAACCCTGTACAGGGTCGCTATGAGTCGGAACCGACTCCATGCCACAAAATAACAACAACTCTGACTATGCACTGCTGCAAACATTTTTTCATTATCTTAAGTAATATTTTTCTTACATGTGATATTGTTCGATGCCTTTTACTTTCTGTTTGGTTACCTTTCTTCCGAATGGGCACAAATATGGATCTCTTCCAAACCAGTGGCCAAGTAGCTGCCTTTCAAATGTCTTGGCATAAACAAGTGAGCACCTCCAGTGCAGGCTGCATAAGTTTGTTGAAATATCTTCATTTAAAGTCTGTGGATAACTGAAGCCTTGCTTTTTTGCCAATGCCTTCAGTGCAGCCTGTACTTCTTCCTTCAGTACCATCGGTTCTTGGTCATATACTACTTCTTGAAATGGTTGAATACCAACCAATTCTTTTTGGTACACTTACTCTATGTATTCCTTCCATCTTCTTTTGAAGTCTCCTGCATTGCTCAATATTTTACCCACAGAACCCTTAACTGCTGCAATTTGAAGCTTGAATTTGTTCTTCAGTTCTTTCAGCTTGAGAAATACTGAGCATGTTCATCCATTTTGGTTTTCTAACTCCAGGTCTTTGCACATTTCATTATAATACTTTACTTAGTCTTCTTGAGCTGCCCTTTGAAATTTTCTGTCCAGCTCTTTTACTTCATCATTTGTTCTATTTTCTTTAGCTATTCTAGGTTTAGAGTCTCTTCTGAGTTCAAGTTGCAAAGTCTCTTCTACATCCACGTAGGTCTTTCTCTTTTGTTTTTATAATATATACTTTTTATAATACTTTTCTTCTGTGTGATGTTCTTGATGTCATCCTACAAGTCCTCTGGTCTTTGGTCATTAGTGTCTAATTCATCAAATCTGTTGCTGATGTGGTCTCTAAATTCAGGTGAGATATATTCAAAATATATTCATATTTTGGCTCTCATGAACTTGGTTTAATTTTCTTCAGGTTTAGCCTGAACTTGCATATGAGCAATTGATGATCTGTTCCACATTCAATCCTTTTCCTTGTTTTGGCTGATGATAATGAGCTTCATTCACCACGTCTCTTCCCACAGATTAATCTGTTTGACTTCTGTGTATTTCATCTGGCAAGGTACATGTGTATAATGGCTGTTTATGTTGTTGAAAACAGTTATTTTCAAACTCCAATATCATTTCCTTCACCAATGCCGTATTTTCCAACTACCAAGCCTCTCCTTTTTTAGAAAAACTTTTTATTGTAAATTGAGTGAAGGTTTACAGACAAGATCATCAGTTTTACATTCAACAAATAATAAACTTTGTTTCATCTCAAAGATTGCAATTCCCTCCATGTAACAACAGTTATCCCACTTCCTCCCATTGGTTCCTATTTCCATTCCATCAAACCTTCCCATCCCTTCTCACATTTTTCCTTAAGTAAATGTTGCCCTTTTGATCTTGAATGACCACTCTATGGCAAGCTACCTTACTAGTGTAGGTGCCCCCCCTATATACCTATCTACTGCTTGGCTGAAAATTGGGCCACAATTTTCCACACCTAAGAGGTTATCTAGGGCCATAGTGCCAGGTTCCTCTAGTCTCTTTCTGACCAGTAAAGCCTGTCTTTTTATATATATAATTTTTATTTTTGTTCCACATTTTCTCCCACTCTATCTGGGATCTTCAACTGTGATCCCATTCAGAACAGTTGGTAGTAATAGCTTGGCATCATCTAGTTCTTCCGGTCTCATATAGTCTCAGTGACTGATATTCACCACTCCATTGACCCACTGGACTAGTTGATTCCAAGTATCTTCAATTTTCATCACTCTTCTTTCTCCCACAAGTGGATAGACCAATTTGTACTTTATTTTTTTAAGTTTTTATTGTAAATTGGGTTATAGTTTACATGGGAGAACATCAGCTTTACATTCATCCTATCGTATTTCATTTCATTGCAATGATTACAATCCCCTCCATGCATCATCATTCAACAGCATTTGCTTCCATTTCCTCTGTTTGTTTTTTTAATGTACACCGAAGCACTCATGAATATACAACCAATTAAACAATCAAAGGGCACACCTTGCAAGCCAGCCCCCGGGCCATAAGCACACAGCCCCTCTCCCTCCCTGAGTCCAGGGTCTCCAGCGGCTCCATCTCTCCACGTCATCATCTCTGCCTCCATCTCTGGTGTCACTGCTTCTCAGGATAGGGTCCTACACTCCACTCTTCTCCCTTGATGGTCCCAAGATCCTCTGCTCCTGGACTGCAAGATCAACCATTCCCTTTCTTTTGTCACAAAACATCAACCTTTCCATTTGCAACACTCACAATCAATCCTGATAGCAATTATTCACTATTGAACCACAAGATTCTTACCCCCATCTCCTTTCACCAGTCCTGTGCAGACAGGTTGGAAACCACTCAGTGGAGATTCTCCCATGCCCTCTGAAACTAGGCTCCCTCTTGAAAGCTTGTAAGCCAGTCACTTTGTGCATTTGTACTCCCGCCATTTTGAGTAGCCAATGTCTAAGTTGCCCATCCCTGTCAACCCTGTGTACAAGGGGGTGGGAATGATCCTCGCTGTAAAGATTCATTCCCTCATTTGAGCTACTACATCCACAAGCATAGGTTAAGTTCATCAAATTGTAGCGGATTACTCTTTTTTCTCCCTTCTTTCTTCCTCTAGTCAAGTTCTGATCATCCAGCCATTGAAGCCAGGTCAAATGGGTGTTATCTGCAAGCATGTGTGTTCTTGCGCATCTCCCTTCACTTCATATCAGCTGGATGCTTCCCTCTCCTCTTTAGTCCTCCAGGAGTCCTCAGGTCTTGCCATACTGCTGGCCAGCCAGGTCTCAATCCAGGTGGACAGCAGTCAGATGCGTCATTACAAAAGACTTTTTCCCATTCTGTGGGCTCTCTTTTTACTCTTTTGGTGAAGTCTTTTGATGCACATAAGTTTTAAATTTTTAGTATGTCCCAATCATCTATTTTGTCTACTTTTATTTGTGTAATTTTCACAATGTTTGGTAGTCTGTGTGAGCCCACAAATTTGTTCCAATTTTTTCATTGATGGCCTTTATAATTCTGGGATTCACATTTAGGTCTTTAATCCATGCTGAATTGGGCTTTGTATATGGTGTGAGGTAAAGGTCTTGTTTCAGTCTTTTGCATATCACTTTCCAGTTCTGCCAGCACCATCTGTCGAAGAGACTATCTCCTCCCCATGCAATATACTTAGGCCCTTTGTCAAAAATCAGTTGGCTGTATGTAGATGGGTTAATTTCTAGATTCTCAATTCTGATCCATTGATCTAAGTATCTTTCATTGTACCAGTACCAAGCTATTTTGACCACTGTAGCCGTGTAGTAAATTTTGAAATCATGGAGTGAGAGGCATCTAACAGTATTCATCTTCTTATGCAGGGCTTTGCTTATCCTGGGTCTCTTTCCTTTCCATATAAATTTTGTAATTGTTTTTTCTATCTCTTAGAAGAATGCCTTTGGAATCTGGATTGGGATGCATTGTATGTATAAATTGCTTTGGGCAGTATTGACATTTTCACAATGTTAAGTCTTCCTATCCACGAGCATGGTATATTCTTCCATTTTTGTAAGTTTTTTTTTTTTGGGGGGGGTGGTTCTTATAGTAGTGTTTTGTAATTTTCTTTGTATAGGTTCTTGTTTCTCTGATTACATTTATTCCTAGATATTTCATCCTTTGGGTAGCTATTGTAAATGGTATTGCTTTCCTAATGTCCTTTTCATTGCTGTCATTATTATTATAGAGGAATCCAGCTGATTTTTGTATGTTGATCCTGCCACTTTGCTGAATCTTCCAATGAGGTCTAGTAGCTTTTTTTACTGAATCTTTGGGGTTTTCTATGTATAGGATCGTATCATATGCAAATAGAAAGAGTTTTACTTCCTCTTTGCCAGTTTGGATAACTTTAAATTCCCTATCTTGCTATATAGCTCTGGCTAAGACTTCCAGCACAATATTGAATAGGAGAGGTCACAAAGAGCATCCTTGTCTGGTTCCTGTTCGCAAAAGGAAGGCTTTCAGTTTCTCTCCATTGAAGGTAATGTAGGCTGTTGTTTTTGTATATATGCTCTTAATTATGTTGAGGAATTTCCCTTCATTTCCTGTTTTGTTGAGTGTTTTTATCAGGAATGGATATTGGATTTTGTCAAATGCCTTTTCTGCATCAATCGATATGATCATGTGGTTCTTTTCCTTTTTCTTATTTATATGGTGGATTAGAATGATTGCTTGTCTAATGTTGAACCATCCTTGCATCCCTGATGTGAATCCCACTTGGTCACGATGTATTATTTTTTTGATGTGCTGCTAGATACTGTTGGCTAGGATTTTGTTGAAAATTTTTGCATCTATGTTTATGAGGGATATTGGTCTATAATTTTCTTTCTTAATGATGGCCTTCCCTGGTTTTGGCATTAGGAGGTTTTCCATCCTATTCTATGTTCTGGAATAATTTGAATAGAATTGGTGACAGCTCTTCCCTGAATGTTTGGTAGAACTCACCAGTGAAGCCATCTGGACTTGAACTTCTTTTGGTTGGGAGTTTTTTGATGACCTGATCAATTTCTTCTTTTGTTATGGGTGTGTTCAAGTCTTCTACTTCACTGTAAATTTAGGTAGGTCATATATTTCTAAAAATGTATCTATCTCTTCTAAGGTTTCAAATTTGGTGGAGTACAACTTTTCATAGTATTCTGTTATTATCCTTTTGATTTCCTTTGGTTCTGTTGTGACATCTCCCATGCGGTTTCTAATGCATGTTATTTATGTCTTCTCCCTCTTTGCTTTTTTTAGATTTCCTAATCGTTTGTTAATTTTGTTAATCCTTTCAAAGAACCAGCTTCTTGTCCTGTTGATTGTTTCTATAGTTTTTCTGTTTTCTATCTCATTTATTTCTGTTCTAATCTTTATTATTTCTTTTCTTTTGGTGACTGTAGGCTCCCTCTGTGGGTCTGTTTCAAATTGTTGTAGATGCTGTGTTAATTTGTTAATTTTGGGTCTTTCTTCTTTTTAGAAGTGTGCATTTATTGCAATAAATTGTCCTCTCAGCACTGCTTTTGCTATGTCCCAAAGACTTTGGTATGCTGTTTACTTTATCATTTGTTTGTAGGAACATTGTGAGTTCACATTTAATTTCTTCTACTACCCAGTTGCTTTTCAGCAAGGTGTTATTCAGTTTCCATGTGTTCAACTTTATTTCCTTGGTCTTCTTATGGTTGATTTCTAGTTTTATAACATTGTGATCTGAAAAGATGCTTTGTAGTATTTTGACGTTTGTAAATTTATGGAGGCTTGCTTTGTTACCTAACCTATGGTCAATTCTGGAGAACGTTCCATGTGCATGGAAAAGAATGAGTATTGTGCTGTTGTTGAGTTGGGCATTGTATTTCAAAGATTACAAGTTACCCATACTTTGTATGTAATTAGAGAGAAATATAATGGATATTGTAGAACTTTAAAGGAGGCAAGGAGGAGATAGAACAAAGGAACAAAGGCAGAATCTTCATATAAATATCTATCCTTTTTATCCCTATAAAGCATTTTGAATATCAAATAAAGGAAGTAGGGGCAGATTTAAACATTTTCTGCCCTAATGAATTCCCTTCCAAATATGTTTTAATATTAGACACATTTATGAATATTAATGTTGTTCAACATAAGTAACTTTAAAAAGAATATTCGGTATTCCCCTCCCCACTCCACCCACTTCCTCTGTCATTGCTTCTATGCTCTTTTAATGTCATTGCCATGACATTAAACAGTAACAGTGGGATAGAGCATTCAAAAGCCTAAGATTCTTGCTCAAGATTAAGCAAGTTTATCACACTAAGTCACCATTTAGGAGAATCTACACAACTGAGTGCCAGTTCAGATTTACCTTTCAACATTGTTGCTATTAACATTAGACCAATGGTTTTGAAATCAGAGTCTGTGAACTTGTACGGGAAAAAAATATGTTCTTATTTTCACTAATCTCTAACTGAATTTAGCATTTCTATTAGGTATAAATTCAGTTAGAGATTAGTGAGAGCAAGGTTGGTTTGAACCGTAAGGTTGGTGGTTCAAATTCACCAATTGCTCCTTGGAACCCCTATACAGGGTTGCTATGAATCAGAACTGATTCAATGGTATTTAGTAACAACAACAAATCAGTTATAAGCATAGTCAACAAATTATAGTAGTAGCAGCAATACCTGTGACTTTGTTACAAAGAGAAATCACAAACATTTTCATATTATGTCATTAAAGATGTTGAAGGTATCTCAAAATATCTGTTATTTTACTTCCATTTAGAAATTACAGTAGTTATTAGACCCACTGCTAGACCACGTTATATAACATGTTAATAAAAGCATAAAAACATACATGAGGATCAATCCGGAAGTATTGCTAGTAGGGTTCCAGTTCATGTCCTTGAGATCAATGGATGGCTGCAGACAGGTTTTCTCAGTAATACACTTGTCCTAGTCTCATTGAGATGGCTTCAAAAATAAAAAATAATGGGTCCAATCAAAGCTGACTTTTGAGGGTATCTGCTGAGCTAGTTAAATTCAAGGAAAAGAGCTCAGTTCAGATTATGTTTTAGGACTTCAAAGGGGTCATACTGATGGATTTTCTTTAAGGACACAGGACAATCACAGAGGCTTATTATGAAGCAATTTTAATAAAATTGACAATGGCATTGGTAAGAAAAAGGCCAGGAAAGTTGTGCCAAAGATGTTTGTTTGTTGTTTGTTGTTTGTGGGTTTTTTGTTTGTTTGTTTTTTGTCCCATCACAGCAATGCATCTGCAAGGGCTGTCCTACAAGAATTTCCATGGGAAACCTTACCCCAACTGCCCTACAGCTCTGAGATTGCCCCTTCAGACTTTGTTTTGTTCCCCAAACTCAAAGAACATTGCAAAGGAACATGACTTACTCAAGGATGCCGAAACTGTTGTTTTGATGTGGCATAAATCAAAAAGCACAGAGTTCTTTGGGGGAAGGATTATTGTTGTTAAGTGCCATCAAGTCAGTTCTGATTCATAGCGGTTTCCAAGGAATACCTGATAGGCTTGGAACCCGGAACTTGCAGTTAACAGTCCAGTTATCTTATAATGGCACACCAGGACTGTTGTTGTTGTTAAGTGCCATTGAGTCAGGTCCGACCCATAACAAACTTGTATAGGGCTTCGAAGGAGTGGCTGGTGAGCTTTAACTGGGGAAAGATTGGAGAGATGGAAGCGTATGGACATATATGGAGGGTATTTCAAGAAACAATAGCTTCACATTTTCATTTTTTTTTTAAATAATGGTTTCTGTGATTTTGTAGCAATATTTTCACTTATCCTCATTTATTACTACCACAAATTTGTCTTTAAAATTTTTTTTTGAAAATACTATTTCAATAATAGGTTTTCTTTGTAATCCAGTGTATTTTATTTTGATTATTTAAAAGCATTTTATGAGAAGTGGTCCATAGGCTTCAACAGCCTACAAAAGACGCTGTAGCACAAATACGCTGAAGAATCCCTAAATTCAGCAAAGTTGATTATACTCTTCTGCTTGAAACATTTTCTTTTCTTGTTTGTTAGTTTTTTTCCCCATTCACAGTCTCCTGATTGTTCTCTGTCTCACTGGCCAATCTCTTCTACTTGCTTTTATTTCCTTTGGCTTCTGCAGTAGAGTGTTCTATGGCTCACTCCTGGCCTGGCCCCTTTGTCTTTTCTATCTATAATCTAGCTAGGTGATTTCATCATGCCCACAGCTTTGAAGATGATTAATAAGTGGATAAGCCCAGATTTCCATTGCCAGCATATCTTCAGCTGGAGATCTTCAGATGGGCAAAAGAGAACTCTATTATCCTATAACTACCCAAACCTGTGTGGAGAGTGGTGCCTCTGTAGGCTAAGCACTGAACTGTGAATCACAAGATCTGTTGTTCGAACCCAACAGCCACTCTACTGGAGAAAGATGAAGCTTTCTGCTCCCATAAAGAGTTACAGCTTCAGAAACCCTATACAAGGTCGCTATGAGTTGGAACTGACTCGATAGCACCTAACAACAATAAAAACCCAAACCTATGATCCTCTCCAATTCAGTAAATGGCACTGTCTTCTAATCCAATTGCTGAAGCAAAACATATTTAATAATTATTCAAAACTCCTATCTTCTCTCATCCTCTGCAATGAATTAATCGTCAAGTTTTATCATCTGAACCTTCAAAGCACATCCTAAATTTGTTTATTGCTCACCCTCACATCTACTACTACTGAAAATGCTGAGAATAAATAGCCAACTCTTTGTGATGGCTTACAAGGAGTTTGCTCATATCTATAAACTTGTCTCCTACCCCTTTGCCCCACCCCACAGTCAGTCAGAGTGACCTACCTGCTGCTCATCAAACCCATCAAGCTCACGTTCACCTCAGAAGTTTTGCATTAAATATGCCCTCTACCTGAAATTCTCTGCTACCAGATCATTGCATGGCAGGGTCTTTCTTGTCTGAGCTTAAAGCCTCTAAAAAGATTGGTGGTTCAAACCCACCAGCTGCTCCTCAGAAACCCTATGCAGGGTCGCTGTGGTACCTAGAATTTACTTGACACAGCTTTTCTATCCAATGTTTTGTTAAGGCCCATCAAGTGATGGGGTGGGACCATGCAAGTAAGGTGTACAGGACAAAAAGGCTGGGATGGGTTCGTTTGGCCATCCAGGCTTGGTTTACAAGGAGCCATCTCAGAAGCAGGACCATCAAGAAGGAAGAATATGAGTGGAGCATGAGTTCCCTACCTAGAAAAGCAGCAACAAAAGAGGTGACGGCAGAGGCAGTGGCATGGAGAGACAGAGCATCTGCGGGCTCTAGGCCCATAGACTGAGTAAAGTTGAGTGCCTATGGGCAGGAGACTGGCTTCCAGAATGTGCCCCTTGGGCATTCACAGACTAACTTTGTAACATTTGTCTGAGCAGGGCAGAGGTCAAGACTGAGAAGCCAAAGACTAGAGTGAGGTGTGTCTATAGTACGGCAGAGACGAGGCATTTCTGACTGGAGAACTTGCATCCTTAGTTGTTTTTTGATCCTGAATTGTAACCTGTTCACATCCCTAATAAACCCCATAATTGTGAGTATTGTTATAAATTTGGTGTGGCTATTGCAATGGATATTGAAACCAGATGTGAAGCAAAGAGTGCTCTGGGAGGAATGGTTGGTGTCAGAATTGGGTAAAGCAGGTTGGCAGGTGGACCTCTGCTTCATAGGAATCGGCCTTGGGCTGATTTTGAGTTTGATTCTCTTTCCCCATTGTGAAGCCAAAGGAAGTTGGACATGGCGGCTCCCACATGGTGTTTGCAGTTGCTGTGAGTCAGAACCAACTCGATAGCACTTAACAGCAACAACAACCGTGTAAGGGATCTACCTGCTAATCCTCCCTATCATATCACCTTACTTTCTCTTCATCATAATATTTAAAACCAGTTTTTTTTCCTTAAATGTTTTATTGTGAATTATGTGATAGTTTACATGGGAGAACATTAGTTTTACATTCATTCTATCGGATATCGTCTCAAACCAATTTTTTTTGCTTATTACTTTATTTACCTTTTTATTTTTGTGTAAACACTCCCCACATGCACATATGTGGGCAAGTGTATACATGGGCACACACACACATACATATACATTTTATAAGTTCCCTGAGATGTGGCATAGTGAAAGACTAATTTGTTGTTGTTGTTAGGTGCCATCGAGTCGGTACCGACTCACAACCACCCTATGCAGAGCAGAACGAAACACTGCCCGATCCTGGGCCAACCTCACTACCATTGCCATGCTTGAGTCCATCAGTGGATGTCAAACTCATATAACCCTTTAATTTTAGCACCTAATGGGTGCTCAAAAAATTTTGGAGAAGGCAGGAAGGAAGGATGAATGGAAAGAAGGAGGAAAGGATAGAAAAATGGGAGGTGAAAGGAAGTTAGTAATTTTTTCAAATGTTCCATTTAAAAATTTGTCATAAAACAATTTCAAGCAGCATCTCGGTAGACACTTCCAGAGGGCAAAATTATTCCACAGCACTTTTTTTTTTAAAAAGTCTCAAATCTTAAGGAAAGGAATAAATTGTAAAAACTGTTGAAGGCTGAACACTCACTGACAAAAGCTCTAATTGCAAAGTGCACTGTCTGCTCATCATTCCACGTGTCTTCCCTCCAACCACGAGCCAACCTAACCATGAAGAGCACAGTGTGGTCACTCAACCAGAGAACAGTGCACTGTCTTTCCACCCAGATGAGCTGATCATCTTCTAGAGCAAAATGAGCATTAACGAGACAATGTTTAACTAGAGACTGAGCACAGAAAGCATCCACACAAGTGACAGTTCTGAGACCACCCTCTCTTGTTTTCTAAATGCTAAGTATCAATGAAATAGCAGACCACCAGACATCAAAGCAAGGTCTTTCAAATTATTCACCCAGGAGACTAGGAGTTCAGTTTCTTCATTTAATCCTAAACATGAAAAGGCTTGAGTTAGAAAGCAAGCATGGATACAGAGGTTTTTGAGTTGAGACCTCTCTCTAGATGGCCCCAGTCTGGGCCTCAGATAGTGCATGAAGAGTTATTATTTTCATACTTACCAGGTGCTAAGAGGCCCTACTGGTACAATGTTTAAGTACTTGGCTGCTAACAAAAAAGTTGGTGGTTCAAACTCCCCAGCAGTTCCATGGAAGAAATATGTAGCACTTTGCTTTCAACAGGCTTTGCTGCCTTGGTAACCTTAGGAGACAGTTCTACTTTGTCCGATTAGGTCACTATGAGTCAGAATTAACTCCATGACAATGGGTTGGGTGATGCAACCATGCTTTGACAACAGAACATGTTGGGGTGTTAAAGATCCTGACTCTACCAATTACCAACAGTGTGTCTTAGACAAGACACTTAGCATCTCTAGCCTCATATTCCTATCTGTAAAATGGGAATATTGATAGGATCTATCTCTTAGGATTTCTGTAAGGATAAAATTAAGTGACACAAATAAAACATCTAGCACAGTGCTTATGATGAAGACAGTGCTCATAGAATGTTAGTTCTATTATAAAACAAAGCGAAAGCAAAAAGGCAAGATCCGGTTCCCTTGAGTTCATAATTTAGTGGAATAAAAAGAATTACAAACTATATATATATAATGTGTAAATTTCATGATAGAGGTGTGTCCAGGGAACATCAGGACCACTAGAAGGTCAGCAAAAATGGTCAGGGAAAAAATAGCACGTTGGTCTTCAAAATTTGCTATATTTTAAATTCCCTTGCCCCAAATGTCTACACCCCCACCCAACCCTCACAAAACACCCAATACTTTCATGATGTTGCTTTAACAATTGCAAACTTCCCATCACCACACCAATTTAGGTCATTAGCATTCTTTAATCCATCCTTTTAGCCTGTAAAGGGAACACAGACCTCTATCCTATTCTAAGACCCTCTCCTTTGATATTTGAGGTACTAGAGAGGGGAGGGGAGAAGTTAAAAAAAAAAAAGTCTACTGGGTAAGTGATGACTGGTTCAAGTTACTGAAAATTCCTTATCATGAGCAGAAGTCCCACTATCTGATAGTGACCAGTTCTGTAAGGTAGCTATTGGGAAAACTGGGATCAAGTAAGCCCCCAAACCATGCTAAGTGTTTAGTGTCAAAGCACAGAGGCAGCGCTATCCAGAGGCTAGCCCTACTCCCTAACCAAGATTTATTTTTGACATGTATTTATGTATTCAACAGATGTTTAGTAAGATGGTGGACTAGACAAAAAAGCTGTATGGACCCTCTACAACAAAGATTTTTTGTTGTTGTTGTGTGCCGTGGCGTCGATTCCAACTCATAGCAACCCTGTACAGGGTTTCCGAGGCTATAAATCTTTACAGGAGCAGAAAGCCTCATCTTTCTCCTGCGGAACAGCTGGTAGTTTCAAACTGCTGACCATGAGATTAGAAGGCTGATTTGTAACCACTACACTACCAAGATACAGATAACCAAATGAAACAGATGCAGATGATAGTCCTGAAACTCTAAGCTTCAGATGAAAGGATAGAGAAATGGATTGAATGCTTACTAGAAGACAGAACTGAGCAGACACGGCAAG
This sequence comes from Chrysochloris asiatica, assembly GCF_000296735.1. NCBI lineage: Eukaryota > Metazoa > Chordata > Mammalia > Afrosoricida > Chrysochloridae > Chrysochloris > Chrysochloris asiatica. The sequence continues at coordinate 11,622,982 of NW_006408536.1, forward strand.
ATAAGGAGAAACTGGTGATATGAGCCAGCGACCAGATGGACACAGCCATTGTGAGTTTTTATGAGCGACTTCAGAGACAAGAAGTTATTGGCATTGCAGAAGCATACCTATGGCTCATAGAGACAAAGGTGCATTTATTTGTTCTTATCCCCCATACTCCCATGGTGACCAGAGGCGAGGCCAGCCCCTCCTCCACATCCCCCCAGGGAAGCTTCCCCTCTCCTGGAGGTTGGAGGTGCATAGTGGTGAGCCCTGGCCTTGGTTGTAGTTCCTGTTAAAGGAACTGTCCTCATTGACTTAGTTCTGAGGGTCCTGCTGCAGATCTGCAGAGTCAGCCCTGGACAAACCGAGCTAGCTCTCATTCTACTTTTCCACAAACTTTTTGAAGCCCCTCATGCCAGCCACTGTGATAGATCTTGGGGGTGTGTCTCCAAGCTTCTCAGTCATTTTCCCTATTCTCTAATATACGTTATTTATTAATCGGTGTATTCATTTTCTCTGTTACATGATAAATTACCACAAGCTTAGTGGCTTAATACAACACACAATCATTTCAGTTTTGTATAAGGCTGCTGGCAAGACACATCACAGGTACATAGTCCATTAGTTAGAAGCAAGTTATTGATCCTAAGCTCCAGGGAAAGAAATTAAACAAGGGTGAGGCAACCATGGGGAGCACCTTAAAGTTCATCCACCACATTTAGGAATGAAGACAAGTAAAGAAACTCAAAACAGTATGGTAGGCACTATAGTGGTTCAGTAGAGGATGCTATATGTACATATCACTGTTTGTGGCAGTGATGGTTAAAGACTTCCTGGGAGAAGAACTATCTAAGGTGAGGCAACAAGGATGTAGACATGTTTGTCATGTGTGTACTGGGGTATGGGAATTGTCCCAGGCACAGAGTCTGCTAGAATGAAAATCACTCAAATAAAATATAATGCATATGATTGAACCATGCTTCATTTTGTTTTGTGATCTATAAATTGCTAACATCTCATCAAGATAAAATTCTCCATCCTGGGAACAGAGTCACACTCACTAATTTTAAATACTTTCTTAACTTCCCATATTTTATGCAAAAATGTGCACAGTATATGTTTTTCATACCCTGCAATCCCCTTAGGTTCTTTTCTAAGTTTTTATTGGGAATTGATTGATAGTTTACATGGGAGAACATCGGCTTTACACTCATTTTTTCATTGAAATGATTACAATCTCCTTCATGCATCATCATTCAACAATGTTTGCTTCTATTCCCTCTGTTTTGATTTTTGTTGCTGTTATTATTGGTGGGGTTAGGGAAGGATTTACACCAAAACACTCAGGAATATATAATCATTTAAACAACCAAAGGACATGTTCTGCAAGCTTGCCTCCTGGCCACCAGCACACAGTCTTTCTCTTTCCATGAGTCTAGAGTCCTCAGCTTCTCTTATCTCTCTCTGTCTATCTCTGCTTCTGTCACTGCTTCTCTGGACAGAGTCCCACATTCCCCTCATGCTCTTCTCCCTTGATGATCCTTGGGTCCCCTGTTCCTGGAATGTAAGTTTACCTACTCATCTCTTTATGTTACAAAACTTCTACCTTTACAGTTGTGACAATAGCAATTATTCATGATAATAATTACTCACTAAGGAATCATACAAGGAGCTCTGGTAGCGTGGTGGTTACGAATCGGGCTGCAAATGGCAATGTCAGCAGTTCGAAACTACCAGCTGCTCTGCGGGAGAAAGATGAGGCTTTCTGCTCCATAAAGATTTACAGCCTTGGAAACCCTGTACACGGTTTCTATGGGTCAGAACCGACTCGACGGCACTTAACAACAAATGAATCATAAGAATCTTATCCCTATCTCCTTTCACCAGACCTGTCTAGACAAGATGAAAACTATTCAGTGGGGGTTGTCCTGAAGGGACTTGATTGCTTGCCTTGATGGCTGTCCAGTGAACAACTTGCTTGTCCTTGTAGTAACCATTCAGACTGCCTTTTGTTTTAGATTTTGGTTTTTCTTGCTGGTCTTTCTTTCAAGAAGTATATTCTGTTCCTCTAGTTGCTCCAGGCTGGTCTGTTTGTCTTTTCAAGTAGGACCTCAAAAAGTTCTGGATGGGGCTCAGGATTGACTCCACCTAAGGTACTATATACTGCAAAGGTTCCGCAAGAGGTCTATTTCACTGGGCAAGTCCTAGAACTCCTTTTAGGTATTCCAATCAGTTATGAGCTGAAGACAGGCTTACAAACTTTCAATAATCATGCTTCCTGATATTCCTTTTTATCCCACTCAAGTGTCTATTTTACAATAGTAGGCAAAGGAAACCAATATTCATAAGATAATCAAGAATCATAACATTTCCCCTCTTTTACCCATTCAGACTATGCCTAGATCCCTGTTATCAGAGAGCCATGTTGTTCCAAAGTTGAGCAAACATCATTATTTATCTTTGACCCATTTAGCCCAGGCAAATCTACCTAAGTGTTCCCCTATCTTGTTCTTCCATCTCCCTCCCCCTTTATATATATTGCCCTCCCCAACACCCAGTCTATGATGTGTCTATCCCCTACCCTGTGCTCTACCATCCCCTCCCTCCCATCCCTGGTAACCAACAAAGGGTTTTTTGTTTTGTTTTTCCTTTTAGTCTGGGTATATTTTCTTAAGCTTTTACAATAATGGTCTTATGTAACATTTGTCCTTTTGTGACTGACTAATTTCATTCAGGGTAATGTCCTCAAGGTACATCCACATTATATGGTGGCTTGCAGCTTCCATGTTACTCTTTAAGGTAGCATAATATTCCATTGTGTATATGTACCAAAGTTTGTTTAGCCATTGTTCCATTGATGGGCACTTAGGCTGTCTCCATATTTTTGCTATTGTGAATAGTGTTGCAATGAAAATAGGCATGCATATATATCTACTAGTGTGTACTGGCTCATATTTTCTTGTGGGTTTATACCATGTAGAGGAATTGCTAGATCATAAGGTATTTCTATTTCCAACTTTCTGAGGAAGTGCCATACTGTTTTCTAGAGTGGTTGGACCATTTTGCAGTCCCACCAGCAATAGGTTATTTTCGTAAGTGCCTTATATCAATATTTTTACATGCTGATGACTTCAATTTCCTCCCTTCCGCCCCAACATATTTAATGTTAAGTCTTTTATCTTAGAGCCTTTGACTCAGAGTTCTGGTTTCTAAAGCAGCACCTCTCCTGGCAGGATTCTTGCTCTGCTCTGCTCTGCAAACCACTTTCTCCAATGCAGGAAGAAATATTTTTTTCTGCTCTGACAACAACCCTCACTAGAGTGGCCAGCCATAGTCTCATAGTCTATCCCTATCTGAGTGTTTTAATGTCCTCCCTGCATAGACACCACAAGGCAGGCATGAGAGTCAAGGGTTTAGAGGGCTCATGCATCCTTTGCATGGATGAAATAGGTCCGAATGGCCACCCAGGGGCACCACAGGGCCTGGGCTGTGCACATATGTATTGTCCTGTTGTCCAACTTCAAGCGGAGCTCGCATCACACAACCCATATATGCCCCAGCCTGCCTGGGTTCCAGTCTGTGCCTGGACTGTGGCAACCCCTTGCATAGTTCTCTGCCCGACCCTCTGCCAGTTTCCAATATGATGCACCTGTCTCAAGTCTCCTACAAGGAACCCCACGGCTCTCATACCTGTCCTTGAACTATACCAGAGCAAACACAGTTTCAGTGGTTCATGTTTTGATTACTGGGGGACTACTGGTAGCATAGTGGTTACAAATCAGGCTGCAAACTTCAAGGTCAGCAATTTGAAACTACCAGCTTTTCCGCGGGAGAAAGATGAGGCTTTCTGCTCCCGTAAAGATTTACAGCCTTGGAAACCCTGTTCAGGGTCGCTATGGGTCGGAAATGACTCGACCGTACTTAACAACAACAACCAAACTCAATCCATGACTTCTTGACCATGCCTTATATATACCTTTATTATACAGATATGATCAAAAGTAACACTTTTGGACTATTGAATGAGGGTGAGATGTGCATGGTGTAGCATGGGAGAGCTATGACAGAACTTTTTTACATAATCTCATAATTTCCACCCTTTATACCTGTGGACATGCTATTTGTGGGGAAAATACAGTAATAGCTAAAGGAATCATCTTTTAAAATGTGTTCCCTCTCTTAGGGGAAAAATGCTTACATTGTGTCTTAACAACAAAAGATTTTCATTTTATGAACTCCCATTCTTTTTTAAAATAGTGATAACCAAAGTTTTTAGTATATCTTTGGTCCTGAAGGACCCCAGCTCAGATTATAAACAAGGAACTTTTTGTCTATCTCTCTGAAAAGACAGGCCCCAGGGCTAGGAGAGTACCAGCTGTGGAACACTTAAATGCTACAGGTCAAGAAAAGGGCCAAGTGGGTGGTGCTGTAGAATAATGAGCTGGACAACAGGGTCAGTGTGAGCTGCAAGGTTGGCAGTTCAAACCCATCAGCTGATCCTCAGAAACCCTGGACAGGATTGATATATACAGGGTTCCTATGAGTTGGAACTGACTGGACAGCACTTAACAGCAACTACAACAAAGCCAGGTGAAATTGATTTTCTAATTTGCTTGCTCCGATTTGGAATGTGGTCTGTTAGCTTTGTGAAATATCCTTACAAAATAATAAACTATTGGCTGAGACACTATGTCTTCCCCTATATGATTAGAGCAAACTTCCACTTCAGGCGATCCCTGGGCTTTGTCCTCTGTTAGGTCCTTAATGACGATCAAATTGATCAGCAGGATTATGCATCAACTCCACAAATGGACTGTGAGAGCAGAGCTTATTGTGATCACTTATTTTTGTTAAATAAAAATACTTAATAATTCTTTTCAAAGAATTTCTATAGTCACACTCCTGTCATGCTCAAGTGTACCTATAAGGATATATCTTCTGGTATGAAAAATGGAAGTTATCATATAAACATATAAAAACACTAGAGAGGATTTGGTGACTCACATCTCTCAGAAGTCCATAGGTAGTGTCGGTTTCAGGTACCATTTGATCATGCCTTTAGCTCCTCTTTGCTCCTAATTTCTAGGCTATGCTTTCAGCTCGACCTAGCCTCTTTTTCAGGTTGATTTAAAAAGACTACTTCAAGTAGGAATCGGAATGACATGTTTCTTAGTTTCCATCTAAGAGGAAATTTTCTTCAACCGGTTGACAAAAACCTAGACTACTGAGCTGGAAAAGTCACCCTCTAATCAATCCCTGTAGCCAGCAGAATGCCACTAGCTAATTGATTTAGTCTTATAATTTTATAAGGGAATATGACTGAGTAGTCCATTTCTATAATATTCTTACAAAGTTTCCAGTCCCTTAGTCAGTGAGGGACTCTTAGAGATAATCCATTATCTGCACCTCAAATAGTTGCCTTTTCTCTATTCAACATTGTGTTCACACTATGGATGGATTGATGTAGGGGTGCCTGAGGTACATAGGGAATGTCAAGGGCCCATTCTTTGGAGTTTATTAATGTGGTGTGGCACTGTGGGTTAATGTGCTGGACTGCAAAGTTGGTTTGAACCCCCAAGGTCAGCAGTTCAAGCTCACCAGCTTCTCCTCAGAAACCCTATACAGGGTCACTATGGGTCAGAATCGACTCGACGACACTTAACTACAATAACAACAACTCCAAACCAGATCTCCAGTGCCTTGGTTCCACAGATATGACCCTCAAATTTCTCTGAAAATTGATCTCTTATAGCAATTTCACTTAAACCAGTGACCTACATCTGACCAGCTTATTGAATAATCTTGGAATTTTATTTATCATGACATTTCAAGGTTCTTTTTTCAAAACATCCTTTTTGCCCCTCAAATTTTCCAGACCTTCATGTCTCTCAAGATATCAAACATGATACTTTCAGGAGCCAACCCAGTTATACATAATGCATTTTTATGTTCCTAAATTAACAAAGTGACTTTAGATCTGTGAAGGGTGTTAAAAATTATATAAGCTCTGTATGTATATTTATTTGTCTAAACATTTTCAGTTTCCTTTAGGGCTTAAAAGTTTTAGGGAACTTTATATTTCTAAGTAGACCCAGCTTGTTATGCATGGGGTGAGGGGGGAGTACTACAAAAATATGCACATTTTTTTTCTGAGGGGCCTCACAGCCAGTAATTTTTTTTACTTTTTTTTAATCTTCCAGAATGCCAAGTAATCATTTGAGTGGGTCTATCCTGTTGTGTAGCGCTGTGGGACAACGCACTAGATCACAAGGTCGGCGGTCCAACTTCACCAGCTGCACCTTGGAAACCCTATACAGGATTGCTCTGAGTAGGAACCAACTCAACAGCACTTACCACCAACAACATGCTGCTGTGGTACTTTAAGATAAGCACTTGACTGCTAACCTCAAGGTTGATGGTTCAAATGCTCAAGTTGCTCCTCAAAAACTCGGCACTGAGCAGGAACTGACTCAACCAGAGTACTTAGTTGTGTTGTTTAGCTGTAATCATCATTCAATGAAGTCAGGCCAACCCTGAGACAAAGATTTCACTGCAAGTCTTCTATTTGAGCCACCACCATCATTCAACTTGTTCTTTGGTGGTTTGCATGTTGCTATGATTCTGAAAGCTATGTCACCAGTATTTCAAACACTAGCAGGGTCATCCATGCTAAGTGTGTTTCAGGGGACCTTTCAAACTAAGATAGACTAGGAAGAAAGGCCTGGTAATCTACTTGTAAAACTGAATCAGCGAAACCCCTCCAGATCAGCGCTGGGGGATGACCAAAAACAGAGTACAAGTGTGAAGGTAGGTCAGGACTGGGCAACGTTCCAGGCCTCACCATGAGTCACAGCCTACTGGACAGCACTAAGAATAACCAGTGAGAAAAGGACAGGAATCAGCAAATGCAGGGTATGTTGGCAGTAAGCAGGTGCTCACCATGGACACTTGAGGTTTATTCTTGCTGAATAGCTTTGAGAGAGCATGTAGACTAAGTCTCCCTGCTGTCCCTCCAAAGGGACAAGAAACTGGGGTGTTTACTAGTCCAATTCCTTCCATTGTTGGTAGGTGGGGGTGGGGAAGCTGCCACAAAGAGGGCATTAACCAGGTGTTTGTGAGCTACCTATACAAAGGTCAACAGGAAGGTCATGGGCAGGGGTCATTAGGTGCCTACAGAAGGATGCTGATAATCTGCATTGGACCAGGGAGCAGAGGGTTGTATGGGTGGGATACCAACATATTTATAACAATGCCTGCATACAGCCAAAGGATTGACATCAATTTCTCAATAACAGTTATATGTGTCATGGGTAGTTTGGGGCTTGTTTCTTTTAAAAAATAAGTTGGATTCAGTGAAATTCCAATTTCTTGGAGTTTACTGAAATCAATTTCACTTACAAAGCAGGCATCATGGCAGAGCAAAAAGAGCTTTGAATATGAGTGAGGAGCACAGAGTTCTGGTCCTGACACATGCTCTCAATTTCTTCAATATAATCGAATTAGTAAACTAATAATAGAAAAGACATTTATGGCCTTATTTATATGCCACACATGCTTTACAAAGATTAATTCCTACGACCCTCCTAACACTCAATGAGATGAAGATTATTCTTATGCATCTCCATTTTACAGAGAAGAAAACAAGCATAAGGTAGCTTGAATAAGGTAACACAGGTAGAAGGTGGTAGATCCAGGAGTAGATCACAAGTAATCTTTAGTAATTGTTAGGTTCTATTAAGTCAGTTCCGACCCATAACGACCCTTGCCTGGCCCTGTGTCATGCTCACAGTTGTTGTTACATTGGAGTCCATTGCTGCTGCTACTGCTGCATCAAATCATCTCGTTGGGGGTCTTCCTCTTTTTCGCTGACCCTCCACTTTACCAAGCATGATGTCCTACTCTAGGGACTGGTTCAAAGTATGGGAGTCTTACTATCCTAACTTCGAAGGAGCATTCGGAATGTCCTTCTTCCAACACAGATTGCTGTGTTCTTCTGGCAGCTCATGGTGCTTTCAATATTCTTTTCCAACACCGTAATTCAATGTATCGATTCTTTTGTGGGCTTCCTTATTCATTGTTCAACTTTCACATGCATATATCATGGCTTGGGTCAGGTGTATCTTAGTCCTCAAACTTTGCTCTTGAAAATTTTTTAAAAGTCTTTTGCAGTGATTTGCCTAGGGCGATATGCTGTTTGATTTCTTGACTACTGCTTCCGTGAGTGTTGATACAAGTAGTCTTGCCATTGTTAACTGCTCCTGAATTGGTTCCAACTCATAGTGACCCTGATAGGGTTTCTGAGGAGCAGCTGGTGGGTTTCAACTGTCGATCTATGGTTAGCAGTCCAGTGCTTATCCTACAGCACCACACCAGGACTCCACAAGTAGTCTCTGTGTGTGTGTTAAGTGCCATGAAGTTGTTCCGATTCATAGCCACCCTGTATAGGGTTTCTGAGGATTTGAACTGCCTGTCTTGTGATTTGCAGTCCAGTGCTTACCCTATAGCACCATAAATTTGTTGTTATTGTTAAGCACCATAAATAGGGACCCATAAATAGTCTGTTGCTGTTAAGTGCCATCGATCTTGTGGTTCAAATCGACTTTGCAGTCCAGCGCATTAACCCTCAGTTCCATACCAAGTAGTCTTTGTTGTTGTTGTTAAGTGCCGTCGAGTCGGTTCTGACCCATAGCGACCCTGTATAGGGTTTCCAAGGAGCAGCTGGTGAGCTTGAACTGCTGACCTTGTGGTTCAAACGACTTTGCAGTCCAGCGCATTAACTCACAGCGCCACACCACGACTCCTACCAAGTAGTCTAGACCCTCCAAAATCAAGAGTTTTAATCGGCCCTCGGCTGCTTCTAAATGCTGTAATATCTAGGTCCCCTTCTGTGAAAGATCTGAAATCCTTAACATCTAATACAATCAGGGCACTATACACTGACTTCTGCAATTTGGCACAAGCTCAATTTGTGTCATTCCTCCTGTAGAATAATTCATAAGACATGCTTACAGAAACTGGGAAGGAGCAGAAAACTGCATGGACCCAGTGGTGATGGTGCTTATGTGCTGTGGAGTTGGTTCCAACTCATAGTAAACCTGTACAGGGATTCTGAGGCTGTAAGTCTTTATGGGAGCAGAAAACCTTTATGGGAGCAGTTTCAAACTGCAGCCCAACTCGTAACCACTACGCTACCAGTAGCTGCCCAGTGGGTCCTAATATATCCACTTTAGGATGGCAATCATGACTACACTAGGGAGAGATGTATTTTAAGTCCTTTCCTTCAGAAAATGAATAGTCATATCTTTCCAATACCCTTGCAAATATTTCACTGACTGTGAGAGCTTTAGGCCATCAAAAGCTTCTTCTGCCAGTTTTATTACTAGAATATATCCTTTCCAAATTTAACCTACATTTGTTTAAACAAGATGCCAATCTGACTAGAAATTTTTCAGTTTCCACTGAACAGTAGCATATATCAGCTCAGGATAATTATTGGTGGTGGTGGTCATGTGTTATGGACTCATAGTGACTCATGATTCTGACTCATAGTGACCCTGTACAGAATTTCCAAGGCTGTAAATCTTTACAGGAGCAGAAACCTTCATCTTTCTCCCATGGAGAAAGCATCAAAAGGAGATGGAAGGAATACACAGAGTCACCATACCAAAAACAAATGGTCACTGTTCAACCATTTCAAGAGATACCATGTAATCAACAGCCAATGGTACAGAAGGAAGAAGTCCCAGGTGAACTGAAGGCATTGGCAAAGAACAAGTCCCAAGAAGTTGATGAAATACAAATTTTTAAATTTCAACACACTGATGCAGCACTGGAGGTACTCACTCATCTAAACCAAGAAATTTGGCCAACTGGAAGATCCATATTTGTGCCCATTTCAAAGAGACATGACCCAACAGAATGTGAAAATCATCAGACAATATCATCAATATCACATACAAGTTATTTTTGCTAAAGATCATTCAAAAACGGCTACAACAGTATATTGACAGGGGCCTGTCAGAGGTTCAAGCTGGATTCAGATGAGGATGTGGAACAAGGGATAGTACTGCTGATGTTAGATGGATCTTGACTGAAAACAGAGAATACCAGAAAGACGTGTACCTGTGCTTTATTGACTATGCCAAATCTCTCACTTGTGTGGGTCATGACAAGCTTTGGACAACATTGCAGAGAATGAGTATTCTGGAACACTTAATTGTGCTCATGAAGAATCTGTATATAGACCAACAGGCAGTTTTTCGAAAAGAACAAGGGGACAGTGAATGGTTTAAAATCAGGAAAGATGTGTGCCAGGGTTGTGTTATTTCACCATATTTATTCAATGTGTATCCTGTGCAAATAATCTGAGAAACTGGATTATATTAGGAAAAATGTGGCATCAGAATTGGAGGAAGACTCATTAACAACCTGCAATATGCAGATGTTACAACCTTGCTTGCTGATAGTGAAGAGGACTTAAAATATTTACAGATGAATATCAAAGACCACAGTCTTTGGTATGGGTCATACTTCAATGTAAATAAAACAAAAATCCTCACCAGTGGACCAATAAATAAGTGGACCATAGAATCCATAGAACTGGAGAAAAGATTGAAGTTGCCAAAGACTTTATTTTGCTTGGATCCACTTTCAACACTAATGGAAGCAGTGGTCAAGAAATCAAATGACGTATCTCACAGTAGGCAAATTGCTGCATAAGATCTCTTTGAAGTGTTCAAGAGCAAAGATGTCAGTTTGAAGACTAACGTATGCCTGATCCAAGGCATGGTATTTGCAATAGCCTCGTATGCATGGGGAAGTTGAACAATGAGTAAGGAAGACCAAAGAAGAATTGATACATTTGAGTAAAGGTGTTGGAGAAGAATAATAAAAATAACATGGACTACCAGATGAACAAATAAATCTGTGTTAGAAGTACAGCCAGAATGCTCCTTAGAAGCCAGGATGCTGAAACTTCGTCTTTAATATATTGGAGGGACTAGGCCCTGGAGAAGGACATCATCATACTTGGTAAAATGGAGGGTCCCCAAAACCGAGGAAGGTCCCCAACGAGATGGACTGGCACAGGTTAACAATGATTGTGAGGACCAGGCAGAGTTTTGTTCTGCTGTGCATAAAGTTGATCGCTATGAGTCAAAACCGACTTAAAGGCTCCTAACAACAACAAAGTCCAATCCAAAAATCTCTGGAGCATCAACTGAAAGTTTCCCGTTGAAATCATTCTAATGATTAAAATTATTTAATTTATAAAACGTATCAGTCTCCTATTTCATACAGTTCACTATATTAGAAATTGGTATCTTTTTGACTGTCCTGCTCTTTGTTGTTGTTAGGTGCCGTTAAGTCACTTCCAGCTCATAGCAACCCTATGCACAACAGAATGAAACACTGCCTGGTCCCATGCCTTCATCACAATTGTTATGTTTGAGCCCACTGATGTTGCTGTTGTGTCATTCCTTCTAGTCCTTTCTGACAACATCTCTAAAGTACAAGGAACAAAGTATGGCCATCCTCACTTCTATGGAGTGTCTGGCTGTACTGCTGCCAAGGCACATTTGTTTGTTTTTCTGGCAGTCCATGGTACTTTCAACATTCTTTGCCAACACCATAATTCAAATGCATCTATTCCCATTCTTCCCAATTTTATCCATAGCTTACTGTAATCCACACAGCTGAATACCTTTGCATAGTCAATGAAGCACAAGTAAACATGTTTCTGATATTGTCTGCTTTCGGCCAAGATCCTTTTGACATCAGCAATAATATCCCTCATTCCATGTCCTTTTCTGACAGCTCCCTGTTGAATTTCTGGCAGCTCCCTGTTGATGTGTTAGTACAACTGTTTTTAATTATCTTCAGCAAAATCTTACTTGCATATAATATTAATGATATTGTTTAGTAATTCTGCATTCCATTGGATTACCTTCCTTTGGAATGGGCATAAATATGGATCTTTTCCAGTTGGTTGACCAGGTTTTCAGGCTTGTTGGCATAAACCAGTGAGCATCTCTAGTGCTGTATTAGTTTACTGAAACATTTTAATTTATACTCCATCAATTTCTGGAGCCTTGTTTTCCATCAATGCCTTCAGTGTAGACTGGATGTTTTATTTCATTACCATTAGTTCTTGACCATATGGTTCCTCTTGGAATGGTTGAACATTGTTCAATTCTTTTTGACATAATAACTCTGTGGATACCTTCCATTTTTCATGCTTTCTGCATCATTCAATATTTTGCCAATAGAATCCTTCAGTATTGAATTTTTTCTTCAGTTCTTTCAGCTCGAGGAATGCTGAACGTGTATTTCCCTTTGGTTTTCTAACTTGGCGTCTTTGCACATTTCATTATAATACTTGATTTTGGCTTCTTAAGCTGCCCTTTGAAATTTCTGTTCGGCTCGTACTTCCTCATTTCTCCCAGTTGCTTTAGCTTCTCTGCACTCAAGAGCAAGTTTCAGAGTCTCTTCTGACATCTGTTCTTCCTTTCCTGTATTTTTAAAAGACCTTTTGCTTTCTTCCTTTTTGATGTTGTTGATGTCATACAATAAATCCTCTGGTCTTCAATCATTAGTGTCTAATGCATCACATCTGTTCTTGAGATGGTCTCTAAATTCAGGCGGGATCTACTCAAGGTCGTATTTTGGCTCTCATGTACTTCTTTTAATTTTTTTCAGCTTCAGCCTGAACTTGCATATGAGCAATTGATGGTTTGTTCCACAATTCTCCCCTAGCCTTGGTTTGACTGATGATGTTGTGCTTCTCCGTCATGTCTTCCCACAGATATAGTCACTTTGGTTTCTGTATTCCATCTGGTGAAATCTGTGTGTATAGTCGCTGTTCTTGTAGTTACAAAAAGTAATTATACAGTGAATAAATTGTTGTTCTTGCAAAATTCTATCATGCTATCTCCAGCATCATTTCTAGCACCAAGGCCGGATTTTCCAACTACTAATCTTTGTTCTTTTTTCCAACTTTCACAATGCAATCACCAGTAATTATCAGTGCATCTTGATTGCATGTTTGATCATTTCAGATTGAAGAAGTTGGTAAATTTTTCAGTTTCATCACCACTGGTTTTAGTGATTGGTGCATAAATTTGAATAATAGTATTAACTGGTCTTCCTTGTAAGCATATCACAGACAGCATTGTACTTCAAGATAGATATTGAAATGTTCTTTTTGACCATGAATACAAAATTCTCTTTTAGTTTGTCATTCCTGACATAGCAAATCATTTTGTCTGATTCAAAATGGCCAATACTAGTTCATTTCATCTCAGTACGCCAAGATTATCGATCTTTATGTGTACCATTTGATGACTTCCAATTTTCCTAGAATCATACTTTGTACATTCCACATT
>NW_006408536.1:11636705-11638988 GCF_000296735.1 Chrysochloris asiatica
ACAGTTCAATAAACTGACAGATACGTGGGGTCATGCTCTTTAAGATGCTTGAAATACAGCAAGTAAAAGGACTACATGGACAATAACACAAGAAAGTGAACGATGTAGAGGGCAAAATCCTACATGTAAGGTGACTGTGGAATTAGCCAGCCTCAAGATTCTAAATTAGTGTTATGACAAGGGTCTTTATTTATTCATTCATTCACCCAATACTTACTGAATACCTACTCAGTGTCAGAAATTTTTTAATAAAGAAGATAGATATGGATCCTGACCTCAGAGAGTTTGCAGTTTTGTAGGGTGATTGATAGGAATTAACAACTGTTCAAACATTGACATAGTTCCCCAAAATATGTTACAGTCAAACAAACTACCATCCTATTGATTTCCTCCACTTCATGCCCTTACTGGTTTTCCCCATCAGAGAGTTAGACTGATGTGGGCTTATGTGTGTATGTGGGTTTTTTTGTTGTTGTTTGTGTGTGTGTGTGTGTGTGTGTGTGTGTGTGTGTTTTAAAGAGAAAACTTTACCTTTCTTAATTTAATTCTCCCTGTAGAGTCAAAGGGCCTCCATGCACCAAAAACTGGGCACATGGGCATAAAACGACATCATGAAGTAAGCCATATGAGTATAGAATTTTCCACATATTAAAGCAATGTGGTCAAGGAGTAAGATTCCAAGAGCAATCGTGTCCATAACTACCAGAAGAGATGAGATGAACTCCCCTTAGCTGCCTTCGCAGTGGTCACTCTCATAACAGATTTGGAGCCGAGGGAGGGAGAAGGGAGTCATCAAATGGTACACATAAAGATCGATAATCTTGGCATAGTAAGATGAAAATTGGCCATTTTGAATCAGACAAAATGATTTACTATGTCAGGAATGACAAACTGAAAGAGAATTTTGTATTCATGGTCAAAAAGAACATTTCAATATCTATCTTGAAATTGCGCTTAGAGATAATTTTACCATTAGACTTTTTTTGTGTGTTATATAAGAAAAAAATAAATAACCAAAATTTCTGGGGATACAAGTTGGTGAGAGAGTAAAGAATGGACCAAAGGTGCTATAAAATGTGAGTGAGGACCGATATAAATAATTAACAGTGATATGAAGTAGAATAGGTGGTTGACAATCTGAATCTGTTCACCCTTATGGGCAAGAATTCATTTGGTTCTTTGCTCACTCTACACTTCAATTTCTTGCTGTGAACATCAACTAACGATGTGACTCTGTGACAATGTGTGACTCAAGCACACCCCTTGGCACATGCTTTGGTCTCTTATCAGATGACCTGCCTGACTTTGACAGCCTTCTCTGCTTCAGGACAATTTGCAGGATTGATTTTAAGTGTAACCAGGCCTAATTCCTTTTATCCCCAAAGGCTCCCAAGCCAGCAATCTTAAAATGCTCCATGCCTTGCAATTCTCACATTTCTCTTATCTCAGAGACTACTTTTCATGTTCCCTTTGATGCTACTTGAAAATATTCTCACCTTGATCCCCAATAGAAATGAAATCCCGTATATATTTTGACCTCTTCTTGTGTCAACTCTTGCAATACTCCCTCCTAAGACCTTCCTAAATCCCTCTTGAACATGAGAATTCTATTTATTGTAGCTTTCTACTCTCACTCACCTAAACTAGTTATCCTAATCATTTGCCAGTAAAAATAACAACTCCAGTTTTGTTTTGTTTTTTAAATTCAGCATGTATTGCTTCTTATAACTCAGTGTATAGCCAAGAGTTTCATCCCACTTATGTCAAGTAGTCACTATAAAATTTAATTGGAGTATTAAGGCAGAAATAGCCACAGCCCAAGAAAGAGCTTAAAGATAAAAATAAGAAATTGAAATGGTTTTCCCACCAGTGCCGGCCACTCTCCCCCATCTATTGTTAGTTTAGACTAGAAGAGGAAATAAATCAAGACCAAGAAGAATATCAAGGTAAGAAAAGGGATAAGTACAAGAACACACAGAATCAAATCTGGCTAAAGAAGAACCAAACTTCTCTCTCTCATCGACCTTCCACTTGGAAAGTAGCGTGGTGTCTTGAAAAGAGCGTGTATACTGGGATTGGGCAAAGTTGGACTCTATCGATGACTTTCTGTATGACTTCTCTTAAATGATTTCCCCGTCTATAGAATGAGAATGGACATCTACTGTGATGCTGTAGGATCAGCACTGGACTGCAAACCACAAGGTTGGCGATTCAAACCACCAGCTGTTCCTCAGAAACCCTGTACAGGGTCACTATGAGTTGGAATGGACTTGCTGGCACTTA
>NW_006408536.1:11641193-11642365 GCF_000296735.1 Chrysochloris asiatica
TGGAGGGGATTGTAACCATGGCAATGAAATGATATATGATAGGATGAATGTAAAGCTAATATTCTCCCATGTAAACTATCACATCATTCACAATAAAACATTTTTTTAAAAAAAGAGTGGATGGTGGGTTTGAAGCATCAACTTTGTGGTTAGCACTCTGGTTTTTGTCCCACAGTGCCCCATAGGGGCTGTTGTTAAGTGTCATGTAGTCGATTCCAATGCATAGCTACCCTGTACAGAGTTCCCGAGGAGTAGCTGGTGGGTTTGAACTGCAGACCTTGTGGTTCACAGTCCAGTGCTGATCCTATAGTGCTACACTAGGAACCCTCATATATGGTTGTTTCCTTCTATTATCCTTGACTGAATGATTTAAAGAATTTGGTTAACTGACAAGGCAATTGATGAAAATTTCTACTAAGATGCCAAATTCCAAACCAGCAAGGCAACAATGGAAAAATTTCATGTTTACCCAAGGTCTATCTTTTCCTGAAATACTTTTCCTTCACTCATGAATTGGTTTGACCAGGTTTGAGAGCATGGCTTTTTCAACAGATGTCTCATTACTACACAATTTAATTGATAAGGCTAGTCATTTTATTCTTCTAACTTTTAAAGTAAATTTGAAAGCCCTGAAGACAAGTGGCTACACAGCCTGAAGCAAATTAACATAAGTAAGTAAAATACAAGTAAAAAATGAAATAAACAATTGGCATGCAGCCTATTCTAACTATGGTGAGCCCAGGTTTTAGAATAGAACTTCATTCCACACAGTCTTTATGCTGTGAACTTTCAGAACAGAAAACCAAATATGTCCTCCAAGGAGCCTCTGGGTGAGTTCAAACCACCAACCTTTTGGTTAGCAGTCTAGTGCTTAACCATTTGCATTGCCCAAGGATCCCTTAAATTATAGATGTTTTTTAGATTATAACTGAAGTAAAATTAAAATGTAGTAGAATATTTGCAAGAGTTTCTCAAAGGCAGAACTAAATTTATAAGTAAAAGAAAATTTACAACTAAGAAGAATAAATGATTCCTCTGGAGATGTATTACTGCACCTTGTGCCAAAACATTCAGACAGTTCTCCATCCTGTACAACTCATTCTGCCCAATTTCCTCGTCTACTGTGATGAAAGACCCCTGGTGAGGCACACTAGGATCAGCACTGGACTGCT
>NW_006408536.1:11643692-11648903 GCF_000296735.1 Chrysochloris asiatica
GATGGACTCAAGCGTGGCAACAGTAGTGAGGTTGGCCCAGGATCGGGCAGTGTTTCATTCTGCTGTGCATAAGGTCACTATGGGTCGGTACCAAGTCGATGGCAACTAACAACAACAACATAAGGTTTCTGAGGAGCAGCTGTTGAGCTTGAACTGCTGACTTTGAGGCTCAAACTGACCATGCAGTCTAGCAACACTTGGCTCTATTTCCATGGATCAGCAAATCTAACTTCCCCAGGGAAGTGCCTGGAGGCACCCCATTCTGCAAGCAAGTGCCTGCCCCAAATCACTCCGATTGACTTGCTCTGTGGACTGGGAAGCCCACTGCACTGTCTCATGCTCTGGCTCCTAGTTCTGCCACTTTGCTGGTGCCACAGTTTTCTGTCCCTGGGTTGAGGAGGTTCAATGTGCAGGGATCTCTAGGTCCAAAGGATGGGCTCTTCTCCTGACTCTTCTTGGATAATAGTGAGAGTCCCCCTTCTGCTTAGGAAATGGCTCATTTTACGGCCAGATTTTTACAGTCACAATGAACTGTTAACAATCATCCATAATTGAATCATATTATCCTATCAGTACCTTCTCCCACTTTCTCTTATTCAGACCCATCAAGAAAAGAGTTGTTTGATGAGAGTTATAAACACTAAGTTTAGAAGAGACATATTAAACAATTCACTACACCACATATCCAATTGCCCAAATGCCTCAAACCTTCCTCTAGGGTGGAGAAAATCCATTTTATATACAATGTGTTCAAAAGCAAAGCTTTGTCATCAGATACTGCACTGCATTCTGGTAATGTTCCATGGGACATTTTCACCAGGAAATCAAAAAATGTTGAAGAAAATAATAAATGAATACTGAGTATCTAAGTCGTTGTCCTGGGGTGGTGCTTCAGGATAAACTCTGGACTGTTATCCACAAGCTACGTGGTTCAAACCCACCAACCTCTCCTCGGAAACTCTGTATAGAGTCGCTATGAATCAGAACCAACACCACAGCACTTAACAACATAACAACAAAGGACATATCACGAGAGTTTTGCTTTAAAAAGGTATCATTTCTAAAACCAAAAAAGTTAAATTGGAACCTCATTAAAAATATAGCCCACACACAAGTTTCATTCACACCTTCACTGATACCGTTCAGCCAACATTTGTTGAGTGTGCATTATTTTCTATCAGCACTGAGTGCTGCAGATATTTTAGGTGCTTCTACCCACCTTCCCCTTAACTCCATGTCCACACACATCAATGGCTTTGTCAAGCACCTGATTCTCCACCTGAAGGTGATTTCAGGCTAGGAGAGAGCTCAACTGGATTACAGGGCAGGCCCAAATGCCAGGGGCTAATGCTCTCCCACTGGAATCCCTGCGTGAAAAAAATGGTTCAGGCACTCAGCTGCTAACGGAAAGGTTGGCGGTTTGAGTCCATTCAGAGATGCCTTAGAAGACCAGGTAGTCTACTTCCTAAACAGCAGCCCCTGAAAACCCTATGAACACAGGTGTACTGTCACACACACTTGGGGACACCAGGAATCAGAATGAACTCCAGTGCAACTGGAAAATAGAAAACAATCACAACGCCCCCTACTCTGCTGGGGACAAGTTTGATGTGGGCTCTATACAGGTTCCCAGACACCCCCAGTGGAATTGAGCCCCTGTAGCCCAGAGTACTGATCTGTCTGCTCATTATGATACTTTACACTGTAGTCCTTCCCTCCTCTCTATCACTTCCCACTCACTCAAAGAACTTTTTGGAATCAAATAAACAACTTGCATTAAAAGTCATATCTTGAGACAAACAAGATGGCGGATCGGGTGGAAGTGTAGTGACGATCTCCACCAACAACAACACAGAATACAGGACCAAGCAGGCTCAGGGGATGGTCCCAGTACTCTGAACCACATATAAAGGAATATTTAGAAGGTTGGAAGACTTACAGTTCAGGGAGTTTGTGGCAGAAGTAAGAAATCCATTGCTTTCTGGTCCGGGACGCTCAGCTGCTCCAGGAGCCACCGTCTTGTGTGGGCCCAAACAGGGGAAGGATTGGAGCAGCCATGGACGCCTAACAGAGCCACGGAGATAGAGTTGTGGACATTCGGTTTTTTCTTTTTTGGTATCTGTTCACTGGGCCCTTGCTGCCTGCGAACCTCCATTCTGGTGACTGAAGGGGTGCCTGAGCTAGTGGACACCCCAGCCCCACCCTCAGAGGTTTCTACTACGCATGTGCACAGAGCTCCTCGAAATTTAAAGAGACAGTTTCCACTTAAAACCAACCGGCGGACAGATACTCAGCCCAAGACCGCAGACCCTGAACTCTTCTTGTTTGCTTTTTCTTCTGTTTTTTTAACACAGGAAAGAGAAGGAGAGGGCTGTAGGGAGGGAAAGAGAGTTTAAAAGCAAAACAGGCCGAAGGTTGGATTGGAGCCTGAGGTGTAGCATAACAATAAACACTGGCATCTTGGAATCTCTCTGGCAGCTTTGAAGGCAGGAGGCTGAAGAGAGGACATTAAAGTCATAATTATTGTTGTTGTTTGTTGTTATGTGCCGTGGAGTTGGTTCCGACTCATAGCGACCCTGTATAGGGTTTCCGAGACTGTAAATCTTTACGGGAGTAGAATGCCTAATCTTTCTCCCACGGAACTACTGACCCTGAAGTTCATAGCCTGATTCGTAACCACTATGCTACCAGAGCTCCTTATACTCATACTAGGCTATAGATTTTTTTTCCTTCTTTTTCTTCTCTCACTCCTCTCCCATTTCTGTGATTAGAGACTGCAGTAGCAGTCTTGTTTTTGTTGTTGCTGTATTTTAGTCTTTTTTTTTTTTTTTCTCTCTCAATTTTTCTTTTCGCTGGTGTTGTTTTGCTGTTATATGCTCCCCCTTCTGCCTTTGGAGGACTCTTTGTCTCCCTATAATATGCAAGAAGGGTCAGCAACTGCCGCCATACAGCCAAGCTACAATCACACTCTATGAAACACCAAAACCCAGGCAAGACCAATACCAACTTCCAAATACCAGGAAAACAGATAACACCTGTGAAAGTTACTCTGAGTTAAGCAATAAGAAGAGTGAAAAGGGAAGCCCACATCTTGATCACATATTCCAGAAAGCATAAAAAATACCAAAACACATACTCAATTAAGTATTAAGGCCGCAGATAAACACTAAACATGTCCAAGAAGCAAAAGCAGATGACCATATCAGCACATGTCCAGAAACAAGATAAAATGTCTGAGACAAACGACCTTCCTCTTTCTCTTTTCATCACTATATCATGATGCTTCCCTAGAGTGGTAGAAAAGGTTGTGTTTTAGAGATAATTAGGAGGTAGAATTGAAAAATGTGGTGAATGACTGGGATGATCTGGTCAGGGAGAGCATACAGTCACATTAATAGCTGCTACCTCAGGTTATGTGTTATTATAGTAGGTATGTGCTTGCACTGAGAGTATCAGGTAGAAAGTAACATATAAATGAATAAGATGACTATGTTATTGTTGCGTGCCGTTGAGTTGGTTCTGATTCATAGGAATTTTGTATAAGATTTCTAAGTTGTAAATATTTACAAGAGTGGAACGGAAAACCTCATCTTTCTCCCACGGAGCAACTGGTGGATATAAACTGCTGACCTTTCAGTTAGCTGCCCAATGTGTAACCCACGATGCCACCAGGGCTAGTGACATTTTTTTACTTTTACAATTGGATAGTGTTCTTGCAGGACTGATGAAAATATGCATAAAGAAGATCCTAGGGAATGATTTATAACCCACACACAAGGGAAGAACTCAAAATATTTCTAACTCAGCCCTCCAGGTTTTAGGTTAAAGGCTGCCTTACCACAGTCCTTCTGTTGTGTGTGTGTGTGTTTCCCAGGGCTAGAAACACCTCATGAATCACTGAAAGAAAATTATTTGTTTTCCTTCATTGCTCAAGAGGCAGTTTATTTATATATTTTAAGTCTATCAAAATGGGAAGAGAAGAGTTCAGAAAAAAATATTTCTAAGTAATATAGCAACAACAAAGTTAATAGTATAATCCTACTTTTTCTCAAGAACTGAAAAATAAGATGTAAAAGAGAAAGCTATATTCACCATAAAAACATTGTTCATGCATTCTGAAGCACCAGAGATAGGGAGGGAAGTATTCCTGTGAGGACCATGGGTACTCAGAAAGCAAAGCAAAAACAAAATAACAAGCAAGGATCCCTTAGGAAAAAGTAGCTCTATTTTTATAGTTTTTTTTTAGAATGAACAGTTAAATGTTACATTCCTCTGCTTTGAAAATAAAAGGGAATACAAAAATACTATGCATCATATAAAATTCTTAATAAAATTACCTAACTCTACTCAATTAAAACAAATTTAAAAAGAAGCAAAGAACAGAAAAACAGAGGGGAAATTTAAGAATAAGAACCAAACAAGGATAAGAAGAAGTAGAGGAGCATCAGCAATAGAAGGATCAATTCATACAAGGAAATGACAGCTAGAAAATGAAATTCAGGGACAGAGAGGTAGACAAAGGACACACAGAGAATCTGAAAACGTTCCAGGTGTCTGTTTCTGCATAACAAATCATGCCAAAACTTAGTGGCTCAAAACAGCAACAATAATTTATGTTGCCCATGAATCTGAAATTTGGAAAGGATTTAGCAAAGACAGTTTATCGGTCCTCCACTTAATGTCAGCTTGGGAAGGTCAACATCTGCTGGTGACTCTATGGTTGGGGGCTGAAATGATCTGAAGGCTTGAGCCCTCACAGACCTGTATGTCAGCTAGGACTGTGAATAACAACAGGTATGCATGACCTCTCCTTGTACCCTGGACATTGTTATAGCATTCTGATAGGTTTCCAAGAGCACAGGTCTCAAAAAGGATAAATGGGTGTATCACCTTTTACAAAGTAGCCTAAGAAGATGAAGCCCTCAGGTTGGAAGGCACTCAAAATGCAACTGTGGAAGAATTGACTCCACAAAGTAGAGTTGACCATGACGACACAAAAAGAGCTTTTCAGGACCTTCATTTACTGATGGGGCACAGCTCAAAATAAGGAGAACAGCTGTAAACATCAATTAAAAATCAGAGCATGGAGAACAAACAAGATGGCGGATCGGGTGGACGTATAGCAGAGAGCTCCGCCAACAACACAGAATACCCGACCAAGCAGGTTCAGGGGCTGGTCCCAGAACTCTGAACCACATATAAAGGAATACT
>NW_006408536.1:11651033-11669181 GCF_000296735.1 Chrysochloris asiatica
TATATGCCTGAGTGGGTTTTTTTGTTTGTGTGTTTTTTAAAAAAAGCTAAAGTGGATAGAGATAAATACTTTTAATTGATGGTATATGGACGGGATTGTAATCCATGTAATGAAACAAGTTATATGAATTGTTGAATGTGAAACTGATGATGTGCCCTGTAAACTTTCACTCAATCCACAATAAAAAACTTTAAATTAAAAAAAAAAAAAATCAGAGCATGGAATTTACAAAGTATGAATCTAGGAAAATTGAAAGTTGTCAAAAATGAAATGGAATGCATAAACATCGATATCCTAGACATAAGGAGCTGAAATAGATTTGCATTGGATATTTTGAATCTGACAATCATATGGTTTACTATGCCTGGAATTCAAAATTGAAAAGGAATGGCATCACACTCATCATCAAAAAGAATATTTCAAGATCTACCTTGAAGTACAATGCTGTCTGTGATAGGGTAATATTCATATGCCTACAAAGAACACCAGTTAATATCACTATTGTTCAGATTTATGCACCAACCACTAAAGCCAGTGATAATGAAATTGAAGAATTCTACCAAGATTTTCAGGCTGAAATTGATCAAACATGCAATAAGAATGTGTTGATAATTACTGGTTATTAGAATGCAAAGGTTGGAAATGAAGAGGAAGGATCAGTAGTTGGAAAACATGGCCTTGATGACAGAAATGATGTTAAAGATTGCATGACCGAATTTTTCAAGGCCAATGACTTTTTCATTGCAAATGCCTTTTGCACACAACATAAAAGATGACTATTCATAAAAACCTCATAAGATGCCATATGCAGAAATCAAATTGACTACATCTGTGGGAAGAAACAATGGAGAACCTCTATATCATCAGCGTAAACAAGGCCAGGTAAAGAGAGGACCAGACTACCAATTGCTCATATGCAAGTTCAAGCTGAAGTGGAAGAAAACTAAAACAAGTCCACAGGAGCCAAAATCTGACCTTGAACATATCCCATCTGAATTTACAGATTATCTCAAGAGCAGATTTGATGTATTAGACACCAATGACTAAAGATCAAGAGAGTTGTGGGATGAAATCAAGTTCATCAAACAGGAAGAAAGCAAAAGGTAATTAAGAAGATAAGAAGGAAAAGACCAAAATGGATGTCAGAAGACACTCTAAAAGTTGCTATCCAGCATAGAGATGCTAAAGTAAATGGAAGAAATGAGGAACTAAAACAGCTGAATAGAAAATTTCAAAAGGCAGTTTCAGATGACAAAGTCAAATATAACAAAATATGTAAAGACCTGGAGTTAGAAAGCCAAAAGGGAATAACACACTCAGCATTTGTCAAGCTGAGGGAACTGAAGAAAAAGTTCAAACCTCAACTTGCAATGTTGAAGGACTCGATGGCACTTAACAACAACAACAACAACAACAATGGGCAAAATTGAGTCCTGGTGTGGTGCTGCAGGATAATGTGCTGGAATGCAAGGTCAATTTGAACAGCAAAGTCAGCAGTTCAAACCCACCAGCCACTCCTTGGAAACCCTATACAGGGTTGCTGACTCAACGGCACTTAACAACAAACAAGAAGAATGGGGGAAATATTGAATGATGCAGAAAGCATCAAAAGAAGATGGAAGGAGTACACAGAGTCAATGTACCAAAAAGAAATGGCCAATGTTCAACCATTTCAAGAGGTACCATCTGATCAAGAGCCAATGGTGCACTGAAGGTATAGGCAAAGAACAAGGCTCTGGGAATTGATGGGATAAAATTAGAAAAATTTCCACACATTGATGTAGTACTGGAGACACTCGCTCATCTATGCCAAGAAATTTGGAAGACAGCTGATTGGAAGAGATCCATATTTGGGCCCATTCCAAAGAAAGGTGACCCAACGGGATAAGGAAATCATCAGATAATATCATTAATATCACATGTAAGTAAACTTTTGCTAAAGATAACTCAAAAACAATGGCAACGGTGCATTGACAGGGAACTGCCTGATTCAGAACAAGGGGAATGATTTCTGACATCAGATGGATCTTAGCTAAAAGCAGAGAATACCAGAAAGATGTTACCAGTGTTTTACTGACGATGTAAAGGTTTTCTACTGTGTGGATCATGACAAGCTATGGACAACATTGTGGAGAATGAGTGTATCAGAACACTTAGTTGTGCTCATGAGGATCCTGTACAAAGACCAAAAGGCAGTCATTAGAACAGAGCTAGTGGATAATGAATGGTTTAAAATTAGGAAAGGTGTGTGCCAGGTTAATATGCTTTCACCATATTCATTCAATCTACATGCTAAGCAGATAATTCAAGAAGCTGGACTATTTGAAGAAGAACATGGCATCAGGATTGGAGGAAGACTCATTAACAACCTGCAATATGTAAATGGTACACTCTTGCTTGCTGAAAGGGAAGAGGACTTAAAATACTTAATGATGAAGATCATAGACAACAACTTTCAGTATGGGCTGTACCTCAATATAAAGAAAGAAAAATCCTCACCATTGAATGAATAAATTACATAATGATAAATGGAGAAAAGATTTGAGTTGTCAAAGACTTCATTTTGCTTGGCTCCACTATCAGTACTCATTGAAGCAGCAGTTAGAAATCAAATGATGTATTGCATTAGGCAAATCTGCTGTACATGACCTCTTTCAAGTGTTCAAGAATAAAGATGTCAGTTTGAGGCCTAAGGTGCGCCTGACCCAAGCCATGGTATTTTCAATAACCTCATATGCATGTGTAAGTTGGACAGTGAATAAGGAAGACCCTAGAATAATTGATGCATTTGAGTTATGGTGTTGAAGGAGAATATTAAAATTACCAAGAAATGCCAAAAGAACAAACCAGTCTGTGTTGGAAGAAGTACAGCCAGAATTCTCCTTGGAAGCCTGGATGGCCAGACTTCGTCTCTTATACTTTGGACATATTATCAGGAGGGACCAGCCCCTGAAAAAGTATATCATGTTTGGTAAAGTGGATGGTCAGAGAAAAAGAGGAAGACCCCCAGCGAGATAGATTGGCACAGTGGCATCAGCAATGGACTCAAATGTAGCAACAATTACGGGTTTGGCACAGGACCGGGCAGTATTCCGTTCTTTTGTTCTTAGGGTCGCTATGAGTTGGTACCAATTCAATGGTAGCTAACAACAACAACAACAAGTTAGGCCTAGGGTGTCAAGTAGTGTTAAGGTTATGGTTAGGACTAGGGTTAGTGTTGCGATTGGGCTAGGAATAAGAGTATAATTTGGTCTAGTTTCAGGGTTCCATAGCGTAGGGTTACAGTTAGCTTTCTTTTTCTTTTTTCTTGAAAAAAGAAAAAACTATAAGTAAACTATAAATTTTCCCTTGTAGTTTACTTTTTGTTTTTCTTGGTTTCCTCTTCATCTGGAAGTTCTGCAACTGCACTATTCCTTCTTCTTACTTTTGGGGGTTGTGTATTGTTGTTACAAACTGATACTTCTGCTTTCCTATTTTCTGTTTTGCAGATTTGCTTTACTTTGGATTTTTCTATATCTGGGTTTTGGTGAGCGATAGCATCTTGTATGTTAATCTCAGCTGTTTGCAGTTATTGGTTCTCTGTCCAAAGAACTTCCTTTAATATGTTTTGTAAGGTTGGTCTGGTTTTCACAAATTCTTTTCATTTCTGTTTATCTGGAAATATCAACTTCACCCTCATATTTAAGGGTCAGTTTTGCTGGAAATATGATTCTTGTTGTTGTTAAGTGCTGTTGAGTCAGTTCCGACCCATAGCAACCCTGTATAGGGTTTCTGAGGAGTGCCTGGTGAGCCTGAACTGCTGATTTTGTGGTTCAAAGAGACTTTACAGTCCAGCACGCTAAACCACAGTACCACTTCAGGACGCCATATGATTCTTTGTTGGCTTTTTTTAAAAGCGGGCAATTATTTTCCATCCCATTGTCTTCTTGTCTGCATGGGTTTCTGCTGAGAAATCAGAGCTTAGTCTTATTAATTTTCCCTCAGGATTCTTTCCCTGTTTTACAGAGTTTGATTATGCCCTGGTAATTTTCTTTTGGGGTCTATACTGTTCAGCTTCTTGAATGCTTATGATGTTAGTTAGGGAAGTTTTCCTCCAACAACTCTTTGACAGTTTTCTCTGTGGGTTTGTTTCTTTCTTTGTTTCCTTTTCTCTCTCTCTCTTTCTTTCTTTCTTTCCTTTTCTCTTTCTTTCGTTCGTTCATTCGTCTCTTTCTGTTCTGGAATTCTGATCACACATAAGTTCTTCCTCTTGATGGTATCCCACATAATTCTTAGACTTTCTTTGGATTTTTGTTCTTTTTCTCTGAATGCTCCTCTAGCAGGTGAATACTTAGACATATGTCTTCAAGTTCACCAATTCGGCCTTTCACTGATTCAATTCTACTTCTTTGTCCCTTGAATGTATTATCTGTTTCTGAATTCTTAGTTTTAATCTTCTGGATTTCTATTTGCTGTTTTTGTATAGTTTCTAATTTTTCATTTATCTTGTCCATTTGTTCTTGTAATGCTTCCTGCATGTTTTCTTCTAAAGTATTTTTCTGTGTTCTCCTTGCTTTTGTCTGCAGCTTTCTCAATCATTCTTGCCATTTATTGAAAGTACCTAAATGCCATTATTTATCATTCCATATCAGGTAGTTCTGGTACCATTTCGGTATTTTATTTTCTGACTCTGTATTTTCATCATTTTTTTTGAGCCACTCTGTTTTGTTTCTTCATGTAACCTGAAACTGTCTGTTGTCTCTGAGACGTTGTGGTGTCATTTTTCTGGTATTTAATGGACAATCGTATGGTGGTGTGCTCCTAGGCACTCCCCTACCACCTGTCTCCCAGATACTAGAATTTTAATGCAATTCTCTGTTCACTGCTTGTGTAACATCATTCAGGGTAGGTTTATCTGATGTTGGCTACTAATTATGTTGTATCGGGTGGTACAGGAGTGGGTAGTGGTGCTTCCCCAGTGAGTAGTGCTACAGGAGGACCCGATGTGGCTGTGCTGTATGGGCACAGCTGCTGCCTCCACAGACCAGACCAAAACAATAAAAGATCTAATGAGGTGAAATTCAAAAGCCTTTACATGCAGAGGTGGAATGCCCAGGGCTGAAGAAACAAGGGAAAACCATTCTCTCCTCATCACCAATGTCCACTGCATGCCTGCAAAAGTTCAAGATGGCCATCCCACACCAACAGCAAACCTGTCTCTCTCCACTCTTGCAGATCTTGCTCAGCTTTCTCTCCCACTCAGAACTCAGTCACCTCTCCATTCTTTTCTCTGAAGTTCAGGGTTCCAGAATCACCATCCATATTTGTTTCGGTGTCCTTGTTGTAGAAGGTCTGCTCAGCATATCTACCTACTCTACCATTTTATCCTGGAAGCTAAACTGAGCTCTCTTGATAACATGCCCAAAGTATGTGAGATGAAGTCTCACCATTTCCCTTATAAGGAGCATTCTGGCTGTACTTGTTCTTTCTGTACTTGTTTGTTCTTCAGGCAGCACATGATATATTCAATATTCTTTGCTAACACCATAATTAAAAAGAATCAATTCTTCTTTGGTCTTCTTTATTCATTGTCCAGCATTAGCAAGCATCTGAAGTGATAGAAATTACCACGTCTTAAATAAGATGCACTTTAGTCCTCATCACAATTTGTGAGTCCTAGTTTATCTGGGTGACTACACTTTTAATGGCCATCTTTCTCACTGGATTGCAAGCACCATGAGAACAGGAATCTGTTCAACACTGTGTACCCAGCAATGAGCTATGACACATTGCAAGTCTGACACTGAGGTCTCATATATAGCCTGGACTCAATCAACTTTGTGCATCAAATGGACAAAGCAATAAAATATGACTGTTATAGCCCTTTTAGGTCATACCTATACTAAATTTTCTACTTTGTGATTTACTGTGTGGATTCACTCTTCTTTCTGTATGTGAAAGAGTCAGATTTAAGTAGCTGGGTCTTCCCCAATGGAGCTCAAAAGGTGACCAGTTTGCCACAGTCATATGAGCTGGCACAGTTGGAAGATAGCTCCGATATATTTCTCTCCCTCCATTTTAGCTCTTAATCAGGAATGTGGTGGCTCGATAAGATAAGCACTGGACTGTAAACCACAAGGTCGGTGGTTCAAGCCCACCAACTGCTCTATGGGAGAAAGATGAGGCTGGCTGCTCCCACAAAGATTTACAATCTTGAAAACTCTGTACAGAATCGCTATGAGTTGGAACCAACTCAACAGCACTTAACAGCAACAACAGTTCTTAATCATTGCTCTGTTTTAACATGCTTTTCTGATCTGTCCTGCAGGTATACGTTGTCTGTGACTTACTAGGGAAATGTCAGTTATTGTCAAAATCACAACTCTCTGCTGAGGTTAAGGTCATCCAATTGAGCTACAGATGGCGAGCAGCAGATCTCCACTTTCTCTGATTTTTACTTTGTTACTTATAAAAAGGATGTAATTGGTTAAAAGTCCTTGGATTTGGTTAAAACAGCCCATATGAGTTAAGATTTCTATTTCATTTATTATGTCTTTAAAATAGCATAACATGTCCCAAATTTAACTATTTATTATGCCTGGCATGCAGAAGATGCCAATTAGGTGCAGATCCCTAATTACCATCAGACTAAATGTTTGATTCTATTCTTCTCCATCCACATCTTTCTTTCACCTTTGTATAGACTTGCCCTTGGTGTCATTATTAAACCACTTTTACACAATATTGGAAGGAGCCCTGGTAGCATAGTGGGTTACACATTGAGCTGCTAACTGCAAGTTCCGCAGTTCAAGTTCACCAACCACTCCATGGGAGAAAGATGAGGCTTTCTGCATCAGTAAAGATTTACAGCCTTGGAAACCATATACAGGGTCAATATGAGTTGGAGGTGACTCGATGGCACACAGCAGCAGCAGCAGCAGCAGCAGAAACACATGATATTACAATCAAGAGGATTTGCTTGGCTAACTTTGGGAGCATTGTCCAATTTTTGTTGAATACAGGTTTGTATATTGCTGTTGTGTGTATTTTAATAAATATACTTAATAGAGCCTCAATGTCATAAATATGCAAGCATTGATTCGTGTGCAGCTGTCTTCAATAAATTTTATGCCTTCTTCAATCAATTCTATCTGTAGTAGGTACAATGCATGTATCATTTTGCCATTTCTCAATTGACAGAGTGCTCAGAACTTGCCAGGAGCATCAAAGATTTGCATTTACAGAATACCTTTTCTCTGTATTGAGATATTTTTCCATCTTTCATAATATTTCTGGAAGATGCCTCTGAGGAATTTCTCAGAAGATGGATACATTGGTTTTTGTGACTCATGATTGTGTGACTTCACAGATGCCCTCTTTGAGTGGCCACTAAGACTTGACGTGAATTTCCCTGTCTCAACTCTAAATCATATTTCCTTTCCACCATCCCTAGCACGGCGAAAGGTGCAGACTCCTTGGATAGCCATGCCCAAGAAAGAAAGACAGGGAGCCACTTTCACAGAGACATCACTTCCTTGTTGTCTTGGATATTTTATATCCATGCACCACTTCTCTCTTGTCATCTCAAAGAAAACATGTGTGACCTTTGATAGTTCAGGAAAATCTTGTAAACTCCTCTCTGATGTTTAATAATTTCATCATTCTTATAGGAACGATGTACCAGCTGTTAGAGACAGCATAGGAAACTCAGCTCATGGATAAAATGTTTAGGTCACACTGTTTTAACAACATTGGTCCCATCATCAGTGCAAAAACAAACAGTGGAAAGAATCTGAGGAGTAAGATATATATTTGGAATTTCAGCTATGATTATATTTCCCAAAGTCCTGCCAGGAAGGTGCACTTTTGGTTAGATAAGGAGCCCACCCAATGTCAGAGAGTCCCCTGTGGTGGCTTGCTTGATATTTGCTGGAGAGGATTAGGATGCAATTCTATGAAGCTGTCGTCAGTTAACAAACCATGTGAATCTAAATCAGCCCTGATTTTAATTTGTCTTTCAATAAAGGTTAAAAGATGAAGAATCTCAAAATATACATTTTGTGGAAGACATAGACGGCAATTTTTGAATTAATGCCCCTGCCTTATGAAATCCTTTTTAAAGGAGGTTGTTCGATGATTTTACCATTTCTTTCCAACTATAAGTGTCTTCTATCTCAGTGGGGAAAAAAAATCAGCACAATTAGGCACAAATAAGGAGATTAGTTCCAGAGTGTAAGGCAACTTTCTGCATTTTCATGAACTAGATGGATGGTAGAATCACTTAACAAACTCTAAAAATACTGACACAATCGTTCTTGCAGTTGGACTTACAACTTGTAACATTTCACTTCTAATAAGAATTTCTTGTCCCTCCTTTCTTTTTTTTATCCTATTTTACTGATTGTTTACCCACTAGGAAAATCACACACTGTGGCCCACAACTTTTAGTGGCTAGACTTACAAATATTTGGCCTACTGATTCTCAACTCTGGTTGAACATTAGAATCACCTGGAAGTTTGGTGGGTTTTTTGTTGTTGTTGTTGTTGTTTTAATTCTCATGGCCAGGCTGCACCCAGATCAATTATATTCGAAACAGAAGGGCATTGGAAGCACTGTCCAGTGTCAGTATTCTTACAGTTTGTCACATGATTCTACCATATAGCTGAGGCTAAGAATCACTGGTCTCCACAAATATGTGGTTTGATCATTTAATAGATTTGTTGTTGTTGTTGTTGTTGTTAGGTGCCATCGAGTCAGTGATCGTATGCACAACAGAACAAAACACTGCCCGGTCCTGGACCAACCTCACAATTGCTGCAATGTTTGAGCCCATTGATGCTGCCACTTTGCCAATCCATCTCTCTGGGGGTCTTCCTCTTTTTCTCTGACCCTCCACCTTACCAAACATGATATCCTTCTCCAGAGACTGGTTCCTCCTGACAATATGTCTGAAGTATGAGAGACGAAGTTTGGCCATCCTGGCCTCCAAGGAGCACTCTGGCTGCACTTCTTCCAAAACAGATCTATTGGTTCTTTTGGCAGCCCATGGCACTTTCAATATTCTCCTCTAACATCATAACTGAAAAGCATCAATTCTTCTACGGTCTTCCTTATTCACTGACCAGCTTTCGCATGCATATGAGGTTACTGAAAATACCTCATATGGGTCAGGCACACGTTAGTCTTCATAATAGATAGTTCTGAATTTAAAGTTCAAAAAAATATTACAGTCCCATAAAGCCACTAGACAACCAACAACTATCTGGAAAGATTTCTCAAAACAAAACTCTGTGAGAGTGGAAAGAAGTTGACCTGTTGAAGGATTACTGCATTCTCTGAGTAACTTTCCAGGTAGTCTGTTGTAGGCTTTCTGAGATCTAGTGCTCTCTCTGCACTTCTTACTAGTTGTAAGACTATAGTCATGCTACTTAGCGTCTCAGTGCTTCTGTTTCTTCTTCTGTAAAGTGATATAGATATTCCCAAAAGCTACTTCATATTTTGAAGATTGAGTGGATTAAAATGGGATCAGAAATGTTTTCTGAAAAGGTCACAGAATAAACATTTTTAAGCTGTAGGATCAGCACTGGACTGTGAACCACAAGGTCAGAAGTTCAAACCTACTAGCTGCTTCTCAGAAACTCTTTGCAGGGTCGCTATGGCACTTAACAACAACAACAACGTTAGTGTCTATGCAACTACTCAACTTGGCCTCACAATACAAAGCAAGGACATCATGTAAGCAAATGGGTGTGGTTGTGTTCCAATAAACTATGAGAACAAATTGTTGCTGGTAAGCGCCGTTGAGTCAGTTCTGATTCATAACGACCCTGTATGGGGTTTCTGAGGAGCGGTTGGTAGGTTTGAACCATTGACCTTGTGGTTACCAGTCCAGTGCTTATCCTACAGAGCCACACCTGGACTCCATAAGACTAGGCTGTTGTTATTAAGTGCCTTTGAGTTGGTTCTGACTCATAGTGACCCTGTATAGGATTTCTGAGGAGCAGCTGGTGAGTATAAACCGCCAACCTTGCTGTTCAAACTGACCTTGTGGTAGAGTGCTTATCATATAGCATCACACCAGGATTCCGGGTGATGGTCCAAATTTGGCCCACAGGCTGTAGTTTGCCAATACCTGCACAGTACCAGGAAATTCAAAACATTCTTGGATAAATGGATAAATAGAAAGATAATGGAATTTGTCCAAGAGCAGTTTGAAATCCCCTTATGCATGCTACCTGGTTGGCACAGTATGTTGCTCTTTTTATTGTTGTTGTTATGAAACACCGAATCTGGACCTTCTCTCTTCCTATGACGTATGAATTTACCCTTCTCTCTCAGCCTCACCTCGGCCTTACTTTCAGCTCTCCAGACTCCAGCTTGAAATGCTGCAGTTCCTAGGAGAGAAGGCAGTAGGAGTCGCTCCTGTTTAGGCATCTTCCCTCTCCTCATTGTCCGTTGTCACCGCAACCACAGAGCTGGGAAGAAACAAAACTGAGGCCAGAGCACAGCATCAGGAGTGTGCCCACCCCCCCACCCCCCCATCCCAGGCAGTGCATTGTTTTAAAGGCATTCTGGGAGCAAACACCACAGACACTGAAGCCATTAGGGAAACTGTGAATTAAACCACGAGTCATAAGTAGCTGCTGAAGTCCCAGAGTTGCAATAAATCATTACTGTCAACTGCTCAGCATGAGTAATAAAAAATCAATCCACTTAGCTAGAAATGAATTTGAAAATTGTGCTTTAAACAATAGTATAGTGTGAGCAAAAGAAACAGAGAAGCAGTTCTGCTATTTCATCTTTCAAGGAAGGCCATAGGAGAGTGATACCAGAGGGAATCATCTCTTGCATCAGGGGAGTGGAAATCAATGAAGAATGGCCATGTGAGTCAGCAGTTAGAAAGAAAACAGAATTTGGTAGTTCACTGCTTTCTGAGGATATTAAACCCATCATTTTATTTATTTATTTATTTTTGCAAGCCACATTTCAAAGGTCGATCCTTCCCAAGGCCTAAAGTGTTCCTTGGATACTTTCAATAAGTAATTTATTAGTTAATCATTTATTAATAGTCTCCTCCATGCCAAGCATAGTGCTCAGAGATGGGGATGCAGAATCCAGGAAGCCACTGTCCTTGCTGTTGAGAACTCTTTCTAGCCACACTTTGAAGTAGCTCATTCAGACTCCCACATTTCCTCTTTTTTCCCCCAGAAAAAATAACAAGGATCAAATCACATCTATTTTCTCAAATGGCATAAAAGCCCCATGACATCAAATGGTGTCATGTAATTTTTTGCTGATATACTTTCGTAGTCGAGCTTTGCTTTATTCCTGTAGCTGCCAAGGACAGACAGAGTGTGGAGGTGTCTTCCTCATTAAACCCTTTCCCAAAAAACTCCAGGGTGTTTTCATAGTTCAAGAAAAACTCTAAAACTTATCTGACTTGTTTAAATGTGTGGAAAGATGTTGGGGAGAGGAAATAAAAGGAATAACACAACTGGTAGGGGTTTGTCATAGCTCTCTGATCTGCAAATTCAAATAAAAGGAAGGGCCTGAAACCTACTGCCACTGAGAGTCCATTTTGACTCATAGCAATCCTGTACAGGATTTCTGAAGCTGTAAATCTTTATGGGAGTCCTGGTGTTTTTCTGTAGGATAAGCACTGGACTGCTAATAACAAGGTTGATGGTTCAAACCCACCAGCCGCTCCTCAGAAACCCTATACAGGGTCGTGATGAGTTGGAATTGACTCGACAGCACTTAGCATAAAGTTTCTGAGGCTGTATTTCCTTGTGAGAGCAGAAAGCCTCATCTTTCTCCCTTGGAGTGATGGGTGGGCTCTAACTGCCAACCTTGTGGTTTGCAGTCCAGTGCTTATCCTACATAGTCATCGCACCTAGAAGCAAGAAAAGGCAAGATAGTAGATTCTTCTTTTAGCACCTCTGGAAGGAATGCAACCCTGTGAGTCCATTTTAAACAACTGACCTCCAGGATTGGAAGATAATCAGTCTGTGTTGTTTTCAACTACTCCATTTGTGGTCATTTGTTACAGAAGCAAGAGGTGATTAATGCAGCACCTGGTGTGGCGCTGTGGGTTAATGTACCAGACCGCAAAGCTGTTTGAACTGCAAGGTTCAAGTTCACCAGCTGCTCCTCGGAAACCCTACACAGTGTCACTGTGGGTCGGAACCAACTCGATGGCACTTAACAACAACAACATACAGGTATATTGCTAGCAGATGCTAGTAATCTTTCACGTACATACATTAATTTACCACCCCAATTATTATCTTCATACTCATGATATAAACAAAGTAGCTTACTCTTCCAGCCTTAGCCTGTGTGTTCTGAAGAACATTCCTTGGAGCTCTCCATGTGTCTTGGCATCAATCTTTCCTTTGATCTAGGAGCTTCAGAGTGCAGGGACTCCAGGCACAAGGACACACTCCTCTCCTGGCACTTCTTTCATGGTGGTGGTAGGTCCCTCTGATGTCTGCTCACTTTCCACTCCTCCATGTATCTCTTTTAATCTAAAGGTGTTACAGGCCACATCCCAGGGAAATTCCCATTACATTAGATGAGAGCTTTGATGGAGAGTGTTGCATCCCACCTTAATCTTCTTACTGATTTATCACATTAGATCCCATCATGGCTGACCATCACATAACTGCTATATTGCTGCTGCTGTTGTTAAGTGCCCTCAAGTCTGTTCTAACTAATAGTGACCCTATGCAACTGCCCCATCCTGCCCCATCCTCACAACCTTGTTATGCGTGAGCCCATTGCTGCTGCCACTGTGCCAACCCATCTCTTTGGGGGTCTTTCTCTTTTTCAATGTACAGAGCATGATTTCCTTCTCCAGTGACTGGTACCTCCTGATAACATGTCTGATGTAGAGAGAGAGTCTGGCCATCCTGCCTTCTAAGAAACTTTCTGGCTGTGCTTCTACCAAGACAGATTTGTTTGCTTTTCATGGTACTTTAAATATTCTTTCCCAACACAATAAATCAAATGCATCAATTCTTCTATGGTCTTCCTTGGGAGTCCTGGGGTAGAGCTGTAGGATAAGCACTAGACTGCAAGGTCAGTTTGAACTGTAAGGTCGGTGGTCCAAACTCAGCAGCCACTCCTCAGAAACACTATACAGGCTCATTAGGCCTCAGAGCCAACTCAATGGCACTTAACTGGAGTCCTTTTGTGGCGTTGCAGGTATTTAATGTGCTGGACTGCAAAGTCAGTTTGAACTGCAGGTTCAGCAGTTCAAGTTCACTAACCACTCCTCGGAAGCCCTATACAGGTTTGCTATGGGTCGGAACTGACTTGATGGAACTTAACAACAAAACAACTTTCACATACATAGGTGATGGCTGTGTGCCATGGAATCGGTTCCGACTCATAGCGACTCTGTACAGGGTTTCCGAGGCTGTAAATCTTTATAGGAGCAGAACGCCTCATCTTTCTCCTGCGAAACAGCTGGTAGTTTCAAACTGCTGACCTTGGGGTTCACAGCCCGATTCTTAAGCACTACGCTACCAGAGCTCCTCACATACCTAGAGGCTATTGAAAATACCAAGGCTTGGATAAGGTGCACCTTAGTCCTCAAACTGACATCTTTGTTCTTGAATACTTTAAAGAGGTCTTGTGCAGCAGATATGCCTAATGCAACACGTGGTCTGATTTCTTGGCTGCTGCTTCCATGAGTGTTGATAGTGGATCCAAGCAAAAGGAAATATTTGATAACTTCAACCTTTTCTCTATTTATCATGATGTTATTGGTCTTGTGGTGAGGATTGTTGCTTTCTTTACATTGAGGTGTAATCCATACTGAAGGCTGTAGTCTCTGATCTTCATCAGTAAGCAATTTAAGTACTTTTTACTTTCAGAAAGCAAGCTTGTATCATGTGACTATCGCAAGGTGTTATGAGTCTTCCTCCAGTCCTGATGCCACGTTCTTCTTCATGTAATATAGCTTCTGGGATTATTTGTTTATTATTAGTTTTTCCATCTCTTTAAGGAATGATGGACTCTGGATTGAGATAGCATTATATATCTATAGATTGCTTTAGGTTGTGTTGGAATTTTCACATTGTTAAGTCTTCCAATTCACGAGCAGGTCTTCCTTTTGTTTCTTGTAGTAGTGTTTTGTAATTTTCTTTGTAAAGGTTTTTTGTTTTTCTGGTTAGATTTATTCCCAAGTATTCCATCCTTTGGGTGGGATACAGGGATTGAGGCATGGTTTCAATGGGTAAAAGAAGGGAATAACGTTAAGATGCTTGGCTGTCTTTTGAATCTTGGTTTCCTTTGCCTACCATTGTGAAATAGACACTTGGGGGTGGGGGAAGGAAGTCAGAAACATCACAATAGAAAGCTTGTAAACCCATCTTCAGCCTATTACCGATTGGAATACCTTAAAGGGGGCTAGAAATTGCCCAGTGAAAGAGACCTCCTGTGCAGCTTGTGCATTGCATAAGATCATAGGTGGAAACCAGACTCCCATCCAGAATAGTCTGAGGTGGGAAATTTCCACTGGAAAGGACGAGTAGACCAGCCTGGAGTGGCTAGAAGAGCAGAAGATACTTCGTGAAGAAAGAGCAGCAGGAAAAATGAGAAACAATAATGGCAGTATGATTGATTACTACAAGAACAAGTAAGCTGTTCACCTGAGAGCCATCAAGGCAAGTGGTCAGGTCCCCTCAGAGCAAACTCCCTTCCAAGACTAAGACTCAAGGGGAATACATGAGCAGGCATGTGGTCTGGCTGGTGACCACGTTGGTCACCGATAAGAGGAAGAGGGGGAAAAAACAGCAATGAAGTTGGGATCTAAGTCCAACCACATTCAATAGACTTCTGTGAACCCAGGAGGAGACCTGGATGGCCAGCAGTTACAGGAAGACCCGGGGACTCCTGGACCCAGAGGCAGTGACATGGCCACAGAGGACTAGAGCAGAAAGTGAAGTGTCCAGCTGATATGAAGTGAGGGGAGATGCACAAGAACACCCCCACTTGCAGATAGTACCCACTTGACCTGGCTTCGATGGCTGGATGATCAGAACTCAACTAGAAAGAAGAGGGAAGAAGAAGAAGAAGAAGAAGAGTTACCCATTACAATTTGATGAACTTTACCTCTATGTATGGAGGTTGTTGTTGTTGTTGTTAAGTGCTGTCGAGTCGGTTCCGACCCATAGCGACCCTGTACAGGGTTTCCGAGGGTGTAAATCTTTACGGGAGTAGAAAGCCTCATCTTTCTCCCGCGGAGCAGCTGGTAGTTTTGAACCGCTGACCTTATGGTTCGCAGCCCGATTCGTAACCACTACGCTAACTGACAGCTTATTTGTTTTCCACATATAGGTCCTATATATTTTTTTGTTAGATTTATACCTAAACATTTCACTTTGGGGGTTGTTATTGTAAATGTGAACTCCTGGTGTGGCAGTGTAGAAACAGCACTGGACTTTGAACAATAGGTTGGCAGTTAAAACCCATCAGCTACTCTTCAGAAACCCTTTATATAAGGTTCCTATCAGTTGGAACCATTTCAGCACTTAGCATCAACAACATAAAACATAATTTAAAAAGACCAAAGCATATCTAAATATTTTATGTACATGATTAGAAGACTCAATATGGTTAAGATGTCAATTCTTCCCAACTTTATCTATAGATATGATGCAATCTCAATAATACAAAAAAAAAAAAAATCCAGTAAGTTATGCTGATTCTAAAGTTCATAAGAAAAGGTAAACATATAGACTACAATATGTTTACATATTTTACAATACAATACAATACAATACAATACAATACAATACAATACAATACAATACTGAAGAACAAGAGCTAAGTAGGGGACTTACATGACCCAATTTCAAGATTTACTGTAAGAGTACAGTAATCAAGACAGTGTAATATTGGTGAAAGACATAGATGAGTGAAACAGAATGGAAAACCCAGAAATAGATCCACACAAATATAGCCAACTAATCTGATTTTTGACAAAGAACCAAAGACAATTCAATGGAGAAAGAGTTGTTGTTAGGCACCTTTGAATCAGTTCCAACTCATAGCAACCCTATGCAAAACAGAACGAAACAATGCCCGATCTTGTGGTATCCTCAAAATTGTCATGTTTGAGGAGCCCATTCTTGCAGCCACTGTGTCAATTCATCTTTTAGGGGGTCTCGCTGACTCTCTATTTTGCCAATCATGATATCCTCTTCCAGGGACTAATCCCTCCTGATAACATGTCCAAAGTGTGTGTGAAAAGGTCTCTCCATCCTTCCTTCTAAGGAATATCCTGGCTGCATTCTTCCAAGATAGGTTGGTTTGTTCTTTTGACAGGGCATGGTATTTTCAATAGGGTAGTCTTTTCAATAATGGCTGTGGAAAAATTGCGAGTTCATATGCACACACACACACACAAAGGGACCTCACATCTTTTACAAAAATGAACTCAAATGGATCACAGACCTAAATATAAAATTTGTTGAACAAAACATAGGCGGCACCATAATCAAATCATTGACAAGACCATAACCTTGACTTTGATGATGAATTTTTAACTAGAGTACGAATAGCAACATCCATGAAAGAAAAAAAAAACTGATAAATTGGATTTTGAAAGACACTGTTAAGAGGATCAAAAGACAAAAATGATTGGGAGAAAATATTTTCAACACACACATCTGATAAAGGATTTGTATCCAAAATATACAAAGGACACTTAAAATTCAGCAATAAGAAAATAACTCAATTAAAGAAGCAAAAATCTAAATAGATACCTCATTAAAGAGGAGACACAGATGGAAAATAAGCATATGAAAAGATGCTCAAGAACGTTGTCACTAGGGAATTGCAAATTAAAACAGCAATACACACCTATTAGAATTACTAAAATCCAGTATGAACTATTGGCAAGGTTGCAGAAAACCAAGAATTCTCATTCATTGCTGATGGGAATGTAAAATAGCACAGCTACATAGGAAGACAGTTTGGCGGTTTTTTATAAAACTAAACATAGTCTTACCATATGATCTAGCAATCAGGCTTCTAGGTATTTACCCAACTTACTTGAAAACTTCTGCCCACACAGAAACCTGTATGCAAATGTTTATGGCAAGTTTATTCACATTTGCCCAAATCTGGAAGCAACCAAAATGTCCTTTAATAGGTGTATGAGTAAACAATCTGTGGTAAATCCATACAATGGAATATTATTCAGGGATAAAAAGAAATGAACTCTTAAACCATGAGGAGAAATCAAAAATAAATATTGCTAAGTGAAAGACCAGAGTGCTGCTGTGGCCGTGTAGGATCAGCACGTGACTGTTAACCTCAAGGTTGGTGGTTCAAACTTATCAGCCACTCCTTGGAAACCCTATACACAGTTGCTGAGTCAGAAGTGCCTCGATGGTACTTAACAATAAATGAAAGAACACTCTGACTAAGCTACATACTATATATGACATTGAAAAGGCATATACTTTTGCTTTTTTGCTAGGCGCCATCAAGTCGGTACCAACCCATAATGACCTTAGGCACAACAGAGCGAAACACTTCCTGGTCTTGTGATCAATTGTCCAACCTTTGTTATGCTTGATCCCATTACTGCTGCCACTGTGCCAATCCATCTCATTGGGGGGCTTCCTTTTCTTCGGTGATCCTCCACTTTACCAAACATGATGTCCTCCTCCACAGACTGGCCCCTCCTGAAAATATATCCGAAATATGAGAGTTGAAGTCTGGCCATTCTGGCTTTGAAGGAACATTATGTTGTACTTCTTCCAACAAAAATGTGTTTATACTTTTGGTGATCCATGGTACTTTTTATATTCTCCCCCAACACCATAACTCAAATGCATCAATTCTTCTATGGTCTTCTTTATTCATAGTCCAACTTTCACATGCATATGAGGATATTGAAAATACCATGACTTGGATGAAGCACACCTTAGTCCTAAAACTGACATCTTTGCTCTTGAACACTTTAAAGAGGTCTGGTGCACCACATTTGACTATTGCAATACATCGTTTGATTTCTTGACTGTTCCTTCCATGAGTGTGGGTTGATCTGAGCAAAATGAAATCTTCAACAACTTCAATCTTTTTTTCATTTATCTTGATGTTATTTATTGGTAAAGTGGTGAGGAGTTGCTCATCTTTTTTTTTTTTTTT
>NW_006408536.1:11669898-11682405 GCF_000296735.1 Chrysochloris asiatica
TCTTGGTCTATATTCAGACTCATCAGAAGCACGATTAAGTTTTCCAGAATACTCATACTTCTCAATGTTGTTTATAGCTTGTCATGATCCACACAATCAAAAGCCTTTGTATAGTCAATAAAACACATGTAAACATCTTTCTGGTATTCTCTGCTTTCAGCCAAGATCCATCTGACATCGGCAATAATATATCTCATTCCATGTCCTCTTCTGAATCTGGCTTGAGGTTCTGGAAATTCTCTGTCAATGTACTGTTGCAGCTGTTTTTGAATTATCTTTAACAAAATTTTACTTGCATGTGATATTAATAATATTATCCAATGATTTCTGCATTTCATTGGGTTACCTCTCTTTGGATTGGCACAACTATGGATCTCTTCCTATCATTGGCCAGGTAGCTGTCTTCTAAATTTCTTAGCATAGATGAATGAGTGCCTCCAGTGCTGCATCAATTTGTTGAGATATTTCATCAATTCCTGAGTCTTGTTCTTTGAAAATGCCTTCAGTACACCTTGGACTTCTTTCTTCAGTATCATTGGCTCTGGATCATATGATACCTCTTGAAATAGTTGAACATCGACCATTCCTTTTTGGTACAGTGACTCTGTGTATTCCTTACATCTTCTTTTGAAGCTTTCTGCATCATTCAATATTTTGCTCATAAAATCCATCCATATTTAAAGTCAAAGCTTGAAATTTTTCTTCAGCTTTCTCAGATTGAGAAATTCTGAGCGTGTTCTTAACTTTGGTTTTGTAGATCCAGGTCTTTGCACATTTCATTGTAAATTTTAACGTTGTCTTCTCAAGCTGCCCTTTGAAAGTTTCTATTTAGCTCTTTTGCCTCCGTATTTCTTCCATTTGCTTTAGCATCTCTACACTGGAAAGCAAGTTTCAAAGTCTCTTCTGATATGCATTTTGTTTTTTTCCTTCTTTCTTGTCTTCTTAATGACCTTTTTCTTTCTTCCTATATGATGTTCTTGATGTTATCCCACAATCCTTCTGGTGTTTGGTCATTAGTGTCTAATTCATCAAACCTGTTCTTGAGATGATCTCTAAATTCATGTGGGATATATTTAAGGTCAATTTGGCTCTTGTCGACCTGTTTTAATTTTCTTCAACTTCTGCCTGAACTTGTATATGAGCAATTGATGGTCTGTTCCACACTTGCCCCTGACCTTGTTTTGGATGATGATATGGAGCTTTTCAACCATCTCTTTCCACAGACGTAGTAAATTTGATTTCTGGGTATTCCATATGGTGAGGTTTGTGTGCATAGTCATTATTTATATTGTTTTAAAAAGGCATTTGCAATGAGGAAGTTACTGTTCTTACAGAAATTCTATCATGAGAGCTCCAGTATCATTTCTGTAACCAAGGCCCTGTTTTCCAATGTGTGATCCTTCCTCTTTGTTTCCAACTTCTGCATTTCAATCACCAGTAATTATCAATACATCTTGATTACATGTTTGGTCAACTTCAGACTGAATAAAGTGGTAGAATTCTTCAATTTTATTATCACTGGCTTCAGTGGTTGATGTGGAAATGTGAACAATAATTATCTTAACTGGTCTTCCTTGTAGACATATGAATTTTATCCTATCACAAACTGCATTGTTCTTCAAGTAGATCTTGAAATGTTCTTTCTGATGATGATTTTTGACACCATTCTTCTTCAATTTGTTATTCCTAGCATAGTAAACCATGTGACTGTCAGATTCAAAATGACCAATACCAGTCCATTTCAGCCCACTAATGCCTAAGATAGCAATGTTCATGCATTCCATTTCATTTTTGACAACTTCCAGTTTTCCTAGAGTCATACTTCATACATTTAATAATCTGATTATTAATGGATGTTTACAGGTGTTTCTCCTCATTTTGAATTGTGCTGCATCAAAAGATGAAGGTCCCAAAAACTTTACTCCATTTTT
This sequence comes from Chrysochloris asiatica, assembly GCF_000296735.1. NCBI lineage: Eukaryota > Metazoa > Chordata > Mammalia > Afrosoricida > Chrysochloridae > Chrysochloris > Chrysochloris asiatica. The sequence goes on from NW_006408536.1 coordinate 11,671,830, forward strand.
GTCATCACAGTCAAGTTTACTTTGAGGAGGCAACTCTTCTCCATTCGTGTTTTGAGTGCCTCCCAACCTGATGAGGTCATCTCTCGGCGCTATATCTGACAATATTCTGGTGCTGTTCATCATGTTTCAGTATTCAATGTTCTGATGCTGGCAGTGTTCCACTGCTGTTCATAATGTTATCAGTGACTAAATATTCAGAAATAGTCAGTCTCTCTATCTTCCTAGTCTGCCTTAGTCTGGAATCTCATCTGAAACTTGTTCACAATGGTTGATGCTTCTTGTATTTACAATGCCAGTGGCATATCTTTCAGAATCATAGCAACACAGAAGCCACTGTAGTATAACAAACTAACAGAGGAGTGGTGGGTAGGTGTTATAGATGACTTTACAAGCCTGACTATTGATTAACTGAAAGGTATCCCCAGGATTGGGTCAGTTCCAGGTTTGAAGGGTGTCTAAGGGCCGTAGTCTCAGGGGTTCCACCAGTCTCTATCAGACCCTTTGTTGTTGTTGTTGTTAAGTGCCATTAATACGATTTTGAATTTTCTTCTGTATTTTTCATCCACTCTGCCTAGGACCTTCTTTTTTGGATATCATCTAATTTTGGTCAGGTTAGTTATCTATTTCTGAAATTTTAGTGTTAATCTTTTGGATTTCTAGTTACTCTTTTTTTAATAGCTTCTAATTGCATATTTATTTTGTCATTTTGTTCTTGTATTGTTTTCTTGAACTTTTCTAGAGTTTTGTCTGGTTTGTCCTTGACCTCTTCTTTTGAATTCCTTATCACATAGTTACATTACCATTTCTTCCTAAAGGAGGATTTCTGATTCTTTATTTTGAAGCCACCTTGCCCTGCTTCTTTAGGGGATTTGATACTGTCTATTGTTTACAAACCATTAAGGTATTATTATATTTATTAATTAATACAAAATAAAGGGCTTTTACTTTGGTCCCTAGTGCTTGGGGCTGCAGGGATAGGAGGATTGTGCTCCCAACCACCAGGATTGTTGTGGGAAGAGAGGAGAAAGAAAATTAGAAGTTGTCAGAAATGAAATGGAACACATAAACATCGATATCCTAGGCATTAGTGAGTTGAAATGGACTGGCATTGGCAATTTTGAATCTGACAACCACATTGTTTACTATGCCTGGAATGACAAATTGAAGAGGGATGGTTTTGCATTCATGACAAATTGAAGAGGAATGGCACAGCATTCATCTTCAAAACTAATGTTGCAATATCTATCTTGAAATATAATGCTGTCTGTGATAGTATAATATGCATACATCTACAAAGAATACCAGTTAATACCACTATTATTCAAAATTAGGCACCAATTGCTAAAGCCAGTGATGATGAAATTGATGAATTCTACATGTTCTTTAGTCTGAAACTCATAAAAAAAAATGCAGTCAAGATGGATTGATAATTATTGGTGATTGAAATGCAAGGATTTGAAAACAAAGAGAAAGGATCAGTAGTTGGGAAATGCAGTCTTGGTGATAGAAACAATGCTGGAGATTGCATGATAGAATTTTGCAAGACCAATGACTTTTTCATTGCAAATGCCCTTTTTGAACAACATAAAAGATGACTATATTATGCTACTTTAAAGAACAACAAGGAAGCTGTGAGCCACCACATAACATGGATGAACCTTGAGAACATTATGTTGAGTGAAATTAGTCAGTCACAAAAGAAGAAATACTGCATAGGACCACTACTATAAAAGACTAAGAAAAAGGGGAGGAGGATTCTTTGCTGGTACTGGGATGTGGGGGTGGGGTGAGGGGAGGGAGGGGAAGGTGGAGCACATGGTATGGAATAGACACAGTATAGTTTGGGTTCTGGGGAGGGGGGCAATACACAAGAAGGGGAAGAAGAATGGAAGAACAAGGCAGATGGGAGAACAATTAGGCAGGTTTGCATGGGCTAAGTGGGACAGAGGTAAATAATGATGTATGCACAACCTTGGAATGACAGGACTCTGGGATACAGGGATTGAGACATGGTTTGAATGGGTAAAAGGGGAAATAATGTGAAGATTCTTGGATGTCTTTTGAATCTTGGTTTCCCTTGTGCACCATTATAAAATAGACATTTGAGGGGGAGAGATAGGAATAGCCAGGAATATCACCATAGAAAGCTTGTAAGTCTGTCTTCTGCTTGTAGCTGATTGAAATACCTAAAATGGGGCTATAACTTGCAGAGCCTCTGCATTACATAAGACCATAGGTGGAATCCTGAACCCCATCCAGAATCTTCTGAGATGGGAAATTTCCACTTGAAAGGACAAGCAGACCAGCCTGGAGTAGCTAGAAGAACAAAAGATACTTCTTGAAAAAAGACCGACAGGAAAAATAAAAAATAATAATGGCAGTCCAACTTACTACAAGAACAAGCAAGTTGCTTGCCCAGGAGACATCAAGGCAAGTGTTCAGATCCACTCAGAGCCAATTCCCTTCCAAGACTAAGACTCAAGGAGAATACACAAGCAGACATGCGCTCTGACTGGTGAACACGTTGGTCACTGATAAGGGGAAGTGAGGGAAAAACAACAATGAAGCTGCGAGCTAAGTCCTGTCATGTTCAATAGACTCCTGTGAACCTAGGTGGAGTCCTGGTTGGCCAGCAATATGGCAAGACCTGATCAAGATCCAATAGTACTGAAAGAAGAAGTCCAAACTGCACTGAAGGCATTGTGAAAGAACAATGCTCCAGGAATTGATGGAATACAAATTAAAATCTTTGAGTAAACTGAAGTAGCACTGGAAGCACTCACTCAAAAATGCAAGAAATCTGGAAGGCAGACACTGGTCAACTGATTTGAAGAGAACCAGATTTGTGCTCATTCCAAAGAGAGGTGAACTAACGGACTGTGGCAATCATCAGGCAATATCATTAATATCATATGCAAGTAAAATTTACTCAAGATAATTTAAAAACGGCTGCAACATTACATTGACAGGGAACTGTCAGAGGGTCAAGCTGGATTCAGAGGTTTAATTGATTTGCTGCTCATAGCCAATTAACATAGAGGTAACTATGTCTGTATTAGGTTTCATCAACAATGGAATATGTACATCTCAACTGCCAAAAACTAGGAAGCCTTGTACAACCAAGTTGACACAAAACCATAACTATCACACTTCTCATTCATTGTTTTTGATCAGTTTCTTCCAACCAGTATTTGATGTTTTTGATGCTTAGAGTTCCAGGATTATCTTCTGTTTCTGTTTCATTTAGTTTTTTGGGTCATTGTGCAGAGGGACAGCATTCATTTCATGCAAAAGTCAATGTCAAGAACTCTCAAAAGTCAAGAATAAGAAAACAGACAACTCATTCAAAGAAGAGGCAAAAAATCTGAAGAAAGACCTCATTAAAGAGGGTATGGATACAAAACAATATAGGCAGACCAACTGATTACTACAAGAACAAGCAAATTGCTCACCAAGGAGACATCAAGGCAACTGGTCGGGTCCCCTCAGAGCAAACCCCTTTCCAAGACGAAGACTCAATGGGAATACACACTCTGATTGGTGACCATGTTGTCACCCATAAGGGGAAGTGAGGGAAAAACAGCAATGAAGCTGCGAGCTAAACCCTACAATGTTCAATAGACTCCTGTGAATCCAGGTGGAGACCTGGTTGGCCAGCAGTGTGGCAAGACCTGGGGACTCTTGGGCCCAGAGTCAGTGACATAGCCACAGAGGACTAGAGTGGAGAGTGAAGCATCCAGCTGATAAGAAGAGAGGACATATGCACAAGAACACCCACACTTGCAGATAATACCCACTTGACCTGGCTTCAATGACTGGATGATCAGAGTTCAACCAGAAGAAGAAAGAAGAGGAAAAAAAGGATAATCTGATACAATTTGATGAACTTGACCTACACCTATGGATGCAGTAGCTCAAAAGAGGGAACAAATCTTTACAGTGAGGATCATTCCCACCCCCTCTGTACACAGAGTAGACAGGGATGGGCAACTTGGACATTGGCTACCCAAAATGGGGGCGCTTAAAAGGCAAGAAGTGACTGGCTTACAAGCTTTCAAGAGGGAATCTTAATCCAGAGGGTGTGGAGGAAGGTAGAATCTCCACTGAGTTATCAGGACTGCTTGTGAGGGTTGGAAATGTAAAGGCAGATGATTTGTAGCAAGGAGGGGAGTGATTAACTTTGCAGTCTAGGAGCGGAGGTCCCTGGGACCATCAAGGGAGAAGAGCGGTGTGTGGGACCCTACCCAGAGAAGCAGTGATGCCAGAGATGGAGACAGAGATGATAACGTGGAGAGATGGAGTGGCTGGGGACTTTGGACCCAGAGAGGGAGAGGGGCTGTGTGCTGGCAACCGAGGGGCAGGCTTGCAGGGTATATACCCTTTGGTTGATTGATGATGCATGGAGGGGATTGTAACTATGGCAATGAAATGATATACGATAGAATGAATGTATAACTAATGTTCTCCCACATAAACTATCACATAATTCACAATAAAACATTAAAAAAAAAAAACTTTCTCCACACATTAGGTATTAATCACAATAAAACTGCAAGTATAAGCTATACTGAAACAACAACAACAACAAAGTGGGTATGGTAGTGATGTGTGCTACTGAGTCGGTTCCAACTCATAGCGACCCTGTATAGGGTTTCTAAGGCTTTATAGGAGCAGAACGTCGCACCTTTCTTCCACAGAATGACTGGTAGATTCAAATGGCAGACCTTGTGATTAGCAGCACAGCTCATCATCCATGACACTACCAGGGCTCCTTAAAGAGGATATAACCACCACCATTGCCACCCCAAAACCTTCTATTTGAGTTTTACTCATACTGACCCTGTATAGGGTTTCTGAGAGTAAAATTTTGTGGAAGCAGACAGCCCCATCTTTCTACCATGGAGCAGTGGGTGGGTTTGAACCACTGACCTTGTGGTTAGTAGTGCAGTACTTATCCTACAGCACCGCCAGGACTCCTTACAAATGGTAAATAATCCCTGAGAAATGATCACAACCTAGAGGGGCCTATGGAGACTTAATAATGTAATGTAATGTAATGTGGTATCCTGGAAGGGATCTTGGAAAAGAAAAAGGGATATCGGGAGAAACTGAGGAAATAGGACTAAAATATGTACTTTCATTCACAATAATCACCAGTTTCTATTTAGTTGGTTCTGACTCATGGCAATCCTGTGCATGTCAAAGGAGAACTGTGCTCCACGGGGTTTCACTAACTGAAGTTTTGGTAGTAGACCAGGAGGCCTTTTTGTCAAGGTGCCTCTGGGTGCATCTAATCTTTTGGTTAGGAGCAAGAGAATTAACTGCACTACCCAGTGAACTCCCTTGTTAATAATAATGTATCAATATTGTTTTTTGACTGTGACAAATGTACCATACTAATGTGAAATATTAATAATGGATGTGGTGCATATAAGAATGTTTTGTGTTATCTTTTCAATAATTCTATATATCTAAAACTCTTTGAAAATTGAAAGTTTCATCTTATATATGATCATTATTGTTTTAACATTAATATAGCATGGCAAAATACTTTTTAGAGTGAATAACACCAGCAGACGGATATAGCCTAGTCCCCCATTATAATATCCATATATACAAATACATTTGTCTTACTGAGCGATATGTGTTTCAGCCCTTCTTTGATAGGTTTTGTTCATCACCTATCCCTATTGATGAGAAAATAAGCCAGCCCAACTTCCCAGACTTGTGTCAGGCCTCTGCCTATACACACATGTGCTGTAATTATTGTTACTAAATTGACAGGCAGCATGTCATCATTTGAGTTTGAAAAAGTAAAAGAGAAAGATGAAAAGCAAAACTTCAGTTTGTTTTAGCTTCCAATCGTATTGCTTTGGGTCAACTACTGTTGCAAAAAAGTATTAACTAGTATTGTTCTTCCTTTCTTATTCCTGGCTAAACTTTTGTGCTGTTAAACGGTTGAAATGCAAGCCAAAGGAAGAGGAGGAGGGCACAGAAGTTTCAGGAGAGGAAAAATCCAGAAACTGAACCAAAGCCCCTAAATAGCTAAGTTGGTGCCATTGTCATCTCTTGTTCTGACTTTTCATAAATTTCCTCTGTCTTGGCCTCAAGCTTTGCAGATGACTGGCACTTTTAAATTATGAGAATGGTTTGCCTTTCCGGCTGAGCAGAAAACAGTGCTAGCAGCTCATTGAATTCTCTCTTGGCAGCATATCGTTTTATTTCTGAATTTCACTGTGACTGTTTGCCTTGTCCCTCTGCCACCTCCTAGTCTAACATCCTAATAACAGCCTGTGACTTGTAATTTAGATTTTCAAAGCTGTATTTTTCAAACATGTCCTTTTGGTCCAAATCAAAGACACTATTTCAATGTCAGAAGGAGGGACATGCTCAGGCACATGTGGGTATAAGTGGTGTGCACAGACACACATACACACACTGAGCTCCAGGTAAGTCAGGACTCAAATGTTTTCTGTTTTTCTCTTTCCTATATTACTGAGATTCTAGTATCTTGTTCTGGAAAGGAAGTTTGGTATTTTGGTTATTTTTATTATTCGGTGACCTTAAATAGAGTCCCAACCATTTTATTTTCAAATCAATATTGAATAGTCTCCTACTTAAGATACAAATATCTTTGCAAATAAAAGACATTCTAACCTTCAGGAACATTTAAGGACAAAAGCATCTTGTATTATTGCTTAAGTCTTCATATTTTCAGCTTTAGTCATCTGTTCCATGTTCCGTGCCAATAGTGATTAAGTTAGTAAAATTTACTGTACTCAGATCATCTTCCAATATGAAGAATTATTTTACATCTTTCTTTCCTGCTACTTCTTCTCACAAGTGTTCCCACCTTTTAAATAGAAATACTGTTTACAAACACCTCCAAGAGAAAGTCTATCCTGTTAGCTGTTGAGAATTTTGGAGCTAAAAGTAACTGACTATAAGTCCAACACTTCATTTTACATATAAATTATAATTTGTAAAAACAATAACTAGCATTATTAGCAAACACAGGCCATGATCTTATTTATCCCCTTAACTGTATGACTCTGAAATTTTTAGATAATTGCAAGAAGCAAATAATAGACAGGATCCCTACTAAGCATCGAGTTACATTATTTTTAATGTATGATGATTATGTACCAAGAAATAGCAATTAGCACATTTAACAATTGCGCTGCTGTAATAATTAAATCCCTAATCTAGCTGTTCTACTGTAAAGTTTTACTTTGATTGGAAACTGCTGTTAATGATTAGAAAATAAAATTATTTAACTCTCACAAATATGCTGAAATTTATATGCACAAGTTTCACACTCCATGAACTCTATGTGCATGTATAAGCTCTTAATTTACCTTTATCCAAATAGGATTTAAAGTGGACTGCAGTGAATTCTTTCATATGCGGTTTCTAACCATAGTCTTTTAAACTCCCACCAAACAACACTTTTGCCCTGATGGGTCTGGGAAAGAGAAAGTTGCAGAAGATGTTGATAGGATTATATGATTCATTTGTGCATTATTCTTAAAACTTGAAACTCTAAAGTATATAAAATGAGCCGTCTCAGAAGTAGAAATGGAGGGATACCACTAATATCAAAGGAGAGGTGTGTGTCCTTTGGACCTAGAGCAGCAGAACCAAGATTCAGAGCACCGGACAGAGCACTGACCTTCCTGACCCTTAGAGCAATGAAATCTGAGTGTCTGGGCAAGAGGCTCCTTTGCAGCATGGAGTACCTCCAGTCACTTAATTGGGAAGCTAGATTTGCTGCCCCAGAGGGCTAGAGTAGAGCATCTTTAGACAGAGGCTTGTGGTAAAGTGATGTGCCCTGTGAGCATTTATCAGCAGCATTAAAAGAGCTTTGTAACATTGCCCAGTCAGAGAGAGGAGACTGTCCTCTTTGGAAGTTCTGTGCCCTGAATTTTTCTGATCCTGAATTGTAACCTGTTAACTTCCCTAATAAACCGATTAACTGTGAATATGGCATCTGTGCTTTTCATGGCCATTGCAATGAATTATTGAATCCAGCTGTTAGAGGAATGATTTAGTATTCGTTTTTGACATTTACACACAAAAAAAATAATAAAACAATAAATAAAGCCATTTACAAAAATTTCTGTCATAGAGTAAAAAAAATCATCAAAATAAAAATAGGAAATGAATAAAGGGTCATTGAAATAAATAAAAGGGCCATTGAAGAAATGATATTTCTCCCTGCTTTAGACCAGCACTTTTGACTCTAACATTTATAATTGCTCATTAAGAAAGGGAACACAATTTAAAGTTTCATAGAATCTATACTGAGTCGTGGTGTGGTGCTGTGGGTGAAAGCTCTGGGCTACAAGGTCGGTTTGAACTGCAAGGTTAGCAGTTCAAACCCACCAGCCACTCCTCAGAAACCCTATACAGGGTCGCTATGGGTCAGAACCAACTCGACAACACTTAACAACAACAACAGAATCTATAAAGAAAAAGGAGTCCTGGTGTGGTGCTGTAGGATAATGTGCTGGACCATAAACATCGGTTTAACCCACAAAGGCGGCGGCTCACACCTATCAGCCAACTCCTCAGAAACCCTAGACAGGTTTGCTTTGAGTTGCAACCGACTCAACAGTACTTACAACAACAAATAAAGGAAAACACAGCTACGGAAACCACTGCTCAGGAAAAGCACTATTGTAGCTGTGATTAGAGAAAAATAACACCTAATTTTCTCTCAGGAGGGTTGTTGCTCTGTAGGACAAGCACTGGACTACTAATCTGAATTACAAGATTTGTAGTTCAAGTTCACCAGTCATTCCAGGAGAGAAAGATGAGGCTTTCTATTTCCAGAACGATTTATAGCCTAAGGAACCCTATGCGGGGTCACTGTGAGTCAAAGGCACTTAACGACAACAACAATTCTTTCTCAGAAAAGTCAGAGTTTAATTATAATGACAAAAAATATCTTCATGACAAACACGGTGAAAAAGTTTCATAGAGCTATTACTTTTTTACAAAATAGTATTAGGTAGGATTCTATTGGGTGCTATGCATTCTATTCAGGCATTCAATTGTCTAGATTATTAATTAACACATTTGAGTTATGGTGTTGGAGGAGAATATTAAAAGTACCATGGACTGCCGAAAGAAGAAACCAATTTGTGTTGGACAAAGTACAGCTAGAATGTTCGTTAGAAACAAAAGAGGACCAGACTTCGTCTCTCTCACTTTAGACATATCATCAGGAGGGACCAGTCCCTGTAAAAGGACATCATGCTTAGTAAAGTGGAGGGTCGGAGATAAAGAAGAAGACCCCCAACAAGATGGATTGTTACAGCGGCAGCAGCAATTAGCTCAGAGTAACAATACTTGTGAGGTTGGCACAGGACTGGGCAGTGTTTCATTCTGTTGTGCATAGGGCTGCTATGAGTTGGTACCGATTCGATGGCACAAGCATTAGTACAGGAGTTTTGATAGTGTAGTGGGCTACGATTCGGGCTTGTAACTACAATGTCAGCAGTTCGAATCTATCAAATGCTCCATGGGAGAAAGATGAGGCTTTCTACTCCCATAAAGATTTACAGCCTCAAAAACCCTATACAGGGTTGCTATAAGTTGGAACCATCTCCATGGCACACCAGCACAACCACCAGCAGCAGCATTAGTACACCACCACTTGTCTGTCCGTTAGTTGTAATGTGGTGGCATCTGTGTTGCTGTGATTCTGGAAAGTATGCCACTGGTATTTTAAATAACAGCAGAGCCACCCATGGTGAACAGTTTTCAGCTGAGCTTCCAGACTAAGACAGGCTAGGGAGAAGGAGAGGCAAACCACTTCTGAAAGGTTACCCACTTAAAACTTTCTGGATAGTGCTGAAACATAGTCTGATATAGTGTCAGAATATGAAAATCTCAGGTTGGAAGGCACTCAGAATATGCCTGGGAAGAGCTGCCTCTTCACAGTAGAGTTGACCTTAATGATATGTACACAGCAAAGATTTCAGGAACTTCATATACTGATGAAGTATATTCAACTTCAAATGAGAAGAAAAAGTTGCAAACACCATTAATAATGGGAACATGGAATATACTAAGTATGAATCTAGGAAAATTGGAAATTATCAGAAACAAAATGGAACACATAAAGATTATTTATTATCCTAAGCCTTAGTGAGTTGAAATGGACTGGCATTGGCCATTGTGCATAGGACAATCAATCATAGAGTTTACTATGCTGGGAATGACAAATTGAAGAGGAATGGCATCACACCCATCATCAAAAAGAACATTTCAAAATCTTGAAGTACAATGCTATCTGTGGCCGGATTATGGCCATACTCCTACAAGGAAGACTAGTTAATATGGCTATTATTCTAATTTACACACCAGCTACTAATGCCAATGATGAAGAAATTTTAGAACAATTCTACGATCTTCTTCAATCTGAAATTGATAAAACATGCAACCAAATGTGTGATAACTAACGATGCTTGGAATGCAAAAGTAGGAAACAAAGAGAAAGGATCAGTGGTTGGAAAATATGGTCTTGGTGATAGAAGCAATGCTGGAGATCCCATGATAGAATTTTTTT
>NW_006408536.1:11683490-11714504 GCF_000296735.1 Chrysochloris asiatica
AGGTTGAAATTGAAGAAGATTAAAACAAGTCCATGAGAGCCAAAATATGACCTTGAATGTACCCCACCTGAATTTAGAGACCATTTCAAGAACAGATTAGACACTGATGACTGAAGACCATAAGAGCTATGGGATGACATCAAGAACAGCATACAGGAAGAAAGCAAAAGGTCATTAAAAAGACAGGAAAAAAAGAAAATACCAAAATGGATGTCAGAAGAGACTCTGAAATTCACTCTGAGTGTAGAGATGCTAAAGTAACTGATAATGAGGAAGTAAAAGAGCTGAACAGAAAATTTCAAAGGGCAGCTCAAGAAGACAAAGTCAAGTATTATAATGAAACGTGCCAAGACCTAGAGTTACAAAACCAAAATGGAGGAACAGGCTCGGCATTTCTCAAGCTGAAAGAAATAAAGAAAAAATTCAAGCCTCAGGTTGCAATATTGAAGGATTCTATTTGCAAAATATTGAATGATGCAGAAAACAACAAAAGAAGATGGAAGGAATACACAGAGTCTCTGTGCCCAAAAAGTGGTCTATGTTCAACCATTTCAAGAACAAATGGTACTGAAGGATTAAATCCAAACTGCACTGAAGTCATTGGTGAAAAACAAGGCTCCAGGAATTGATGGATTACTCCTTAGAGTCGAGGATTTGTTGTTGTTGTTAAATATCATCGAGTCGGTTCCAATCCCCAGTAACCCTGTATAGGGTTTCTGAGGAGTGGCTGGTGAGCTTGAATCACTGACCTTGAAGTTCAAACCGACTTTGCAGTCCAGGACTCCATTTTGAAACAAGGATTGTTGTTGTTGTTGTTAAGTGCCTTAAAGTCGGTTCCGACCCATAGTGACCCTGTACAGGGTTTCCGAGGGTGAAACAAGGATAGTGAGACTTTATTTCACGTACATTGGACATGTTGTCAAAAAGTACCAGTCCTTGGAGAAGGACATCACATTTGATAAAGTGAAGGTCAATGAAAAACATGAAGATCCCCAATGACATGATTGACACAGCTGCAACAGTAATGGGTTCAAACATAAGAGTATTTGTGAGAATGGTACAGTATGGGGCAGTGGTTCCTTCTGTTGCACATAGGGCCATTACCAGTCTGAACTGGACTTGATGGCACCTAATAATAATAATAACATCATTAGTACCTAGCCTGGAGTAGTATGATTTTGGAACTATGGAAAACTAGTTGTTAACTGTCACAGCAAAGAGAGATAAGCACCTCTGGCATTTAATAATCAAGGCCTGGACGTTTTTAAGTATTCTATAAAACACAGTCCCACAAAATTAAGAATTCTACTGTCCCACTAACAATAGTTGCTGTTGTTGTTAAGTGCCGGTGAGCTGATTCCAGCTCATAGAGATGCTGTATTGGGTTTTCGAGGCTTTGTGAATCTTTATGGAAGCAGAAAGTCTCATTTTTCATTAGCAGAATAGATGGTGGGCTCAAACCGCGGGTCTTGTGGTTCACTGTCCAGTGCATATCATATGGAGCCACCATGCTCCCCACCTAACAATAGTAGCCTCATTGAAAATCATGAGAGAAATGAGTGGATTCCACATCTTTTTAAGTAACCATTCTACAGATAATATTTGTCTTGGACGAGCTATAGAAAGGTATCATATGTCACCAAACTCAAAAATAAACTCCTTGGCAAGGACTCAAAGCAATTTTAAGGTTAATATCTCTAGCCATTGCATAAAGTGTTACTTAAATAACAAAGCTCTTATATAAGGAAATTTACCCATAAAAACAGAACACAATAAGATAGATTTGTTTACCTTTCCTGCTACTATAGTCACTAACCAATGTCTGAGAATAGCCATTGTGTTCCAGATTAGACTCATACATATAATTGAAGGAGCTCTGGTAGCGTAGTGGTTACGAATCGGGCTGCGAACCTTAAGATCAGCGGTTCGAAACTACCAGCTGCTCCGCGGGAGAAAGATGAGGCTTTCTACTCCCGTAAAGATTTACACCCTCGGAAACCCTATACAGGGTTGCTATGGGTCGGAACCGACTCGATGGCACATAACAACAACAACAACATATAATTGCAAAGGCACAAGTAGTTATTTTTATGATTCAACGAGTAATAGTTATTTCCAATTATTGGGTAAACCTGGAAATGTGTATTTCATAGTTGCCTTGACACCAAATCATAGGGTGATGACTCTGGTTTTCAATGATTCCTGAGATTTTGCTCATAAAATATATCTCCATTTCAAATTCCTCCATAGCAGAGCATTCTCATTTATTTCTGTAGTTTATTATTATTATCATTTTTATTACTGAATTAAAAAATTATTTTTGCTATATTATCAACATATCTCTTATGTCTTCAATTTCAGTAGAATAATATTTTGATAAATATTATAAGATAAATATTATTATTTGATAAACCAAGCTTATTCTGAGAAACTGCAACTAATTTCAAGTGATACCCACACTTACCCCTGCATGAAGGAGCTATAATATTTATCCTTTATTGTTGTTCTTAAGTGCCTTTGAGTTGGTTCCAGCTCATAGCGGTACTGTATAAGGTTTCTGAGGCTGTAAATCTTTATGGGAACAGAAAGCCTCATCTTTCTTCCAAGGAGCAGCTAGTGCACTTAAACTGCTGACTTTGTGCTTTGAAAATCCAGTGCTTATACCCTGTGGAGTCACCACACTCCCATAATTGCCCTCTTTGTTTTGTCAGTGGGTGCCCTTAAGTCAATTCTGACTCATAGCAACCTTATGGACAACGGAAGGAAACACTGGCTGGTCCTACACCAACCTCAAAACTGTCGTTAAGATTGAGCCCATTGCAGCTACCTTTAGGGCAATCTGTCTCGTTGGGGATCCTCCTCTTTTAGCTGATTCTCTACCCTACCAAATATGATGTCCTTCTCTAGGGACTGATCCCACCTGATAACATATCCAAGGTATAAGAGACCAAGTCTCACCATCCTGGTTTCTAATAAGCTTTCTGGCTGTACTTCTTCCAGCAGTCCATGTTCTTCTGGCAGTCCATGATACTTTTAACATTCTTCTCCAACACCATAACTCAATCACATCAATTCTTCTATGGTCTTATGTATTCATTGTCCAATTTAAGCATGCATATGAGGTTACTGAAAATACCATGGTTTGGGTCAGGAGCACCTTAGATTTAAATTGATATCTTTGCTCCTGAACACTTTAATGAGTTCTTGTACAGCAGATTTGCCTAATGCAATGCATCAGTTGGTTTCTTGACTGCTGCTTCCATGAGAGTTAATAGTGAATCCAAGCAAAATGAAGTCTTTGACAACTTCAATCTTTTCTCCATTTATTGTTGTTGTTGTTAAGTGCCGTTGAGTCAGTTCAGAATCATAGAGATCCTGTAGAGGGTTACTGAGGAGTGGTTGGTAAGTTTGAACCGCTGCTCTTGTGGTTCAAATAGACCTTGCAGTCCAGTGCTTATCATACAACACCACACCAGGACTCCATTTATCATGATGTTATTTTTTGGCCCAGTGGTGAGGATTTTCATTTTCTTTACACTGAGGTGCAAACCATACTGAAGGCTATGGTCTTTGATCTTCATCCCTTGGTATTTTAAGTCTGCCTGACTTTCAGTAAGCAAGGTTGTATCATCTGCATATCACAGGTTGTTATTGATATCCAATTCCAATGCCACATTCTTCTTCATATAATCCAGCTCCTTAGATTATTTGCTCAGCATACAGATTGAATAAATATAGTGAAAGAATACAACCCTGACACACATCTTCCCTGATTTCAAGCCATATACTGTCTCCTAGTTCTGTTCAAATGACTGCCTCTTGGTCTCTGTATAGGTTCCTCATGAGCACAATCAAGTGTTTTGGAATGGCCATTTTTTTGTAATGTGGAATAATTTGTCATGGTCCACACAATTAAAAGTCTTTGCATAGTCAATAAAGTACAGCCAAGATCCATCTGATCTCGTGTTCCACATCCTCATCTGAATCTGGCTTGAATTTCCCGCAGTTCCCTGTCAATGTACTGTTGCAGCTGTTTAAAAACTATCTTTAGCAAAAATTTACTTGCATATGGGATTAATAATATTGTCTGATGATTTCTGCATCCCATTGGGTCACCTCTCTTTGGAATGGACACAAACATGGATCTCTTCCAATCCAAATTTCTCAGCATAGATCAGTTTACTGAAGGATTTCAATTTGAATTCCACCATTTCGGAGAACCTCGTTCTTTGCCAATGCTTTTAGTGCACCTTGGACTTCTTCCTTCCACTGCCTCTTGATCATATGAAACTTGAACACCAATCATTTCATTTTTTATAAAGTGGCTCTGAGTAGTGCTATCATCTTCTTTTGATTATTTCTATATCATTAATATTTTGCTGATAGAATCTTTCAATATTGGAACCTGAGGTTTGAATTTTTATTTAGTTCTTTCAGCCTGAGAAATCTTGAGCATTTTCTTCCCTTTTGGTTTTCTAACTCCTGGTCTTTGCACATTTCAGTATAATATTTGACTTTGTCTTCTGGAGCTGCCCGTTGGAATGTTCTGTTCAGCTGTTTTGCCTCCTCATTTCTTCCAGTGGCTTCGTCTTCTCTAAACTAGAGATGTCAGAGTCCCTTCTGACATCTATTTTAGCCTTTTCTTTCTTCCTTTTTTTTTAGATTTAATATGAGCGTATTTATTTGTCACACATAGAAATTTCTTATTTTTGACTGGACTCCGACTTGGAGGTAGAAGCTCTCAGTGAGGACAGCCTACGCCTCTTGGCAATCTATTCCCAGCGTTTTTCTTTGGCCTCCTTCATCCTCTTGGCCAAAAGCTTGGCATATTCTGCAGCCTCTTCCTTATTTTTCTTAGTGCGTTGTTTCTTCAGAGCAATACGCCCTCGTTTGTGTTGCAGGACATGTGGAGTAACAATACGCTGAATCTTGGGCGCTTTGGTCCTGGGTTTCTTGCCTTCTTTATTCAGTGGCTTTCTCACAACATACTGGTGGACATCATCTTCTTTAGAGAGATTGAAAAGTTTGCGGATTCTGCTAGCTCTCTTGGCCCCCAGGCGACAAGGCACAGTGGTATCTGTCAGTCCTGGGATATCTTTCTCTCCTTTTTTTACAATGACCAAGTTGAAAAACACTCAAGTTGGCATCCACAATGCAATCCTGGACAGATTTGCCCTTTCTTTCTCCAGTTCTCCTTGGTCTGTAACAGGAATGCCTCTTACTCAGAAGCAGGCGGACACGGCCATGGGTCAAGATGCCCTGCTTCATGGGAAAACCCTGCTTGTCATTCCCACCACTGATGCGGACAACATAACCCTTCCACTCGTCACCCAGTGAGTCAGCAGCAACTTCTGTGGCCATTCGTTTCTCATAAAAGGTACGAAGCTTGCGTTCATCATCCACTTCAATGAGTTTTTGGCAGCCAGTGGCTGGGAAGGAGATGTTCAGCTTCATGGTGAAGCAGCCGAAGGCCTCCTTGGCATCACGAAAAAGAGCTCTTCCTGTCTTTTTAATGAACTTTTATTTTACTCCTGTGTTGCCCTGGATGTCATCCCACAGCACTCTGGTCTTCAGTCACTAGTGTCGAATGCATCGAATCTCCTCTTGAAATGGTCTCTAAATTCAGGTGGGATATATTCAGGTTCATATTTTGGCTCTCTTAGACATGTTTTGATTTTCCTTAGCTTCAGCCTGAACTTGCATATGAGCAATTGATAACCTATTCCATAGTCAGGCGCCATACCATTCTTTCTAGGCCATCCGTGTAGGATTTACAGAAGCAGACTCTGAACAATTTTCCAGTTTAGAGTCTAGTTAATTACCAGGCTCTTCAAGCAGAGACAAGGACTTTATACAATCAAAGGGGGACATGTAATGTGGATATGAAAGTCAGCAACATTTATGCTTGCATGGAATTAAACAAACCCAGCCTGGGATCTCTCCGGATGTTAGAACCCACTTTACAGCAATATCCAACAGCATTCCTCCACCACATGTCTGGTACTGAAGGAAGAAGTTCAAGGTACACTGCAAGCATTGGCAAAGAACAAGGCTCCAAGAATACAAATAGAAATCTTTCAACAAACTGCTGCAGTACTGAAGGCACTCACTCATCTATGCCAAGAAATTGCAAGACAGCTACCTGGCCAATTAATTGGAAGAGATACATATTTGTGCACATTCCAAAAAGAGGTGACACAACAGAATGTGGAAATCATTGAACAATATCAGTAATATTACATGCAAGTCAAATTTTGCTGAAGATAATTCAAAAACAGCTGCACCAGTACATTGACAGGGAACTTCTAGAGGTTCAAGCCAGTTTCTGATGAGGATGTGGAGTGAGGGAAATCATTACCCACATGAAATGTATCTTGGCTAATATCAGAGAATGCTAGTGTTTTATTGACTATGCAAAGGCTTGCGAGTGTGTGGATCATGACAAAGTATGGATAACATTGCTAAGAATGGGCATTCCAGAACACTTGATTGTGCTCATAAGGAACCTATACATAGACCAAGTGTTGTCTAAACAGAACAAGGAACATCAGGAAAGGCGTGTGTCTGAGTTGTATTATTTCATATTTATTCAATCTGTATGATGAGCAAATCATCTGAGAAGCTGGATTATATGAAGAATGTGACATCAGGATTGGAGGTATTAACCTGTGATATGCAGATAATACAATCTTTCTTGCTGAACTTAAAATACTTATTGATGAAAATACTTATTGATGAAGATCGAAGACCACAGCCTTCAACATAAAGAAAACAAAAATCCTCACAAATGGACCAATAAATAACATCATGATAAATGGAGAAAAGATTAAAGCTGTCCAAGACTTCATTTTGCTTGGATCCACTATACTCATGGAAGCAGCAGTCAAGAAACCTACTGGTGTGTTGTATTAGGCAAATCTTTAAAGTGCTCTCGAGCAATGATGCCAGTTTGAGGACTAAGGTGCACCTGACTCAAGCCATGGTATTTTCAGTAGCCTCATATGCTGTCAGTGAAAAAGTGTAAGTCACTCAACAAGATGGATTAGCACAGTGACATCAATAATGCGCTGGAGCGTAACAATAATTGTGAGGGTGTTGCATGACTGGGCCGTGTTTAGTTCTGTTGCTCATAGAGTCTCAATGAGTCAGAACTGACTCAACAACACCTAACAACAACAGCATTCCTACTTTATCTGTCTTCTGCTCAACGTCTTAGTGCTTACTATTTACTGTCACTAAGTACAAGACCAGAATGTTTCAACATTTTGAAAAATACAAATTGAGATCATCAAAAATGAAGTTGTTCTGTTGGAGTAAATCAGAGACTTCAGATCCCTGTCTGCTCAACCTCCTTCTTACTATTACTGCCTCCAGTGCCATCTCAGGTGAACCCCACCTAACACCCTTCCATGAAAACACAATTTGCAAGCTAGTCTTCTAGAACTTTCTTGTATGAATTTGGTATTGTCTCTTAACCTGTAATGATGGTTCTAAATATGTCTGTGCTTTTATTGTATCATAATAACCTGGGAAGTATTTGTTTATGTATTTATGAACCCTCCTCTGTAGATTATGATCTACAGATTTGAAATGTTGTAGTTTGTTGTGTGCCAACAAGTAGAACTGCCGCATAGGTTTTTCATGGCTGTAAGCCTTATGGGTATAGCGTAGTACTTATGAATTGGGCTGCGAACCTCAGGGTCAGCAGTTCGAAACTACCAGCTGTTCCGCGAGAGAAAGATAAGGCTTTCTGCTCCTGTAAAGATTTACAGCCTTGGAAACCCTATACAGGGTCGCTATGAGTCGGAACTGACTCCACGACACATAACAACAACAATCCTTATGGAAGGCGCTCTGGTAGCATAGTGGTTACGAACTGGGCTGCTAATCTCACGGTCAGCAGTTCAAAACTACCAGCTGTTCCACGGGAGAAAGATGAGGCTTTCTGCTCCCGTAAAGATTTACAGCCTTGGAAACCCTGTACAGGGTCGCTATGGGTCGGAACCGACTCCACAGCACATAACAACAACAACAATCCTTATGAAGTCCTGGTGTTGTGCTGTAGGATAAGTGCAGGACTGCTGATTGGCAGTTCAAACCCACCAGCCGCTCATCAGAAACTCTATATAGGGTCACTATGAGTTGTAACAGACTCGACAGCACTTAACAACAACAATTTTATGGAAGCAGATAACAAGATCTTTCTCCTTGGAAGTAGCTGGTGTGTTCAAACTGCTGACCTTTTGGTTAGCAGCTGAATGCTTAACCGTTGCGCCACCTAGGCTACCTAGATTTGAGACAGGGTTCATTAATCTCTGCTTTTAGCAAACTTTCCAGATGACTCAGATGAACAGGCAAGTTTCCAATGCACTGAAACAAAGTTTACAGGTGATATTGTTAAAACCCCCAGAGACTGAAACATCACCATTGCCTCACTGACTTTCTTTATGATGCGTTGACTTAATGCTTTATCTGACAAATTCCCAAGTGACTTTTCAGCCTTATTGCTGCAATTTACTTGGAAGCCAAGTTATATGCTATCTAAGCAGCAAATGTGATTCCATGTAGCCCCCTACTCTATTTTCAAAGAGTTTCTTTTCTATGTGTGATTTTTTCCATTTTATTCTATAGGTAATATACAAGGGGGCTTCAAAAAGTTTGAGGAAAATTTGAGTGAAAATATAATTCAATTTTCCCATGAACTTTGGAAGCCCTCTTGTATATGTATTTTGCACTGATATAAAAGGTTTATTCCTTTATAAATACCTGTAGGAGGATAACATTTTTGTTAAAGTGAAGATGAACACAAGAAAGTTTTGTATATGAAATAATGCTGATGAGCTTTTCTGAAGCTTCTTTTCAATATATTTTTTTCCCAAGAGGTTACAGTTTGAAGCAGGCTTTGAAGTAAATGAACCCATTAATCAGGTACTAAAATGCTGCTGCAGCACTTTAAAACTATATCAATGAAAGTGTATTCTGGGAACCTTTTGCCAAAAATGTCCAACTTGATAGATAGGTTTGTATATGCATATATCTTGTGTTCCCATAGTGCTGTTGTGTTCCTGAATATAGGCAATATTTAACATTTATATGGCAGAAGAGGGGAAAATAACACCCCCACAAACATTCCATCTTTAAATGAATGGCCAGATGGTAAACAAAGCATACCACAATGAAAGGAGACACATTTCATCTGGGTAGGCCTCGGTCACAATAATCAAGTAAGTGGATTGTATTTGGCCACTGCTTTTGGTTCTCATATCACCCCACTAGTCTTTTCCTGCCCCATGACTCATAAGTACTCATCCCATCAAAGGAAGCCTCCTCGGCTCATTGCCCTCACTGCCTAGAAGCTTTCCATAACCACCATCTCTAAGATCACAACCCTCTGTCCTAGCATTGCTGTTGGAACAAGCTGTTCTATTTTCTTCATAGTAAATATCAGCGTTTGTTTATTTATGGCCTCCTTTACTGGAATACAAACTATAGTTTGTATTCTTATTTGTTCTTTCAATATAACCAGTCAAGCCTGGCATACAATTGGCACTCAAGAAATACTTGTTAGACTCAATAGAAGCAGTCCAGTGTGCTGAAAATCTATTTTCCAAATATCTAGCTTTCCAACTGGCCAAGTAGAAGTTGATTTGTTACTTGGAACTTTGAGTTTGAAAATCCTAAAAAATGGTAAAAGAGGTATAAAAGAGAAAATAGCATGAAAGAGGATCTAATGGACCTCAATATAAACTGAGAAGTTCTACTTAAACTTCTCAAATGTTGCATAATGAAAAAATACACTTTTCTTATTATTAAATGTATTTACAAAACTACCAATGTACCATGAATCTTAGTTTTCAACAAATTGAATATCCTTTAAAATACAGCTATGAAGACAGAATGAAAACAAGTCAAGAAAAACTTTCCAGAAACACTGCAAAGCTTTTAACACCATTCCATTTGATTGAATGCAGACTTTAGATATAATGTGAGGAAGTAACTTGTTGGTAAATTAGGCTAATTGTTGTTTTTGTTTTTTTTTCAATGCTATCATTCACCAATTGAACTTGGTAATCAAATGATTTTAGCACATTCACTGGAATCTTATTTTGAACCTAGAATATATTTATTACTCCCACCATAACAATTGAAGAACCTAAGGTCTATTAGCTTGCTCAAGGAAAGCTAGGTAGTAAGTGGTAGTGTTGGCCATCAGATTTGTTGGTTTTTTGTTTTTCAAAATTTGGAGTCTGACTAATGACTTATGCAAACCACAGCTTCCACTACCCCGAGACCAGAAGAACTAGATGGTGCCCAACTACCACCAATGACTACTCTGATCAGAATCAAATAGAAAGTTCTGGACAGAGAGGAAGAAAAAAAAAGTAGAACAAAATTCAAAATCATAAAAAAGACCAGACTTACTGGTATGATAGACACTGGTTGTTGTTGTCATGTGCCGTGGAGTCGGTTTCAACTCATAGCGACCCTGCAGAGGGTTTCGGGGGCTGTAAATCTTTACAGGAGCAGAAAGCTTCATCTTTCTCCCATGATAGAGACTGGTGGGACCCCCAAAAATTATGGCCCTTAGATACCCTTCAAGACTAAAACTGAACCCATCTTCAGGGATCAACTATCAGCAAAATAATAGACTCAATGGCACTTAACAACAACAACAACATAATAATAAAGTGAATATTAAGCTTATAAAGTGAATATGAAGACAGGCCTATAAAACAGAGAATACCAAAAAATATGTTTACCTATGCTTTATTGAGTACACAAAGGCTTTCAATTGTGTGGATCATGATAATCTATGGGCAACACTGCAAAGAATGAGTATTCTGGAACACTTAATTGTGCTCATGAGGAACATGTACATAGACCACGAGGCTGTTGTTCGAACAGAACAAGGGGGGCACTGAATGGTTTAAAGTCATGAAAGGTGTGTACCAGCATTGTATTCTTTCATCATGCTTATTCAACCTGTATACTGAGCAAGTAATCTGAGAAGCTGGGTTATATGAAGAAAAACATGGCATCAAGATTGGAGGAAGACTCATTAACAACCTGCGAAATGCAGATGATACAACCTTGCTTGCTGAAAGTGAAGAGGACTTAAAATACTTACTGATGAAGATCAAAGCCCACAGCCTTCAGTATGAGCTGCATCTCAGTGTGAAGAAAACAAAAATCCTCACAATTGGGCCAATAAATAGCATCCATATAAATGGAGAAGAGTTTGAAGTTATCAAAGACTTCATTTTGCTTGATCAACCATCAATACTCATGGAAGCAGCAGTCAAGAAATCTAATGACATATTGCATTAGGCAAATCTATTGCACAAGCCCTCTTTAAAGTATTGAAGATGAAAGGTAACAGTTTTAGGAATAAGGTGCATCTGATCCAAGCCATGGTATTTTCAGTAACCTCATATACACGTGAAAGTTGGACCATAAATAAGGAAGATTGTAGAAGAATTGATGCATTTGAGTTATGGTGTTGTAGGAGAATATTACAAGTACCATGAACTGCCAAAAGAACAAACAGGTCTGTGTTGAAAGAAGTACAACTAGAGTGCTCCTTGGACAAACTTCAGACATATTATCATGAGGAACCTGTCCCTGAAGAAGGACAATCTGTTTGGTAAAGTAAAAGGTCAGAGAAAAAAAGGAAGACCTCCCCCCTTTCCCCCCCACAAGATGAATTGGCACAGTGGCAGCAGCAATGGGCTCAGGCGTAGCAAAGATTGTGAGGTTTGGCCTAGTGTTTCATTCTGTTGTGCAAAAGGTTGCTATGAGTCAGTACCAATTTGATGGCACGTAACAACAACAACAATAAAGTGAATAACACCAGGGTAGTACTCCTCAGTACAATCAACTATACAATATCATAAGGGCAACATTGGCCCAAAAACAAAGCTCAGAAGACAGGAAGAGGCAAGAAAGGACAAATGAGGAAAACAGGGAGGAAGTGAGAAGAATGCTGTTATCTTGAGAGGATTGTAGCCAACGGCAAGAAGCAAAATGCATGTAAATTGTTGAAGAAAAAACGAATTTACTCTATAAACTTCTACCCAAACTACAATAAAAAGTAAAATGACAAAATCTGGAATCTGAGTCACAAGATTAAGTTGAACTGACTGCTCAGAAGAACCTGGACAGTTATAATGAATTGAATTGTGTCCCCCCAAAATATGTATAACTTAGCTGGGCCATGATTCTCAGTGGCCTGACAGTTATGCTGTTGGTGTTGTTAGGTACTCTCACGTTGGCACATACTCTTAGCAACCTTACACACAACAGAATGAAACACTGCCCGGTCCTGCACCAATCTCACAATCGTTGCTACATTAAGCCCATTGCTGTCTTGTGCAGCAGATTTGCCTAATGCAATACATTGTTTGATTTCTCTACTGCTGCTTATGTAAGTGTTGAGGTTGATCCGAGCAAAATGAAGTCTTTCACAACTTCAATCTTTTCTCCATTTATATGGATGCTATTTATTGGTCCAGTTGTGAGGATTTTTGTTTTCTTTACACTGAGGTGCAATCCATACCAAAGGCTGTGGGCTTTGATCTTCATCAGTAAGTATTTAAAGTCCACTTCGCGTTCAGCAAGCAAGGTTGTATCATCTGCATATCACAGGTTGTTAATAAGTCTTCCTCCAATCCTGATGCCACGTGTTTATTCATCTAATCCAGCTTCTCGTATTATTTGCTCAGCATACATATTGAATAATATGGTGAAGAATACAACGCTGGCACACACCTTTCCTAATTTTACACCATTCGATGTCCCCTTGTTATGGTCAAACAATGTCTTTTGGTGTATGTACAGGTTTCTCATGAGCACAATTAAGTGTTCCAGAATACTCCTTCTCTTCAACGTTGTCCATAGCTTGTCATGATCCACACAATCAAAAGCCTTTGCATAAGACCTGGGGACTCTTGGGCCCACAGTCAGTGACACAGCCACAGAGGACTAGGGTGGAGAGCACTTGCAGATAATACCCTCTTGACCTGGCTTCAATGACTGGATGATCAGAGTTCAACCAGAAGAAGAAAGAAGAGGAAAAAAAGCATAACCAACTTGACCTACACCTGTGGATACAGTACCTCAAAAGAGGAAACAAATCCTTACAACAAGAATCATTCCCACCCCCTCCACACACAGAGTAGACAGGGATGGGCTACCCAAAATGGGCGGGGGTCTACAAAGGCAAGAAGTGACTGGCTTATAAGCTTTCAAGAGGGAACCTAGATCAAGAGGGACTGGAGGAAGGTAGAATCTCCAGTGAGTAGTATCTAACCTGTCTAGGCAGGGCTGATGAAATGAAATGCATATAGGTCTCTTGTGATACAATAGTGAATAATTGTTATCAGGACTGATTGTGAGGGTCGGAAATGTAAAGGTAGATGTTTTATAGCAAGGAGGGGAGTGATTAACTTTCCAGTCTAGGAGAGGAGATCCCTAGGACCTTCAAGGGAGAAGAGCAGAGAGCGGGACCCTACCCAGAGAAGCAGTGATGCCTGAGATGGAGGCAGAGACAATGACGTGGAGCGATGGAGCAGCTGGAGACTTTAGATCCAGAGAGGGAGAGCGACTGTGTGCTGAAGACCTGGGGGGTACTTGGGAAGGATTGCATGGAGGGGATTGTAACCATGGCAATGAGACAATATACGATAGAATGAATGTAAATCTAATGTTCTCCCATGTAAACTATCACATAATTCACAATAAAACATTAAAAAAAAAAAGCCTTTGCATAGTCAATAAAGCACAGGCAATCAACTTTCTGTTATTCTTTGCTTTTAGCCAAGATTCATCTTACATCAGCAATGATATCCCTCATTCCATGTCCCCATGTGAGTCCAGCCTGAATGAACCTCTTGCAGCTCCATGCCAATGTACTGCTGCAGCTGTTTTTCAATAATCTGGAGCAAAATTTAATTAGAATGCAATAATAATGATATTTATCCGATGACTTCTGCATACTTGTGTTTATTTCTGATTTGTTATTCATAGTTTGTTATTATCCACACATTCGAATGCCTTTACATAGTCAATAAAGCACAAGTAAACAACTTTCTTGTATTCTTTACTTTAAATGGAGATCCATCTGACATCAGCAAACATATACCTAGTTCCAAGTCCTCTTCTCAATCCGGCTGGAATTTCTGGCAGTTCCCTGTCAATGTTCCATTACAACCATTTTTAAACTACCTTCAGAAAATTTTTTCTTGTGTACAATATTAATGATATTGTTCAATGAGTTCTGTATTTCACTGGATCACCGTTATTTAGAACGAGCACAAATATGGATATCTTGCAATCAGTTGACGAGGTAACTGACTTCCAAATTTATTAGCATAAATGAGTGAGTGCCTCCAATGCTTCATTAGTTTCTTGAAAGATTTCAATTTATATTCTGTCAATTCCTGGAACCTCTTTCTTTTTTCTTTTTTTTGCCAGTGCCTTCACTTTGGTACAGTGACTATATTTCTTCTGTCTTCTTTTGATGCTTTCTGCATAATTCAATATTTTGCCAATAGAATACTTCACACTGTTGCAACCTGATGCTTGGATTTTTTTTTTCCCCACTTGAGAAATGCTAAGCATATTCTTCAGCTTGAGAAATGCTGAGCATATTCTTCCCTTTTGATTCTCTAACTCTAGGCCTTTGTGCACTTCTTAATAATATTTGATTTTGTCTTCTTGAGTTACCCTTTGAAATTTTCTGATCAACTCTTCTATTTCCTCATTTCTACTAGTTGATTTAGATTCTTTACACTCAAGAGTAAGTTTCAGAATGTATTTTGACATTCACTTTGGTCTTTTTTATTATTCTTGTCTTTTTATGACCTTTTGCTTTCTTCATATATGAAGAAATGTCTTTTGTAATTAGTGTCTAATGCATCAAATCTGTTCTTGAGATGGTTTCTAAACTCAGGTGGGATATATTCAAAGAAATATTTTTACTTTTGTGGATATGTTTTAATTTTCTTCAGTTATACATGAAATTTTGAACAATTTACCTACATATGAGCTATTGATGGTTTGTCTCACTTTCTGTCTCTAACCTTGGTTTGGCTAATGATGTTGAGCTTCTCTGTATTCCATTGAGAGGTCCAAGTGTATAGTTGGCTTTTATGTTGTTTAAAAAATCTATTTGCAATGAATAACTGGTTGGGCTTGCAAAACTCTATCCTGTAAACTCTAACATCATTTCCATCATCCAGGCCATATTTTCCAACTACTGATCCTTGCTCTTTGCTTCCAACTTTTGCATTTCAATCACCAGTAATTATCAATGCACCTTGATTGCAATTTTTTATCAATTTTAGACTGAAGAAGTTGACAAAATTCTTCAATTTCATCATTACTCGTTTTAGTGTTTGGTGCATAAATTTGAATAATAGTGGTGTTAACTGGTATTCCTTGTAGACACATGGATATTATCCTATCACAGACAACATAGTACTTCAAGATAGATTTTGAAATGTTCTTTTTTTTCTAAAGCTTTCATTGTGAATTGAGTGATAGTTTACATGGGAGAGCATCGGTTTTGCACTCAACCAATGGTATTTTGTTTCATTACAATGATTACAATCCCCTCCATGCATCATCAGTTAATAGTATTTGCTTCTAGTCTCTGTTTTTGTTTTTTTAATTGTTGTTCTTTTTATGTACACAAAAACATCCAGGAAAATATAATCATTTAAACAACCAAAGTGCACATTCTGCAAGCCTGTCTCCTGGCCACCAGCACACAGCCTTTCTCTTTCCATGAATTTAGAGTCCTCAGCTGTTCAATCTCTCCATGTCTTCACCTCTGTCTCCACCTCTGGTATTGCTGCTTCTCTGGTTAGGGTCCCATGTTCCACTCATGCTCTTCTTTTGTGATGGTCCTAGGGTTCTCTGTTCCTGGAATACAAGATTAACTACTCCCTCCTTTATGTTACAAAACTTCTACCTTTACATTTGTGATGATCACAATTAGTCATGATAACAATTACTCACTATTGAATCAAATGAATCCTATACCCATTTCCTTTCACCAGGCCCATCTAGACAAGATGAAAACTATTCAGTGGGGATTCTACCTTCCCCCATACACTCTGAATTGAAGCTCCCTCTTGAAAACTTGTAAGCCAGCCACTTCGTGCCTTTATAGCCCCTCTCCTCCTATTTTAGGTAGCCAATGTCTAAGTTACCCATCCCTATTAACCCTGTATACTGAGGGGATAGGCTTGATCCTTGATGCAATGATTCCTTCCCTCTCAGTTGGCATTTTGAGCTACAACATCCATAAGTATAGGTCAAGTTCATAAAATTGTATCAATTTACACTTGCTTCCTTTATCAAATTTCTTTATCTTCCTTTAGTCGAGCTCTGGTCATCAAGCCACTGTAGCTGGGTCAAATTGGTAGACTATCTGCATATTTGGACGTTCTTATGCATCTTCATGCACTTTATATTAGCTGGACACTTCACTCTCAGTTCAGCCCTCCATGGCTAGATGAATGTCCATGGACGCAGGAGTTCCCAAGTCTCCCCAAACTTTGGACCAATTAGCCATTTCTCTTCTCTCTCTCATCTCAAGGTTGACAAGAGTCTTTGGAATGTGGTCAACTCAGCCCATATCTTCATTATTGACTTTCCCCCACTTCCACTCGCATGTAGACCAACACAGTCGCCAGTGAACTTACATGCCTGCTTGTGTGTTCCCTCTTGGTTTCAGTCTTGGAGGCAGTTTGTCTTGAAGGGACTTGATTGCTTACCTTGACGGCTTCCTGGCAAACAGTTTGCTTGTTCTTGTAATAGCCAAACTGACTGCCATTTTTGCTCTTTTGTTTTTTCCTGCTGCTTGAGGAAGATGTAGTGCCGTTCCTCTTTAATCTGGCATGTCCTGCATGGTAAACCATATGATTTTCTTATTCAAAATGACCAGTTCCAGTCTATCTCAACTCATAAAGAAGTAAAATATTGATATTTATGCATTCCATTTCATTTTTTACAACTTCTAATTTTCCTAGATTTATACTTTGTACATTCCATGTTCTGATTATTAATGGATATTTTCAGCTGATTCTGCTCATTTTGAGTTGTGTCCCATCAGCAAATGAAGGTCCCAAAAGCTTTGCTCCATGCACATCATTATGGTCAACTGTACCATATGCCAGCTCTTCCCCAGTTCTATTTTGAGTGCTTTCCAACCCGAGGGTCTCATCTCCCGGCACTCTATCTGACACTGTTCTGCTGCTGTTCAGAAGTGGTCTGTCTGTCTTTCTACCTAGTCTGTCTTAGTCTGGAAGCTCTGCTGAAACCTGTCCACCATGGGTAGCCTTGCTGATATTTCAAATACCAATGGCATAGCTTCCAGTATCACAGTAATGCAGAAACTACCACAGCATGACAAACTGACAGACAAGTGAGGGAGCTGGCGCACTAAGTAAATGAAGAAAGAGCAGAGCAAGATTAGAAAGTGAATGTGTACTCCCATTACTCTATCAGCAACTAACCCACTGAAAAAATGAATGATAGCAATTACAGACTGAGATGTCAGAACTCTGGATGGCAGCTGTGGCGTTAGAGGGTCACGGTGTAGGCGTAAGGAGGAGTGGCGATGGCACAGAATCTGTAAATACGAGAAGCTACATGAATCCCAATTAGAAGAGACTCAAAATATTAACTACATGCCAGATGCTAATAAAATTTTTAAAAAGTAAAGGCAAAAAGAGAATTATGAAAGCAACAAGAAAAAAATGCAATGTAACATACCAAGAGTCTTTCTTAAGAATCAGTATGGATTTTTCTCCAGAAACTGTAGAGACCAGAAGACAGTGAAGTGTCATATATAAAATACCAAACAAAAACAATTGCCAACCAATAATTTTTTTACCTCGTAGTCATTCAAACTGAAGGGGGAAAATTAAGACATTCCCAAACAAACAGAAGCTCTGAGACTTTGCCACTACCAGAACAGCTTTGAAGTATTACCCAAGGGAGTATTCCAAATGGAAAGACTCAAAAGCACTAAATAAATACTCATATTTAAATATGAGAAATAGTAAATGAAAATAAGAACGAGCAAGAAATCTCCACAAAAATGCAACACAGGTAATCGTGAGTATCAAATGTCTGATATTTACAGAGAATAGACTCAATAATTAAATCCCACAAACAATACTACAAATTGGTAAGAAATTAGCATAAATTAAACTTATCAAAGATAGGTTTATACTGATGCTAATGGAGACACAGCAACAGAAATGGGAAAGGGAGCATATCAGGAAAAGATGTATTATGTTAAAGTTGTATAAGGGTGCTTCAAAAAGTTCGTGAAAAAAATGAATTAAAAGATGATTTGATTTTTGCATGCACATTTTGAAGCCCCTTGTATGCTAACTCTTGTTCAGATGTTGAACTTTGTTGCAATTGTAAGTTGTGTAAAGTAATAAATGTGATGTTGGTGGTGATATTAATTGCCATCAAATCTGTCCCAACTCATTTTGACTCTGTATAGGGTTTCCAAAGAGCGGCTGGTGGATTTGAGGCACTGACCTTTCAGTTCAAACTGACCCTGTGGTCCATAACTCCTAAAAAATCACATAGAAGAAAACATTGAGAAGAAAAGAAAGAAGGAATCAAAAAAGTTCAGCACAATAAAATAGCCAAATATAAGCAAAAACAGAAAAATCAGAATTTTCAAAAGAAGATATGAAACACTCAAAAAACAAATAGCAAAATAAGTGAGGCAGACACTTCATTTTCAGTAATAACCTTACATATAAATGATTTGAACACCTTCATGCCAAAGGCAGAGAGTGTCGAAAAGGATTAAAAAAAGAGATTCATCATTTTGCTGTCTACAAGAAATATACCTTAACTATAAGGACACAAACAGACTGAAAATAAAAGGAAGGGCAAAACTAGTTCATGTAACCAGTAAACGAAAAAGATCAGGTGTGGCCATGCATATAAAATACTTCAAATCAAAATTTATTAAATCTATTACAAGAGACAAAGAAGAACATTGTTGTTGTTAAGTGCCATTGAGTTGATTCCAACTCTTAGTGACTGACTCAAGCATGGCAACAGTAGTGAAATTGGCCCAGGATCGGGCATAAGGTCACTATGGGTCGGTACTGACTCAATGGCACCTAACAACAACATAGGGTTGGTAAGGAGCACTCTGGTGAACTTGAACCATGGACTTTGCAGTTCAAACTAACTTTGCAATCCAGTGCATTAACCCACAGTGCCACACCAGGATTCCAAAGGATATTACATAATAATAAAAGGATCAATACAGCAAAAACGTATAAAAATTACACAAAGGAGTTTCAAAGAATTTGTGAAAAAAAATTAATTAAAAGACAATGTGCCTTTTTATGAAGATGGCGCTGAAAGCAAAGCAGGAAGCCCCTGCCCCTCCCAAAGCTGAAGCCAAAGCAAAGGCGTTGAAGTCCAAGAAGGCAGCGCTGAAAGGTGTCCAAAGGCAAAAAAAAAAAAAAAAAAAGATCCGCAAGTCACCCACCTTCTGGAGGCCCAAGATGCTGAGGCTCCAGAGGCAACCCAAACATCCTCAGAAGAGCTCCCCTAGGAGAAACAAGCTTGACCACTATGCCATCATCAAGTTCCCTCTGACTACTGAGTCAATCATTAGGAAGATTGAAGATAATAACACACTTGTGTTCATTTTGGATGTCAAAGCCAACAAGCGCCAAATCAAACAGGCTGTGAAGAAGCTCTATGACATTGACATAGCCAAGGTCAACACCTTCATCATGGAGAAAAGAGGCGTATGTTCGACTGGCTCCTGACTATGATGCTTTGGATGTTGCCAACAAAATTGGGATCATCTAAACTGAGTCCAGCTGGCTAATTCTAACTATAATTTTTTTCAATACATTAAGAAAAAAAAAAAGATAATGTACTTTTCCACAAACCTTTTGAAGCCCCTCATAAAGAAATATGTACCTATTAGCAATATCCAAAATACATGAAACAAATATTGACTAATATAAAAAGAGAAATAGGTCAACTCTACAATAATAGTAGGGGACTTCAACACAGCACATTCAATTATAGACAGAACATCTAAAAAGAAGATCACTAAGGACACTAGGAACTTAAATAAAGCCATAAACCAATTGGACCTAACATTCATTGATAGAACACTCTACCTAGCACCAGAACAATACATATTCTTCTCCAGTACGCATGGATGATTTTCCAGAATAGACCATATGCTAGGACACAAAAAAAGCTCAACAATTTTTAAATTGTTACATACAATTGTACAAAGCATACAAAGTATCTTCTCTGACCATACAAATATGAAGCTAGAAATCGATCACAGGAAAAATATATAAAGACATGAAAACAAAATAATACACCATTGAAAAACTATTGGATCATACAAGAAATCAAAAGTGAAATTAAAATTTCCTAGAATCAAATAAAATTAAAATACTACATATCAAATCTTTGAGATCCAGCAAAAGCAGTACTCAGAGAAAATGTCATACAAATAAATAACTACGTTAAAAAAGAAGATTCCAAATCAGTAATTTAAGCCAACTTTAACAAATAGAAAAGAAAGAGCAGAAGAAGCTAAAAGCTACCAGAAAAAGGAAATAATAAAGATCATAACAGAAATAAACAAAATAGAAAAATATACGAAGGTGAGTTTAAAATGATCCACACTCCGGTTATATTAAAAAACACATCCACAGCCACAACTGATGATTGAGCATGTACATGAAATGATTCTGTCGAATAGACCAGTGACAGTGGATTATGTGGCAAATCATTTGCAAATCAGCCATGGCTCTGCCTATGAAATAATCCATGACTGACTTGGGTTTCAAAAAGTTTGTGCAACATGGGTACCCAAACAACTTACAAAACAGCAAAAACAGAAGTGGTTGGATATCTGCAAACAAAATTTGGACCAATACTCAAAGGAAGGTAAAAATTTCATTTAAAAGATCATTACTGGTGACAAGAGGTGGATTACTATCACTATGAGCATGAGAGTAAATGACAGACTATGTAATGGAAACATCCTCAATTGCCAGCCAAGAAAAAGTTGAAAAGTCAACCATCAGGTGGAAAATTCATGCTTACAGTTTTCTGGGATTCTGAAGGGCCAGTATTGGAACACTATCAGGAAAAAAGTTCAACTCTCAACAGTGATCATTACAAAGAAATGCTCACTGAAGAGCTGAAACCTAGACTTCAGATTAAATGCAGAGGATTGCTATCCAAGGGTGTTGTAAACTTGCATGACAATGCATGTCCACATACCTCTGCCCACACTGTTGACACTCTGAAAAAAACTTCATTTTAAGATGTTTAAATCATCCTCCCTAAAGTCCTGATCTTGCTCCATTGGACTTTCACCTGTTCGGTCCCCTGAAAGCAGCCATTGGAGGATAAAGATTCACCTCTGATGAAGAAGTGAAACCAGTGGTGCATTCATGGCTCAAAGCTCAGCCTCAAACATTTTTTTAATAAGGGAGTATGAACGTTTGTTGATGGATAGAGTGTATTGAAAAGCAAGGAGATTATGTCAAAAAATGATGTATTTGCCTTTTCTAAAAGCTGATTAAAATAAATTCTATGGCCAGAGTACAGATAATTTTTTACTCACCTGGGTAGAATCAACAACAGTAGTAGTTGTTTGTTCAAAAGGATCGGTGAAATAGGCAAACCACTGGCAAGATTGGCAAAAGTATATATGTGTGTGTGTGTATACATATATATTTATATACAGAAGACATAAATAACCAAATTAAGAAATGAAATTGATGACATTACAGCTGATCCAACAAAGATTAAAAAAAGATCATGAAGAATTCTCTTATTCTATTCTAAGGAGTTCTGGAAGCGTAGTGGTTACGAATCGGGCTGCGAACCTTAAGGACAACAGTTCGAAACTACTAGCCGCTCCGTGGGAGAAAGATGAGGCATTCTGCTCCCGTAAAGATTTACAGCCTCGGAAACCCTGTACAGAGTCGCTCTGGGTCGGAACCAACTCAATGGCACTTAACAACAACAACATTCTAACAACTGCCTCTTGGTCTATGTACAGGTTCCTCATGAGCACAATTAAGTGTTCTGAAATTTCTATTCTTGGTAATGTCATCCATAAGTTGTTATGATCCAAAGTCGAGTGCATTTGTATGGCTAATAAAACACAAGTAAAAAAAAAAAATCTGCTGATTTTTGCTTTCTGTTAAGATCCATGGGATGTCAACAATTATATCCCTAATTCTGAATTTGGTTTGAATTTCTGGCAATGTATTTCTACAATCATCTTGTTTTTTTTAAATTATCTTCAGCAAAATTTTATTTGCTTAGTTATTAATGAGAGCGGGGTAGTTCTATAGGATAAGCACTTGACTTTGAACCACAAGTTCAATGGTTTGAAGCCACCAGCTGATCCATGGAAGAAACATGAGACTCTGTTCCCACAAAGATTTACAGAATCAGAAATCCTATACAGAGTCACTGTGAGTTGGAACAGACTCTACGGTCCTTAACAATAACAACAAATGATATTAATAATACTGTTCGATAATGACCACATTCTGTAAACTCATATTTCATTGCAATGGGTACAAATATGGGTCTTTTACAGTCAATTGGCAACATGGCTATGTTCTGAATTTCTTGGCATAGACAAGTGAACCCCTCCAGCACTGCTTGTGTTTGTTGACACATTTCAGTTTGAATTCCGTCAGTTCCTGGAGCCTTGTTTTTCATTAATGCTTTCAGCACAGCTTGGACTTTTTTTTTCAATACCACCAGTTCTTGCTCATATGCTACCTCCTGAAATGGTTGAATGTTGACCCTTCTTTTGTTACAATGATTCCCTGTTTTCCTTCCATCTTCTTTTGATGCTTCCTGCATTATTCAGTATTTTGCCCATAAAATCCTTCATTACAGCAAGTTGAGACTTGAATTTATTTCTTCGATTCTTTCAGCTTAAGAAATGCTGAGCGTGCTCTTGATTTTTGGCTTTGTAACTCCAGGTCTTTGCACATTTCATTCTAATACTTGACTTTGTCTTCTCGAGCTGCCCTTTGAAATTTTCTGATCAGCTATTTTGCTTCTCCATTTCTTCCAGTTGCTTTAGATACTCTCCATTCAAGAGCTAGTTTCAGATTCTCTCCTGACATGCATTTTGGTCTTTTCTATCTTTCTATCTTGTCTTTTTGGTTTCTTCCTGTATGATGTTCTTTAGGTTTTCAGTCACTAATGTCTAATGCATCATATTTTTTCTTGAGATGATCTCTAAATTAAGGTGGGATATACTTAAGGTCATATTTTGGCTCTCGTTCACTTGTTTTAATTTTCTTCACTTAAAACCTGAACTTGCAATATAAACAATTGATGGTCTTTTCCACAGTTAGTCCCTGGCCTTGTTTTGGCTGGTGATACTGAGCTTCTCCATCATCTCATCCTACAGATGTAGTCAATTTGGTTCCTGTGTATTAGATCTGGAAGGTTCACATGTACAGTCATCATTTATGTTGTTGAAAAAGGGTATCTGCAATGAATAAGTCTTTGGTCTTACAAAAATCTATCATGTGATCTCCAGTATCATTTCTACCACCAAGGCTATACTCTGTTGTTGTTGTTGTTGTTGTTAAGTGTTGTTGAGTCAGTTTCAACTCTTAGAAAGCCTGGGTAGGGTTTCCAAGGAAAGACTAGTGGGTTTGAACTGATTATCTTGCAGTTAGCAGTCCAGTGCTTATGCTACAATGCTACATCAGGACTCCACCTTCTACTGACCTAAAAATAACAACACAAACAGACACTACATCTTTGCTTATTTACAACAGCAAATCCATGTAAATAATCACCTGCAGATGCAGAGACAAGAAAAATGTGGTATATACATGCAATGGAATACTGTTGCTCTTTTTAAGTGCCGCTGAGTTGGTTCTAACCTGTAGCGACCCTGTACAGGGTTTCTATGCAGCAGCTGATGAGCTTGAACCGCTGACCTTGCAGTTCAAATGGCTTTGCAGTCTGGCGCATTAACCCAGAGCACCACACCAGGACTCCTATGCACTATAAAATACAATGATGAGCCTATTACCCCTTTTTTAAAAGATGACAAGAATAGATATATAGAGAGAGACCAATGTTCATTACCAAAAAGATATGGGTTGAAGGGACTTGATTTTGTATTTATTTTTGTTTATTTATTTTGGTGATGGGAAAATCTGTACTGAAAGTGGATGTAGTGAGCATAGCACAACCAAAGTAAAACTCAGTGTTTGAGCACCTATGGATAGGTATAGGAATATTGGTAAGAATAGATCAAAGTACCTATGGGCATTTGTAAATACAAATATGTGAATATAGGCATTGGAGACACAATTACAGATACTCCACAGACATAATCAAATACATCCCAAAATTTGATTTTTTGGTTTGAAAGCTTAGGGCCATAGTCTCATGGGAAAATTTAGTCAATCGGCATGGCATAGCTCACAAAACTCATACTGAATGAAGTAGCATCTGCAATCTTAAAAGCTTGCGAGTGGCCATCTAAGACATAATTACAGGTCGCTATTCATGAGGAGCAAAACAGCAAGAAGGTAGCCAAAATTTCTGAAATAAAATAAATCAACATGAAGCAGCAGTCAAAAAATCAAAGACATATTGCATAAGGCAAATCTGCTGCACAAGAACTTTTGAAAGTGTTGAAGAGCAAACATGTTAGCTTAAGGACTAAGGTGCGCCTGACCCAAACCATGGTATTTTCAATAACCTCATATGCATGCAAAAGCTGGACAGTGCATAAGGAAAGCCAGAGAAGATTTGATGCTTTTGAGTTATGGTGTTGGAGGAGAATATTGAAAGTGCCATGAGCTGCCAAAAGAACCAACAGATCTGTGTTGGAAGAAGTGCAGCCAGAGTGCTCCTTGGAGGCCAGGATGGCCAAACTCCGTCTCTCATACTTGAGACATACTGTAAGGAGGGACCAGTCACTGGAGAAGGATATCACGTTTGGTAAGGTAGAGGGTCAGAGAAAAAGAGGAAGACCCCCCCCAAAGAGATGGATGGTCAAGCGGCAGCATCAATGGGCTCAAGTGTGGCAACAATAGTGAGGTTGTCCCAGGATCTGGCAGTGTTTCGTTCTGCTGTGCGTAAAGTCACTATGAGTCAGTACTGACTCGATGGCACCTAACAACAACAACAACAACAACACATGAGATCAAAAGACTAGATGGCACCAGCAACCACCCTTGATCACTTTATCCTGGTCAAAGTAGATGGTCCTGGATAGAATGGGAAATAAATATTGAGCAAAACTCAAAACAAACTAGAACAGTATAGTACAAATGTCTCCCTGAGACTATCACCTTAAGACGACACTCTTTAAACCTAGAACCTAATCTATCCCTTGAGATCACCTTTTAGCAAAATAGCAGAGTGGCATAAAAAAATAAAGGATATTACTCATAAGATCAGTGCTCTACTTGAAAACCAGCAGTATAAGACCAAAAGGTCAGCAGCTACTCATAAGCAAAGATGAGAAGAAAAGGGAGCAAGAAACGAAAGTATTATAAATAGGACAAACAGAACACAATTAAAGATAATGTTGACATATTGTGATAAACAGAAATAATGTCAATGAACATTTTGAAATTGTCAAATAGGAACTTAACTTGCTATGTTAACTTTCACCCAATAATAATAAACCATTAAGTTTTTTTAAAAAGCAGATGAATGATATCTAGCTGTGTGAAATGAATTTGAGACATCAAAGATTATCCCTCTACATTTGTTCCCTACTAGACATTTATTTCCACTGCTCAGGCAGTCTGTCATACTGTGGTAGCTTGTGTATTGCTATGATGTTGGAAAGTACACCACCACTATTTTAAACACCAGCATGGTCATGCATGGCAGACAGGGTTAAGCAGAACTTCCAAACTAACACAGACTAGGAAGAAGAAGAGGCTGAAAATCTATGAATATCTACTGAACATTGTCTGATATAGTGCTATAAGATGAACACCTCAGGTTAGAGGGCACTCAGAATAAGACTGGGGAAGAGGGGCCTCCTCAAGTACTGTTAACCTTACTGACATAGATATAGCAAAGTTTGGGGGACCTTCATTTGTTGATGCAGCACAACTCAAAATGAGGGAAAACATCTGCAAACAATCATTAATAATCAGAACATGAAATTTATGAAGTATTAAACTAGTAAAATTATGTCATTAAAAATTAAATGAGACACATAAAGATCAATATCCTAGGTACTAGTCCTGATGTGGCACTGTGGGTGAATGCACTGGACTGCAAGGTTGGCGGTCCAAGTTCACCAGCTGCTCCTTGGAGACCCTGTTACTATGGGTTGGAACCGACTCAACAGCACGTAACAGCAACAGTAAACTAAAATGGACTAGTTTTGGCCATTTTGAATTGGACAATCATATGGTTTACTAAGCTGGGAATGACCAATGGAAGAGGCATGACGTTGCATTCCTTATCAAAAAGTGTATCTCAAGATCTATCTTGAAGTACAACACTGTCTGTGATAGGATAATGTTTATATGCCTACAAGGAAGACCAGTTATTACCACTATTACTCAAATGTACCCACAAAAGACCTGGAGTTAGAAACCCAAAATGGAAGAACATGCTCGGGATTTATCAAGCTGAAAAAAAACTGAAGAAAACATTCAAGCCTTGAAAAATTCTATGGGCAAAATATTGACTGACTCAGAAAGCATCAAAAGAAGAGGGAAGGAATGCACAGAATCATTGTACCAAAAAGAATTGGTCGATGTTCAATCATTTCAAAAGGTACCATATGATCAAGAACCAATGGTATTGAAGCCAGAAGTCCAAGCTGCAGTGAACTAATTGGTGAAAAACAAGACCCCAGAAATTTATGGAATACAAACTGAAATCCTTCAACAAACTGATAGGGTCTGGGGTCTTAAAAGCTTGCAAGTGGCCATCTAAGAAACAATTATTAGTGTCTAATTGTCCCTGATGTGGCACTGTTGGGTAATGCGTCAGACTGCAAAGTTGTTTGAACTTCAAGGTCGGTGGTTCAAGCTCACCAGGTGCTCCTTGGAAACCCTATACAGGGTTGCTATGGGTCGGAATCGACTCAACGGCATTTAATAACAACAACAATTGATCAAAGTAGAAGAGAAAGAAGGAAACCCAAGATTCTGAGAAGAAATTTATCTGTAAAAGTAATTTTCTACATGAGCCACAACCTCCCTCTATTCTGAGACCAGAAGTATTAAATGATGCTCAGGTACCACTACCAAACATTCTGCTCAGGGCCACAATAGGTAGATTCTGATAGAAAGCGGGGAAAAGGTGGAAAAGAAACTCCAAATCTTAAAAAAAAAAAAAAAAAAATTAAGCCTTATTTACTGCAGTAGTTGAAACTGGAGGAATTCCTGAGTCTTTTGTCCAGAAGCACTTTTAAATCTTATACCAAAACCATTCCCTGAAGTCACCTTTTAGTGAAATCGCTGGTTGTTCTTCTGACTCATAGTGATCCTGTATAGGGTTACCAAGGAGTGATTGATGATTTTGAACCGCCGATCTTGTGGTTCAAACTGACACTGCAGTCCAATGGTTTATATCTACAGTGCTATATCAGGACTTGAAATAGCAGGTTGTTGTTGTTGGTGGTGGTGGTGGTGTGCCATAGAATCAGTTCTGACTCATAGCAACCCTGTATAGGGTGTCCAAGGGTATAAATCTTTATGTAAGCAAAAAGCCTCATTTTTCTCCCTCAGAACAGCTGGTAGTTTCGAACTGCTGACCTCAAGGTTGACTGCAACCACCACGCTACCAGAGCATCTTAAATAGCAGGTTAGGTAATAAAACAAAGAATATCAGAGGAATAACATATATAAGGGAATCCTGGTGTGGTGCTGGAGGTTAATGCTCTGGACAGCAAGGTCGGTTTGAACTGCAGGGTCAGTGGTTCAAGCTCACCAGCTGCTCCTCAGAAACCCTATACAGGACCGCTATGAGTCAGAACCAACTCAATGGTGCTTAACAACAAAATCAGCACCACTTACAAGTACTGCAATACTTTAAAAAAGCATCTATATGAGACCAAGTGGCCAACAATTACTCTAAAGCAAACATGAGAAGGTAGCAGGGAGACTAGGTTACTGGAAATGGAACAATCAGAATGGAAATGAGAATGCTGTGAAAATATGAGGAATGTAACCAATGTCACTGGACTGTATGTATAGAAGTTATTGCATGGGAACCTGTTTTGTTGTGTATACTTTCATCAAAAATACAATGATATATTTAGACATAGATATATAGCTTCCTTCCTCAGAAGCTGGGTTGCCCATCTGGTTAAGGTTTCCAGCACACCAGGTAACACCTATGAGCTGCACTTCTA
Organism: Chrysochloris asiatica; assembly: GCF_000296735.1. Classification (NCBI taxonomy): domain Eukaryota; kingdom Metazoa; phylum Chordata; class Mammalia; order Afrosoricida; family Chrysochloridae; genus Chrysochloris; species Chrysochloris asiatica. The sequence continues at coordinate 11,711,920 of NW_006408536.1, forward strand.
GCATGGGTCATTTCACCATCATGCTCTTCTTCCATATATGCCAACATGCTGGGTGGTGAAGGCTATAGGATGAGACCTAAATAAAGTGTCGAAAGTTGGAAAAGAGAAGGGAGAAATGGAATGTTGGTCTTGCCCACTGTACTGGCAAATCCATCTATTATGGAAAAAAAGTTGTTTTAACATTTTAGCTTTTAATATTACAGATAAAAGAGTAGGGAGCAAAACTGGTGGTAAAGCAAAAATAAAGGTATATATCTATACACATTTATTTTATAGTTAAAAAGAAGTTGCTTCCAACTGAAGTGTTTATTTCTTTTCAAGTGTTCCCATTTGGGATACTTTGATTTGGAAGTCTAGAAAAATAACTTCTATTAGTCTTGTCAAAAATTTAAAAGACCATGGGGTTGCGGGGAGCCAAAAGTAGTGTTGAACTGATTGTGGTTTCCAAAGTTTCCATAAACAATTTTTCCAAATGACCCGAAACAATTGAGTGAGACCAAGTTTTTTAAACAATAGCTGTTGAATGACATTCTCCTTGTCTGCCTTTCCAATAAGCCTTTGAATCGAAGCCTAATATGGAATTGAAAAATTGCAGACTTCATGTTTATGATGAACACAACCCAGCTGGCGCATTCACTGAACAATGGCAGGAAGGTTTGGTGCAGCCAATCTGGCCTGCTGCGGTTCTGCCACAGGGGAACGATGGGTTTTAAAGGACACAGCCTAATTTCACTCTGCAGCTGGGTGTCACTGACTAATGAAAATATATTGGCACGCTGCTCACGGGTTATTGTTCCATGTAACTGCACCTCTGAGCTGGGGATTTGTAAGCAGGCCATGATTGAAAGCAATATGACTGTGCTCGGTTATTAAAATATTCCAAATACAGCCTGCCCTATTTATTGGAAACAAAGTTTGACAAGATTATGTTGATATGAGGCACAGATAATGAAGCATTGCTGTGCATAGGCACTGGCGATGTCAACTAGGCAGGATTACAGTCCTTAAATATTTATATAGGGAAATGAAATGCAACTATTAATACTTCCAGGAAGTGATACAGTGTGAGGGGAGAAAGAGACATGAGGAATAGGATCCTGGACTACTTCTAACAGGCCAATTTATCATTTTTATAAAATGGCTGCATGTCTCATTTGCAGGGAGTCTTCAAAGAATGAAAAAAAGCAAAACAACCTCTGCACCTCTAAAAATGAGACATGCTTGAACAAAAGTGTCCAAAAACATGATGACTAAATTTATATTTAAGAAAAGACCTCATTTTTATAAGTGTAACTCCTTTAAGCTCTAGCCTATTTATTTATTCTTATTAAAAGCACATTTACTTAACTTGGATAATATGATATTGTTTTATTTTGCTTTGCTATTATTTGAGGAAGAAAGCTCCCCCAAATAAGAGGATCTGGATTTAAACCAAGGATTGCCTCTGTAAAAATTGCTTCCTCATTCCAGGCCTAATTTCCTCTTTCTGTTTATTTTCTGCATTGGGTATTTTGGGATTTGATGATACCTTTAGAAATCTCTAAATAGTTTAGGAATATTTAGCTTAGGAATAGCTTAGGAATTTTTAGCCAATTTGCCCATTTCCAAAACTTCATTTCTTGTTAAGTCTATACCCATTGGCACTGAATGAATCGGCAAGACGTAGGAGGGCTACAAAAAGCCACAATGTTCCTGGAGCCCGAGGCCTTAGGATTCTCTCCACACTTTTCCGGTTTTCCCCCATCTCTGCCTTTTGTTCTTCCTTCAGGTGTCATTCAGCCACTCTGTTCTCTGCCCCTCATTTTCCTTCAATCCTCACTTTCTTCCCTTTCATCTTCAAATTATCTGCCTATAAGGATTCCCCTCTCTTAGGTGGGCAGCCCAGGGGTTGCTTTTTGCAGGCTTGAGGTCTTCTTCCTACTGTTGAATTGCAAGTTGATGGAACAAGGTCAACTGAACTGTCATTAAAACACCGCTTTGACAGCAAATGAATGCCAGTCCACTAAAATTGAGCTGAAGTCTTCAAAAAGGCTGTTTAAAAGCATCACATTCAATACAAAATGCTCTTAACTATATCGTCATAAGAAACACATTTTCTATAAATCAATACATCTGGTAAATAGGTCACTTGGTAAATTACTCATTTGCTGAATTAATTTTCAGTGAATTGCAATGGAACTGAAATTGAACTCTTACATTTTGATTTCCCCCCCTTTTTTTTAAACCACCATTAGTCAACATTTTAGTTTGCTGATAATGACTTCCGGTCTTGAACTGAATAAAATAATTGGCAGGAATTTGTGAAAGATGGTGTAATGGATAGGGTTTTGTGTCAACTTGACTAGGCCAGAATTTCCAGAGGTTTGGCTTATTCCCATGGTGATGAAACCAAGTACAGGTGTAGTGAACTCTATGATGAGTGGCTTTGAGGGATGAGAGATTCATTGAAGGGATGCTTCTTTGGGGGGGTGTCCTGTTCCCAATATAATAGACACATGGGAAAGGCTCTCTCTCTCTCTCTGCTTGGGACCTGGGACTCTGTAATTGTAAGCCATTTCCTTGATAATAAACCTTTCTCTCTCTCT
>NW_006408536.1:11714736-11737331 GCF_000296735.1 Chrysochloris asiatica
TTGATATAGGGTGGAGGCATGTCTGACCTCCACTTCATAGGAATCAGCTTTGGGCTGAATTTGAGTTTGGTCCTTTTTTCCCCCTGTGGATTCAGAAGTCAGACACGGTTCCCACTTGGTTAAGTGGTATAAGGAACGGGATTCATTGCAATGTCTCCAGACTCATGAAAGCATGAGGTTTTGTATTTTATTACTTATAATGGCTGAAAGGAATGTAGGGGATAAAATACTTAAGCAGGGAGAGCAGCAACTTCTGGAGTTGCCTGGAGACCATGACATGCTGATTAAACTTGATGGGTGATACAGAATCCACCCTGACAGAGGCCCAAGGCCATATACATAAGAAAGGGGTTAGTCCAAGGTAGAATAAAAGATTGAACTTGAGTGCTTTTAAAAGGTTCATGTATTTGACTACCTTTTGGATGATGGTTTCTTCTGCCTGTTATTGTAAAATAGACAGATAGAAATGAATACTGGAAATTATTATTACATAGAGCTTGTAAGCCTTGTTTTGTTTGAACCACTGCCTCCTGGTCTGTGTACAGGTTTCTTAGGAGCACGATTAAGTATTCTGAAGTTCCCATTCTTCACAGTATTATCCATAGTTAGTTATGATCTACACAGTCAAGTGTTTTTGCATATTCAGTAAAGCACAAGTAAATTTCTTTCTGATATTCTCTGCTTTCAGCCAAGATCCATATGACATCAGCAATAATATCCCAAGTTCCAAGTCCACTTCTGAATCTGGCTTGATTTTCTGGCAGTTCCTTGTTGATGGACTGCTGTAACCATTTTTAAAAAAATTATCTTCAGCAAAATTTTAGTTGCATGTAATGTTAATGATATTGTTCGATAATTTGTGCATTTCATTGGGCCACCTTTCTTTGGAATGGGCACAAGTATGAATATCTTCTAGTCAGTTTACCCAGTAGCTAGCTGTCTTCCAAATTTCTTGGAACAGATGAATGAGCACCTCCAGTGCTGCATCAGTTAGTTGAAACATTTCAATTTTCATTCCATCAATTCGTGGAGACTCATTTTTCACTAATGTCTTTAGTACCATGGATCATATGACACCTCATGAAATGATTGGATGTAGACCAGTTCTTTTTGGTACAGTTACTCTTTATCAGCTTTCCATCTTCAGTACCTTGCCCATAGAATCCTTCAATATTGCAACTGAAGGCGTGAACTTTTTCATTGGTTTCTTCAGCTTGAGAAATGCTGAGTGTGTTTTTCCCTTTTGGTTTTCTACCTCCAGGTCTTTGCACATTTCATTATAGTATTTGGATTTGTATTCTCAAGATGCCCTTTGAAATGTTCTGTTCAGCTATTTTACACCTTCATTTCTTTTATTAGCTTTAGCTATTCTATGTTCAAGAGCAAAACTCAAGTTTCAGAATTTCTTCTGATATCCGTTTTGGTCTTCTTTCTTTTACCCTTTCTGTTTTTTCCTTTTTTTACTGTTTCTTCCTATTTGGAATTGTGCCACATCAGCAAATGAAGTTCTTGAAATCTTTGTTCTTTTCACATCATTAAGGTCAGCTCTACTTTGAGGAGGCAGCTCTTCCCCAATTGTACTTTGAGTGCCCGGCACTCTATCTGACAGTGTTCTGCTGCTATTAATAAGGGTTTCAATGGCTAACCAGTCAGAAGTGGTCTGTCTCTCTGTATTCTTAGTCTGTTTTAGTCTGGAAGCTTTGCTAAAACCTGCCTACTGTGGACAACCCTGTTAGTACTTCAAATACCAGTGGCATCGCTTCCAGAATCACAGCAACACACAAGCAAACTGACAGGTGAGTGCTCAGACTGAGACCATACAAGCTGCAAAATCAGATAAAAAACTCCCCAGACCTCCTGAGGATTTCTCTAGGCTGATGTCAATCCTTGCTATTGGGTTTGCAGCTCACATAGCAGTGTTTCTCAACCCTGGTTGCACAATAGATCATCTGATGTTTAAAAACACTGATGCTTGGGCCTCTGTCCCAGAGATTCTGGTCTAATTGGTCTGAGGTGAAACTTGGATAGGAGCGTTTTTGAAAATCTCCCCAGGTGACTCAGATGCACAGCCAGGGTTGAGAAACAGGGTTGAAAACCATGACTAAACATAGCAAAGTCCCTTTTCCTTAATTTGCTTACCTATTTTTAGACAACCCTGCAACCAACTGTGTGTGACTCTCAGAAGTCTCAGCAAAAAAATGAGCTTCACACCTTGATGGGATTCTCATTACACTGGTGTTTCCTCAATGAGGTACCTTTCCTGCCTGGGTTATGCTGGGTCAATCAGATCCAAATATGTACAAGGACGGGGCAATTAATTAAATGTGGAAGTGTGCAGAATGTAATACATCAACACAGAATGGTGAGAGTTATGAACTCGATGGTAAACTACTCAGTCTAAAAGGAATAGTTGCTACTGAGGTCCTTTTGACCTGAAAGAATGCCAGCCCCCTATGGTTAAAGATTCTGAATTTTTTTTTTTTTTAAGAGAAACTAGAAATTTTAATTTTATATGAAATCTTCCAATTTTAGAATATTGATTTGCATTAAAAAATCATTTTGCAGTATAAATAAAACATGCCAACATTGGCCTCAGGCCCTGGCCAATGGGTAGCTAGTTTACAACTTCTATATACAAAATAGATAAGCAGATCCAGCATAGTCTGTTATGAATATTCAATGATTATTGTTGTTGGTGTTATGTGCTTTTGAGTTGGTTCTGATTCATAGTGACCTTGTATAAGGCTTCCAAGGAGTTTGAACTGCTGACCTAGTGGCTCGGTTCTGCACCATCCTCACACTCATTGGTAGATTTGAGCCCTTCGTTGTAGCCTCTGTGTCAATCTATCTCATGAAGGATTTCTCTTCTTTTCGCTGACCTTCTACTTTACCAAACTTCTGTTCTAGCCACCTACTTCTGAAAATCAGCCAATGAAAACATTATGACTAACAAGTTACTAAAAAGAAAAAAAAAATTGTTGCCAAATTGATTCTATTTCATAAAGCCCCTATAGGATGCAGTAGAACTCCTCTGCGAAGTTCCCAAGGCTGTAATCTTTACAACAGCAGACCGTCGCATCTTTCTCCTATGAATGGCTGGTAGTTTCCAACCACCATCCTTTTGGTTAACATTCAAGTACTTTACCACTGCACCACCAGGGATCCTTAGCAAGTCATTACTAAAAGTAGAAATTGTTAGTGCTAAAAGAAAAGCTTAAATTCATTCAGTTCAATCTAGCTACCTAAAAAGAAAAAAAAAAAAAAACTAATGAAAAAGTAAAAGTAAAGAAACTGGAGCTTAACTTGCTCATGATCCAGAAAACAAGTGTGAGGATTTCTAACTCCTTGCCCAGGCTCGGTGCAAACAACAGAGTGAAACCCACATTAACTCTGTATTTCAGAACATTTCTACAATAGCAAGTAAATGGAAGATGTCCTATAATGTAGCTCTGATAGCGAAGTGGTTACAAATCAGGCTGCGAACTTCAAGGTCAGTAGTTCAAAACTACGAGTTGTTCCACAGGAGAAAAATGAGGCTTTCTGTTCCCGTAAAGATTTATAGCCTCAGAAACCCTGTACAGGGTCACTATGAGTCGGAACCGACTCCACGGCATACAACCACCAACCAGGATTAAACGCCCATAATATTTTCAAATATTAATCGGTTGCTGTCAAGTCAGTTTCCACTCCTGGCTGCTCCTTATGTGTCAGAGTAGAACTCTGCTCCATAGCATTTTCAATGGCTGACTTATCAGAAGTAGATCACCAGGCTTTTCTTCTGAGATGCCTCTGGGAGGACTTGAACTTCCAACCTTTCCATTAGTAGAAGAGTCTTTTAGCCATTTGCACCACCCATCGATTTAAAACATTAGGGGAAATAATTTCAGCATACTTATTAAATCTGTATGTTGAGCAAATAATCTAAGAAGCTGGATCAGATGAACAATGTGGCATCAGGATCGGAGGAAAACTCATTAACAACCTGTGATATGCAGATGATACAACCTTGCTTGCTGGAAGCAAAGAGGACTTAAAATACTTACTGATGAAGATCAAATACCACAGCCTTCAGTATGGGTTGCACCTCAACGTAGAGTAAACAAAAATCCTCACCACCAGACCAACAAATAACAACATGATAAATGGAGAAAGACTGAAGTTGTCAAAGACTTCATTTTGCTTGGATCCACAATCAACATCATAGAAGCAGCAGTCAAGAAATCAAATGATGTATTGCATTGGCCAAATCTTCTGCAAAAGACCTCTTTAAAGTGTTCAAGAGAAAGATGTCAAGACTAAGGTGCACCTGACCTAAGACAAGTTATTTTCAATCACTCCATATGTGCATGAAAACTGGACAGTAAAATAAGAAAGGCCATAGAAGAATCATTGCAGTTTGAATGATAGCACTGGCAAAGAAAATTGAAAATACCATGGACTTCCAGAAAAATAAACAAATCTGTCTTTTGAGAAGTACGACCACAATGCTCCTTAGAAGCAAGGATAGTGAGACTCTGTCTCATGCAATTTGGACATATTGTCAAGAAGGACCAGTCGCTGAAGAAGGAGAGCATGCCTGATAAAGTGGAAGGTCAGCGAAAAAGAGGAAGACCCTCCACAAGATGGGTTGACACATAACAATTTTGAGGATGGTGCAAGGAGTGGGCAATGTTTAGTTCTATTGTGCATAGGGTCACTATGAATCAGAACAACAATAATATTGAATTCCTGCTTTAAACCCTGTCCTGTACCAAATGCTATAAGTTAAAACAGACACAGGCCCACTAATTTACAATCTAGTGAACTATAAAACTTATCCAGATCTTGCTATTCTCTGCTTGTTGTTGTTGTGAAGTGCCGTCGAGTCGGTTCCGACCCATAGCGACCCTGTACAAGGTTTCCAAGGGTGTAAATCTTTACGGGAGTAGAAAGCCTCATCTTTCTCCCGCGGAGCGGCTGGTAGTTTCGAACTGCTGACCTTAAGGTTCGCAGCCCGATTCGTAACCACTACGCTCATTCAATGGCTTTCTCAAACTTAGAATTAAAACCAAATAAATCAATATTTCCTGAGAGAAGTTAGGCAAAACAAACAGACAAAGAGAAGTTAGGGCAGAAATTAAAATTGTGGCTACAAATGCTTCTCACTTCATAGAGGAGAGGTTCCCCCGAAATACACAGCGTTCAGGCAAATTATGTACACTAGTCCCCCCCCATCACCACCCACACACACACTTTTATAAGGGGGAAATGATCCAAGACACCAGTGGATGACTAAATCCACAGATGGTACCGAATCCTCTATATACCATATTTTTCCTTATACATACATACCTAAAGTTTAATTCATGTATTAAGAATAGTAAGGGAATAACAACAATAACTAATGATAAAATACAACAATTATAACAATATACTATAATATGTTCAATATGTTATATGAATGTTATTTTAGCAACCTCAGTATGAGGGTTTTTTTCTTATTAACGTGAGAACTTTCACCTTTTCACTTGAAAGAAGCAATTTATGGCTTCTTTTTGGCATATCTGAAATGCCAGCATCACAACTCTTTAGCTTTAAGGCCATTATTAAGTAAAATAAGTGTTATCTGAACACAGCACTGAGATCCATTGACAGTCGATCTGATTACCTAGACAACTACTAAGTGGCTAGTGGACAGGTAGGGCACATACTTTGGATTCCCTGAAGAAAGGGATGATTCACATCCTGGGCAAGATAGAGCCGGATGGTGAGATTTCCCCATGGTACTCAGAGTGGTGTGCAATTTAAAACTTATAAATTGTTTATTTCTGTAATTTTCCATTTCATATTTTCAGTTACCAGTGGTTGTCCATGAGTCACTGAAACTGCACAAAGCAAAACTGTGGTAAGTGGGAATATTATATTATATTGAACCATTAGAAATTGCCAAAATTTGACTGTTTTTCAACAACAAAATTAGTAATTTCACACAAGTCATATATGGGATCCTACATATGGAATCTATGGAATCCTACTCCACAGTGACTTATATTGTTTATTCCTCTCAGGAGAATTTGATGCTATTAACCCCTTTCCCTTCTCTTTCACTAGCTTCTGAAACATTCCTTTATTACCTTCCATGATGCCTCACTTTTCTGATTTTTATTACCCTCATTCATTAGCCACTGCTCTTCTAGTTCCTTTCCTTATCCTTCGTCCTCTATTGTTGTTGTTGTTAAGTATTGTAAAGTCAGTTCCAACTCATAGCAGCCCTATGCACAACAGAACAAAACACTGCCCTCTAGTGCTACGCCATCTTCACTGTGTTAATCCATCTAGCTGGGCATTTTGTCTTTATTGCTGACCCTCCACTTTACCAAGAATGATGTCTTTCTCCAGGGACTGGTCCTTTCTGACAGCATGTCCAAAGTATTTGGACAGTCTTGCCATACTCTTTTTTAAGGGGCACTCTGGCTGTACTTCTTGCAAGACGTCTGTTTGTTCTTTGGTCAGTTCATAATTCAAATGCATCACTTCTTCTATGGTTTTCCTTGTTCATTGTCCAAATTTCACATGTGTATGAGACAACTGAAAATATCATGGATTTGGGAGAAGAATCAAAATGGTGGACAAGGCAGATATGCTATTCTACTCAGACCCTCTGCAACAAAGATAGGGGAGACAAAACAAAACACAATGGTGATAATTCCAGAGCCCTAAGCTTCAGAGGAAAGGTTAGAGAATTGTATTGAACCCTTACTGGGAGAAGAAGTCAAGGAGGGGTGGTGAAGGAAGGAGACAGATTGGTAAAGACTTACACAGCACAGCCACTTTGAACTTTTGCCAGCACCTTCAGAATCCTCAGACTGGCACACAGATTCATACTGGGGACTGTCAGTGTAAAAGGTGTGCTTCTTTCTTGCTCTTCAAGTTCCTCTGATGACCGCAGATGTGGTCAGTCTCCAGCTTCATCCATCCTCAACACTCGTGCTGTACGGGAGTTCACAGCCAAGAGGCTGTGGACTGGTCAGAGAGAGGTGGCTACTAACTGCCATTTTTAGCGCCTGGATTTGAGCAAGTTCTACTCCAGAAATACACAGCCTACAGAGCCCAAGAATCATACACCCAGCAAAGCTGTCCCTAAAGATCATGGTAAAATAAGGACATTTGCAGATAAACAAAAATTAAAGGAATTTATAATGGTTGGATCAACTTTACAAAAAAATTAGTAACAGGTTTTCTTTGAACTGAGAAGAAAAACAGTAGAAAACAACTTCAAATAAACAAACATGATATAGAAGTTTGCTTTTAAATACTTCTAATTTCTATCTGAATATAAAACAATTCAGATATGTTGTTGTTGTTAGGTGTCATCGTGTTGGTACCAACTCATAGCGACCCTATGCGTATTTGTCTATGATTTGTTTTTAAAAGATACATGTGCATACAATGTCCAGATTTACATCTTTAGCCAATATCTCATTTGTGACTACCATTCTCATGCATCTAATTGATATCTTTCTCCAGGCATCTCAAACTTACTATATTCAAACTCAAACCTTTGGTCTTCTCCCAAATCTGCCCCTTCTTTCTATTCCATTTCAGTACATGCTGCTTCTAACCACCCAATTACTGAAGCCAGAAAACTGGGACTCATTGTCTATGTCTCACACACCTCCATCACCAAGTTTTGATGATTATATCTACAGAACACTTCTTAAGTTTATTTGCTTTTTGCCAGACACATTTGACTGGAATACTACAGTACCTCCATAATAGCACCCCTTCCCTGTTTCTGATCTCTTCTCCACATGATTGACTGCCTATTATTCTAGTTATTATTCATTTCACAAATATTTTTGAGGGCTGACTATGTGCAAAAGATTGTGGTATGTTCATTGAAGGGTAAAAAAATTTCAAAAAGTGCTTGCAGATCTTCAAGTCTAGTGGAACATAAAGCGAACCCCAAATCATTACTCTTTCTTACATGAAATGAACCTTGAAACCCTGGAGATTTAAGTGCAAGTCCTGGGTCTAAAAGAGGTTGGTCATTGGTAAAATGAGGAGTGGATAGTATGCCCTAAATGGGCTCAGCATTAGAGATAGTCTGTTCTAATAAATTCCCTATGCAGGGTTGCTCTGAGTTGGGACCAACTCGATAGCACTTAACAACAGTTCTAAATTCTGATTGACAAGCAAGTCAAGACCTAGAATAGTTCAACTGATTCACTACAGTACAATGAACACCTTACAACTATTTGGTTGGGCAAACCCATTTTTTAGCACTACATGGAAACTTGGATGTGCAGTGGTTCTAGGGGTACTCACTGAACTGTGAATCACAAAGGGCGTGGCTTGAGTCTGCCAATCACTCAGTGGGATAACGATGAGGCTGTATGCTCCAGAAAAGCTGTGCAGTCTCAGAAACCCTATACGGGCTCACTATGAGTTGAAACTGGCAGGGTAACACATAACAACAACAACGTGGACATTGTTGCCCTTTGGAATTGAACAGGTTGTATTGTTGTCAGGAGAAAAGAGATAAGTATATTTAGCCACAGTAATATGGGCTTGCAGATGGGCAGAATATAAGAGTAAATTAAGGAGCTAGGATGCTTAGTTATAGAAAACATGTTTTCTAAGGATGTGAACATTCTGTATAGCAGAAGGACAGACACCCTGGTCTATAAATTCTGAATCTTTCAATATTAGTACTTGCATTCAAAAACTGGTTCAATGACCAAAAGATGGAACAAAATGGCTATCTCTCTAGGAAACATAAACTATGAATAGGTCCTAGAGAATCTCCTGACATGAATAAGAGTACCTCAGACAAAAGAATTTGTTTTCTAATTCAAATCAAGCTATTAAAGTGAAATAAGGAAGTAAGACACCTTAGGAAAAGAAACAGCTGGCTGAGATTGGTAGCTAAGATTTAGACTAAATGAACCACTTCCCAAGAGACCTTAAAAATTAGAGTTTGCAAGTCTGGGAACAGAGGCATAATATGGCAAGTGGCTCTGTGGGCATGTTTGTTTATTTCTGGAACAAGAGTGTGAGTATTTCCCATGTGTCTCAAAAGAGGTGGTAACAAAGAGAGTCAAATATTCATTTTATTACCACAGTCTGTGTGGCACCCTACACTACAAGGAGACATAGAGCTAGTGAGGGGGGATAAACACTAAAAGCAAAGATATTAGCAACAGAAACTTCAGGAAACTTTTGTTTACGTAATTTAATTGGCACCAACTTATGAAAACTTGAATTTTATCCTCTTTCATCCATAATTAGGTATGTAGAACCCATCAGATGTCATAAATTTGAGCCACCTTATTCAGCACACAAGGGCTAAAAACAGAACAAGAATATTTTAAGTAGAAATCTGATAAAAGAGGAAGATTTAAATGTTATAAAGTTTTGCTTATGGTATATTTGAAATCTAAATGAGACAGCATGTAAAAATTCTTCCATCTTTGGGGGGAAAATCATGGAGAATGCCAAATTATCTTTTCAAGGAAAAAAATTGACCTGTATACCAAACAGTCATTTTAAAAATCACTTTTTGAATCAATTTCTTTTGCTTAAAATCTCTATCATCCTCCCCTTATGTTGCTATCGTTGGGTACCATTGAGTCTACTTCAAATCACAGTGACTCTATGACAGGGGAGAATGGCCCCATAAGGTTTTCTTGACTGTAATCTTTATGAAAGCACATTACTAGGTCTGTCTACTGCAGAATCACTGAGTAGGGCTGAACTATCAATTTTTCAGTTAGCCCCTGAGTACTTAACTGCTTATGCCACCTTCCTCACCTTATAAGTCCACCTAAATCTCTCTTGTCCTTCAAGAAAAATATAGAAAACACTCAACCTTACTGAATTTTAAATTAAAGAAGATTTTTTATTTTTAAATTTTAAATTATAAAAAGCTTGTAAAAAGTAGTAATACTAAAACTGGTAAAGGTGCAATAATGCAGAACTTCTACATTTGTTTGGGAAGAACAGTGAGAATTCGGTAAGATATGTTAAAAGGTTTAAAAAGATCCTGTCCTTTGACTTAATAAGTCTGTTTCTGGAAATTTAAACAGAAAGATATAATCAGAAATTAAGATCAAACAATCTTTGGTACATAAAGATATTTGCTTCCAGATTGCTTATAAGAGAAAATTAGAAATATTGCCATGGTCAACAGTCGGAGGAGACTTGACAGTATAGTAAATCAACAATTGCCATTTTAATACTTTTTCTTTTCCCTAATTTTTATGCTTTAAGTTTTTTATATGCAGTGTTACTCTGTAAAGGATCCATAGTGGCACAATGGCACAATGGTTAAGCACTCTGCTGCTAACCAAAAAGTTAGTGGTTCAAACCTACAAGCGGCTCCATGGGAAAAAAGTCATGTTGATCTGCTCCTATAAAAAATTCTTCTTGTTATTGCTAGATGCTGCTGAGTCGACCCTATGCACAACAGTAAAACACTGTCTGGCCCTGTTCCATCCTTATCACTGCTGTTGGAACCCGTTGTTGAAGCGATTGTGTCAGTCCAACTCATTGAGTGTCTCTCTTTTTCACTTTACCAAGCATGATGCTCTTTTCCAGGAACTGTTCCTTCCTGATAACTTATTTGTCCAAAGTATGTGAGACAAACTCTCGCCATCTTCACTTCTAAGGAGCATTCTGGCTATACTTCTTCCAAGACAGACCTATTTGTTCTTCTGGCAGTCCATGGTACTTCCAATATTCTTTTCCAACACCATAATTTGAAGTCATGAATTATTCTCCAGTCTTCCTTATTCATTGTCCAATTTCCACAAGCATATAAGGCGACTGAAAATGCTATGGATTTGGTCAGGCACATCTTAGTCTTCAAAGTGATATTTTTGCTTTTTAACACTTTAAAGAAGTCTTTTGCAGCCTATTTGCTCAATGTCATATATCCTTTGATTTCTTGACTGCTGTTTCCATGAACATTTATTGTGTATACAAGTATAAAGAAATCCTTGACAACTTCAATCTTTTCACCATTTATCATGATGATCACTGCCCCAGTTGTAAGGATTTCTGTTTTCTTTACATTGAGGTCTAATCCCTGCTGAAGGCTTTGATCTTCATCAGCAATACTTCAAGTTTTCTTTGCTTTCAGTAAAATTGTGTCATCTGCATATCACAAGTTGTTAATGAAACTTTCTCCAATTCTAATGTCATGCTCTTTGTCATAAAGTCCAGATTCTCAGATTATTTGCTCAGTACTCAGATTGAATAAGTATAGTGAAATCTTGGCACACACTTTTCCTGATAAACCACACAGTATCCCCATAAAGCTTATAGCCTAGAAGCCCAATGACGTAGTTCCATCCTGTCATATGGGGTTGCTATAAGTCAGAATTGACTTGATGGTACACAGAAACCTTAGTTCTGTATTTTAGCTTTTTGCTGTATTTCTTTTACATTGATAAATTGCTTTTTAAAAAAATCCTGTCTCTACAGAATAGTCTTGGTTCTAGTTGATGTTTAAGAAACTTTTCGAATATTCTCACAGTTGGGTTATGGCTATGGATAGTGTCCCTGAAAGAGAGGGCTGTAAGACTGTGCTTAGAAGACTAACCAGCGTGCTCCGAAGCCTGAGGGGTCTTTAAGATTGCCTCACTCTTGTCCAGAGCTCACAAGCAAGCGTTGCTTCTAACACGAGAAGGACGAAGTTCTTGCCTTTTATTTACATCCTACCAACTAGAAGAAGTTGAGAATAAGAGCAGATTCAAGGTCAGAGATTTCAAAAGAAAAGATTCTTGAGTCTAACAAGTGAACTGAACAATGACTGCTATAGACCTGGTGGGAGGGAGGGCATGTTCCATGGAGTCAATTCTGACTCATAGTGACCATGTACAAGACCCCCAAGACTGTAAATCTTATCGGAGCAGAAAAGCTCATCTTTCTCCTGAAGAGTACCTATTGGATTCAAACAGCTGACCTTGCAGTTAGCAAGCCAAAGCATAGTTACTAAGTTACCAGGGCTCCTCCTGCTGCCGGGCCTTCTCTGCTATAGATATGGGAACAGGGTTTCCCTGTGAATCCACTTGAAGCTATTAGGCAGATAAGTTAGGAACAAGCATTTTAGGCAGGTAGATCAACATATGCAAAGGCACAGTTACAAAAAAGTCTGATGTTTAGACCTGCTACATTGTAAAGAAGAACCGGGTTACACAATGGCTAAGTGATCAATTGCTAACCAAAAGGTTGGCAGTTCAAATCCACCAAGCAGCTCCACCAGAAAAAAAAGAGCTGGCAATCTGCTCCCATAAAGATTACCGCCTAGAAAAACCTATGCTGCTGTTGTTGTTGCTGTTAAGGCCACTCTTTCCAGTCACATGCTTCCACAATAGCTCAGGGGAGCTTCCAGTCAACAATCAGTATCAAGCTTAAGACATGTGAGTGAAGAAACCTTTGAGATGACTCCATTCCCAGTCATGAGTAACCCCAAAAGAGAACTAATCAGCAGAACCCAGTCAATCCTTCAAACCATGAGCGATCATAATAAAACGGTTGCTGTTTTAAACTACAAAATGTGTGTATGTATGCTACGCAGCAAATGATAACCAAGCTATACTCCATATCATTTTAAATGACCAGGATCTATGTACTTACAGTCACAGACAGAACAGATTATAGGGAATTGTTGGGTAGGGAATTAGGCACTATGAATCTCAGGCTTAGGGAAAAAAGAACTCTAAGAAATAGAATGGCAGTAGGAGCTTCCTCCAGATCTCTACATCAGAAATGCAATCAGAAATGCACCTTAACAACAGAAAAACACATAGAACATATTTATCAATTTCTAGGCAATGCAATGGAAGTAGGAATTGTTGTTATTGCTGTTAAGAGCCGTCAAGTCGATTCCAATTTACAAGGGTTCTCAAGGAAGAGCTGGTGCGTTTGAACTACTGACCTTGTGGTTAGCTACACCAGAACTCACTAACTTCCTCATGGTTAATTTAGCATTGAATAGAAATTTGATCTTGGTTTGGCAAATACTCTTGGTACAGAATGCCTAAAAAGACTGGATTGTATATTTATTCTGATTGATAGATGATAATATATATATGATTCTCTCTCTGAGGTGAAGTTCAGAATTAAGGAGGCTCCACACAGAACCCTCTGGTAGTGTAGTGGTTACGAATCGGGCTGCGAACCTTAAGGTCAGCAGTTGGAAACTACCAGCTGTTCTGCGGGAGAAAGATGAGGCTTTCTGCTCCCGTCAAGATTTACAGCCTTGGAAACCCTGTGCAGGGTTGCTATGGGTCAGAACTGACTTGACGGCACTTAACAACAACAACACAGAACTCAGAGTATATGACCAATTCTCAGAGTCTAGAAGACAGGACCATTGCTTAGATGGGCTCTGAGAACAGAGAACTGTTTCCCAAGTCTTGATTTGTTGTTGTTGTTAAGTGCCATCGAGTCGGTTCCGACCCATAGCGACCCTGTACAGGGTTTCCGAGGGTGTAAATCTTTACGGGAGTAGAAAGCCTCATCTTTCTCCCGCGGAGCGGCTGGTAGTTTCGAACCACTGACCTTAAGGCTCGCAGCCCGATTCGTAACCACTACGCTACCAGAGCCTTGATAGCTAATGTAAATTATTGTACTGGATTTTGAACTTGCTTGGTGCCTGTCATCCCTTCTTTCCCTGCATTTGCTCCTGTTTGTAATGGTAATGTCTAACTTTTTCTTTTCCAGCATTGTATTTGGAAGCAGATAATGTGTATTCTAGATACACAAATGAAAAGGAATTTTGTCCCAGGTTGAAATTTGGACTTGGGAGAATTGGGGGATAACATAATGGAGTCCTGCTGTGGTGCTGTAGGCTACTGCGCTGAACTGCAAAGTCATTTGAACCACAGGGTTGGTGGTTCAAGCTCACAAACTGCTCCTTGGAAACCCTATAAAGGGTTGTATGGGTTGGAAATGACTTGACAGCACTTAACAACAACAGAAACATAATGGGGTTAGTACATTTTCAGTTGTACGTGTGTAAGTTGCATTATGTTAGGCGCAAGTATGACTTTCTGATTGTCTTTCCAAGGGATGGATAGCGATAGTTAAGGATTTGTGTCAACTTAACTGGACCAGGATTCTGAGTGGTTTGGCAGTTGAGATGTAGTTATCCTCCATGATGTGATTGGATGTAAGGTGGATGCCAGTAAGAGAATGAAGGGTGGGAGGCTGTTGTTGCTGTTCGGTGCTGTCAAGTCAGTTCCAACTCATAGTGACCCTGGATAGGGTTTCCAAGGAGGGACTGGTGGGTTGGAACTGTTGAACTTGTCTTTAGCAGTCCAGTGCTTATCTTACAGCACCACATACACCACCCTTAATCCTACCACCACGCTGGAGATTACCAAGGGTGTGGCGTTCAACACTTTTTATCCTACAAGAGATAGGAGAGAAACCTGAACAAAGAAAGAGCCCAGAAGAACCACCAAGACGGAAGAACGGGAAATGGAGTGCGTGTTTTGGACCTGTGGTACCAGCACTGTGAAACTCCTAGATCCAGGGGAAGATTGATGCCAAAATGTAAAGAGATCGCCAAGAAATACTGGGCTGACACATTCTGAAAGGGGACAAAGACCTTTCCCAAAAACCTACAAAGTAAAGCCTTCTCCAAAAACCAGCACTCCAAATTTGGACTTCTAGCCTCCTAAACTGGGAGATAATAAAGGAGCTTTGGTAGCATAGTGATTATGAATCGGGCTGTGAACCGCAAGGTGAGCAGTTCAAAATTACCAGCTGCTCCATGGGAGAAAGATGAGGCTTTCTGCTCCCGTAAAGATTTACAGCCTCGGAAACCCTGATCAGGGTCGCTATGGGTCAGAACCGACTTGACGGCACTTAACAACAATTGTTAATGCTCAGTGGCTTTTGTGGTATTTCTGTTACAGCAGTTTTGGATAACTAAGATAATTCCCTATAATTGGAAGACACAAAAGATTTATGATTATCGATGGTCTTAGGCCAAAAAAATGTTAATGCAACCTGTGATAAAAATGGCCCCCTAAGATTCCAGCTCCATGAAGCTGAGCAGCAAATATTGAGTTTCTAGTGGTTGTAAAAGAAAACCTTACAGCAAACATCACACTGGACAAGTTAAAAGAATCCCCTATGAAATTAGAAACAAGACAAGAATGTTCCCTAACACCACTTCTATTCAATATTGTGCTAGATGTTCCAGCCAGACAATTATACAAGAAAAGTAAAAGGCATAACTCAAAAGTAGGGGTGAAAAAACAAACCTGAGCGATTATCTATATTGTTGTTGTTGGTGGTGGTACCAAGTCAGCCCCTGATTCATGGTGAGGAATGAACAAAGGACTAAAACACTACCAGGTCCTGTACCATCCCCATGATCAGTTATGGCTCGGATTGCTGTGACTTACAGGGTTTTCATTAGCTAATTTTTTGACATAGATCACCAGGCCTTTCTTCCTAGTGTGTACACAACATTGAAAACTGTTCAGCATCATAGCAACACTCAAGCCTCCACTGACAGATGGGTGGTGGCTGCATTGTTCAGGAATTGGAGCTAACTTCCCACGGAAAATGAGAATTCTACTGTTGAACCACCAAATCCCCCACTTATATATACAGGAAAACTATAATAATCTACAAGCTAGCAGTTAGCTTCAATAAGAGAGTTCAGCAAAGATGCAATCACACTACAATACACTTACAACAAGTAGCAAATGTAACTTTTCAAAAGACTCCATTTAAACTTGTAGTTGTTGTTAAGTGCTGTTGAGTCATTTGTGACTCACAGAAATCCTGTGTAAATTTAGAGACTGTAAATCTTTATGGGAGCAGAAAGCCCCATCTTTCTCTTGAGGAGCAGCTGGTGGGCTCAAGCACCTGGCCATGTGGTTAGCAGTCCAGTGACTATCATACAGAAGCAAGTTACACAGGAATATATAAAACCAAAGTTGTGTTTGGTCTTTATGGAGAAAATAAGGAAAAAAAAAAAAACTATTTTAAAACATTAACAAGGAGGTTCCATAAGATAAGCACTGGACTGGACTGTGAACTACAAGGTCCACGGTTCGAGTCTGCCAGCCTCTGTGGGAAAAAGATTAGACTTTCTGTTCCCGAAAAGATTTTAAAAAGCGTCAGAAGCCCTATGCAGGGCTGATTTTACGGCACTTAACAACAACAAATAAATGAAGAAATATATCTATTAACGGGTATGATTTAATACGACTCTCGTCATCTATAGATTCAAAGTAGTTTGTACAAAAAATTTTAGCAAATTGTTGTTTTTTTAAAAGGGATTAAACAAGCTGGTTCTAAAGTTTACATCAAAGGACAACAGACAAAAACATGACCAAGGCACTTTTAAAAAAATACGGAAACTCATATTAAAATGTTTATAAATTACAGCAATAAAGATATTGTACTTTCAACATTTGGTAAAATGAAATTAAAACAATGGAATATATATTGTTGTTGTTTTTAGGTTCCCTCGAGTTGGTTTCGACTTGTAGCCACCCTATGCACAGCAGAAGGAAACCCTACCCAGAGTCCTGCACCAACCGAACAATTGTTATACCACGCTTGAGCTCATTGCTGCTACCGCCGTGTCAATTCATCTCTTTCAGGATCTTCCTCTTTTTTTACTGTCCATCCATTTTACCAAGCATGATGTCCTCTGATAATAGTCCCTCCTGATAGCATGTCCAGTGTATGAAAGACAAAGTCTTGCCACCTTGCCTTCTGTGGAGCATTCTGCCTGCGCTTCTTTCAAGACAGATCTGCTTGCTCTTCTGGAAGTATATGGTACTTGTACTACTTTTCTCCAACACCATAATTCAAATGCATCGATTGTTCCACTGTCTTCACAATTCGTTGTCCAACTTTTACATGGATATGAGGCAATCGAAAATACCACAGCCTGGGTCAGGTGCATCTTAGTCCTCAAACTGAGCTCTTTGCTCTTTAACCCTATAAAGAGGTCTCACACAGCAGATTTACCTAATGTAATAAATGCATTGTTTGATTTCTTGACTGTTGCTTCCATGAGTGTTGATTGTGGACCCAAGTAAAATGAAGACTTTGACAACTTCAATCTTTTCTCCAATAAATGTTATTTACTAGTCCAGTTGTGAGGATTTTTATTTTCTTTATCGAGATGAAATCTATACTGACGGCTGCGGTCTTAGATCTTCATTAGTAAGTATTTTAAATACTCTTCAGGTCCAGCAAACAAAATTGTATTGTATGCATATCACAGGTTGTTAATGAGTCTTCCTCCAATCCTGATGTCAAGATCTTCTTCATATGACCAATTTGTCAGATTACTTGCTCAGCATACAGACGGAATAAGTATAGTGAAAGAATACAACCCTGGCTCACACCTTTCCTGATTTTAAACTGTTCAGAATCCCTTTGTCCTCTTCTAAGGACTGCCTCTTGAACACAATTAGGTACTCTGGAATATCCATTCTTCACAATGTTATCCATAGTTTGTCAAGGGCCACACAGTTTGCATAGTCAATACAGCACAAATAAACATCTCTCTGGTATTCTCTAATCTCAACCAAGAACCACCTGATATCAGCAACGATATCCCTAATTCCACATCTTCTTCTGAACCTGATTTGAATTTCTGGCAGTTTCCTGTCAATGTACTGTTGCAACCATTTTTAAATTGTCTTTAGCAAAATTTTGCTTTCATGTGATATTGTTCAATGATTTCCACATTCCGTTGGGTTACCTTTCTTTGAGACAGGCGCAGTTATGGATCTCTTCCCATCAGTTGGCCAGGTTTCTTGGCATAGATGAGTGAGCACCTCCAGTGCTGCATCAGTTTGTTGAAAATTTGTGATTTGTAGTCCATCAGTTCCTGGAGACTTGTTTTTCACCAGTGCCTTCAGTGCAGCTTGGATTTCTTTTTTTAAGTAACATTGGTTCTTGATGGTATGCTACCTCTTGAAATGGCTGAACATCCACCATTTCTTTTTGGTATAGTGATTCTGTATTCTCCTTCCATCTTCTTTTGATGCATTCTGCATCATTCAATAATTTGTACATAGAACACTTTGATACTGCAACTGAATCCTTGCATTTTTCTGCAGTACTTTCAGCTTGAGAAATGCTGAGCGTGTTCTTCTCTTTTTGTTTCTTAACCAGGTCTTTGCACATTTCATTATACTTGACTTTGTCTTCTCGAGCTGCCCTTTGAAATTTTCGGTTCGTGTCTTTTACTTCCTCATTTCTTCCAGTCACTTTAGCTTCTCTACATTCAATAGCAAATTTCAGAGTCTCTCCTGACTTTCATTTTGCTTTTTTATTTCTTTTTTGACTTTTTAATGTCCTTTTGCTTTCTTCATGTATGATGTTCTTAATGTCATACCTCAACTCATCTGGTCTTTGGTTATTAGTGTCTCATGCATCAAATCTGTTCTTGAGATGGTCTCTAAAATCAGGTGGTATTTTTAAGATCACATTTTGGCTCTTGTGGACTTGTTTCCATTTTTTTTCAGCTTCAACTTGAACTTGCATGTGAGCATTTATTCCACAGTCTTCCCCTAGCTTTGTTTTGACTGATGATACAGAGCCTCTCCATTGTATCTTCCCACAGATGTAGTCAATTTAATTCCAATGCATCCCATCTGGTGAGGTCCATGTATATAGTCCACCTTTTATGTTGTTGAGAAAATGTATTTGCAATGAATACATCATTGATCTTGCAAAATTCTATCGTAGGATCTCCAGTATATTTTCCAACAACCAAACCTTCCTCTTTTTTTTCAAATTTTGCATCCCAAACACCAGTAATTATGAATTCATCTTGATTGGATGTTTGATCCATCATAGAAACACAAGACTGATTCCATTGAGCTGGAATATAAGAGTGCTAGCGTAGTGGTTACGAATTGGGCTGCGAACCTTAAGGTCAGCGGTTAGAAACTACCAGCCGCTCCACGGGAGAAAGATGAGTCTTTCTACTCCCGTAAGGATTTACACCCTCGGAAACCCTGTACAGGGTCGCTATGGGTCGGAACCGACTCGACGGCACTTAACAACAACAACAACATCAGCCACTTTGGGCTGCTCATGGATCTGGATTTACATTTGAAGAAGGGAGTTACTGATGTGATTGCTTCTGATTCCCAAGGCAAAATCTGACTGATATTACATAATGGAGGTACAGAAGAGTATACCTGTAATGCAGGATCTTCCTTACAATGTCTTTCAGTAATCCCATGTCCTGTGATTCAAGTCAATGGTAAACTATAGCAAGTCAATTCTGACATGACCACTAATTTCCCAGACCCTTCAGGAATGAACACTGAGGCCAATTCACCAGGCAAAGAACCATAGGCAACTGAGGTGTTTGCTGGGGGCAAAGGGGATACGGAATGGGTGGTAGAACAAGGTAGTTTTAGTTGTCATCCCTGACCACATGACCAGTTGCAGAAATAAGGACTAATTATCATGAGCATTTTGTCCTTCTATGTTTGCATCAAATATTTTTCTTTTCTTCACTTATAAAATACAAGTTGTAAATGGTGGTAGTGCATTGTATGTGTGTTAGTTGTAGCATAATAGGAGCAAGTATGGTTTCACAATTGTCTTTATATAGAGATGTGTACAGGGTGGACTGTAATGGTTAAGGTTGTGCGTCAACTTGCCAGGGCCATGAGTCTCTGGTTTGGCAGTTACATAATGATGTAGTCATCCCCATGATGTGGTCAGATGTTAGCAGCCCTGCTCTAAGGCGATTAGGGTAGGACACACCATCCTTACTCAGGTCACAGCCCTGATCCAATATAAGGGGACTAAGGTAGGATTGTTGTTGTTGTTAAGTGCCGTTGAATCAGTTCCAACCCATAGCGACCCTGTGTAGTGTTTCCAAGGAATGCCTGATGAGCTTGAACTGCTGACCTTCTGGTTCAAACGACTTTGCCATCTAGTGCATTAACACTCAGTGTCACACCAGGACTCAACACCCTTAATCCAGTCACATCCTTGATCCGATATAAAGGGAATCTCCTCAAGGGTTTGGCATGCATCAAATTTAATTGTATACATATGTCAGCTTTACTGGTTTTGCTTATTTAGGGAACCCAGCCCAAGACAGTTGCCAAGCAATACAATGCAAAAAAGGCAATAAACCCTCTCTTCCCATTCTAACACCCCATCAACACTTGTGGAAGCAGCAGTCTAGAAATCAAAGGATGTATTGCATTAGGCAAATCTGCTGCACAAGGCTTCTTTAAAGTGTTCAAAAGCAAAGATGTTAATTTGAAGACAAAGGTGTCCCTGACCCAAGCCATGGTACTTTCAGTAGCCTCATATGCATGTTAAACTTGGACAGTGAATAAGAAAGACTGTAGAAGAATTGATGCATTTGAGTTATGGTGCTAGAGAAGAATATTAAAGGAACCATGGACTTCCAGAAGAGCAAACAAATCTGTGTTTGAAAAAGTACAAACAGAATGCTCCTTAGAAGCCAAGATGGCTGGACTTCATCTCTCATACGTAGGCTCTGTTATCAGGAGGGACCAGTCCCTGGAGAAAGACACCATGCTTGGGAAAGTGAAGGGACAGTAAAAAAGAGGGAGCTCACTAACGAGTTGGATGGGCACAGTGGCAGCAACAATGGGCTCAAGTATAGCAGCAATTGTGAGGCTGGTGCAGAACTGGGCGGTGTTTTGTTCTATTGTACATAGGGTCACTATGAGTCAAAATCCATTGATTCAAAAGCACTTAACAACAACAACCCATTGTAAACATCACATCTTAAGAGGAATAATAACAAAGAGAATTGTATGCACATAAGGATAGCCAGCATGGTGAGGGGACTGGAAATCTTTTACACAATGAATGAATACACAATCTTAGAATTTTTCACTTTTAAAAAGCTAGATGATTTACTGAGCACATAATACTTTCAAATATTTGAAGTATAAAAACATTCAGAAGACTTAAAATGTTTCAGGGGTTGGATGGAGATTTATGGCTTTTATAACCACATACCTCTAGTTTACTTCTCTTCTCCCTAGGAGAAACCAGTGTGGAAGGAACTCTTTGGGTTTCTGTCTGCAACCTCCGCTCCTCACCTGTAGAGGGGATGACGTGAAAAAAGGCCCAGGTAGACGTAGCTATAGAACTGGCAGGGATTTCTCTCTGCCCTCACAAGATGTGGTAGATTTACTCACTGAAATGGCTGTTCTACCCTGCAAAAATGCCGGTCCAGTTCAGAGGAGGAGTCCTGATGTGGCGCTATAGGTTAATGCGCCAGACTGCAAAGAGTTTGAACTGCATAGTCGACAGTTCAAGCTCACCAGCTGCTCATTGGAAACCCTTGACGGCACTTAACAACAACAACAATAACAGTTCAGAAGGAAGTAGTTGAAGCCAGAAAATGGCTTCATGTCAAAGCCCCAATTTTATCCACAATAATGTTGACCTTGGAGTGATACCTGACCTCTATGTATACAAGTATTTTCAGTTACTTCAAAACCAATGTGAAACATGACACGAATAATTATCCAAGAACTATAACCCTCAAAATCCCATCAGACTTCTAAGTTATATTTCCGCATTCTTCTTTCACCTTGAAAGGATGTTCAATAACTCACTTATAAGGAATAATTCTCCAAGGCAGAACTGGGATGAATAGGTGGAACTTACAGTAAGAAATATTTGTTTGAACTTGTTGCTATCTAAGAATTTGCCCACACTTGGTTGGTGTAAATATGATGCAGTAAGTTTCCTAGAAAATGTCCAGTGGAGGTCACTAACCCACCCATACAAGACAGAGTATTTCTATATCTTGTGGCCTCTACTGCCCCTTCTAAGATTCAACAAAATAAATGAAACACAGGCTTGAAATGTAACTTTGCCACATAAGGTCTGAAAGAACAAGAACCATGGAGACGGTTTTGACCAATATTCTTGCATTCTGAAATAACTTTTTCAAAAATTGTATGTGTTTTTCATATTTTTTTGCCTTCAGAATCCCACAGGACACCTTCTATCTGACAGAAACTTTGAAGTGTGACAACTGCAAAAGCAAGACTATTCCTCACACACAGAGGAATGTTCTCACCTGGAGAATTAATCATCATTTGAAAAGGTTCTGGAGACTGACTCACAGGCCTTTAGATACAGCAAAACGCATTCTGTATGTAATTCACTTTATCTGCCTTTCTCCAAACTCCTAGTTTGCTTTGTTTTCTTGTCAACACTGTCTCCTGATTTTCTTTATTGAAAATTGTCTCTTAGTAAGAGAACAGTGGTTCCTAAACTTCTCTGTGCATTCGAATTATCTAGAAAGACTTTGAGGCTCAATGCTCTGTCTTGACTACTTAAATTAGAATCCCTGCTGGTGAGAACCAGTCATCAGTACTTTTGATTCCCAGATAATTCTGATATTCAGGTAAGTTTGAGGCCCATTCTATTAGTAAATACACAACCCATTGTTGTCCATTCATACTCTGAACAGAGCTGCCCTATAGGATTTCCTTAGGGCATTTCAAAAAGAACATATCCAGATCAGTCATGAGGTACAATGCTATAAGTGATAGGATAATATCCATGCGCCTACAGGGAAGCCCAGTTAATACCAC
>NW_006408536.1:11751867-11783320 GCF_000296735.1 Chrysochloris asiatica
AATTTATACCTTTCGATAATTACAATGAATGTAAATGGATTAAATGCACCAGTCATGAGTCAGAGAGTAGCCGAATGGATAAGAAAAAAGGATCCTTCAATATGCTGTTTACAAGAGACATATCTTACACACGAAGACGGGAGTAGATTAAAAAAAAAAGGATGAAAAAATATATCAGTCTATTGGTAATCCAAAATGAGCCAGAGTGGCAGTTTATATCTCTGATAAAATAGACTTCAAGGCAAAAACCAGCATAAGAGACAAGGAAGGGCATTACATCAGGATTAAGGGGTAAATTGAACAAAAGGACATAAACAAAATAAATATCTATGCCCTCCATAAAAGAGCCTCAAAATACATAAATCAAACTCTAGTAGAACTGAAAAAAGTAATAGACACTCTACAATAATAGTAAGAGATTTGAATACACCACTTTTGATGAAGGACAAAACAACTAGAAAGAAACTCAACAAAGACATAGAAGAACTGAACAACACAATAAACCAACTTGACCTCATAGACAGACACAGAATGCTCAACCCAACAACAGTTCAATACACGTTCTTTTCCAGTGCACCTGGACATACTCCAAAGCAGATCGTATATTAGGTCACAAAGCAAATCTTAATAAATAATACTACAAATCATCTTTTCAGATTGCAGTGATATAAAATTAGAAATCAACAATAGAAAGATCAAGGAAAAAACTCAAATACATGGACATTGAACAACACCATGCTTAAAAGCTAATGGGGAATAGATTTTTAAAATGGAATTAAAAAATTGTTTTATTCAAATAAGAATGAAAGCACAACTTACCAAATACTTTGAGGCACAGCAAAAGCACTCAGAGGGTAATTTATAGCAATGAATGCACACATCCAAAGAGCAAAAAGAACCCAAATCAACACCTTAACCAAACATCTTTAATAATTAGAAAAATAGCAGCAAAGTAAGCCTATTGCCATCAGAAGAAAATAAATAATAAAGGTTATTATTCAGAAATAAATGAAATAGAGAAAGGTTAGAAAGAATCAACAAGACAAGAAGTTGGTTCTTTGAGAGGATTAATAAAATTGACACACAATTGGTAAATCTAACAAAAGAGAAGATACAAATAACACAAATAAGAAACAATGTGGGTGACTTCATGACAGAACCAACAGAAATAAAAAGGATAATAACAGAATACTATGAAGAATTGTACCCTAACAAACTTGAAAACCTAGAAGAAATGGACACATTTCTATAAATGCATTACCTGTCTAAACTAACACAGGCTGAAGTAGAAAACTTGAACAGGCCTATTACAGGAGAAGAAATTAATCAATTCATTAAAAAACTCTTAACTGAAAAAAGTCCAGACTAAAATGGCTTTACTGGTGAATTCTACCAAACATTCAGAGAAGAGCTGACACCTATTCTGCTCAAACGATTCCATAATATAGAAAAGGATGGAGAATTCCCAAACTCATTTTATGAAGCAACCATAACTCTGCTACCAAAACCAGACAAAGGCATCACTAATTAAGAAAATTATAGACCAATATATCTTATGAACATAGATGCAAAAAATCTCAACAAGATACTAGCAAATAGAATCCAACAATATGTAAAAAAAAAAAAAAGTAATACATCATGACCAAGTAGCATTCACATCAGTATGCAGGAATGCTTAAATATTAGAAAAATAATCATCTTAAGCCACCACATAAATAAAACCAAAGGAAAAAAAATCACATGATACTATCAATTGATGCAGAAAAGGCATTTGACAAAATCTCAATGCTCATTCCTGATAAAAACACTCAACAAAATAGGAACAGAAGGGAATTTCCTGAACATAATTAAAGGTCTATATACAAAACCAGTAACCAACTCCATGGTGAGAAACTGAAGTCATTCCTCTTGCAAACAGGAACCACTCCTATTCAATATTGTGTTGCAAGTCTTAGCCAGAGCTATAAGGCAAGAAAGGGAAATTAAAAGCATTTGAACTGGCAAAGAAGAAGTAAAGCTCTATTTGCAGACAATATGATGCCATACTTAAAAAACTCCAAAGACTGCAAGAAAATTATTGCAGTTCATGGATAAATTTAGTAATATAGCAGGGTACAAGATCAATATACAAAAATCAGCAGGATTCTTTTACATTAATAAAGAGAACTCTGAAAAGGAAATCAGGAAAACAATACCATTGACAATTGTTATTGTTGTTGTGTGCCATTGAGTTGGTTCCAACTCATAGCAACCCTGTATAGGATTTCAGAGGAGTGGCTGGTGAGCCTGAACTACCGACTTTGTAGTTTCAAACTGACCTTGCAGTCCAGCATATTAACCTGCAGTGCCACACCAGAACTCTGCCCATGGGTAGAAAGACTTAAAATTGTGAAAATGTCAACACTACCCAAAGCAATCTATATATATAATGCTATCCCAACCCAGATTCCAATATCATTCTTTAAAGAGATGTAAAAACTAATCACTAACTTTATATAAAAAAGAAAGAGGCCTCAGATAAGCAAAGCATTATTTAAAAAGAAGAACAGTAAGAGACCTCTCATTTCCCAATGTAGCCACAGTAGTCAAAACAGCCTGGTACTGCTACAATGAAGATACATAGATCAATAGAACAGAATTGAGTACCCAGAAGTCAATCCATCCACTTACTAACAGTTCATCTTTGACAAAGGGTCAAAATGTTAATAAATGGGGAAGAGATAGTCTCTTTAACAAATGGTATTGGAAAAATTGGAAATCCATTGGCAGAAAAATGAAACAAGACCCATGTTTTATACCATATACAAAAATGAACTCAATGTAGATTAAAGACCTATATATAAATGAAAAATAGGGACAAACTTAGAAGCTCTGATACGTGGCATAAATACACTATCAAACGTAACTGAAAATACACAAACAGAAAACAAAATAGATGATTGGGACCTCCTAAAAACTAGACACACTTATGTGCATCAAAGGATTTCACCAAAAGAGTAAAAAGAGAACTCACACACTGGGAAAAGATATGTGACAGCAATGTATCAGACAAAGGACTACTCTCTAAAATTTATAAAACACTTTAATGCCTCAACAAGAAGACAAATAATCCAATTTAAAAATGGACAGAGGACATGAGCAGACACTACACCAAAGTAAACATCCAGGCGGCCAACAAACCTATGAAGAAATGCTCAAAATCATCAGCTATAAAAGAAATGCAGATCAAAACAACAATGAGATCTTATCTTGTTGTTGTTGTTAACTGCCATTGAGTCAGTTCCAACCTTGCATAGGGTTTCCGAGGAGTGGCTAGGGCATTTGAACTGTTCAAACCGACATTGCTGTTCAAACCAAACTTTTGGTCCAGTGCTTATCCTACAGCGTCACACCAGGACTTCAGCATTCATAACAAAGTTCCAAAAAACAGACAACAAATGCTGGAGAGGGTGTGGAAAGAGTAGGACCCTCCTACTCTGCTGGTGGGATTGTTAGATGGTGCAACCACTGTGGAAAATGGTGTGGAGTTTTCTCAGAAAGTTGGAAATAGAAATACCATATAACCCAGCAATCCCTCAAGAAATAAGAGCTTTGGCATGCAGAGCTTTATGCACACCCATGTTCATTGCAGCACTATTTACAATAGCAATAAGATGGAGACAGCCTAAATGCTCATCAACAGAAGAATGGTTAAACAAATGTTGGTACCTACACACAATGGAATATTACACAATGTTGAAGTATAATAAAGAATTTGCATAACACCATGGATGAAACTGGAAAACATTATGCTGAGGGAAATTTGGCAATCACAAAAAGACAAATACTGCATGAGATCACTATTGTAAAGAGTTAAGAAAAGACTTTCTTGCTAAATGAAACATTCTGTGATGGCTACAGGGTAGGTGGGAGTGGAGGGAGGGGAAAATAAAGTGAATAGAGGTAAATACTGTTAACTGATGATACATGGAGTGGTTTGCAATCCTTGTAGTGACACGAAGTGTATAATTTGTTGAATGTGGTTCTGATGATCTGTTCTGTAAACCTTTACTCAATTCACAATAAAAAGTTTTTAAAAATTACAGTCTTAGAAACCCTAAGGAAGAGTTCTCCTCTAGCCTACAGGGTTGCTATGAGTTGGAATCAACTCAATGGTCATGGGTTGGTATATAGGTTTATATATTTACATCCTGTTTATAATATTTATAACAGAAATCACAAAGCCAAGTTTTCATGTATAGTCATTAACCTTGCTATTGTCAGGCAGCCAGCTCCCTGTGATTTGAAATGGACAAATCCACAGTGAGCCCATGAATGCATCCCTTTCTGCCTGTCTCCCAGGGCCTTCAGAGACTCTGTCTGAAGGAAGACTCAAGGTGCATCTGCTTTCTCCATCTGTTTTGAGCCCTGATAGTCTCTTAGTGTTATTGAGGTTTTCGTTATTACACAACAGTGGAAACAAAAAAATTAAGTTACTTCTCCTAAATTCGTACCATCAGTCATCAGTCTCAGCACAGTCTTGAAACTCTTTTCAGGCTCTTGCCTCGAGTTTCTGATTCACATAATTTCCCTGGCCTTGGCTGACAATCTACAGGCTGTTTCAATACCCAAATCCAATGATTACAGTGCCAAACCCATTATTTTCTTTAAATTCAAAGGGAAGGCTTCCATTTTCTCTACTTTATATTCAGCATTTGCTGCCACATTCTCAATGCCTTCATTGCCTTTCACAGTCTTCTTTCAAGTTGGAAGTGAGAAGCTAATGAAATTCAGGAAGAACAACATAAATGCAATCTCATCCCCAAGGAAAAATGCAGTCCTTCATTTTGCCTAAGATTGAAAACCTCAACTCGTGCTCCTTGAAAATGTGCTTCCAGACCATCTTTATGATCACCCTCATTTTATTCTGTGTGAAATGAGAAAATCTATGTGAGATACTTGGAAAAGGTTGAAGCACTGTACAAATATAAGGGTTGGCTATTATTGTATCCAGGCAGCCTCAAGGGTCTGATTTTCCTTCCATAATGACTTAAAGGTTGATATGTTTCTTATAACTGGTTCAAGAGTAGTACTGCAATTAGTAACTTAGCTGGCCTTCATTTGGTGCTGCATGGTATGGCGCCTTGAATTTACATAATACGGCTCTTCCATCTAATGTTTTAATTTCCACCAGGTAATTGGGAGAGATCATGCAAATAAGATAGGAATCTAAGGCTGGGGTTGGTTAGTTTTACCCTCCAGCTAGGTTTAAAAGGAGCCATCTCAGAAGCAGAGACAGAAGATCCCAGGACTGTCAAGAAGGAAGAGCATGAGTGAAGTGTGAGATGCCTACCTAGAGAAGCAGCAACAGCAGAGGAGATGGTGGAGGCGGTGGCATGGAGACAGAGTAGCTTCCAGATCTAGAGTAAAGCTGAGTGCCTACCGGCAGGAGATTAATTCAAAAACTGTGCCCTTTGAGTATTCACAAACTAGCTAAAATAACATTGTACTTACGAGCAGGGCACAGGTCAAGGGGCCACAGGGTGGAGAGGCTGAAGACAGGAGTGAGGTATGCCTGCAGTGTGGCAGACAAGAGGTGTTCCTGACTGGAGAACTGCTGCATCCTGAGTTGGTTTAGATCCTGAATTGTACCCTGTTCACTTCCCTAATAAACCCCATAATTGTGAGCATTGTTATGAGTCCTGTGTTGCCATTGCAATGGATTATCGCACCCAGATGTGAATCAGAATGCTGTGGGAGGGATAGTTGGGGTCAGAAAAGGGTAAAGAAGGCTGGAGAGTGTTTGACCTCTGCTTCATAAGAATCAGCCTTGGGCTAATTCTGAGTTTGTTTCTCTTTCCCCCTTGTGAAGCCAGGAGAAGTAAGACATGGCTCCCACATGATCCTTGCACATGGAGTTTGAGGGTTGCATGAAGACTTAAAACTAGGTCCTGTTTTTTGATCTTTAGAGTATCAAACCAGATTTGGGTCTTAATATGCTGAACTCATATCTGCCTAGACTGGACCAGGGGAGGTTTTTGTTTGTTTACTTAAGGACTGAACCTTAATATGAGCTGGCTTCATATTATAATCAGATTTCACCCTTCGGGGCAGATAACTCAACTTATTTTACACATGGGCCAAAAAGATCCAGAGAGGTTAAGCGACTTGCCCAGTGTTTCACAATGACTCAAGGCCAAGCAGGAACTCAATTACACTGCCAATTCAGCACAACATGCTTAATCATACTATCTTTTGCTGAAGTACAATGCTCATAGGCCCAATGATTAGTAGATAGGCAGACAGAGGTACAGATTTTTTTATATATGTGATTTTTATGGATAGGCATAAGAAGTGGGTCTGAACAATGAGGATTATGTTGACTCATCTTGTGAAAAACAAGTTCTACTAAGTATTTCAGTCTGTGGCAAAGTAGGCCTTGTACCCATTAATAATTCACAACTCAGCTCAGTATATGGAACAGAGGATAAGCCTGATCATTAGTGGAAAATACTATTGTCAGCACTAATAAAGGTAATTAACATCGACATTTAAGTTTTTTCTTATTGAGCAACTAG
The DNA here is from genome assembly GCF_000296735.1 of Chrysochloris asiatica. NCBI lineage: Eukaryota > Metazoa > Chordata > Mammalia > Afrosoricida > Chrysochloridae > Chrysochloris > Chrysochloris asiatica. The sequence continues at coordinate 11,758,425 of NW_006408536.1, forward strand.
TAAGGGATTTTAAAAATCATTTTATGAAGGAATTGACCAGCCATCCTATAACTCTACTTCCATTCTATTGTTTGAAACATTTTAATTGCCAGGAAAACTTAACCAGACAAAATGAAAGAAAGAGGTTGGGGAACTCAGGGAGGGTGATTCAACATTTCCCACAGTCTACTTTTTTCATTCTAATACATTTTCCATTTTTAATTAAATGAATAAAATAGCTGTGTTGCCTGTGAGATTATATACAATTGCCAAATAAAGCTGCAGACATCGCTCCCCTTAATGTGCTTAGAGAAGACTGCGATGCTGTCTTTTAAATAGACACATTTTCTTCACTTATCTCGTTTTGAATTTTTCCAGGCTCATGAAATCACAACAGATGTTTCCTGTGGGTACTGGGAACCTAATAAATTATACATCCGTTTCCCATTGGTTTTTCTTTCCTAGCAGTCATCAGATGATCCTTTTGAGCTTAAAATTGGGTGGGATGAACTCAACTCTATTTTATATCTTCTTTGTACTCCTGAATGGAGGCATAAGAACCAAGCCAATGACAGTAACCTGGGCATTCAGAATTTTAAAATAGAATATGTCTTAAAAGGGAAAAGGAGAGTTTGATTATCTGTCCATCTCCCACTGCATCACATTTAAAAACACACCAACTGTTATTTACTCTGTATAGGGCACAAGGCAAAAGCACTATGGAGAAGAGCCAATTACGAAACATGGTATTAAACTTCAGAAGACTACCATCTCGAAAGTAAGAGGAAGTTAAACACAAGGGCAATGAGCAGAGCCAGGGAGTTTCCTCTCTCCTGAATTCTAAAAGCATTTTCAGTAGGTTTGTTTGTTGTTGTTGTTGCTAAATGCTATTGAGTGGGTTCCAACTCATAGCGATCCTGTATAGGGTTTCCAAGGAGTGGCTGTTGAGCTTGAACAGCTGACCTTGCTGTTAAAACTGACCTTGCAGTCCAGCATATTAACCCACAACGCCACACCAGGACTCCAATTTTCAGTAAGTAATGACAAGATGGCCTCCCAAGCTTCTTTAAGTCCTTTGAGTCCAATTTGGTTGTTGTTGTTAAGTGCCATCCAGCCAGTTCCAATTCATAGTGATCCTGTATAGGGTGTCTGAGGCTGTAAATCTTTGCACAAGCAGAAAACCTACTGTCTCCTGTGGAGCAGCTGGTAGACTCGAATTGCTGACCTTGTGGTTCGCAGTTCAGTGCTTATCCTGTTGTAGGAATTTGAAATATTAAGTAAAAAACAATCAAATAAATTTCAGTGGTAAAGCATGAGCTAAGGGAGATGACATTGAAGTAGGCACTACCAACTCATGCCTCATTAAAATTATTCAGTATCATGGTAACACTTGGAGGGAGAGGAAGAATTTGGAAAGGAGCTGAGGGACCTCTCTTCACGGATTGGCCAAGAAGTCCACAGGAGACAGTGCAAAGAATGGGGTCTCCATTATGACTGGTTGTTGTGGGTCTCAAAGGAAAAGTGGTTTCCTAGTGAGAGAAACCAATAGGCTGGCTGCAGTAAGAGGATGCCAAGTCACCTACCTCTAGGTTCTGCTTCGTAAACAGCACGTGCATGGTTATAGTTTCAAGAAGGAAATTTGTTGTTGTTAGGTGCCATCAAGTCAGTACCAACTCATAGTGACCCTATGCACAGCAGAACGAAACACTGCCCGATCTTGGGCCAACCTTACAATTGTTGCCACGCTTGAGCCCATTGATGCTGCCACTTTGCCAATCCATCTCGCTGGGGGTCTTCCTCTTTTTCTCTGACCCTTCAACTTACCAAACATGATATCCTTCTTCAGTGACTGGTCCCTCCTGACAATGTGTCCGAAGTATGAGAGACGAAGTTTGGCCATCCTGGCCTCCAAGGAGCACTCTGGCTGCATTTCTTCCAACACAGATCTGTTGGTTCTTTTGGCAGCCCATGGCACTTTCAATATTCTCCTCCAACACCATAATTCAAAAACATAAATTCTTCTATGGTCTTCCTTATTAACTGTCCAGCTTTCACATGCATATGAGGTTATTGAAAATACCATAGCTTGGGTCAGGCGCACCTTAGTCCTCAAGCTGACATCTTTGCTCTTCAACACTTTAAAAAGGTCTTGTGCAGCAGATTTGCCTAATGCAATACATCATTTGATTTCTTGACTACTGCTTCCGTTGAGTGTTGATAGTTGGTCCAAGAAGAATGAAGTCCTTGACAACTTGAATCTTTTCTCCATTGATAAGAACGTTGTTTATTGGTCCAGTGGTGAGGATTTTTGCTTTCTTTACATTGAGATGCAATCCATACCAAAGGCTATGGTTTTTGATCTTCATCAGTAAATATTTTAAGTCTTCTTCACTTTCAGTAAGCAAGGTTGTATCATCTGCAAATCGCAGGTTGTCAAGAAGGAGAAGGGATGTTTATATGACTAGATTGAAGGTATGGTGACTTTTGTTTAAAATGGAACGACATGCAAAAGGGCTAACTGAAAATTGTCAAAACAAACAAACAAAAAACTGAACTAGTAGGGGACCCATGAGTGCACTGTGGGCCAAGACAGTCCCAGGCCAGATGAAGATAATAATGAGGTTGGAGAAGTAAAGGGCTGAACATTAATGAGTGAGAAGCAGGGTCATTGGAAATAAAACCATGAGACTACAGAATGGCCCCTCTTTGGCTCTCATTAGCTGTCAGACCTGGAAAGACTTATGTTCCTCAATTTAGAGAGATGAGGATATTTCACAGTCTGATAAGCTAAGAAGTGAAAAGTTATTTCAGATATGCCTTTATTATCCAAGAGACCTCAGTAAATGTTTACAGTGTAGACTGTGTCTTCAAAACTGCTCACATCTTGGCCCAGGAAAGATTTACCCTTACTATTTTTTCACTTCACTGTTTGGGTAGCTCCCACCCCCAATTCTAAAGAGCCATCATCATTGTCATTTATTACTATAAAGATAGTGATGATGTGAGAGTCTAGAAATTATCATTGCTGGTCTGACACAAGTTTAGCAAGCATGACTCTGACCTGTCCCTGTCACTTCTGAAATTGCTTGTCACTACTCAATGCAATGTGTAAATTGTGGCAGCTGCAATTGGAGCAAAGAAGCTCATGCTGCTTGTTGTGAAAATTGTTTGTTCTGAAGTCTGTTCTGCAAGGCAGCTCTTTTCTAAAAGGAGCCCATTGTTTCTTGAGTTTTAACCATTTTGTTCTCTAACAAGCTGAAGGCTAAGAAGTGATGACATCCTGGCCTCTTTCACAAGTCCTTCCTTGCCCTCCACAGCTCATCAGCTGAATTCACTAGCAGTCCAGGCTCAAGCCTCCCCTAAAAAAACCCAAACCCACTGCCATAGAATCAATTCTGATGCATAGTTACCCTATAGGACAGAGTAGAGCTGCCCCCATAGGGTTTCCAAGGTTGGCATCTTTACATAAACAGACTACGTCATCTTTGTCTCACAGAGCAACTACTGGGTCAAACCTCTGACCTCTCAGCAGTCAAGTGCTTAATCACTGCACCACCAGGGCTTCTTAGCCTTGCTAGTTCTTGACATCTACCCAGCTTTGAGGAATACTATCCAAGACACAATAGCTGAACTCCTGTGTTGCAACTGGTATTTCCTTGAGCACCTAACAGACTCAATCTTCTCCACCAACACCAACTCAGGACAACACCTAAACCTGATGCATAGCCTCCCTGCAGTTATTCGTTTCTTCCCAGTGGTCCAGTCTGCCTTAAATGTCTTCCTTAGCTCTCACTCTCAACATTAGCCATTCTAGAAAAGAAGACCCAGGGTAGGGCATGTGCTGAGTCAGTACCTGAGAGTGAGAGCTTCTTTAAATTCTGTGCCTTGTGGTTCAGTGCCATGGAGTTTTATGGAATCCTGCTCCATATGTCTCTCATCCCCCTCCTAGAAGCAGACTAGCTAGTCTATATGGTTCTAATGGAGACAACAGAGCTGTAAGAGAACAGACTCCACTGTGGAAGCATATTTCATACCTCTGCCTGTTATAGCTTGGTCAAAACAAGTTACATGACCAAGTCAAAGTCAAGAGTTACATGGCAATGAGCATGGATACAAGGAAGAGTAAAAATTCAGGATAACCAAATCAGTCCTGGTGTGGCACTATAAAATAAACACTGGACTTCTAATAGCACGGCTAGAAGTTCAAACTCATCAGGTACTCCTCAGAAACCATATACAGGATTTCTATAAGTTGGAACCAACTTGATGGCACTTAAAAACAACAGCAACAACCACACACAGTAATAATAAGTATAAAGATGGTACTACAAATGATGATATTTATTAGGTAAAGAAAACAAATTTCCCCACAACTGGACCAGTAAAGAATATCATGCTAAATGGAGAAAAGATTAAAGTTGTCAAAGACTTCATTTTCCTTAGATCCACAATCAACACTCATGGAAGCAGCAGTCAAGAAATCAAATGACAGGTTGCATTAGGCAAATCTGCTGCACAAGACCTCTTTAAAGTGTTAAAGAGCAAAGATGCTCCTGACCCAAGACATGGTATTTGCAATCACCTTATATGACTGTGAAAGTTGGACAATGAATAAAGAAGACCTTAGAAGAATTGGTGCGTTTGAGTTATGGTGCTAGAGAAGAATATTAAAGATACTATGAATCGCCAGAAGAACAAACAGGTCTATGTTGGATGAAGTACAGTCAGAATGCTCCTTCGAAGCAAGGATGGTGAGACTTTGTCTCTCATACTTCAGACATGTTATCAGGAGGGACTAGTCCCTTGTGAAAGACAGACTGTTTGCCAAAGTGGAGGGTCATTTAAAAAGAAGAAGACCCCCAACGAGATGGATTGGCACAGTGGCAGCAGCAATGGGCTCAAGCATGACAATGATTGTGAGGCTGGTGCAGGACTGGGAGTGCTTTGTTCTGTTGTGCAGAGGGTCACTGGGAGTCAGAACTGACTGGACAACACCTAACAAAAACAACATTGGATCTTTACTATGTGCTAAGAGTAAAACACTGATTATGTCATTTCATCCTTGAGAACAACTCAGTAAGGCGAGTATTGTCTCCATTTCTAAAAGAGGATTTGGAAGTGCAGAGAAGCTAAGCAGTAAGCCCCAAATCATACTATTAGAGCCAAGACTCAAACTCCAGTGTGTCTATCTTAAGTCCTGTTTGTTCTTTCCATGGCGAAATCGTCTTGATAACAGATGGCGTGGTTTGTAGTGAAACTGTCTGACACTCTTCCCCCCACTCCCCTCCCCGCATTGCAGGGATAGACTATACTAGATAATTCAGGAATGTAAACCTGGCAACTGGCATCAATGTAGAATGGTAGTTTTCAAGAGCATCCCAGTAAAACTAGAGCCAGATATCTAATAAAAAATTTTAAATAAATTAAAAGTCCAAGGAGAAGGAATGATAGTCTATAGGTTATTGTTGTTGTTAGGTGCCATCGAGTCAGTACCGACTCATAGCGACCCTATGCACAACAGAAGGAAACACTGCCCGGTTCTGGGCTAACCTCACAATCACCACATTCAAAAGTCAAGTCTAAATCTGTGAACAGGAGTGTGAACAAACACAAGAGAAGATGGGGAAATGGTATGTGTCTTAAGGTAAGATGCTATAACAAAAGATCCAAAATGATAATGGTTTAACACAGTGGAAGTTCGTTTTTCTCATGCTCATGTGGAAATGAGTCCATGGCAATTACAGGCTTAGAGTAGTATGAGGCGGGAGTTGTTTTGTTCCCAACAATCATTTGAGAAACTGCACTGACAACAGCTCTTCCATCTTGTAATGTGGCTCCAAGGTAACACTGAATATCAGCATCTCTATCAGCTGGAGAAGGAAACGCTCATAGATGTCCACGAATAAGAGGATTTATGTGGCCAGACCTGAAGTATCTTCTCAAATTGCACTGATTCGGTCACATGACCTCGCCAAATTGCAAGGGGATCTGGGAAAGGTGGCAAGGCTGTGTTCCCCAAAAGAAGTGAGAATAAATTTTGGTCGGCAGTTAATAGTCATGAATTTGTACCTTGCTTGGGGTTGAGTCACCCACAGATTTTCTGGGTAACCTGGATTCAACAAGTGATCAAAGTAGACAGGTTAACTGTGGGGGGGGGCGGGGGGCGGGGGGTGTTTGTTATTGTTAAGTGTTGTTGAGTTGGTTCCAACTCATAGCGACCCTGTAGAGGGTTTCCAAGGAGCAGCTGGTGAGTTTGAACTGCCAACCTTGTGGTTCAAACTGACCTTATGGTTGAGTGCTTATCCTACAGCACCATACCAGGACTCTGTTTACTGTGGTAGATTGCCTATTTAAACCCAATTCAACACAGTTTTTGGTCCATACCCACCCTTGTTATGACCTCATCATAGGCTGAATATATTTCTCTGTCCCTTCAAATATACTTCTTTGGCCATGTGATTTGCTTTGGCCAATAAATTGATGCACAATTGACAGTGTGTCAGTTCTAAGCCTAGACTTTTAGAAGAGCTGTGTATTTATGCCTTCTCTCTTGTCCTTCTGTCATCACAATGAGAAGAACATGCCTAGGCTGTCCCTCCCAGTATTCCCAGGTGTCTCTAGGAGCGACACATGGAGCAAAGTCAAATTAGCCCAACTGAATCCAGCTTAGAGCAGCCAACTCCTAAACAATCTCCAAACTTGTGAGTCAAATACCTGCATTTTGTTGTTTGCTGGGATTCTATGATTGTTATATAGTACTATTAAGGTCATAGGTCACTGATGCATGACCACAGCCCCACCTCACCACAGTTCATTGTTGCATGGCCAACAGTGCCTTCAGCCATTCCAGGTTGGCAACAGCACCCTTAGCTTTTTTCAAGCTATGTGTCCTTCTGATTTTCAGGTAAAGGCAATTGTGAGCTCTACTCTAGAATCCATGGACACCCAAGAAGGAAGACAAACATTCTTCCTTGCCAGCTGATTAAGTACACGATGCTGCTAACTGCATCATATTCAAAACCTCATGACTCCTAACATGTTCCACAGAAGAAGCAGATGTCATCTTGACAGGATTTCTTTGTTTTCTCAATAGATGCTACAAGAGCTGCCCATGCTCTCTAGAGCAGGCAATTTATCAAGAGATCAAGATTATTCACTGTGTTTTATTAATACATTTTATGCAGTCATACTGATTTCAAACAAAGGTGTCTTCTGTCTAATTGTTTTTGCCTCTCATCTGACAGGAGCATTATTTTAGAACAATTGTATCAGTCCAAATGTTATCTTGAGTATAAAATGTAAAAAGACTACACGAAGTGCTTCTACTTATAATGAAGTGTCAAAAACTTCCTGAATCTGACAGCTTTACCCAGAAATCGAAAATAACATTTTGCCTTTTTCCCCTTTTGTAATATCACTTTTTTCTTTTTAAACAGGAAGTAAGACATTAGATGCCATGAAGTTCTCAGAAGAATAGCGTACGGTAAGACTAGATGTAAATCAAACAGGTAGGCAGCCTCAGCTAATTAAGCAGGCCCGTGGTATGATTACATGTTACCAACATGATCATCTCTGAACTGCCTTCCCATTCCTCCCAACAAAAGGCCCTACTTTCAGTTGTGAAATCCTCTTTCTAAACTACTGGATACAGTTAACAGACAACAGTACTAATTGTTGGAGAGTCTCCAAGGGGCGGAGGGAGGATGTTGGAATAGTGTATATTCTGGTAGTCAATGGGCGTGTATCACAAACCTCCAACTATTAAAGGTCCAGGTCCCAGCTGCTACACTCTAAAATTCATTGTTGCATTTATGCTAGGGACACACATCCCAAAAGATGTTCCTACTTAATGACTGAGCAAGGCAGGGATGTTATATTAGGTAAATCGGTCCATTTCTGGGAGGCATGGGCCACCTCTCATAGCCAATGTTGCCTGGATGACATCCCAACAGCCTTGCCAAGCCTTCCATTGACTGCACACCAGTGTTGAATGCTTCCATCCATCCTTGTCGCATTCTCTCTTCACTCAGGGTGGGAATTTCATTGTGGTTTGGCTCTTCCCACCTTGCCCAGATGCCTCCCCATTTTCTCTCACAGGCCTTTCCCTTAATAAATGCCTGGCATTTTCCAATGCCTTCCTCCAGATACCTCTATACTTACAGTCCAGTTCCTAAAGAATTAGAATGACATTTAAGGCAGAAAAATCTCCTGTCCTGTTTCTGCTAAGCTTGATAAACAATATGAACAAGATGTATGTGGAGGAGGCAGCATCTTGGTTGGCTAGGAAGAAGGAGAGAAGGAAGATTAACATATGAAAATGGGCCAACACTTATGCATTCTCACCTTGTCTCTTTAATTAAGGCAGCGGATCATTTCAACATCGTGGGTTTTTTCCTACAAAAATAGCAGTTTCCCTGTATGTACATCAGTCTCTATATTTATGGACACCTGGTGTGGTGCTGTGAGCTAATACGCCAGACTGCAAAGCCATTTGAACTGCAAGGTCGGTGGTTCAAGCTCACCAGCTGCTCCTTGAAAACCCTATACAGGGTCACTATGGGTCAGAATCAACTCGAGGACACTTCACAACAACATTTTCCAAATGATTTTTAGTTTGTAACTCTCATAGCATTTTTATCATAATGAAATATGATATGTAATAATTATAACAGAGTGATAAGAATATGACAATGTTGATATGCCTGCCTGATATACAGGAGAAACCTGAACTTTCTCTTGATGGGACCTCATCTTGGACCCAGCTCCAGCCTTGAAACCTTACCTGGAATGTCACCTGCTGACCTATAATGGTGTATGCTACATAAAAGTTTATGGCTTTGTTTAAAAGTCAGATTCTATGTCTTTCCATTTCCTGATGTATCCACCATCTCTACCCTGGATTTCCAAAGCCATATTCCAGTTTATGCCCCAATACTAAACTCTTCTTAGTTCTTGTTCTGTTAGTTCTTGACTCCTCTTTGATTCTTGGTCTGTATCGGATTTGCTACTTGCTCTGAAATTGTTCTACACTGTGGCACCAAGTTAGGCAAGTGATCCTAGATTGCAGTGTGAAATAAACCATAACAAGGCAGGAATGAAATGGAAGTCTGGAACACAAGACTTCTGAGTTGTTTTTTTTCCGTACCTTCCTATTATGCCCCTAGAACCTCAGCTATTCTCAATGAGATTATCTGCTTCCTCTCCCTCAGGCTCAAACACTACCTAGATCATCTTTGAATAAGACCTCAAGCAAAAATGTGGGCCCAGCCTGATTAGAGAATGAAAACAGACCTTAAAGAAGCATTACTTCTCTAAAGTGTTTCTCCAAAAAACATATGTACCCAAAATATAATCCATTAAAAGGCAGTTCCAACCTGGAACTCAGTCAACAAATAGAAGAGTGTGGAATAGAACAAAATTACAACAAAGAATCCAGAGGACCTGGGAGGTCAGTCAAAGATCAAAATAATAACAATGTCAAAGAAGGTAAAAACATAGGAACAGAGATCCAGGTGGTGAGGAGGTCAGGTAGCTTGCAGGATAAAATAGACGGTCTTAAATGGAGGAAAAAATTAGTAGATTATAGGGTAACCTCAAAGAAAATTAATACTTCACAGCACACCAAGAAAATGAAGATCCAAGAAGAACATGGAAACATTAAAACTAAGAAGAAGCTCACAAGAAAGAGTACAAAAAAATATGAACTCAGCACAGGAAGGCATGCAGAACAAAGGAACCAGTAGTACCACAAAAAAACTAACATAATGACAGCAAATAATTCATACCTATCGATAATTACACTGAACATCAATGGATTAAATGCACTAGTTAAGAGACAGAGAGTGGCAGAATAGAGAAGAAAACAAGACCCTTCAATATGCTGCCTGCAAGAGACACACCTTACATACAAAGAGAAAAACAGATTAAAAGTTAAAGGGTGGAAAAAATAAACCAATTTTAATAGCAATAAAAAACAAGCAGGAGTGGCAATTCTAATCTCTGATAAAATAAACTTTAAGGCAAAAACCAGCATAAGAGATAAAGAAGGACACTATCTCATGATTAAGGGGTCAATTAAACAAGATGACATAACCGTAATAAATATCTATACTCCCAATGAAAGAGCCCCAAGATATATAAAGCAAACCCTACTAGAATTGAAGAAAGAAATAGACAAATCTACAATAATAGTGGGAGATTTTAATGTGCCACTTTTGAAAAAGGATAGAACAACCAGAAAGAAACTCAACAAAGATACAGAGGAACTAAGCAACACAATCAACCAACTTGACCTCACAGATGTGTACAGAGCATTCAACTCAACAACAGGACAATACACATCAATCGTGTTCAACTAACACACACAAAAAAGTAACCACCAGGCCTGGGAATGCTTTGGTTTGTTCAAAACCTTTCCAAAGATAGGTTGTGATAAATATTGGATATTTTGATTATGAAAACTATAGTTTTTTTGAAGCTTTAGCTGAAAGTACAGCAATAGTATGGTGTTTCAACAAATATGATAATGTATTCAAATATTTTTCTATCAAAAATCATTTTTGTATAAACTGTCAGTGTTTTATGTAACTTGTGATAATAAAAAAATAGTAATAATAAAAAGGCAGTTCCATAAATCATTAAGAGGTGCTATATTAAAAATAAACTTTACTTCCATAGTCAAATAAATCTGGTGAACTGGCTTAAAGAAAGTTAATTTTCTTCACTATAGAATTTCTCAGAGTCTTTATTGTTCTAGTAGAAACTAAGTCCTCAGGAAGTAGATATATACACAGCATGAAGCAGTTCTCAACTTTAGCCATGAAAGTCATTTTTTGTTAGTTAGTTTGTTTTTTGAATGAAGACTTATTGGTACCTTGCATAGCCTAGTGTTCAGAGGATCCTAGTATGAGAAACACTAGCCAAAGATAATGGAGTAAAAATGATGGAAAGCAATTTCTGAAAAAAGCCATGTTCCTCCATTACCCCAACTGACCCATACTGTCCTCCCCCACTATGGGAAACTGATACTACTGTTGGCCCTGCTCCTGAAAAATCAGTTTGGCTGCAGTGACCTTGAGAAAATTAAAAACCTATCTCAAGTACAGTTTTTTCCTTTATGACAACAGGCCATAAAGCTATATCTTTCCACTCCGTTCCCAAAGCTATAAGAATTAATGGAGCCATTCCTAAGGAGTGATGTGAATTCCTTGGAGAAAGTCTCTATGTAAATACAAGATCTTGTCATCTTAAATACTGTAGATTTATGCCCTAGACTACATAATACCAGTAGTGCAGAAAGTGAACCTCCATTATTTTTCAAAGCCCTATAGTCTGATCAACACGTTAGCCTTTCAGCCATTGCCATTTATAAATAGCATCCTCCCAAACCCTGCCTTTTCCCACCAAATTCATATTTCTTCCTCTATGAACTGGTAGAACTCATGGTGTGGCACTGTGGGATCAGCACTTGACTGCTAACCACAAGGTCGACAGTTCAAACTCACCAGCTGCTCCTCAGAAACCCTATACAGGGTTGCTATGAGTCAGAACTGACTCTATGGCACTGAACAACAACAACAATGAACTGATGAGATGTGGCATCAATGTACCCATGAAAAGCAAAACTCTAGTATTTCAGTTTTAATATTTCTGAGGGCCAGAAAATAGCTCTTTGAAGCTCCCTTGCAAATGGCAACACTGATTTTCCACAACAGAGGGAAGGGCCAACAAGGAAAGAGCGAATCAGGTTCTTCATTAATTTGGCATAAAGATATATTCATTGGTGTGGATATGTGGTTTTTGAAACACTGGGTTCAAACTGACTCAGATTAAGTGGTACTGCAGACCAGGAGTTGGGGTTTTGATTTTGGTATCTTGAAAAGTAAGCCAGAAAAGGAAGTACAGATACTGCAGTAATCACAAGCAGGAATAGATAGAAAAAAACACGTGTTTTTGACTGACTAATGTAAACTTGCCCAGTGTTATATTGGTTTGGGTGCTCAACAGCTAAAGAATATGGAGTATCTGGCTCAGAGAAAGCAGCTTGATTATATTCACATAACAATTTTTCAGGGATTCTGTGCTTTGTACCTAATTTATTCTTGTGTCTTCCCTGCCCTGGGGAATTCTTTGTTAGAGCTGAACTATTTCTTCAATATAAATGTATCCTTCCCACCTTGAGAGCTGCCGTCTCTATTACTGCAATCTGTCCTCTGCCCAGAAGGCTTTTTACCTCCTAACCTATAATTTTCCTTTTGCTCCCACTCTACCTCAAGAAAAGTTTCTCAATCCTTTAGAGATAAAATGACAACTGAGAAGTTCAAAAAAAAAAAAAAAAAAATCTTTCTGTGTCCCTTCAGTTTGTCTTACAAAAACACCCACTTCAGACTCCAGGGTAACTCTAGGACTCTGTCTAGTGTCATGTTTACATGTTATTGTTGTTGTTAAGTGCCATTGAGTTGGTTCCGAACCATAGCAACCCTGTATAGGGTTTCCGAGGAGTGGCTAGTGAGCTTGAACTGCTCACCTTGCAGTTCAAAGTGACTTTGCAGTCCAGTGCATTCACCCACATGTACCTCAATTTCCAAATGGCTCCTGAGAAATGAATATCAGTTTAAGACATTCATGTGACGTGTTTAGGTCTGAAAGAACTAAAGAACGTGTTTAGGGTTCTGAAAGAACCCCATGAAATAGGTAGCCTGCCCAAATTTGTAAGGCGATGCAGGTGGAGATGAGTGGTACTTGGTGGCTGTGTGCCATAGAGTCAGTTCTGACTCATAGTGAACTGTACAGTTTCCAAGGCAGGAAACCTTTATGGGAGCAGAAAGCCTCATAAAGGATTTGAACTGCTGATCTTGTGGTTAGCAGCCTGATTCATAACCCACTATGTTACCAGAGCTCTTTGAGTGGTACTTAAGGAATTTTTACTCTTAAAGAAATTTCTTGTTACCATTCACTAAAACAAACTACCTATTTTATAAAACAACAACAAAAATCTTTCTATTTAGTGATTTTATTCAATAACTGGGGTAGCCCATATGTTGCTAAAGGAAACTGAATCTTGTCCTTTCATTATTTTAATGTTAGTTCTTCATGGTTTGTAAACATAGAAACTTGGTCAAAACCTGTGACAGGAAAAGAAATTCTATAAAATCTAGAAAAGCCATTGGTGGGTTCAAATCACCAACCTTAGGGTTAGTAGTCTAACTCCTAAACTCAGTGCTCCACCAGAGCTCTTTAATAAGAATATTGTGGTTAGGGACTATCAAGTCAGTTCCAACTCATACCAACACTATGCACAACAGAACGAAACACTGCCCAGTCCTATGCCATCCTCACAATGGCTGTTATACTCGAGCCCGTTGCTGCTGCAACTGTGCCAATTCCTGTGGTTTGGGGTCTCCTCTTTTTCACTGACCCTCCACTTTATCAAGCATTATGTTCTTCTCCAGGGACTGGTCCTTTCTAGCAACATGTCCAAAATACAAGAGACCAATTCTTGCCAGTTTTGCTTCTAAGGAACATTCTAGCTGTAAGAATATTGTTATTGTTGCTATTGTTGTGTGCTGTTGAGTAGGTTACAACTCATAGTGACCCTGTGTAGGGTTTCTGAGAGTGGCTAGTGGGTTTGAACTGCTGACCTTGTGGTTACCAGTCCAGTGCTTATCCTACAGTGCCAGACCAGAGTTCTTTCCCACTAATAAGAACGTTAGTGGGGGGAGAAAATGGTGACATTCAAATAAATTCTTTAGCTAAGTTAACAATATTGTACCAAGATTCATTTCTCCATTTTTATAAATTGTTCTGTGGTTATGTAAGATTTTAATGTAAGGGGAATCTGGGCTAAAAGTATCTGGGAGTGCTACTAAATTTGCAATTCATCTGTAAATCTAAGATTATCTCAAAATAAAAGCTTCTTAAAAGCTAAAATTCGAGCTCTAATTCAAGCTACTATGACAGACTGTACTTTCCAACAAAGTCAGTGGTTCCTGGTCTCACTTACTCTTCCAAAACCTTGCCATTCCCCTCACCTTGAATCCAGTCAGGAATTTACCCCTATTTCAACAAGTAGAATAGATGCTGCACAACTTTTTAATCTCTACCATAGTAAAACATGGCACACCTTTCTACAGAATTCTCCCCCTGGACACATACCCTGGGAACCCAGGTCACATGAAGAAGTCGCATATAAATATTACAGCTGACAGCCCAGCTAACCTGTGAACCAGTAGCCAGACCTATGAGAGAACCTGCCTTCAGATATTTCTAGCTGCCCCAGTTGTCAACAAGTGAGATAGAGATACGCTATCGCTACTCAACCCTCCCCAAATTGCACATTTGTAAGCAAAATAATCGTTTTTAAGTCACCAATTCTTGGAGTGACTTAACTTGGGATTCCAGTTAACAAAACTTGGGATTCCAGTTAACAAAAGATAACTGGAATCGTGACTCTAAATGGATATGATTCATTGCTACTAGAAGATTTGAGGTTGTAGACATTCCATTCTTTAAAACAAAGCTTGAGTCAAAGGTATAAAGAGCACTCATAGATGGTGTGTTTGGTAGCATTTGTTTTTTCACTATTTTGTTACTACAGTGATTTATTGTCCAACAGAGTATTCCTTTCCAAAGGAAATCAACATGATAATGAGTTACTGGGACTTGTCCTAAGGGCACATTTGTATTTCAATAGGTGTCATTCTAAGCATATCCATATTAATGTATATCTGTTTGGTTTCAGAACTAAGTCATTTCATTTGTCAGTGAGTAAGGCACAAAGTGGTCAGTGTCTTCAAGTTTCCCCTTCCCTCTATGCCCTGATTACCTTTTAAATTCAAACCTATAATCTCTTAGTTGATGGATTCATGACATATGAATAGAGTTGGGAAACACACTTCACTTTATTCTAACAGAGAAGAATGAAAGAATTTTGTTTTCAAAATTCTGTTTTTAATGGTCTTCAATTGTATGTTTTTCTTTTTGTCAATTTATGGACTGAAAATTATATTGAAAGTAGAAAAGCAAGACAACTTATCTGTAAAATATACTTTTTTACCATATGTTTAATCAGATACTAAGTAATAGGATATTTGAGAACCTCTTCTTCTTACATATCTCCTAATTCTTAATTTTCACAATTAGGTCAAATTATTACCTTGATCTTGAAAAAAATCATGAAATAAACTGTACTATCTTCAGGATGTTCGCATGGAAGAACTACAATAGAGAATTATCAATGCTTATGATCTTCCTAATATAACTAAAAGGCACTCTGGTAGCATAGTGGTTATGAGTCAGGCTGATAACCTCAAGGTCAGCAATTCAAAACTACCCTTGATTCCGCAGCAGAAAGATGAGGCTTTCTGCTCCTGTAAAGATTTACAGCCTCAGAAACCCTATTCAGGGTCGCTATAAGTCGGAACTGACACCCCAGCACACCATCATCATCATCAATATAACTAAGGAGCAGGGCTGTATACTATAAATTTCTTTCATGCTTCTCTGTTAGAATAAAGTGATGTGTGTTTCAACACAACTTCCTTGAAGACACTGCTACCACCTGAGCTCACATCAATCTCTTGTTTCATTCTACATTGAGAGCAAAAAAAGACATCATCAAACACCCACTGAGTTTTGAGTAAAGAGTAAAGAAAACCAAAAACACCATGGTTTGAATCCTGATTCTCTATCACCAACTTGCAAAGCCAGTGGCTCTCAAACTTTAGAATGCTTCAGAAAGCCCAGGCTCCTATTAAAACAAGAGTGGTGGTGATGATTGTTGCTAGTCGCCATCCAGTCAATTCCGGCTCACAGCCTAATGTGTTACAGAGTAGAACTGCTCCACAGGGTTTGCTTGGCTATAATTGTAACAGAAGCAGATCGCCAGGTCTTTGGTTCCACAATACCACTGGCATCACATGGTGGGTTCCAACCACCAACCTTTAGGCTAGTCATCAAGTGCAAACCATTTGCGCCACCTAGGGACTTGATTGTAGTTGCTGCTGTGTGCTGCCCAGTTAATTCCAACTTAATAGTGACTACATGTGACAGAGTGGAACTGCCCCATTGAGGCTCCCAGGCTGAAATCTTTATGGGAGGCGATCATCAGGTCCTTTTTCCAACAGAGCTGCTAGTGGGTTAAAACGGCAGACTTTTCAGTTAGCAGCCAAGTGTTTAGCCATTGTACCACCAGGGCTCCTATGGGAACCTGAGTACATTTTGTATTCAGTTGGTCTGAGTGGGACATGAGATTTGCATTTCTTACACGTTTACAGATGCTGTTGGGCTGTGCACATTTGAACAAGTTACCACATTGGTGTGAGTATCAGTTTCCATAGCTTAAAAAATTTAGGAGCGATGGAGCAGGCAATATACAGTAAGAGGGAGGTTGGCAGAGGAAAGATGAAGGTAGCGGGAGACACAGGGAGGAATGCAAGAGTTAAAGTGAATGGAGGTAAATACTGTTAATTGATGGTACATGGAAGGGATTTCAATCACTGTAATGAAGTAAAGTGTATGATTTATTGAATGTAAAACTGATGATCTGCTCAGTAAACCTTCACTCAAGTTACAATAAAAAGTTTTTTAAAAAAATTAAGACATTTCTACCTATACTGTAAATATTCATTTATTTTCCATTTAGTAATCAGTATTCATGAAATAAGTCCTCCATCCCTTTCCACAATTCAGAAATCCAAAATTTTCAGAAAACTGAGCTGTTGTTTTTTGTTTTAAGTTTGGTCCAAACTCATCTGGCATCAAGGACTGGTCTATTTACAGTCTTTGTTTATTCTAATTAGTATGGATAGATGATTTGATCATTGGTGACGTGGCCCAATCCTTCTAGACTCATTTCATATTACACAGTCTACAAACCACATTATCTATGTAAAATCAGAAAAAAAGGCCTGAATTTTTACGTTCTAGTCCTAAATATTTTAGACAAGAAACAGGAGACCTGCCTTGAATATTCCAATACATTTTCCTTGACTCCTTTAAATGTTTTTGGCTTTCTCAACTTGATTATAAATCCCTTAAGATCAGAATCATGTTTTGTGTGCCATCCCCCACATAACCAAGTAGATACCAAGTATGAAGTATGTGTTAAATAAATAACCACTGGATTGAATTTATTGACCCTAATAAGATTCCAGTAAAGATCAACACGACTTTATAGTATGAGATTTGAAAAAGAAAGATGAATCAAAAGTATCTGCAAAGCTCTTAAAATTGCAATTTTGATTATAATACCCATAATCCCAAAGATTCTAACAAAAAGAAAATGTGATAATGCCACTCCTGCTCTTCTTGGCACTTGAAACTGGGCCCTGTTTCCTCTCACCTTCTCAACTACTTGTGTCCTCCATTTTCCTCTATTTCTACATCTTTGACGTCTTCTTTCTAATGGCTCCTTTCCATCAGCATTTATAAATGCTCACATCTGTTGCATCTTAAAGCATTAAAAGGCCTTTTCAACAAATGGTACTGGAGAATAAGCAACAAACAAACGAATGAGCTTTGACCTAAACCTTACATCTTACATAAAAAATTACCTGAAAATGAATTATAGTCTCAAATATAAAACATAAAACTATCAAACTTTTAAGAAGTACATAGGATAAAATCTTTATGATTGATGTAGGTCTAGGTGAACAGTATTTTAAATTGACACCAAAAGTATGAACCACAAAAGGAAAATATGATAAACAAAAATGTGACAACATTTAAATCTTTTGTTCTAGCAAAAGACTACGTTAAAGGATTAGAAAGACAAGGTACAGACTAGGAAGAAAGACTTACAAACTACATATCTAAGAAAAAAACTGTATCTAGAGCACATAAAGAACTTTCAAAATCCAACAATAAGATAAACAAATAATTTCAGTTCTAAAACAGGCCAAAGACATAGTAGTAGTAGTAATAGAAGTTACATGCCATTGAGTCGGTACTGACTAATAGTGACCCTATATGCACAACAGAACGAAACACTGCCGGGTCCTGGGCCAACCTCGCAATCGTTGCTACGCCTGAGCCCATTGCTGCCGCCACTGTGCTGATACATCTCACTAGGGGTCTTCCACTTTTTCTCTGACCCTCCACTTTACCAAATATAATATCCTTCTCCAGTGACTGGTCCCTCCTAATAATATGTGCAAAGTATGAGAAAGGAAGTTTGGCCATCCTGGCCTCCAAGGAGCACTCTAACTATACTTCTTCCAACACAGATCTGTTGGTTCTTTTGGCAGTTAATGGTTCTTGTAATATTCTCTTCCAACACCATAACTCAAAAGCAGCAATTCTTCTACAGTCTTCCTTATTCACTGTCCACCTTTTGCATGCATATGAGGTTGTTGAAAATACCATGGCTTGGGTCAAGCGCACCTTACTCCTCAAACTGATATTTTTGTTCTTCAACCCTTTGAAGAGGTCTTATGCAATAGATTTGCCTAATGCAATACAATGTTTGATTTCTTGACTGCTGCTTCCATGAGTTGTTGATGGTTGATCCAAGAAAAATGAAGTCTTTGATAACTTCAATCTTATCTCCACTGATAAGAATGTTGTTTATTGGTCCAGTGGTGAGGATTTTTGTTTTCTTTATATTGAGATGCAATGCATACCAAAAGCTGTGGTCTTTGATCTTCATCAATAAGTATTTTAAGTCCTCCTCACTTTCAGCAAGCAAAGTTGTACCACCTGCATATTGCAGCTTGTTAATGAGTCATTCTCCAATCCTGATGCCACGTTTTTCTTCATACAATCCAGTTTCTCTGATGATTTGCTCAGTGTACAGATTGAATAAATATGGTGAGGGCATACATCTTTCCTAATTTTAAACCAGTCAATATTCCCTTGTTCTGTCTGAACAACTGCCTCTTGGTCTATGTACAGGTTCCTCATGAGCACAATTAAGTGTTCTGGAACACTCATACTTTGCAATGTTGTCCATAGCTTGTCATAATCCACACAATCAAAAGCTTTTGTGTAGTCAATAAAGCACAGGTCAACATCTTTCTGGTATTCTCTGCTTTCAGCCAAGATCCATCTGATGTCAGCAATGATTTACCTCGTTCCTCCTCCCCTTCTGAATCTGGCTTGCACCTCTGGATGTTCTCTGTCAATGTACGGTTGCAGCTGTTTTTGGATTACCTTTAGTAAAACTTCACTCCCATGGGATATCAATGATATTGTCTGATGATTTCCACATTCTGTTGGGTCACCTCTCTTTGGATTGGGCACAAATACAGATCTCTTCCTGTCAGTTGGCCAGGTAGCTGTCCTCCAAATCTCTTGGCATAGATGAGTGAGTGCCTCTAGTGCCACATCAGTTTGCTGAAATATTTCAATTTGTATTCCATCAATTCCCAGTGCCTTGTTCTTTGCCAGTGCTTTCAATCCACTTTAGACTTCTTCCTTCAGGATCATTGGCTCATGATCAAATGCTACCTGTTGAAATGGTTGAACATCAACCATTTCTTTTTGATACAGCAACACTGTGTGTTCCTTTCATCTTCATTTGATGCTTTCTGCATCATTCAATAATTTGCCCAGAGAATCTTTCAATACCGCAAGTCGAGGTTTGAATTTTTTCTTCAGTTCCCTCAGCTTGAGAAATGCTGAGCAAGTTCTTCCCTTTTGGTTTTCTAACTCCAGCTCTTTGCAGTTTTCTAACTCCAGCTCTTTGCACATTTTGTTGTAATATTTGACTGTGTCTTCTTGAGCTGAACTTTGACATTTTCTGTTCAACTCTTGTACTTCCTCATTTTTTCCATTTGTTTTAGCATCTCTACACTTGAGAGCAAGTTTCAGAGTTTCTTCTTACATCCATTTTGGTCTTTTCCTTCTCTCTTGTCTTCCTAATGATCCTTTGCTTCTATGGGTTGGAACCGACTCGATGGCACTTCACAACAACAACTGCCTTAGGCTAGGTTCTCTAGAGAAGGAAAACCAGAGAAGCTTATATATGCGTATATATAGTTGTTGTTAAGTGCTGTGGAGTTAGATTTGACTCATAGCAACCCAGTCTAAGATTCCCCAGGCTATAAATTTTTACAGGAGCAGAAAGCCTCACCTTACTCCTATGGAGCAGCTACTGGGCTCACACTGCTGACCTTGTAGTTCACAGACATACAAAGCCACTGTATTCCCCTATATAGAGAGAGAGAAGTTTAGATGGAGGAAATGACTCAGTTGTAGAGGTGAGCAACTCCCAAGGTTGTTGATCAGATGTCAGTCTGACTCACGTAGTTGCATGGCTGATGAACTAAGATCGGCAGGTCAGATGACAGCCAGGCAGCAAGTCTAGTAAGTAAGAAGGCATCATGCTGACAACTCCCAGGATCAGCAAATAAAAGAGCAGACCACTGGCACAAGTCCAAAGAATCGGAGGTCAGAGGATGAGCTAGATGCAAAATCCAGAGAGAGAAAGCAAGCTCTGCCTGAGTATCTAATGCATAGGAATCAGGTTACACCCCGAAGATGCTTGGACTGACTTCAACATACAATTGATTACATTATATTAGATTAATTACATTAATTATGGGGATTAACTACATCTCAACTGTCAAACCACTGAGAATCCTGGCCCAGTCAAGTTGACACAAAACCTTAACTAGGCATTGAAGGTAGAAAATAGGTAGCCATTTTACACTGGGTCACTGGGGTCTACAAGAATAGAAGGAATCTCTGAAAAACAGCCACATTAAAATGACTAGTAATCAGACCAAGTGTGAGACCCATGCCTTCTGAGTTGGCATTCTCCTTAGATTCTTAACTCAGTGGACCATTGATTGTCCACTTTCTCAGAGACTGCACTAAAATCTGTCACAAACATATTGGGCATTTATTCTTAGCACTGATTTTACTTCGAAAGCCCCAGGTTCTCCCCTGTGGTATCTGTCAGAGTGCCCAGGTGCCCACAGACTGATAAAAGCACATGCTTCCATTTCTATTTATTTCTGTGTTCATGGGTGAGACTAGACTGCTTCCGATCTATGTCACTTGAAATTTGACTTGTGTCAGAGCCAGTGTTTCTCACTCCAAGGAAAGGGAAAAAGAAAAGGAAATAGTACTAATTTATTTTCTTCTCTTTCCCCCCCAAACGTATATTTTTCTGACATTCCACTTTCAGCAAGTTGAAAACTGGATGCGTGCCAGGACCTCAGACTGAAGAACAGGTTGTTATCACCAGGAAGCATAAATTAGGTGGTGGTTCTCAACTCTGGCTGGTTCTCACACTTAACCTGGGGGAGCTATTTTAAAACATATATTCCCAGGTCCCAACCCAGGCCTGAGAAGCCCTTATGGTATAGTGGTTAAGCACACAGTTGCTACATGAAAGGCCGCCATTTCAAACCCACCAGAAAGCAGTTCCATGGGAGAAAGTTGTGACTGTCTGTTTCCATAAACATTTACAGCCTTGAAAACTGATGGGACACTTCTCCTCTGCCCTGTATGGCCACTAGAGTGAGGACTGACTTGAGGTAACCTGGTTTGATTTTTACTTGTTTCTTACCCAGGCTCACCAAATCAGAATTCCTAAGAGACTGTCTTTTTGGTTTAACTCAGTGGTTCTTAACCAGAGCAATTTTCCCTCCAAGAGAAGTTTAATGCGCTGGACTGGTAAGTCAGTTTGAACTATAGGTTGGTGGTTCAAGCTCACTAGCTGCTCCTAGGAAACCCTATAGAGAGTCACTATGGGTTGGAACCAACTCGATGGCACTTAACAACAACAACAGAGATATTTTTGTTGTCATTGTCACAATTGAGGGTAGGACTGCTACTGGCATCTAGAGGGTAGAGACCATGGATGCTTCTAAATATTCTACAGTCCACAGGACAGTCCCACTCTGCAAAGACTTATCCACCCCAAATGCTAATAATGCCAAAGTTGAGAAACCTTGCCTTAAAGCTCTTCAGGTTGCTCTTATGCTTTGACAGGTTTCAGAACTACTGGCATCAGGTATTCCAAGAAGATGAGTAAGTCTGAAATTGATCATAAGTGGGTAATTTCTGCTTACTGATAAGAGAGATTGGGAATTACTAAATCAATCCTAGAAGAGTATTTCTATTTTATAATTCCTGGGTGGAGGAGGTAGAGCATACCCAAAAGAAAATTGCACAAACTTTGTCTTTCATATGTTTTATGCACTTTAGGATAAGCACTGGACTTCTAACCAAGAAGCTGGCAGTTTAAACCCACCAGCTGCTCTGTGAGAGAAAGATTCACAGCCTTGGAAACCCTATACAGGGTCACTACGAATCAACTCGATGGTACCTAACAAGAAAAAGAAACTATTTCTTACTGGAGTCCCTGGGTGGCCAAACAGTTAAGCACTCATCTACTAGCAACACAATGGGATAAGCACTGGACCACTAACCAAAAGGTCGGCAGTTCAAACCCACCAGCTGCTCCTCAAAAATACTTCTTTACTGGGTTGCTATGAGTTAGAACCGATTTGATGGCACTTAACAATAACAACAACTAGCAAAAATGTTGGCAGTTCGAATTCACCTGGAGGCACCTAGGAAGACAGGATTATTGATGATCTGCTTCTAAAAGATTACAGCTATTGAAAATCCTAAGGAGCTAGACTCCTGTTGACCTTGAGATGAGACGAGAAGACAAAG
This sequence comes from Chrysochloris asiatica, assembly GCF_000296735.1. Classification (NCBI taxonomy): domain Eukaryota; kingdom Metazoa; phylum Chordata; class Mammalia; order Afrosoricida; family Chrysochloridae; genus Chrysochloris; species Chrysochloris asiatica. The sequence continues at coordinate 11,781,033 of NW_006408536.1, forward strand.
GGCTGGTTGGTCTGAAGTTTGGGGAGACTTGGGAACTCCTGAGTCCATGGACATTGACCTAGCCACTGGGGACTAGAACTGAGAGTGAAGTGTCCAGATAATAAGAAGTGGGAGGAGACGCACAAAAATGCCCAAACTTGCAGATAGCACCCATTTGACCAAGCTTGGATGGTTTGATGATCAAAAATTGACTAGAGGAAGATAAAAAAATTTGATACGGGAAGCAAGTGTAAATTGCTACAATTTGATGAACTTGACCTACACCTACAGATGTAGTAGCTCAAAATACCAACCAAGAAGAAAGGAGTCTTCACATCAGAGATCAAGCCTATCCCCTCAGTACACCAGGTTGATAGGAACAGGCCACCTAAAATGGGGTGGGGGGCTTATAAAGGCATGAAAGGAACTCTGGTAGCGTAGTGGTTATGAGTTGGGCTGCAAACCTCAAGATCAGCAGTTCAAAACTACCAGCTGTTCTGTGGGAGAAAGATGAGGCTTTCTGCTCCTGTAAAGATTTACAGCCTTGGAAACCCTGTACAAGGTCGCTATGAGTCGGAACCGACTTGACTGCACTTAACAATAACAACAATGGAAACAAGAAATGCTTCTTTTTAATTTCATCTCTTTGTAAAATCCAGAGCTCTATAATGAATACTGAGATTCAAATATTGATTCAGTAGGCAGAAACAAATAGCTTCTGCTATACCTTCTTGATACAAAGGTTTCCACCAATGAAAGTGAAAGGACTTTATCATTGTAAGGATTTGTTTCAAACCTGTCTGGAAACAACAGCGATGAGAAGTCATCCCCATAGACTAAGGAAGGCGGGAGGCCCCATCTTTCTTCGGACTCCTAATACTCATGACTTTTCTCCTCATATGACTATTCATTCTGGGGAAAACTTATATAAAAGCACAAAAACCATCAAATTCATTTGGCCCTTATTTCTACATTTATAAATTCACTCTATCACTTATCAGTGTTGCTTGAAAGGCTACTTACTATATGCCAGGTACTTCTTTCTGCAAGCACTGAGGCTGCAATAGTGAGCAAGTAGACAAATCATATATATGTAGAACATACCTGTTGTTGGGGGGATGCACATACACACCAACCACTCAGCTAATTCGTATCTAATTTTCAGGTAAGAATGAATGCTATGGAAAGAATGAAAACAGAGTAAGAAAAGAGAGGGGCAAAGTGGAAGTAGGGGTACTCTTTTATAGTAGATGGTCAGGGAAGCCCTCCTTGAAAAGTGTACTTTGGGATGGAGACCTGAAGGAAGTGAAGAAGCAGGGCTTTTGTTATTGTTGTTAGGTGCCTTCAAGTTAGCTCTAACTCATAGGCATCCTATGCACAACAGAACGAAACACTGCCCTGTCCTGTACCATGTTCACAAGTGTTGCTATGACATGACTGAGTCCACTGGGGCAGCCACTCTGCCAATCCATCTCATTGGAGACTTCCTTTTCTTTCTCTGACCCTCTACTTTACCAAGCACAATGTCCTTTTCCAGAAACCGATCCCTCCTGATAACATGTCCAAAGTACTGAGATGAAGTCTCGTCATCCTCGCTTCCAGTGAGCATCCAGGCTATATTGCTGCCAAAACAGGCCTGTTTGTTGTTCTGGCAACCCATTGTACTTTCAATATTCTTTGCCAAAATTATAATTCAAAGGGGTCAATTATTCTCTGCTCTTCCTTATTCATTGTCCAGCTTTCACATGTATCTGAGATGATTGAAAATGCCATGACTAGGGTCAGGTAAACCTTAATCATCAAAGTGACATCGTTGCTCTTTAACACTTTAAAGAGGTCTTTTACAGCAGACTTGCCAAATGCCATGTCATTTGATGTCTTGACTGCTGCTTCCATGAGCATTGATTATGGATCTAAGTAAAATGAAATCTTTGACTTCAATCTTTATCATGATGTTGTTTATTCATACAGTTGTGAACATTTTCATTTTCTTTAAATTGTAGTACAATCCATACTGAAGATTGCATCCTCTGATCTTCCTCAGTAACTGCTTCAAGTCCTCTTTGCTTTCAGCAAGCAGGTTTATGCCATCTGTAGATTGCAGGTTATGCAATGAGTCTTCTTGCTCCAATCCTAGTACCACGTTTTGCTCCATTTAGTTCAGCTTCTCAGATTATTTGCTAGGCATACAGATTGATTACGTATGGTGAGAGGATAAAACTCTGATGCATGCTTTTCCTGATTTTAAACCCCTTGTCTGTTCAACGACTGCCTCTTGGTCTATGTACAGGTTCCTCATGAGCACAATT
>NW_006408536.1:11784648-11785790 GCF_000296735.1 Chrysochloris asiatica
GCTGTGGGTTAATACGCCAGACTGAAAGCCATTTGAACTGCAAGGTTGATGGCTCAAGTTCACCTGCTGTTCCTTGGAAACCCTATACAGGGTTGCTATGGGTTGAATTCGACTCGATGGCACTTAATAACAATAACAACAATGGCTAGTGATCATGAACATTTCTTCATATGTTTATTGGCTGCCCGGATCTCTTCCTTGGTGTAGTGTCTGTTCATGTCCTGTGCCCATTTTTTAATTGGGTTATTTGTCTTTTTCTGGTAGAGGTGTTGTAGTTTCCTATATATTTTAGAAATGAATCCCTTATCTGATGTGTCATTGCAAAAGATTTTTTTTCCCATTCTGTGGGTTCCCTTTTCACTCTTTTGGTGAAGTCTTTCAATGTACATAAGTTTTTAATTTTTAGTATGCCCCACTCATCTATTTTGTCTACTTTTGTTTGTGTACTTTTCAAAATGTTTGGTAGTCTGTGTATTCCCTGTATTAGAGTCCTCACATTTGTCCCTATTTTTTCATTGATGACTTTCATAATTTTGGGATTCACATTTAGGTCTTTAATCCATGATGAGTTGGTTTTTGTATACAGCGTGAGGTAAAGGTCTTGTTTCAATCTTTTGCATATCACTTTCCAGTTCTGCCAGCAGCATTTGTTAAAGACGCAGACTATCTCCTCCCCATGTAACATACCTAAGCACTTTGTCAAAAATCAGTTGGCTATATGTGGATGGGTTAATTTCTGGATTCTAAGTTCTGTTCCACTAATCAATGTATCTTTCGTTATACCAGTACCAGGCTGTTTTGACCACTGTAGCCGTGTAGTAGATTTTGAAATCAGGGAGTGAGAGGCTTCCAACCTTGTTCTTCCTCTTGAGCAGTGTTTTGCTTATCCTAGGTCTCCTTTCTTTCCATATAAAGTTTGTCTCTTCCATCTCTTTGAAGTATGTAGCTGGGATCTGGATTGGGATTGCATTATATGTGTAAATTACTTTGAGTAGTATTGACATTTTCACGATGTTGAGTCTTCCTATCCAAGAACATGGTATGTTCTTCCACTTTTGTAATTCCCTTTTGGTTTCCTGTAGTAGTGTTTTGTAATTCTCTTTGTTTTGTAAGTCCTTTGTTTCTCTGGTTACATTTATTCC
>NW_006408536.1:11792741-11801685 GCF_000296735.1 Chrysochloris asiatica
TAATTCCTCATAAGAGGACCACCTATCCTTTCTTCCTAGTCTGTTCTTAGTCTGAAAGCTCAGCTGAAAACAGTCTGCCATGGGTGACTCTGCTGATAATTGACACACCTGTGGCATAGCTTCCAGCATCACAGCAACACACAAGCCACCACATTACAACAAACTGACAGACGTGTGAGCTAAGCGGGTTTCTGGATGAAGAGCATAAGAGACAGAAGGAATTGCAAGTACCAAGGCCCTGAGCTAGAAATGTATATAAGGAGAGAACCGGTAACTAGTGTATCTGATTGGCTTCCAATTTTTGAAGTTTGTTATAAGTTTCTCCTGGGAAGTTTATAAATCGAACTTAGGTGCTGTGGCTCTATTTACTTTCTTCTCTCCTCTTGAAAATAAAAAAGTGACAGTCTAGTAAGGTCAGATAACTATTCAGCTTGTGTGCACATACAAGAAATTTGTATTCTGTGTCTTTCTTTTATGAAAGGAAAACAGAATATGACCCATTTTTTAGGGAAATATTGTGATTATTTGATAGTGATGTAGCAAGATCTTAGGAATTTCCACTTTTCAAATGACTTAAGTTTCTGGAAAGATGAAAAAGAGGGTTGAATCCAATGCTAGAGTCTACAAAATACAAGCGATGAAACAGAGTTCTGGTAGCGTAGTAGTTACGAGTTGGGCTGCTAATCTCACGGTCAGCAGTTTGAAATTACCAGTGGTACCATGGGAGAAAGCTGAGGCTGTCTGCTCCCATAAAGATGTACAGCCTCGGAAACCCTATATAGGGTTGCTGTGAATCAGAATCGACTCCACGCCACATCACCACCACCACCAAACAGAGACATTGTAACAGTTTCCTAGGGCTGCCATAATACAATACCACAAATTGGTGGCTTTTAATAACAGAACTGTATTGTCTCACAGTTCCGGGTATGGATCATTCTGGTTCCTTCTGAGGCTTTGAAGGTGAATCGGTTCCATGACTCCCCTCTAGCCGTGTCTGGTAGCTCTTGGAATTCCTTGCCTTGAAGAATTCATATTGCATCTTTCCTGTCTGCCTCCCTCTCCCCTCCCCCATCCCTGTTCCCTTTTTTATGTAACCCAATCAGAGTGACTCTGATTGGGGTTACAACTCATCCTACTCCGGTATGATCGCCTGTTAACTGATAACATCTTTAAGGATCCCATCTCTAAAGGTCAACAGTACAGGTACCAGGGGTTAGGATACATGTCTTTTGGGAGACCCTAAGTCAATTAATAATATACACTAACCCAGGACATGTTACTAATTGCACGGAGTATGTCATGACCCTGGGAAGTTATTCATGCTTGGGGAAGACTCAAAATCTAATGAGCATCATTGTTAAAATGAGAAATGTGCCCAAAGCCTGTGGACTTTCTTAATTAAAACCTGCAGATACCTATTCTAGGTGGATCAATGAGCAAGCACCTTGAAGACCCTTAGAGAGCAGTGGGAAAAGCAGCAAGCAAAGGATTCTATTTAAGAACCCTCTTAAGAGGATGTCCAAAAGATGCCAGAGAGCAAAGACTTATTGCAGCCCTTTAAAAACTCTAAACAGGAGCGGAGCTTGCCTCTCCCTGGTAAGTTATGTTTCTTGCCAGAGATGTGACCTTTACATCTGCAAAGCTCCAGGCAATCCCAGACACCTTATGATCACCAGAAGTCATAAAAAACATCCCTAGTTTGTTTTTATCTCCCTCCTCCCCCTTCTCCCCCTGAGATTCACACATTGTCCCAGGGCTTCTGAATTTCTAGAACTGATTGAAAGATAAAACAAGCCTAATTATTTAAATGTCTGAGTCATTGGAGACCTTGAAAGCTTGTTAAATGTTAGGCCCCTACCCCAGAGATGGTGAATGTAGAGCTAGGAGGAGGCCCTGGAATCTATATCTGTACAAACTTCTCAAGCCATGCTGAGGTCAGTAAGTCAAAGGGCTTTACTTGGAAAAACGTGGACTTATATCCTCTTACCCCCAGAAATCCTTATCCTCACTGATAAAATGCAGTTGTTTGTGGGGAGAGAAGTTACACATGGTAGTTGCCCAATTTGCCCAATTTGAATATTGGCTCCTGAGGGTAGAAAGTTTGTGTTTTGGCTCATCTTCTATCCTGAGATCTAGGTATTTATTAATGCAGTACACAGCTAGCTATATGGCAGGAGACAAAGAGAAGAGACTGGTCCACCTACTCAAAATTGTGGTTCCTAATGACCTACCTAGAATTGCATTTTGCCTGGGTCAAGTTGGCCTTTGCTCTAAGAGTATGTTACTCAGTTCTTGACCTTGCCCTGGAGGTTAGCTCCTGTTTCTTTTATTTAGCCAAAAGCATTAAACATTGCCTGAGAAAGTTAAGCAAAAAGAGAGCTGGGAGTTGGCCACCCAGGCCAAAGACCTCAGAGGAGGCCCTGAGTATGTGAGCAGAAAAATCACTTCCTTTCTTTTCTACTGAAGAATCAGAAGGTGGATTTAAAAGTTTCTGGTGCTCCTTCCTGCTCTCACTAGGCATGATTCCATGAACTGACGAATAGCCTTAGTTAGGTTACATGATGGAAATTAAAACCATCATAGGGTTCTCACTATGCAGTTAGGGAACACAGTAATTGAGGTTGTGAGACACACGTGACAGGATTATGTTGTGAGGGCCCATGGCATCAGGAGAGAGGACAGAATAGGGGCTGGGGAAGAGGATGAGAAGCAGGGAGAAGAGCCGAAACCAAGCTTTCTCCAACTTGGCATTATTACCATTTTGGTTGAATAATCATTTGTGGTAGGGGCTGTTCTGTTCATTGTGGACCATTTAGAAACATCCCTGACCTCCACCCACTAGATGCCAGTAACACCTCCTTTACCCGCAGTGGTGTTGTTGACATCGAGTCTGTTCCAACTCATAGCAACCCTGTATAGGATTTCTGAGGCTATAAACTTTTTCAACACTTAGAGATCCTGTATAGAGTTTCCAAGGCTGTAAATCTTTGCAGGAGCAGAAACTCTCACCTTTTTCCTGTAGATCAAGAAGCTGGTGGGCTTGAACTGCCAGCTATGTGGTTCAGTCCAATGCTTATCCTATAGACCTCCCCACAGTAGAGGTCATCAAAAATGCCTCCAGACATTAATGAATGTTCCCTGGAGGGCAAAATTACCCATGGTTGAGAACCACTGCTCTAACTCACACAAAACACTAATGGCAATCTTCTTACTTATTATATCCTACACACTCAGAAGGGATATATGTAATTTACACTCATGGAAGCAGCAGTCAAAAAATCAAAGGCTATATTGCATTAGGCAAATCTGCTGCACAAGACCTTTTTAAAGTGTTGAAGAGCAGAGATGTCAGCTTGAGGACTAAGGTGAGCCTGACCCAAGCCATGGTATTTTCAATAACCTCATATGCATGTGAAAGCTAGACAGTGAATAAGGAAGACCTTAGAAGAATTAATGCTATTGAGTTATGGTGTTGGAGGAGAATATTGAAAGTGCCATGGGCTGTCAAAAGAACAAACAGATCTGTGTTGGAAGTAGTGCAGCCAGAGTGCTCCTTGGAGGCCAGGATGGCCAAACTTCATCTCTCATACTTTGGACATATTGTCAGGAGGGACTAGTCACTGGAGAAGGATATCATGTTTGGTAAGGGGGAGGGTCAGAGAAAAAGAGGAAGACCTCCAGTGAGATGGATTGGCAAAGTGGCAGCATCAATGAGCTCAAGCATAGCAACAATTGTGAGATTAGCCCAGGACCGGGCAGTGTTTTGTTCGGTTGTGCATAGGGTCGCTATGAGTTGGTACCAACTCGATGGCACCTAACAACAACAACAACAATCACTGGACCCAAAAAATATATCATTGCTTGGGTATTTCATTTATTAAACATGAAAATCTGAAAGATATTGGCCACTCCTTAACAATTTCAACCTCCATCAAATTAAGATATTGAATAAAGGGAAGTTGCCAGAAGGTGTTGGGGTAGAATGCACCAAAAGAGTAGAAATGGAGACTATGCAGAAGACAGAGCAGAATTTGGCATTACTGGGGGTCAGTCTGGGTTGAAACAATGGAGAGACCCTTGACGGTGAAGGAAAAGATGTGAAGGTGAAAGAGGAGGAAGTTGGAGACAACAAAAGGAACAGGAAACTTAGAGCGCAAAAGATTGGGCCATAAGGGTGTGTCTGTCTGTCTGTGCGTGGTGTGTAGGGAAGGTGTGGTGTGTATGGTTTGTACATGTGTATGTGGTTTGTGTGTATAATATGGGGTGTGAGTAGGGATGTGGTGTGTGTTTAAGCAGGTTTTTTAGGGTGAAGATAGAGAAGTCTACTGTTGTTGTTAAGTATCATTGAGTCAGTTCTGAGTCATAGCAACCCTGTATAGGGTTTCTGAGGAGCACCTGGTTTGAACTGCAGACCTTGTGATTTGCAGTCTTGTGCTTATCCTACATCTCCATACCATACCAGGAGTCCAGAGAAGTATATGTTGTTATTAAGTGCTGTCGAGTTAGTTCCGACCCATAGCAACCCTGTATAGGGTTTCCGAGTAATGGCTGATGAGCTTGAATCACCAACCTTGTGGTTCAAACCAACTTTGCAGTCTAGTGCATTAACCCACAGTGCCACACCAGAACTCCAGAGAAGTCTATAGGGATGGGAAATCATCATATTCTGAGGGAAATAGATTGGATGGAAAGAAGGCAAAGTAACAGCTGAACATAGGAGAAAACAGGAGGCTAGAGCCAGAAGAGATGAAAGCACATGCAGGGATAATACCTAAAAAGAGAATATGAGCATCCAAGATAGCAGCGATGATTGCTTGTTCATAGAATCAGCACAATGCTGTCTACCTAGTCCCACGGACCACTGATGGGTGGATGATACTGAGGGCCTACTAAGTGCCAGGCACTGTCTTCCCTCCCGGAGAGCTAACGAGCAAAATCTCCGGCCCTACCTCAAGAAAACAAAGTCTATATGGCCAAGTTCATGAAGAGTAAAACAGTCCATGATTGCCTCCCTGGGTAGTAGTATTTGGAGACTCAGTTCATGTTGCTTAGACAATGGACCAGTATAATCAGGAAAGAAAAGTAGCTAACCTAGTCCCTACCATCTTCAGGTGGGTTAAAACCATGATCAGGATAAAAGGATTATATAAAGGTCCAGAAAACCTCCAGTCACCCCTCTCCTAGAAGCACCAAGCTTTAATTTATAGCACTGATTTTCAAGGAGACCATCTTACTATGAAGTTAGCAGTGACATCACTAGGGGGCTGTGGGGAGTGCAGACTGCACACACTGTGTGATGGAGTGACACCAAAATGACTGTCTATAAAATTTTCGTGCAATGTTTCAGAAATTTGTTCATAAAAATATATATCCTTGTAGTCAGTTATAGCAACAAAAACATTTTTGAACTTTTTATTGTGAATTGAGTAAAGGTCTACAAACAAGATCATTAGTTTTACATTCAACCAATCATACGCTTTGTTTCACCTCAATGATTGCAATCCCTCCATGGAACAGCTTTACTTAGGTAAATGTTGTTTTTTATTTTGAATGATTGACCATTCCAAGGTGAGCACACCTTACCCGTGCTATCATCCCCCATCCCCATATACCTCACTACTGCTCAGCTAACACTGGGTCAGGAGACCTGAAGGTGATTGAGGGCCAGAGTCTCAGTTGCCTCCAGTCTCCCTCTGATCAGTAAATCTGGTGTTCAACAAAAAACATTTTTTGTAAGAGCAGCTTTATTGTTGTTGCTAAGTGCAGTCGAGTCTGTTCCTAATCATAGAGACCCAGTATAGGGTTTCTGAGGCTGTAAATCTCTGTAACAGTGAAAAGTCTCATCTTTCTCCCATGCGGTGACTGGTGGGATCAAACCACCAACCTTGTGGTTCACAGTTCAGTGTTTATACTACAGAGCCACTGCACTCACCAAGAGACTCTTACATGTATCAATAGACCCACAAGGCTAAAACTCTATGCTAATTTACTTTTCAAACCCAAAATGTATATCCAGAATCCTCATTAGAAGCCAGGATGGAGAGACTTCATTTCTCATACTTCAGACATGTTATCAGGAGGGACCAATCCCTGGAGAAGGACATCAAGCTTGCTAAAGTGAAGGGTCAGCGAAAAGGAGGAAGATCCCCAACAAGATGGATTGGCACAGTGGCAGCAGCAATTGGCTCAAGTCTACCAATGATAGTGAGGATGCCGCAGAACTAGGCAGTGTTTCCTTCTGTTGTGCATAAGGTTGCTATAAATTGAAACCAACTCACTGGCACCTAACAATAACAACAATGTGCTCTACTCAGAGCTATCAGTGTTACTCAATTACAATGATGCCTCCAATCACTCGGTTTGCTCTGCACACACTAAAAATATGCTCTATTTTTTCCTTACTGCTTATGTTTTTGTCTTTGTTTTGCTTTTTAACTTTTGATTGTGAATTGAGTGAAGGTTTACAGAGCAAAGGTTTACAGGATCATCAGTTTTACGGTGTGATGTTGTGGGATGAAGCACTGGATCGCAAGGTTCGTTTGAACCACAAGGTCAGCGGTTCAAAGTCACCAGCTGCTCCTTGAGAATCCTATACAGGGTCACTATGAGTCAGAACAGACTTGACGGCACTTACAACAATAATCATACAGTTTATTTCATGGCAGTTCTAATCGCCTCAATGTAACCTCACTTATCCCACTCCCTCCCTGGGTTTCTTGGTTCTAGTCCTCCTTCTTTCTTCACCCTTCTGAGTTTTGTATTTAGATAAATGCTGCCCTTTTGATTTCAGATGGTGGACTATGTTATAATGTGCATACCTCACTAGTGTTGTTGGTCCTCCCCCCACCTTATAACTATCAATTGCTTGGCTGAAAATGGAGCTATAGGGTAAGTTCAGTTCCAGACCTGAAGGGTGACCAAGAACCATAGACTCAGTTTTTGTTCCACATTTTCTCCCACTCTATCCAGAACCTTCTAATGGGATCCCTTTCAGAGCAGTTGGTAGTGGTAGCTGGGCACCATCTAGTTCTTCTGGTCTCAGGGTCATGGAGACTGGTATTGATATGGTCCATTAGTCCACTGAACTAATTGTTTCCAAGAGTCTTCAATTTTCATTATTCTTTTATTCTCTAGACAGGGTGAGACCATTAGTTGCACCTTAGATGGCCATTCATAAGCTTTTAAGATCACAGTCACTTCTCACCATAGTAGGATATAGAACATTGTCTTTGTGATCTGTGTTATGCCAACTGACCATAGACTATGGTTCTGAGTGCCCAAAGCAAGCCAATCATTACCCCAAACTGTTTGGTAATGCCTAAGATGTTTTCACAATTTTGCCCTTGGTATGTTCCACCACAACAAACTGATGCAGCACTGGAGGCACTCACTCATCTATACCTAGAAATTTGGAAGACAGCTACCTGGACAACTGATTGGAAGTGATCCACATTTGTGCCCATTCCAAAGACAGGTGGCGCAGTGGAATGCAGAAATCATTGGACAATATCATTAATATCATATGCAAGTAAAATTTTGCTAAAGATAATCAAAAAATGGATACACTGGCAGGAAACTGCCATAGGTTTGAGCTGGATTCAAACAAGGATGCTGAACAAGGGATATCATTGCTGATGTCAGATGGACCTTGGCTGAAAGCAGAGGATACAAGAAAGATGTTTGCCTGTGCTTTATTGACTGTACAAATGCTTTCGACTCTGTGGAGTGGATCATGACAAGTTACAGAGAATGAGTATTATAGAACACTTAATTGTGCTCATGAGGAACCAGTACAGAGACTAAGAGGAAGTCGTTCACAAATAAGGGGAAGTCATTCAAAAACAAGGGGACACTGAATTGTTTTAAATAGGTAAAGGTGTGTGCCAAGGTCATATTCTTTCACCATACTTATTCAATCTGTACCATGAGCAAATAATTCAAGAAGCTGGATTATATGAAGAACAACATGACATCGGGATTGGAGGAAGACTCATTAAAAACCTGTGATACACAGATGATACAACCTTGCTTATTGAAAGTAAAGAGGACTAAAATACTTAATGATGAAGACCAAAGACCACAGTCTTCAGTATGGGTTGCACCTTACTGAAGTGTAAAGAAAACGAAAATCCTTACCAGTGGACCAATAAATATCATCATAATAAATGGAGAAAGGACTAAAGTTGTCAAAGACTTAATTTTGCTTGGATCTACTATCACTACTCATGGAAGCAGCAGTCAAGAAACCATACAACATATTGCATGAGGCAAATCAGTTGCACAAGACCTCTTTAAAGTGTTCAAGAACAAAGATATTAGTTTGAGGAGTAAGGTCCACCTGACCCAAGCCATGGTATTTTCAATAGTTTCATATGCATGTGAAACTTGGATAGTGAATAAGGAAGATCATAGAAGAATTGATGCATTTGAGTTATGGTGTTGGAGAATATTTAAAGTATCATGGACTGCTAGAAAAACTAATAAATCTGTGTTGGTAGAAGTACAGTTAGAATGCTCCTTAAAATGTCTAAACTTTATCTCTCATACTTCAGACATATTATCAGGAGGGACAAGTCTGCAGAGCAGGACATCATGCTTGGTAAAGTCAGTGAAAAGAAGAAGACTCCCAATGAGATGGATTGGCACAGTGGCAGCAGCAATGAGCTCAAGCTTAACAATTGTGAGGATGGTGCAGTAATGGGCAGTGTTTTATTCTGTTGTGCACTACAACACTGGAACTGACTCGATGATACCTAACAACAACAATGATTCTTGGTTGGCAATTTTTTCTTTCAGAGTTCTATTTTAGTCATTCCATTGTCTTCTTGCCTGCATGGCTTCTGTGAAAAAATCAGAACTTAGTCTTATTGGTTCTCCTGTGTAGGTACTTTTCATTTTCTCCATACTGCTCTCAGGATTCTTTCCTTGTATTTGACTTTGG
>NW_006408536.1:11802215-11820137 GCF_000296735.1 Chrysochloris asiatica
TTTTTTGTCTATTTGTTCTTGTAGTGTTTCCTTGAATTCTTCTAAAGACTTTTTTCTATGTTCTCCTCACTTACCTCTGTATCTTTCTCAATCATTCAATCCATCAAAGGTCCCTAAAAACCATTCTTTTGAATTCTTTATCAGGTAGTTCCAGTTCTTATTCTTCTTCAGAAATGTTTTTCTGGCTCTGTATTTCGTTTGCATTTTAAGTCACTCTGCCTTCTTTCTTCATGCAAATTGAAATTGTTGTCTTCAAAACACTGTGGTATCTTTTATTTGTATTTAATTGATGATTGCATGTTGGTGTGTCTTAGGCACTCACCACCTGCCTACTATGAGATGTGAGTAGAGAATAGAAGTGTGTGCACAGTTCTCCATTTGACATTCATGCAGCTCAATTCAGAGTGGGTTTGGCTGCTGTTGGCTGGTGTCCCTCTTGGTATGGGAGCTGGTAGTAGCTCTTGCTCAGTGAGTAGGGCTGCAGAGGGTGTGCTTGTTGTTGGGCTATATGCATATAGTTGCTCTCTTCATTGGTAGGGCAAGAAGAAAATATATATGCACACACAAGAAAAAAACAACAACAATCAACAACAAAAAATAGAAAGCAATAAAGGAAAGGGGAAAAAAACACACTGGCAACAGCAATAAAAAAGAATTTAGTAATCAAAAAGATTTTTTAAAGGAAATGAAAATAAAGCCATGGAAGGAAAAAGAAAAAGAAAATACAAAACAAAACTGGGGAGAGGGAAGAAGAGAAGAGAATGAGACAACGGAATAGTAAATATATATATACATGAGAGGAAAATAAAGGAAAGAAGGAGAGGGAAAAAGAGGAAAACAGGACAGTGGAGAAAGAAAAGTTTAAAAAGGGAATGAAAAGAGAAGAAGGAGAAAGAATAATAAAAAAACAGTGAACTGAAAAATCTAGAGCAAGGGCCAGACCCAGAGAGTAGAAAACTGTCTGGAGTTCCTGCCAACCAAGGAGCTCACTAGGTGGGAAGGGGGGTGGGGGGGATGTGAGGATGGCATGGCTGACCCTAGACGGAGTTCCTATAGGACTTGGTGTTATCTTTGTTTAGGACACCCAGTATGGATGTCGTTCATGCAGGCCCTAAGGGTGGCTAAGGTCAGCGTCTTTGTTCTCAGAAGAAACACAGGCTAAGAAGGCAACTGGGAGCAGAGTAACTGGCTGAGAGTTCATGCTAAGGAAGGGCTGGCCAATGACTGACTGTGTGCAGATCTGAAGAAGCAGAGTTCCCTTATCTTCAGGTGCCAAGATGGTACACCCAGCACCCAATTCACAATGTGATTCACAACAATGGCTCTGGTCAGTCAGGGGCTGTGCTGGGAGTGGATGAGTGTAGGAACTAGCCATGCCTCTGGTCACAAGGGCAGTGTGAGGAACAAGCAAGAATCTCACCTTTGTCGTGCCAGTCACCAATATGCATCTGCGCCATCAGGCCAGGATCCAATGCTGCTCACAAAAGTTTAAGATGATTACACTGAGTCAGGTCAACTGACAGACAATTCAGCTGTCTGTCACCTTTCTCACTTCCCCTGTTCAGCTTCTTCTACTAGTTAGTATTCAATCCATTCCTCTGAAACTCAGGGTTCCAGGATTATCACTTATATCTATTTCAATGATCTCTTGGATCTTTGTTGTGGAGTCCTTCTGTGATGCTGTAGGATAAGCTCTGGACTGCTAACCACAAGATCAACAATTCAAACCTATCAGTCACTCCTCGGAAACCCTATACAGGGTTGTTATGAGTCGGAACTGACTCAACAACCGTAACAACAATGTGGGTTGTAGAGGGTCTGTGTAGTATGATTGCCTACTCCATCAGCTTGTCAGAAATCTCCTTGCTGGTGGTTTTATATGGTTATTGTTAAATGCCATTGAGTCAGTTCTGACTCATGGTAACTTTCATAGTGAAATTCATAGGGTTTCTGAGAAGCGCCTGGTGGGTTTCAACCTCTGACCATGCTGATTTTTCAAACGATTTGGTGTTTTAGCAACAATATTGTGGTAATTAGTATTTGTGAACCTGTATCAGCAATTTTTTAAGAATTAAGGTGCTGTAGTATAAGCACTAGACTGCCAACCACAAGGTCAGTGGTTCAAACCCACCAGTTGTTCCTTGGGAACCCTATGCAGGGTCACTGTGAATCAGAACCAACTGACAGCACTTAACAACAACAAAGGAAAAGGAGAAAAAAATTTTTTTAAAAAAGCTTCCACTCAGTTACTAATAATGCTTTAATTCAATATAGAAAGATTTTACAAGACAATTTTGTTGGTGTTTTAGCTACAATATGTTGTTTTTGTTGTTGAGTGCCGTCGAGTCGGTGCTGACCCAAAGCAACCCTGTACAGGGTTTCCAAGGCTGTAAATCTTTACAGGAGCAGAAAGCCTCATCTTTCTCCCACGGAGCAGCTGGTAGTTTCGAACTGCTAACCTTGCGGTTCGCAGCCCAATTCGTAACCACTACGCTACAATATAGTGGTAATTAATGTTTGTGAACCTGTATCAGCAACTTTTTTGAGAATTAAGATGATATAGGATAAGCACGGAACTTCGAACCACAAGGTCAGTGGTTCAAACCCACCAGCAGATCCTTGGCAACCCTATACAGGTTCACTATGAATCAGAATCAACTCTATGGTACTTAGCAACAACAACAACCAAATTGTTTGGTAAAATCCTTCTATACTGAATTACAACATTATTAGCTCTGTTGTTGTTAGCTGTCATCGAGTCAGTTCTGACTGTTAGCGACCTTATGCACAACAAAATGAAACATTACCTGATCCTGTGCCATCCTCACAATTGTGGTTAGGCTTGAGGCCCGTGTTGCTGCCCTCATGCCAACCCATCACACTGGGGGGTCTTCTTCTTTTTTGTTGACCCTCCACTTTATCAAGCATTTTTGTTGTTAGTTTTCATATAATCTAAGAAATATTACACTTGAGCAATTTCTAACAATATTTACCACATATTATTATATGATTAAAATTGATACTAAACATTATTAAGGATTCTGTATGGTCTGGGACAGGAGGAGGTCCATCATGGGGCTGAGGCGGGGGATGTTTAACACCATGAGTTACTGTGCTGGGTGACACCAACCATAGTGACAGAAATCAGCTGAATTTCTGTGAATTTTAGATGCCCAAGGGTTGGGCTGCTGTTTTGAATTAGTTTCTCTTGCCAAGGGATATAAGAAAAGGCTCCCGAAGGAAGCCTGCAAAAACAGCTCATTACTGTGCAATCCATTCCCCCGCCACCTCGCTGAAGATTCAGGCGGAAAAGCTTTGTTGCCACCGTCTGATAACAGAGGTGGTGGCCTGAATACTAACCAGAAAGCTGCAGAGAAGGAAATGTTTTCTGAGAAAATGTGTCTCTTCTGCAGGTAGGAAAACAACAAGACAAAAACACAGGTCGCCACACAGAAATCTCAAGTGGGCAAAGCCGCAAGCATCTTGGGAAGGCTGAGGAAGGTTAGGTCTGTGAGTCGGGATTTGCAGCAGCCATTTTCAATGCCTACTTTATGCCTGCTCACACACAGTGCAATCGGTTTGCTCAAATGAGTGCAAACAAAGGGATAAATTTGTTTGAAAGGGCAGGCTTCATTATACTCTAATTAATGTAAATCTCACCCACAGAGAAGAACCAAAATAAATAGCTATAGTAATTAAAGTTTAGGGGTTTTTTGTTTTGTTTTTTGGTGAGAGGGGGGTGGAATTCAGGAATGCCTGCAAAAGGATTCAGATTTGATGGGGTTTTAGAAATAGATTTTTGCATAATAATTTTTCAGAAGAACAAGCTATATAAAACAGTTGGTAAAATGCTTCTAGAGAAAGTGTTCTCCCATCTTTTTTCAAGAGGGAATCCACCATTTTTCCACCAGAGGGATTTTTGGGAAACAGAAACCAACTTTTCTTGAGGAGGAAGGGCGAGGCGAAGGCTGTGACTTAAAGACTCTGAAATACCAAAGCCTTTAAAATGGTTAAAGGGAAAAAAAGCCTAAAACAGTAAAAAGGGAGAAAATAAAATGATGAAGGGAGTGTCATATTGAAATAGCTAGACCAGCAGAGCTGAAAAATCAAAGTTGTGTTCATTGCTCACCCAGCCATTGCCCCCGAGTTGGAGATGATTCCAACTCATAGGTACCCTATAGGACCGACTAGAATTCTTCCCATAAGGTTTCCAATCTTGGTGTGGCACTGCTGTCCAAAAGGTCAGCAGTTCAAATCCATCAGCTGCTCCTCAGAAACCCTATATTGGGTCACTGTGAGTCGGAACCAACTTGAGGGCACTAAACAATACCAACACTCCTTACAGAAGGAGCCCTGGCAGCATACTGGTGAAACAATAGGTTGCTAACTGAAAGATTGGCAGTCTGAACCCACCAGATGCTCCATGGGAAAAAGATGGGCTAGTCTAATTCCGCAAGATCTCCAACCTTGGAAACCCTCTAGGCTGTTGTACTCTAGTCTATAGCGTTGCTATGAGTTGGAATGAACTCCACGGAACTGGGTTTGGTTTTCATTGAATCTTTATGGAAGCAGACTGTCAGACATCTTTCTCTCACGGAGTAGCTGGTAGGACAATCTGCCGAACTCTTAACCACTCTGCCAACAGGGCTCACCAGGCAAGGGAAACTTGTGTTGTACAAAAGCATACTTCAATTAAGACTAAGCAAGGAGCTCTGGTAGCGTAGTGGTTACGAATCGGGCTGCGAACCTTAAGGTCAGCAGTTCGAAACTACCAGCCGCTCCGCGGGAGAAAGATGAGGCTTTCTACTCCCGTAAAGATTTACACCCTTGGAAACCCTGTACAGGGTCGCTATGGGTCGGAACCGACTCGACGGCACTTAACAACAACAACAAGCAGAAGAGCGGTTTTGTCAAGTAAGTATGCATTCTGAAAGGCATTATTTGATTGGTTGAAGAGGGGTTTACAACATCTATTTGGGGATTGGTCATGTGATTTACGTCCCCAGAGCACAGACAAAGTTCTCAAAGTGGTCCAAGGTATGTTGTTGCATTGACCTGTCAGGTTCATGTTTATGTGACAGCTGCTTCCACATGTGTATACCTGTGACTTGACAATATTTTTTTCTTTAACTTGTTGTTGTTGTGTGCCGTGGAGTCGGTTCTGACTCATAGAGACCATGTAAAGGGTTTCTGAGGCTGTAAATCTTTACGGGAGCAGAAAGCCTCATCTTTCTCCTGCGGAACAGCTGGTAGTTTCGAACTGCCGTCCTTGAGGTTTGCAGCCCGATTCGTAGCCACTGCGCTACTAGAGCTCCTTTTTCTTTAACTAGCACCTGGATAATAAAACTCCTAGCAAGTTATAGTTGCAAATTGTCCTGGTGGTATTACATAGGATATCAGTAAGACAAGCTCAATGAGACTCACTTCTTGAACTAGCATGACAATTAATGCTGGGCTGACTTCCATCTTCCATCTATTCACACTACCTAGGGAGGGCGTGAAACACTCAAGGATCCCATGTGATGAGAAATCAGCAAGTGAAAAAGCCCAGAAGCTGAAATGAGCCTGATGTGTTTGATAAAACAGCCAGCAGACCAGTGGGGCTAGAGAAAGGGAGGGAGGGGAAAAGTCATTTTAAAAAAGAAATGGAGTAGGGTTCAAATTTGTCTGGGAAATGGCAGGACAGGGAATTTTATTCCAGATGTGATGGGACTCCATGGGGAATTGTGATCAATGAAATAGCATGGTCCAGAAGTTTGAATCGAAGATCCTTTTGCATGTTGAAGTTACAAGTGAATCATTGCCAGATTAGTAGCGGAGAGGGATGGAGGGAGAGAGCTATGGGCTGTACCAGCATAAACGGGGAGATGACCAGAAGTTGAATAGATGTGTGGAACCAAAGGCCAGTAGAATGGTGGCATGCACTTCAAAGGAGTCTTGATTTTTGATGCAGAGAAAGATATAAACCAAACAGGACCACAGTAAAATGGGTGAGAGAAAGGCAGTTGTAGAGAAAGCAGTATGTTGAATGGAGATCAATTAGATTGGTAATTCTCAACTGGAATGATTTTGCCACAGGGTCATTTACCATGTTTAGAGTCCTGAGACAGGTTTGCATGGCCTAGTGGGACAGAGGTAAATAGTGATGCATACTCAACCTTGGAACAACAGGGCTCTGGGATACAGGGATGTAGGTATAGCTTGAAGAGGGTAAATAATACTAAAATCCTTGACTGCCTTATGAATATTAGTTTCCCTTGCCTACTATTGTAAAATAGACACTTGAGTGGGATAGAAAGGAATGTTGGGAAACATGATTAGAGAAAACTTGTAAGCCCGCCTTCAGCCTATAACTGATTGGAATACCTAAAAGGGGTTCTACAACTTGCCCAGTGAAATAGGCCTTGTGCAAAGACTTTACAGAGTATAGGACCTTAGGTGGAATCCTGAGTCCCATCCACAACCTTGTGAGGTGAGACATTCCCACTAGAAAGGACAAGCAGACTGGAATAGCTACAGTGACAGAAGATACATCTTCATGATGAACCTGACCTATACTCAGAGCGGTAGTTACTCTAAATACCAACAGAGAGGGAAAGAGTCTTCAAATCAAGTATCAATGCTATCCGCTCGGTACACAGGGTAGATAGGAACGGGCAACTTAAACATTGGCTACCTGAAATGAGGGTGCAATAAAGGCATGGAGTGACTGGCTTACAAGGTTTCAAGAGGGAGTTTAGTTTAAGAGGGTGGGGGGAAAGAAAGAGTCCCCATTGAATAGCTATCATCTTGTCTAGATGGGTCTGGTGAAAGGAGATGGGGATAAGATTCGTAAGATTCAATAGTGAATAACTGTTATCATGACTAATCGCGACTGTCACTATTGTAAAGGTAGAAATTTTGTAACAAAAAAAAGGGAGTGGTTAATCTTACAGTCTAGAAACAGAGGACCCTAGGACCATCAAGAGAGAAGCGCACAAGCAGAATGCGGGACCTTATCCAGAGAAGCAGCAGCGCCAGAGATGGGGGCATGGAGAGAGGGCGCGGCTGAGGAGTCTAGATTCATCAACTAAGAAGAGAAGGACTAAGAACTGGTAGCCAGGAACAGACTTGCAGAATGTGCCCTTTGGAGATATAAATTATTATATATGCCTGAGTGGGTTTTTTTGTTTGTGTATTTGTTAAAAAAGCTAAAGTGGATAGAGAAAAATACTCTTAACTGATGGTATATGGAAGGGATTATAACCAATGTAATGAAATAAGTTATATGAATGGTTGAATGTGAAACTGATGATGTGCCCTGTAAACTTTCATTCAATCCACACTAAAAACCTTAAATTAAAAAAAAAAAAAAAATGAAATGGAATGCATAAACATCGAAAAAAAATGTTGTTTGCCAACGACAAGGTTGGTGGTTCAAACCCACCATCTGCTCTTTGGGAGAAAAATGTGGCAGTCTGTTCCCAAAAAGATTATAGCCCGGGAAACCCTATGGAGCAGTTCTAGTTCGTCCTATGGGGGGGTTACCATGAATCTCTAGATGGCAGTAGGTTTGGGTTTGAGAGATATTTCAGTTGTCATGACTTGAGGCAAGTGTGCTACTGGCACCTAGTGACTGTAGTGACCTACACTGTGGATATATCAGTACAAATTCAGCAATACTACTGGGAGGAAAGGTGAGGGATACTGTTAAACATCCTACATTATACAGGACAACCCCCACAACAAAGAATTATCTGGCCCAAAAGGTCAATAGTGCGGAGGTTGGGAAATCTTGAGTTAGGTCAGGAAAGTAAAGGGAATATTCAAAGGAGAAGAGGCTTTTTCAAGAGGACAGAAGGAAAGGGATTGTAGGAAGTTGAATCCAAATAGGAGATAAACAAAACTGAATGAGAAATAATGATCCAGGCAATAATAGGGACCCAGGAAGACTGACGATTGGGAGATGACATTATGGGCTTGGTTCAAAGGAGGAGATAGCACAGAAATTCTATTTACAGCTTTCTTTGAGTTAGTCTCTTAGGCAAGTTGTGAAGGTGAGGCAGGTAGGATACAGACTCTCAAAGGCGTCTCTTCCTTTCTGCTGTGAATCCCATGACAGCCAGCGAGGGGCTATCTTCACAGGTGCTTAACCTAAACTTCAAATTTAGTCCAGGGACAGAAGCCACAGTTTTATTGTATAGTACCCAGATTGTTGCCTATAAATGGGCAAAAACCCAAAGCCATAAACCCCTTTATCAAATTTTCACATTTTCAAAATGATGGAAATGAAATATGTGCAGTGTGATAAAAAAAAAATTGTAAAGTATTACTGTACCAACCAGATGAATGTACCTTAAATGTGTCATTTACATTTTGACAGCTTCAAATGCTCTCATTTTATTCTCTCCTTTGTGTTAGAACATTGCAAAATCAGGGGGAGTATGTGGCTATTGGTGTTGGAAAACACTTTTCTCCTATTTTCATGGACAGAGTTAACAAGTGTGTGTGGGGGGGAAGCTACAGATTTAATAAAAATATTTTTCCCAAAACAGATCACTAATTTCACTGAGTTTTTTTTAAAAAAACTGAAACTGTTAAGGAACACCAACTATCTGGCATGAATTGGGACTCAAAGGAATATAGTACTTTAATTATATAGCATTTCTAGCTATTTCATTATGATAAGTTTTCAATTCCTGCAGAACAAATCAAAAAGCACAGAAGTTCATGATGCATATTTAATTGTACTATAGTAATTTCTACAAGGCTTTTTAAGGTTTCCCAGGAAGGAAACTTCACATTTCAAAATGCGCTCCTTTAAATTAACATTATATCTGTGATCTAAGCCATTTAATAAGATCTCAAGAACAGATATATTTAAATCTAGCCAGCAGTCAAAACATTGTTTACAACCCTGGGTTGTTTTATTTCAAGTACTGACTTATTAAATTGTGCATCGTAAATTCAGATTTTCTAGGGATATTTTCACGATGAGAAAATGATCAAACTGTATCAATATAGCTGTTTGCCTATTTTGATAAAAACTACACACTGATAGTTCAGTGGTCTTCTGGGCTTCCTTCTTTATCATCATCCCAGGTAACACCTTTACCAGAATGCAGCCTCGGTCTCAGGAGGAGCTGAGTTGTGCATTCTGGCTAAACTAAGAAACCACACCTGTTGCTGTCGAATCGATTCCATTAGAGAATAGAAATGGCAAGACCTTTCTTCTACAGCTGCTGGGTGGATTTGAACTACCAAGTTTTAGGTTAGTAGTTGAGTGCAAACTGTTTACACCATCCAGAGACCTACAGTGTGGATGCTGTTGGTGGTGGTGTGCCTTGGAGTCAATTCCAACTCATAGCAAACCTGTATAGGGTTTTGGAGGCTGCAGATCTTTTTTGGGAGCAGAAAGCTTCGTCTTTCTCCCATGGTTCATCTGGTGAACTCTAAATGCTGACCTTGCAGTTAGCAGCTGACCGTGTAACCCACTACGCTACCAGAGCTCCAGTGTGGATATATCTGTATAAATCCAGCAATACTATTGGGGACAAAAAGAGTCTGAGAAGTGCAAGCAGTGTGTGATTAGCTGCTAACTAAAAGGTTGGTAATTTGAACCCACCCAGTGATCTGCTCTATAAAGAAATCCCGATGAAGCCATCGTATTCTGTCACACATGGAGTTGCCATGAGTCCGGGGCCACCTCAGCAGCTAACAATAACAACAGGGGAAACATCCAAATTTTGATAATGAGTGTAATGAAAAGAGTTTGAATTCAATTCCCACTTTTAAAAAATGTTTAAATGTCAGTGAGGTGTTTTGCTCTGGGCAAGTAATATTGGGACTACAAATAACTTTCTGAATCACTCTATTATCAAGGTTATTTGTAAATGTTTGTGCCGGTAACCTCTTGTTAGGACTACCAAGAAAAGTAGTATAAGCAAGTGAAGTTGCACCCAGCTCCAATACTTCTACCAAAAATAAGTAAATTAAGATGGAAAAGGATTGAAGTGGGTGACCTAAAAGGAATAGAATCATTTATTCTTTGCATGAGGGAAAAGGGAAAGGCTGTGAGAGGAAATGGGAAGATTACTCTATCCATATAAAACAACTTGTGTATGATTTTTCCCCTCTGCTTTTCTTTTTCTGCCCAATACCGGAAAAAAAAGAAGAAGAAGAAGAACCAGAGAAGAAGAAGGGAGGGAGGAGGAAGAAAAGAGAGGGGGGATTAGAGGGAAGGTGGGAGGAGAAAGGGAGAAGAAGGGACAGGAAGAAGGAAAAGAACAAATCGATTTGCAAGGAAACCAGAGGAAATGCTGAGTCATTCTCTGGGCCTCTCACAACTCCTCCTCTGGCTGTGAAAGGAGACCGAGATGGAGAAGAGCAAAAAGCTGCAGTCCTGTGGTGAATAAAGAAACTGTGGGGACTTTAAATCAAAGCAGTCACAGAGCAGTAAAGCCAGGATGAGCTCAAAGAGTTCAGCACCTCAGCAAGCAGATGAGAAAAAGGAGCCAGAGGTTTCCCTCTTTAAAAATGTACAAGAGAGAGGACGAGCAAGCATTATCATAGTTATGAAATAGTGAACAAAGGCTGGCTTCCCTTACAAGTTGAAATTAAATATCCTCTTTAAATGATGCATCTGTTGTATAATATAACTTCAATAAAGAGATGCATGTTGGCTCATTATAGTGTAGAAAATGTCACTGTTTATCTTTGTATGGGGATTTAGGCAGGAAATGCACTCCAAGCTTCAGGTAAATAGTTAGCCTGGCCACCCTGAAATATGACCACAGCGCAGGTACTCTGCATTCAATAAAGATTTGTTGAAACAATAGATACAGATAAATGGGTGAGTGGCTAGATGGATGAAGGAGGAAAACAAGCTGGTCACAGAATCCTTAACATTACAGGGAAAGCCATTTTTTCAAATTGAAAAATCAAAGTCTGGCAAAGAGATACCCAAAGGTACAAATGAGCAACAACAACAAAAAATGCTGCTTCTAGCAATCAAGCCCATCACTCCAGTTTTCATGGCAGAGTATATGCAGATTTAAATTGAACTAAACACAGGAACTTGACAACTTAAATGATAGTGCTTTCTCCTCACTTTGTTTCTTCAGAAATCTGCTAACCAGGAACTAAATGCCCAAATCCATGCATTGTGGTATTTCTGATGTTGAATGACAACACACCTCTGTGGCACAGTATGACAATCATCTCCTCCTAGGAAAGCTTTCCAGTATGAAAAGCTCGCATTCCATCTGCGGTGCTTGAGACAGAGTGATTTGCCCTCCATTAAACATGCTTTGCAGCTAATCCTCTCAAAAGTGCATTCAAACGCCAACGTAAAAGCTGCACGCATTAAGGGCTTTGGTCAATGACCATGTTAATGACCATTAGATCACCAGGCAGTGGAGTTCTTTTTACCTGCAATTTTCCCCTGACAGAGTCTGCTTTAAATCTGCTGGCACAGGGAGATGGGCTGGGTAGCCAAGCCAAGAAGAGGGAGTGAAAATTACCAGTACCTCAGCGTCTTGGAAAGGTAATGAACTGACAAGTGCACTCCAGAAGTAGAACTGTCCCTTGGCAGTGGCCTTCTGTCTCATATTTCATGTTGAATCTTTTACCTGTTCAAACGACAAAAGATAGCACAGGAGGAACTTACCAAAAGACATGTTTTCACACATAAACGAATGGCTCCATCTAAAATTACTGAAAACACTGGGTATGAATCTGGGGAACAAGTCAGGACAGCCTTACTTACCATGTTCTTCCAATTGGAATACTGAGTGTGATCTGAACAATATTTTTATTTTATTTGGTTTTTTGAATTTTAATAGAGTGTTGGTCAGTCAAAGATCTTGAGTCAGATAGATGACTTCTAGAATGAAACCAACACTTTCACTTTCTGGCAACGTAACCTTGGAAGTAACAACTTTAATTTCTCAATATATTGGTTTCTTTGACCTGCAAAATGGATCTTTCATGGGGTTATTACAAGAAATGGGATACTTCATGTAAAATGTTCAGCCGAGTGGCATAAAATATATATTAATTAAATGTTTGCCAATAATAATCTTAAGTATCTACTCGGAGTCCTGCTGTGGCACTGTAGGGTAAGCACTGGACCACAAGGTTGGTTTGAACCGCAAGGTCAAACTCACCAGCCGTTCCTTGTGAACCCTATACAGGGTCACTGTGAGTCGGAACCAACTCGACAGCATTTAACGACAACTATTATTACTATGGAGTCCTGGAGTAACGCTCTAGGAGAAGCACTGGACCGCAAGATTGCTTTGAACTGCACCACTAACTGCTCCTCGGAAATCCTATACACGGTGGCTATGAGTCTGAACCAACTCGATGGCACTTAACAACAACATTATAACTAGGGGACTCCTGGTGTGGTGCTGTAGGATCAGTACTGGACTGCGAACCACAAGGTCGGCAGTTCAAACCCACCAGCTGCTTCTTGGAAACCCTATACAGGGTTGCTATGAGTCAGAACTGAGTCGATGACACTTAACAACAGCAGCAACATTATAACTATGAAGAGTCCTGGTGTGGCACTATAAGATAAGCACTGGACCGCAAGGATGTTTGAACTGCAAGGTCAGTTGTTCAAACTCACCAGCCGCTACTCGGAAACCCTATACAGTGTGGCTGAGTTGGAACTGATTCTAGGACACTAAACAACAACAAAATTATAACTATGAAGTCCTGTTGATGCCCTAGGCTGATAACCAATGGTTGGAGGTTCAAATTCAACCAGAAGAATCTTAGAACAAAAACATCCATCCCTGTGAATCTCATGGAGCACTGTATTACTCTGACACACATAGGTTGCCATGAGTTCCAGTAGACTCAGTGGCATAATGCATATATATGTTATTGTTGTTGTTGTTGTTAAGTGCCATCGAGTCAGTTCTGACTCATAGCAACCCTATAGAAACTAATGACCAAAGACCAGAAAAGTTGTAGGATGGCATAAAGAGCGTCATATAGGAAGAAAGCAAAAGATCATTAAAAATACAAGAAAGAATGAAAAGACCAAAATAGAAGTCAGAAGAGACTCTTAAACTTGTTCTGGAACACAGAGAAGTTAAAGCAAAGGGAAGAAATGATGAAATAAAAGAACTGAATAGAAAATGTCAAAGGACAGCTCAAGAAGACAAAGTCAAGCATTATAATGAAAAGTGCAAAGACCTGGAGTTAGAAAACAAAAAGGAAAACCACACTCAGCATTTCTTAAGCTGAAAGAACTGAAGAAAAAACTCAAGCCTCAACTTGCAATATTGAAGAATTCTATAGGCCAAATATGAATGATGCAGAAAGCATCCAAAGAATATGGGAGGACTATACAGTCACTGTACCAAAAAGAACTGATCAATGTTCAGCCATTTCAAGAGAAAACACATAATCAAGAACCAATGACCAGTACCACTGAAGAAAGAACCCCAAGCTGCACTAAAGACTGTTGAAAAACAAGCTCCAAGAATTGGTGGAATAGTAACTGAACTCTTTCAACAATCTGACATAACAGTGGAGGCACTCACTCATCTATGACAATGAATTTGGAAGACAGTTACCTGACCAACTGGTTGGAAAGATTCATATGTGTGCCCTTCCAAAGAAAGATGACCTGACATATACAGAAATCATTGAACAACATTGTGTAATTTTGCTGAAGATAATTGAAAATTGGTTATAACAGTACATCAACAAGGAACAGCCAGATATTCAAGTCAGATTCAGAAGAGGACATGAGACTAGAGCCATCGTTGCTGGTTTCACATGGATCTTGACTGAAAGCGAGAGGATCAGAAAGATGTTTACTTGTGCTTTATTAACTATGCAAAGGCTTTTGACTGTGTGGGTCATGACAAGCTATGGATAACATTGTAAAGAATGAGTATTCTAAGACACTTCATTGAACTCATGAGGAACCTGTACATAGACAAAGAGGCAGCCATACAAACAGAGCAAGGCATACTGCATTGATCTAAAATCAGGAAAGGTAGCCATCAGAATTTTATCCTTTCACTATACTTATTCAATCTGAATGCTGAGCAAATAATCTGAGAAACTGGATTATATGAAGAGGAATGTGGCATCAGGATTGGTGGGAGACTTATTAACAGTCTGTGACATGCAGATGATACAATCTTGCTTGCTGAAAGCCAAGAGGACTTAAAATACTTACTGATGAAGAACAAAGACCATAACCTTCAGCATGGATTGCACCTCAATGTAAAGGAAAAAAATCCACACAACTGGACCAATAAATAGTATCGTGATAAATGGAGAAAAGATTGATGCTGTCAAATACATCACTTTTGCTTGGATCCACAATTAACATTCTTGGAAGCAGCAGTCAAGAAATCAAATGCATTAGGCAAATCTGCAGAAAAAACAAACAAACAAACAAAAAACACCTCTTTAAAGTGCTCAAGAGCAAAGATATCATTTTGAGGAGTAAGGTGTGCCTGATCCAAGTCATGGTATTTTTAAGAGCCTCATATGCATATGCATTTCAAAGTTGGACAATGAATAAGGAAGACTGAAGAAGAATCAATGCATTCGAATTACAATGTTGGTGAAGAATATCGAAAGTACCATGAAATATCAGAAGAACAAACAAATTTGTCTTGGAAGAAGTGCAGTCAGAATGCTCTTTGGAAGCCAGGAAGATGAGACTTTGTTTCTCATACTTTGGACATGTTATCAGCAGGGACCATTTCCTGGAGAAGGACATCATGCTTGGAAAAAATAGAGGACCTGCGAAAAAGAAAGACTCCCAACAGAATGGATTGACATAGTGACAGAAACAATGGGTTCAAACTGCAAAACTTGTAAGGAGGGCACAGGACCAGGCAGCATTTCACTCTGTTGTACATAGGGTGGCTATGAGTCGTAACATATGGCACTTAACACCAACAACACAGCTGATAGAGGTTTTAAAGATCATTAAAGATAAGGTTGTTATTAAAATCACTTGTTATTATTGTTCTGTTTCGTTCCACCACCAGAGACGATGATTGAATTGATCTAGGTGGGGCCTGGGCATTGACACGCTTTTAAGGTCTCTCAGTGATCCTAATGCACAGTCAGGCTTGAAACTACAGACGTACCCCCAACTCCCTCATTTATTAAAGGAACTCATTGAGAGAAGTTGAGTTAGCCTTGAAAAGGTCAAATGTCTATTGGCCATGTCTAAGATTCAACCAAACCATGGTATTTTCAATCACCTCATACGCATGAATAATCTGGACAATTAATAAGCAATTCTGGAGAAGAATTGATGCATTTGAATTACGATATTGACAAAGAATACTGAACATACCATGGACGGCAAAAAGAACAAACAAATCTGTCTTGAAAAAAAGTACAGCCAGAATGCTCCTTTGAAGTGAGGAAGGTCAGAGTTTGTCTCATGTACTTTGGACATGTTATCAAGAGGGACCAGTCCCTGGAAAAGACCATCAGGCTTGGTAAGACACAGGGTCATAGTGAAAGAGGAAGAGCCTCAGTGGATTAGCTAGACACAGTGGCTGCCACATGGCCTGAACCACAGCAATGATTGTGAGCATGGCACAGGACTGGGCAGTGATTGGTTCTGTTGTACACAGAGTGGCTGGAGTCCTCAGTGGTTCCTCTGAAATCCTATACAGGGTCACCATGCATCAGAACCAACTTGGTGGCACTTAACAACAACAACATAGGGCTGCTATGAGTTGGAATTGACTCAATGGCATCTAACAACAACAACAACAAGACTCAGTCCTAATCTACTAGACTGGGAATTATATCCTCTGTTTATAACACTAAAGAATCTCGTTGGCAAATTCCTACCTCACAAGATATTATTTATCTTCTAAAGTATGTCTTTTTCATCCTCAAAAAGGCTTTGGAAAACAAGACATTTGTTCAGTCTTTGAGTGATAGGCAGCCCTCAAGGGGCAGCACAATTCTTGTTCTGACAGGGGTCTAGGATGAAAAAATATAGATGATGACAAATGTCTCTGGCCAGTGATCTGCTGCAGTGACTCTGGGGATCTATGGGAAGGAGCACTAATATTACCAAGTCGCTTTGATGTTGTCACCAGAAGTATGTATGACTGAAGACTGTCCTAGGGCATGGATACCCTGCCTGGGGCTCAGCACACTGGCAGTTAGGAAATGGACAATAAAGTCCTATCTACTTTAAACCAAACAAACAAACTTATTATAAACCAAACAACCAAACGTCTTGCAGTTAAGTCAGTCCTAACTCGTAGCAATCCTATAGAGCAGAGTATAATTGCTCCATAGGGTTAGAAAAGCTGTAAATCTTTGTAGAAACATCATTCTCCTATGGAGCAGCTGGTGAGTTTGAACCAGTGACCTTTCAGTTTACAGCCAAACACTTGACTGTACCACTAGGGCTCATCAATATTCTGCTCACATCTTTACCTCCTCTGTTTCTCTACCTTCTCCTGATGTGGAACTGTAGGATAAGCACTAGACTGCTATCCTACAGTGTCACATAAGGTCAGCATTTCAAACCCACCAGCCACTCCCAGGAAACCCTATACAGGGTTGCTATGAGTCAGAACCGATTTGATGGCACTTAACAACAACAACAACATCAACTATGAAACCTGAAACCTTAAACAGCATGTTGTTGTTAGCTGCCTGGTCTCTGAATCACGGCAACCTGGAATGGAACAAAACACTGCCCGGCCTTGTGCTGTCTCCATGATCGGTTATAGATCACACCTATGGGATCCATAAGGTTTTCACTGTCTGATTTTCAAGAGAAGATCACCAGGCATTTCTTCTTAGTCTGTCTTAGTCTGGAAGTCCTAATGAAACCTGTCTGGCAACATGCAAGCCTTCACTGACAGACAAGTGGTGGCTGCACTTTGGCAAGGAGTCGAATCTGAGTCTCCTGAACAGAAGGCTAGAATTCCACCATGGAACCAGCAACAAAGACTGTCATGCAGCTCAACACTCCCCTCTAGTGCAGGCCCATTCCTGCCTCTAGGTCTCTGACTGTGTTGTTCCTCTTTCCTGCAGAATCCTCTCTCCTAGTCCTCCTTCCTCTGGAGGCAAAATTCTACCCATTCATCAAGGTCTCTCTTTGTCCTAGCTCGACCTTGGAAAATTTATCTCACCTGTGAATAAGAGTCTGTATCACACAGTTCAATACTTAAGCCGATTTAGAAACTCATTTCTGAGCTCCTAAGGGTAGGAACTGGAGTCCTGGTGTAGTGCTGTGTGTTAATGCGCTGGACTGCAAAGTCGGCTTGAACCACAAGGTGAGTGGTTCAAACTCCTCAGAAACCCTATACAGGGTCGCTATGGGTCGTAACTGACTCGATGGCACTTAACAACAACAACAAAGGGTATGAACTAGGATTCCTGGTGTGGCACTGTAGGATCAGCACTGGATTGCGAACAAAAAGGTCAGCAGTTCAAACCCACCAGCTGCTCCTTTTTGTTGCTGCTGGTGGGCTTAAACTGCTGACGTTTTTGTTCACAGTCCAGAAGCCCTACACAGGGTCCCTGTGAGTCGGAACTGACTTGATGGCATTTAACAAGAGCAACACCAACATTGGCCATATTGTGCTTATTCATCCATCAGTTCATGTGCACTTGGGTCAATGGCACATTTTGGCTGGTCACTATGAGTCGGAGTCAACTCGATGGCACTTAACAACAAAGGTAGGAACTTACAGAAATATTTTTCTGACGCTAATACAACACTGGAGTCCTGGTGTGGTGCTGTAGGATAAGCACTGGACTGCTAACTACAAGGTTGGTGGTTCAAACCCACCAGCTGCTCCTCAGAAACCTTATACAGGGTCACTATGAGTTGGAACCGATTCAATGACACTTAACAACAACCACAATACAAAACTGGAATGGCTAAACACATATTGTCACATATTGTTGATA
>NW_006408536.1:11820727-11821779 GCF_000296735.1 Chrysochloris asiatica
AAAAAAAAAGGCCTAAGCACCTGGTATTCTTAAGAGGTCTCCCATCCAAGTATTAACTAGGCCCCACCCTGCTTAGCTTCTGAGATCAGACGAGATTGGGTGCATTCAGGGCAGTCTGGACTACTGTTTAGCAAATATTCATGCCCCTCTCCTCCCACGGATCACAGATATACTCCCTTGCGCCATGGATGTTGGACTTCATCATATGTGATTGCTAATTTTATGCATCGACTTAGCACTCTCAGTTGTTTGGCTAAACACTAGCTTAGTTGCTGTTGTGGAGTAGTTTGCATGTTCTGTAATCAAGTTATTAGATGTTATTAGATCAGTTTATCATAAATAAAGCAGATTACCTTCCATAATGTAACCCAATGTAATGTAATGACCTTACAGCTAACGTAATGTAAGAGGTCCCTGGGTGGCACAAATGGTCTACGCTCAACTACTAACCAAAAAATTGGTGATTCAAACCCTCCCAGCAGCTCTGTAGAAGAAGGGTCTGGCAATCTGATTCTATACAAATCACAGCCAAGAAAACCCTGCCGAACAGTTCTACTATGTACTACATGGTGGCACCACGAGTCAGAATGAACGTGACAGCCAGGACTTTAATGTAATGTAATGTAATTACCTTGTAGAATGTCATTGACTATCATGCAATCAATCAATCAGTTGAGGGCCTTAAGAGCAAAACCGCAGTTTCCCTAAGGTGTGTTCTGCCTCTAGACTATAATGGATATTTTGGCAGAACTCCCACCTCACTCTGTCTTTCTGTTATCTGACATATGGAGTTTGTAATGCAATCATACAGGACTTTTCATACTGTTGCCCGACCTATAGATTTTGGACTTGCCGCTCCCTCACCGTCACATGAACCAATTCCTTGAAGTAAATCAGTATCTGCTGATCTAAATCTATCTATCTATCTATCTATCTATCTATCTATCTATCTATCTATCTATATATCATCTTTCTAGTTGTTATATGCCATCCAGTTGATTCTGACTCATAGCGACCCTACGATACACAGTAGAACAGCTCCATAGGGTTTC
>NW_006408536.1:11829894-11858501 GCF_000296735.1 Chrysochloris asiatica
GACCCTGTACAGGGTTTCCGAGGGTGTAAATCTTTACGGGAGTAGAAAGCCTCATCTTTCTCCCGCGGAGCAGCTGGTAGTTTCGAACTGCTGACCTTATGGTTCGCAGCCCGATTCGTAACCACTACGCTACCAGAGCTCATTAGGGGTGAGTTAATTAAATGCTTGACAAAATATAACAGGCTAATTTTTAAGGTGATAACTGGGTATGGCCCACAAGCGATGTTATAAATTTTGACAGAAAAAAGTTTCCCCACTCCTGCTTAAACAGTGGCTTACTAGAAGATAATGATGCAAGGAAGGCCTTGAACATGCTTGTATAATTTGGCTTGGCTCTTTCACCCTAAAATCCATCCGTGAGAAGACCATGCCCCAGTAGCCACTGCCCCTTCAGCCTGAACCATATAATGAATGAGATGTGTGGAACACACCTGAACCCAGCCCACAACCTGAAGCCAAATCCAGCTAATCTGCAGCTAGAAACAGGGCCAAGCAGCCTGAACCAGCAGAACTGCAATCAGCTTACAGACCCTGTGAGCAGAATAAGCGCTTGTCGTTAGAAGTCACTGTATTTGGGGGTTGCTTTCTGTGCAACATGATTGTGTCAATAGCTGATTAATACACTTTACATAATCTGAAGGGGAACATTGGGTTGAATGTGTTGAAAAGTAATCACCCGGTATATTCATTGTCTGAGTCTCATACACCTGGACTTACAGCTTACATGGCTCATGGCCCTCTAAGAGACAACTGGAACAGTCCATGTGGAGGAAAATATTCCCCTGCCCATGGAAGCATTTTCTTCAGTGGGAGAAACATCTACAGAAAAGCAGCTTTGAGGAGTTAATGAGCCTTGGAGGTGGAGGGGGAGAGTGAAGGGAGAGATGAGTTGCTGCAGAGAACTTAAATCTCTATTTGCATAAGATGTAATATGAGCGGCTCTCCTTCCAATGATGGGTAGTTGTTGGTGTTAAGTGCAGTTGTCTGATTCATAGCTACCCTGTATATGATTTCCAAGGAGTGGCTGGTGCGTGTGAACCTCCCACCTTATGGTTCAAACCGACCTTGTGATCTAGTGCCTTATCCCACCACAATAAGGAAGGAGGTCTAAAAAAGTCCTTCAGCTACCCGTTGTGTTTTCCTCCCGTGATGCTATGAAGGGAAGAAAAGCAGGTAGTCACAGGTTTAAACAAGATTCCTCTGAGCCTAGGATAAGGCAATAAACCCCTTTTTTTTTCACTTTGAAAGAAGCTGAAATTCATAGAGACATCAACAGGGGAAAAAAAAAGAGAAGGTAAAGACAAAAAGCTGAAGGAATCAGGATCTTTTAAAATCTCTGCTCAATAATTTATTATCATGTCTTTAAATCACACACACTTTTTGAAAAGACAATGTTTTCATGTTGTTGAGCATTTACATATATGTATATATGTATTTGGAATTCTGGTGTAGCACTTCAGGATAATGCACTGGACTACAAGGTCAGTTAGAACTGCAAGGTCAGTGGTTCAAGTCTACCAACCGCTCCTTGGAAACACTATACAGGGTTACTAAGAGTTGAAACTGACTCGACAGCACTTAAGGACATATATGTATTTAAATGTATACAAAGGGACTTTAAAAAGTTCATGAGAAGCCCCCTCGTACATATTTGAGGAGAGAGAGAGACCTGGCAAACCCAGGAAACCCTATCGGGTGGTTCACTCCTTATAGGCTAGGAAACACTATGGATTCACATGGGGTCGTTATGAGTAGGCTTCAACTCAGCAGCAAACTCTATATACTATAGGTGTAGAGCTGCAAGATAAACACTGGACTGCATGGCTGGCATTTCAAAGCCACCATCTGTTCCTCAGAAACCCTATACAGGGTTTCTATGAGTTAGAATCAATTTGACAGCACTTACTAACAACAGTTATTGTGTTGGAGGAGAATATTGAAAGTGCCATGGGCTGCCAAAAGAACCAATAGATCCGTTTTGGAAGAAGTGCAGCCAGAGTGCTCCTTGGAGGCCAAGATAGCCAAACTTTGCCTTTCATACTTTGGACATATTGTCAGGAGGGACCAGTCACTGGAGAAGGATATCATGTTTGGTAAGGTGAAGGGTCAGAGAAAAAGAGGAAGATCCCAGCATGATGGATTGGCCAAGTGGCAGCATCGATGGACTAAAGCGTGGCAACAGTAGTGAGATTGGTCCAGGATTGGGCAGTGTTTCATAAGAGTGCTATGGGTCGGTACCAACTCGATGGCACCTAACAACAACAACAAACAACATATGTGGCCGTGGTGGTTATGTGCCGTGGAGTTGGTTAAGACTCTTATTGACCCTATATAGGGTTTTCAAGGCTGTAATTCTTTATGGGAAGAGAAAGCCTCATCTTTCTCCCATACAACCGCTGGCAGTTTCAAACTGCTAACCATGAGATTAGCGGTCCAACTTGTAACCACTATGCTACCAGAGCTCCTTAACAACATATATCTATATCTATATGCCTCCCTCCTACCCTGTTTCATGTCAACCAAGTTCTTCATAGCCATAAGTAATTATTTTTATTAATTTATGAACTCTATTTCCAATTTCTTTATGTCAATGGAAATATTACATTTTTATTTTCTCATATTTTTAAAGCAAAATATAGTATATTCTAGAAAGGTTGGTTGGTCTGAAGTATGGTGAGACTTGGGGACTTCTGAACTCATGGACAGGGACATAGCCACAGAGGGCAGGAGCTGAGAGTGAAGCATCCAGCTGATATGAAGTGAGGAGAGATGCACAAGAACACCCAAACTTGCAGATAGTACCCATTCGACCTAGCTTCAATGGCTTGATGATCAGAACTCAACTATAGGAAAAAAAAAAAAACAAAACTGATAAAGGAAACAAGTGTAAATTGCTACAATTTAATGAACTTGACCTACAGTTATGGATGTAGTAACTCAAAATATCAACTGAGAGGGAAGGATCAGTCCTCTGTATACAGGGTTGACAGGGACGGGCAACTTAGACATTGGCTACCTAAAATGGGGGAGCAATAAAAGCATGAAGTGACTGACTTACAAGATTTCAAGAGGGAGTTTAGTTTCAGAGTGTGCAGGGGAAGGTAGAATCCCCACTGAATAACTTCATAATGTTTTCTGGAGGTCATTCCATTTCAGGACATAGAAAACTCCCTCATTCGTTTTTTACATATATAGTGCATAATATTCCACTCTGATCGTTATTGTGGCTTTTTAACTTCCAGTAAGACTGTGCTATTGCTTGAATGATTTCAAATTTTGTATTTCTTGAAGATAAATGGTTTATCATCACATTTATTATAAATGGGACAATAATGATTTAAAGTGAAAATGTGGTAATTCCAGGATGAGTTTTATGGTATCTGAAAGCAATGGCTGAGATGTCAGGACACTAAGTGTTTTTTTTGTTTTTTGTTTTTTCTTAAAGTTCAAGAATCTCAAAGGCTTTTGAAGGGAGGAAGAAATGATTCATGCGCTAGAGGGTAGACACACGTTGACATGGGTGACGGGGCAGACAATATACAATGGGCAGGAGGTTGGCAGAGGAAAGATGGGGGTGGCGGGAGGCACAGGGAGGAATACAGTGGTTAAAGTGAATAGAGGTAAGTGCTGATAACTGTTGGTACATGGAGGGGATTGCAACCATGTAATGAAGCAAAGTATAGGATTTGTTGAATGCAAAACTGATGATCTGTTCTATAAACTTTTACTCAATTCACAATAAAAAGTTTTAAACAAAGGACTCTCAAAGGCTTCTTGGCAGAAAATGTGAATCTAGGAGTAAGAAACTCTTCTGGGGGGCGGTGTCGGGGGACCATTATTTTAAAGCAGAATTAGAGTGGGTACCTAGTAATGGAACATCCACAAGATGTGAACAAAGAGATCTTGTACTAAGATGACCATGTTTTAAATCCTTTCCTGAGAGCACACTAAACAGGATTTAGCAAAACCCTGCCTTTTGTTTTTTATTAGAATTCCAGGGATTTAGCTTTTTCTACAAGTCTTTGGGGGCCATGTTTTCTCTTGTTTCTATCCTCTCCCAGAGTACCATCTGGGTTTGGATTAATGTCTGTTCAAACTCTCACTTTTATCAAATCAAATTCTTTGTTTTGCAAATCCTATGAGGTTTTTTAAATCTTGTATAGATACAGCTCTTCTGTCTTTTGCTGATTAAATCGTACTTAGTTTGGTCTTACATAAATCATTGCAATCACTGTGGGTATTTGGAGTCTTGGAGTGGCGCTTTAGGATAAATACTAGACCACTAACCCCAATGTCAGTGGTTCAAACTCACCAACCACTTCCCTTAGAAACCCTATACAGGGTTGCTATGAGTTGGAACCAACTCAACAGTACTTAACAACAAAAATAACATGGGTGTTACATAACAAAAAAGGAGCTCTGGTAGCGTAGTGGTTACGAATTGGCTGTGAACTGCAAGGTCAACAGTTCGAAACTACCAGCTGTTCCGCAGGAGAAAGATGAGGCTTTCTGCTCCCGTAAAGATTTACAGCCTCGGAAACCCTGTACAGGGTCGCTATGAGTCGGAACCAACTCCACAGCATAGCAACAACAATAACATAACAAAAACTCATTGCCATCAAGTTGATTCTGATTCTGTATAGGGTTTCTGGAGCTGTAAATCTTTATGGGAGCAGAAAGTTTCATCTTTCTCCTGAAGAGCAGCTGGGTGCATTTGAGCTGCTGACCTTGTGGCTAACAAAGCTGTATAAAAAACTTTCCCAAATGTAGTGGCTGTAAACAAACATAGGGTTTCATGAATTCAGAAAAGGCTTGGCAAGATGGTTCATCTCCGATTCAGCAGAGTGGATCATACCTTTCCCAAAGAGCTTTATTCAAATGTCTGGAGTCTCAGTTCTTCTTCTTCTACCTCTCACCACATAGCATGCCATCTTCTAAGACTTCTCCATGTGGCTTGCGCTTCTCACAGCATAGCAGTCAAAGTGTGACCAGAATTCTTCAGGGCTCTATGAGTGGGTGTTTCAAGAGACAGAGTGTATATAACACGTTTTTTTAATTCCATTAATATGTTGATGGGCACTTGGGTGTTTCCATCTTTTCACTATTGTGAATAATTCTGCAATGAACATTGGTGTATAAGGATCTATTTGAGTCCCTGTTTTCAAGTCTCTCATTTCACATAAACTTTTGGTCAAAGCACTATAGGACTTGTCCATATTTTCAAAGAGAGAGACACATTTCTTATTCATCAGCCCAATCAGAGGTTGAAAATGGGAAAGAATAAGAATCCAATACACATAGTTGCTCAAGGTTCAAGGCTGAAGGAGATTTTGCTTTCTTCAACAAATGGCTTCCAGGTCACCTTGGGTGTTGATATCCAGCTGTCCGGTGGAAGAAAAGAGACATGAAGATGGGGAGAATTTCATGAGAGGTTTTCTAAGGATTAGCTTGGATGCGGTATTGTTCGGTGCTGATCAGTCAGTTCCAACTCAAAGTGACCTTATACACAACAGATCGAAACACTGTCTAGTGTATCATCCTCACAATTGTTGTTTGAGTCCATTGTTGTTGTCACTGTGCCAATCCATCTTGTGGGGGATCTTCTTCTTTTTCGCTGACCCTCCACTTGTCTGTCCTTCTCCAGGGACTGATCTCTCCTGATAATATGTTCAAAATACAAAGGACAAAGTCTCCACATCCTCACTTCAAAATAGAATTTGAGCTGCATCCAAGACTTCACTTCATCCAAGACAAATTTGTTTGTTCTTCTAGCAGTTTAAGGTACTTTCAATATTCTTCATCAACACCATAACTCAAATGCACTGATTCTTTACACATTGTCTAACTTTCACATTCATATAAGGCTATTGAAAATAGCATGGCTTGGGTCAGGTCCACCTTAGTCTTCAAACTGATATCTTTGCTCTTGAAAACTTTACAGTGGTATTTTGCACCAAATTTGCCTACTGCAATATGCCTTTTGATTTCTTGACTGCTGCTTCCATGAATGTTGATTGTGTATCCAAGCAAAATGAAGTCTTTGACAACTGCAATATTTTCTCCATTTATCATGATGTTATTTATTGGTCCAGTGGTGAAAATTCTGTTTTCTTTACATTGATGTGCAATCCATATTGAAGACTGTAGTCTCTGATCTTCATCAGTGTTTCGAGTCCTTTTCACTTTCAGCAAGCAAGGTTGTATCATCTGCATATCGCAGGTTGTTAATGAGTCTTCCTCCAATTCTGATGCAAAGTTCTTCTTCATGTAATCTTGGATTATTTGCTCAGCATGCAGACTGAATAAATATGATGCAAAATACAACCCTGATGCACACCTTTCCTGGTTTTAGACCATTCAGTAGCCCTTTGTTCTGTTAGAATGACTGCCTCTTTACACAACAAAGTGCTCTAGAATACCCATTCTTCACACTGGTATCCACGGTTTATTATGATTCACACAGTCAATAAAGCACAAATAAACATGTCTCTAGTATTCACTGCTTTGAGTCAAGATCTATCTGAAGTCAGCAATGATGTTCCTAGTTCCATGACCTCTCCTAAATCTGAATTAAATTTCTGGAAGCTGATGTACTGCTGCAATAGTTTTTGAATTATGTTCACCAAAATTTTACTTGCATTCCATATTAATGATATTGTTCAATGATTTCTGCATTCTGTTGAGTCACCTTTCTTTAGAATGGATTACAAATATGGATCAGTTAGCAAGGTAGCTGTCTTCCAAATTTCTTGACATAGATGAGTGAATGTATCAGTTTTTTAAAAGATTTCAATTTGCATTCCATCAATTCCTAGAGTCTTGTTTTTCACCAATGCCTTCAGTGCTACTTGAACTTCTGGCTTCAATACTATTCGTTTTTGATCATATAGTACTTCTTGAAATGATTGAACATTGACCATTTCTTTTTGGTGTAGTGACTCTGTGATTCCTTCCATCTTCTTTTGGTGCTTCCTGCATCATTCAATATTTTGTCCATAGTATTCTTCAATATTGCAATCCAAGGCTTGAATTTTTTCTTCAGTTCTTTCAGCTTGAGAAATGCTGAGCATGTTCTTCCCCTTTGGTTTTCTAACTCCAGGTCTTCACAAATTTCATTATAATACTTGACTTTGTCTTCTCGGCCTGTCCTTGAAATTTTCTGTTCAGTGCTTTTATTTCATCATTTCTTCAGTTGATTTTGCTCCTCTATGTTCTAGAGCAACTTCCAGAGTCTCTTCTGATATCCAGTTTGATATTTTATGTTCCCCAATCTTTTTCATGATCTTTTGCTTTCTTGCTGTATGATGTTCTTGATGTCAGACCACAGTGCTTCTGGCCTTTGGTCATTAGTGTCTAATGTATCACCACAATTTCCACATTGCCATATGGTATGAGTTAAGGACTAGGCTTTATTCGGGAAAAGGAAGTTTATAAGCCAGGATCAGGAAAAGCAGAAGTCACAAGACCCCATCATCCCAGTGTTCCATAGACAGACATGCTGAGACTTATGTAGCCTAGATTTTCATTCTACTACAGCAATAGTTCTCAACTAGGGCCAGTTTACCCCTTGGAGTCATTTGACAGTGTCAAGAGACAATTTTGTCACAACTGAAGAGGTTGCTATTGGTATGTAGTGGGTAGAGGCCAGAGATGCTGCTAATGATCCTGCAATGCACAGAGCAGATCCTCACAACATAGAACTATTGGATCCAAACTGTCAGTAGTGCCAAGGTGGAGCAGCCCTGTGCTAGAAAGATTTGCTGATATTGTGGTCTCTCTCGAAGTAAGTCCAGACTTTCAAAGAGGTTTGCTATGCTCCCATGCGTTCAACTTCACAGTACCCACTCCACTGCTATCCAGTCAATTCTGACTCATCACAATCCTGTAGGACAGAGTAGAACTGCCCCCATGGGATTTCCAAGGCTGAAAATCTTGGAAGAAAACTGCTGACTGCCTTATCTTTATCTCACAGGACAACTGGTGGGTTCAAACTGCCAAACTTTTGGGTGACTGCCCAATCAATGCTTGACTTACTGCATCACCAGGGTTTCTTTAATTACATAGTTGGTGTTGTTGTTAGGTGCCAATGAGTCAGTTCCAACAGAAGGAAACACAACATGGTGCTATCCTCACAGTTGTTTTGCTTGAGCCCATTGCTGCTGCCACTACGCCAATCCATCTCACTGGGGGTCTTCCTCTTTTACCAAGTATGATGTCCTTCTCCAGGGACTGGTCCCTCCTGATAACATGTCCAAAGTGTGAGAGACAAAGTGTTACCATCCTGACTTCTAAGGAGCAATCTCCTTCCAACACAGATTTGTTGGTTCATCTGACAGTCCATGATACTTTAAATTCCACAGTAAAGGTGGTGTATTGTGTCTTCCTGGATTTGTTGTTAAGTGCCGTTGAGTCAGTTCTGACTCATAGAGATCCTGTACAGTTTCCAAGGATCGGCTGGTGGGTTTGAACTGCAGTGTTTATCCTACAGCACCACACTAGGACTCCTTCTTGAATTTAACTTACACCAAAAGCAAAACCCAAGGTTTGCTAACTAACAGGTAGTTAATTTTAGATAATGATCCTAAGGAACAGAAGTGGGGGTACTAAATAAAGTAAACCAGAGAAGATAGAAAGTCAGTGGAAGGGTCCATTATTAAACTGTCACTGCTGCGGATCACTGGGGCTCAGTACTCTTGGAGATTCCCTGTCTACCCAAGGGACTAATACTTTCCTTATTGATCATCATCCTCTAATGGTCAAAGATTTTCCCATGGGGACTAATGTGCTTCAGATTTGTGCATTTCCTCATAACATCAAAACTGCAGGGAACCCCTGGATCTGATACTTAGTGTAGTAGCTAAGGTAAGGTCTTGTTAGGCTCCACCTGCACATAGCTCCTTGCCACCACAGAAAGAAAAGTGGGCCAAGAAGAGATGAGGCAGGGCACAAGAGATGTCTATTACACTCTGTCTAGCAATTTATTTTACAGTAGGGGGCATGTTAAACCCTCCTACCACCTACCATACAGATTAAAGATGGAAACAAGCAATCAAGCTTCTGGCAATTTCTCTAGCCAGGAGTGAGGCACTAGCCTGGAGGAAGCCTGACTCTTTTTCCTGGTAATCTTCTGTTTCTATCTGTACTAGATTTTTTCCAAACAGCTCCTAGGTGGTATGTTTAGGATGCCCCAACTTCCCAGATAGTATCTTCGGTTAGGACACACCTCACTATCCTCTGTCCTTAGAGATCAGGGTTTTCAGACGGAGGAGGGTAGGTTACTTCAGTCAACTGCTGTTACCCTTCAGCACCCACTATTCTCCTCACACAGTGAGCCCACCATTCAAGAATTCCCAAATGACAACCTGCTCCAATTTCGAATCATCTGTAGATGGCCAGTACAGCCATTAGACCATGAGCCCTGCCTGGGCTGAGTAGCCTGGCCTCTCAAGGGCTGTGATGACCCAAAGCAACCATATGGGTCATCCAGTGGCTTTCTCTCATCTTCCAATGACCCTGCTCACCAGCCCTCCAGATACACTGTCTTTACCCCCAGGGGTGACCCACAAGACCATCCCGTTATTTCCACTGGCCCTTACAAAAGGCCATAACGAGACAATCTGAAATCCTCTTTCCTGCTGTGCTAGGATTTGTGGTTGTTACCTCTTGTGTTAAAAGACTTAGAACATATTTCACAGCGTCTGACCTTATAAAGAAGGTAGAAACATTAAAGCCAGGGCCATAAGGGAAGAAAGGGTGTGCATTCCCCTCCCTCCCAGGCTTCCCAGGGTCAGGGCATGAGTTAGCATTGCAGGAAAAAGACTGCCCTCTTTCACTCTCAATCTTAGAGTGGGAAAATGGCTTTTTCAGAGAGGACAAAACACATTCCTGGACACCAAGAATCTGGATTTGGGTCCCAGGAGTTATCTGGGACCATCAGTTGACCAGTATCAGGGTCCCATAGGGTCATAGAATACTTTCATTCATCTATGGGGTCCATGGGAAGCTGGCCTTGGGCACAACCACTCCACTGGGAGAAACAGCACTGGCCAAGCATTATGTTCAGTAATGCAATAGCCCATCAGAAGTTTTCTCAGTCTCTCTCTCTCTCTTTTTATTCTCTCATATTCCTGAGAAACATAATGACTTATTTCATATAATATTCAGCCCATTTCCATATTTGTATAAACTATCTGGTTGAGAAACAGTTAAGTTGCTCTTTTATTTGTTTGTCACTTGGCTGGTTTTATGGCACTATAGGATAAAGCACTGGACCACAAGGTCCGTTTGAACAATAAGGTCGATGGTTCAAACCCACCAGCCACTCCTTGGAAATCCTATACAGGGTGGCTATCAGTCAGAACCACCTTGACAGCACTTAACAACAACAACATAGCCTATCTGATTTTTAGCAAGTGAGCTGAAATGATCCAATTTATGGTTTAGAAACTATATTTATGAGTAAGGCTAGAGAATGGATTAGCAAGTAAAGATAAGGTACTCAGACACTCCCGATGGGAGAAAGAGAGCTCCCAGTCCAGTCCGCTGAGTGTCCCGGACACCCAGAGTAAGCACCCCAGCTCCCACTCACCGTTGTTTAATCAAGTTCCTTGCATCCCCAGAACCACTATATAATGTTCCATGTTTTAGCAAGGTCTCAGAGGACTCTTTCACAGAATAGTTCTAATTTTACTGCTTGGAACACCCTCACATTCATGTGCACCATTCCCTTCTCTTTACAATATTTCCCTTGCTCTGCACATATGAACTAGTAAACCACCTCAGCTCTCTACACTGATTACAGAAAGAGCTATAACTCTGTTGCTATTGTTAGCTGCTGTCCAGTCAGCCCCGACTCATTACGACCCCATGTGTCACAGGCTAGAACTGTTTCCTAGGGGTGTGGCATTGCGGGTTAATGCACTGGACTACAAGGTCAGTTTGAACCACAAGGTCAGCAGTTCAAGCTCACCAGCATCTCCTCGGAAACCCTATACAGGGTCGCTATGAATCGGAACCAGCTCAACAGCACTTAACAACAACAATCTTCATGGAAGCAATCCACCAGGCCTTTCTTCTGCAAAACTGCTGAGTGGGTTGGAAGCAGCAACATTTTGGTTAGCAGCCAATTGCAAATGGTTTACACTACCCAGGCTCCTTAATGCAACTCTAAGTAGACAGATTCCTTAATGACTGGTCATATGATAGTCCAATCCCTTTAAAATTTATAAAAAATAAAAATAAATAAGGATTCATCATGGTTGCAATCAAATTCTAAAAAAGTAAATGTAGTTGGTTGTGAAACTCCCACCTGGAAGAGTGGGAAGGAGGTAATGCTGACATCTGCTATTGGACTGGGAAATAATGTAATGGGGTCCTCAGGCAAGCAGGGGGAAATGTCTCTATCCAGATTTTAACTCTGGCCACTACTACTGGTGGTGGTGGTGGTGGAAAGTGCTTCGAGTCAGTTCCCACGCATAACTGTATAGGGTTTCTAAGAAGTCCAGTGCTGATCCGATAGCGCCAGCCAGCCAGGAGTCCCACTGTACCCTTTCATTTTCTGCCCAGAGGGCAGCGTAACTCCTAACATTGCGCTTGCCACTTTTGTTTTTCCCAAACAATTGCAGCAAAGCCCCTTGTAAAAGAAATGGCAAAAACCAGCACCTAGTGAGGAAAACACACACAAAGCTTCAGTGGTCCGGGTCGACATATGCCCACATCCTCTCTGCAGGCAACCTTAGAATCAAACAGGCCAGATGCTTTCCTTCCATTCTTTAAAAAAAAAAAAAAAAAAGGATAAAATTACAATGCTTATCGGGGAGGTTTCCTCAAATAAAGGCGGTAGTGAAAAATATTGCCGTTCTGTTTGAACACAATTGATTTCCTGTGTGTTTGTGGTACAGAGGAAATAAACATGAAGAACTGCAGGTAAACAAAACTGCAAATGTCACTGGGTCCTGAGGGATATGGCACCCCAGCGGCACGTGGAGAGAATCCGTAATCACGTTTTCTTTCAGCCTGTGGTTAACAAATCATATAGCAGCACAGGGCTCTCTAGGTATAATGGTATTCTAAAAATAGCCGCCTTGCCTCCTTATGTAACCCAGAGGCAATCTCATTCCCATTCTAAATTTGGAGTCCTCAGCAAAGGCCAGTCTGGGGAGGGGTCGGTGGTTGGTGGTGCCAGTTAGCTGAGTGACTCACTGTGCTAGCTAATAAAAATCAAATTGAAATCTCTCTGGAATAATAGATGAAGGAATACAGGTAGGGGAAGCGTTTTTTAAGAGACCCAAATAAGATAAAGTAAGCTTCGTTATTGTAATCAGGCATGAGAGAAAGAAAGGGGGACAATTTAGACGCAAATAACCTTGTAATAGAAACAAAAATCAGATTATGTTTATCTGGCCATCTTCTAGGGAGGAATTCTGAAAATATCAGCTGGCAGACTGTTTGTGTGTATGGGTCAGCAACTGGGATCGCCGTGACAATTTCTGAAGCAAAAACAGGATTTACTGACTTTGAAGTTTTCCATTAAATAGACACATGCTCGCCTCTTCTGGCCCTATCTGTTATTCATCTCCTGTATCGGTTCTAACAGCAAGTTTACAAATAGAACTACACACAATTACAAAATAATGTCTCCTTCATAATATACTAGGATGGTTTAATAATAAAATCCGTTTTATTTGTAGTCTCTGATGGAATCTTGGTGTGACGCTGTGGGATAAAGCACTGGACTACAAGGTCTGTTGGACCACAAAGTCGGCGGTTCAAACTCACCAGCCGCTCCTTGGAAACACTATACAGGGTCAATATGAGTTGGAACTGATTCAACGGCACTTAACAACAACAACAATCACAAATTATTATTCATCTTAGAAAAGCTTCCATTTATCCAACATGCACACTACCAGAACATTCTAATGGGAAGAACTGTTTTGCAGTAACATTCCCCAATAATATATTCTCACTATGGTGGTTTACTAAGGAGCTCTGGTAGCATAGTGATTACTAATCAGGCTGCGAACCTTAAAGTCAGCAGTTTGAAACTACCAGCTGCTCCACTGGAGAACGATGAGGCTTTCTGCTCCCGTAAAGATTTATAGCCTCGAGAACCCTATACAGGGTCGCTATGAGTCGGTTCCGACTCCACAGCACATAACCATGGTGGTTCAAGTATTTCAGTAACCTTTGAATTATGAGATAAAAATGGAAATTTTAATTTATTTTCTGGTTTGACCAAAATGTATCATGTTAGAATGTCTTGAAATTTGTTGATCTGTAGATGAATGAGAGAAATTTTTGATGAGTCTCAAGGATTGTAAACTTGGGTTTGAATCCAGACTCACTGGCAATTCACCGGGACC
Organism: Chrysochloris asiatica; assembly: GCF_000296735.1. Classification (NCBI taxonomy): domain Eukaryota; kingdom Metazoa; phylum Chordata; class Mammalia; order Afrosoricida; family Chrysochloridae; genus Chrysochloris; species Chrysochloris asiatica. The sequence continues at coordinate 11,843,259 of NW_006408536.1, forward strand.
ATTTACCTAAACATTCTGAACCTCAAAATCTTTATGTATAAAATGGGGGGGGGCAGCAATATACACATCAAATCAAATATGATATGGAAGACCACTTTGTAAATTATAAACTTTATAACATTATTGGGTTGCTGGTATTTTTTTAATTTCTAAGACTAGCTAGAATATAAAATTCATCAGCATAACTCTTTCCATAAACATTCTAGAGAAATCTAACTTTATTATACTTAATTTGTGTATTTTTAGAATAACGGAATTGGGAATTCTATCCACAAAGGAAGAAAGTAGTTATCAGACCCATAGCTTACAACTGTATTTACATATTTATGTCCAGAGCTAATTATTTATTCAAATATGAGCATCTTCCATAAATAAAACCTGAAGGGAGATGAGATGCCGCAAAAGAGGAAAACATGAGAGTAACAGGTAACACATTGCCCTAACCTTATGCCAGGGGCTATTTTGTGCTATTCAAAATACTTTACAGATATTAACTAATTTAATCCTCATAACAATGCTCAAAGGAAACCTGGTAGCACAGTGGATTACGCATTGCTTGGACTGTTAACCCAAAAGTCAGTGCTTTGAACCCATCGGTGGCTCTGCAGGAAAAATATGAGACAATCTGCTTCTGTTGTTATAGCTCAGGAACATTAGGGAGCAGTTCTGTTCCATCCTACATGGTCACTAGGAGTCAGAATCTACTCAGTGGCAGTGGGAATAACCTTCTGAATATGTTCAATTATTATCCCCATTTTATAAATGTGGAAACTAAGGTTCAAATAACTCTCTAAAGGTCTCCCAGCATCTGAGTGGCAGATGAGTAAGGCAAATTCAGTCTAGCCCCTGAGTCTATGTGCCCAACCCCAAAGCTCCCCAAACACAAAGCCTAGATCCTGAACCTTCTTTTTCCCCAAAGTGAGGAAGCAGACTGCTGATACTGAGTTTGACTCTAGATCCGGTAGTCTCAGATAATCCTAACTATTTTGGTAAAGGTATACAATGCTTGTGGAGGTGTTTCCTAAATGATCACATTGTAGTTTGTTGTTGTAGTGTTGTCGAGTTGGTTTTGCCTCATAGTGTTTCCAGAGAGTGGCTGGTAGATTTGAACCACATTAGTCGATTATAAAACACTTGGTCACAGCAGAAAATGAAGCTCTCCCAGGTGAGCAAGAACAAAAGAAACCTTGCCCACAGAATCAAATGTATCAAAGGATACTTGGCTTAGGTCTGTGGCATCTTTCTACACTTGGGACTACCTCTCTTCTGCAAAGTTTCTGATCCTTGACAAAATAAATCAGGTGTGTGCAGTGTGACAGGAGTGGGGTCACCTGCCACTCCATAGCTGATTAGGAGCTTGTAACAGTACAGGTGGCCTTCACTTGGCAGAGTGTTTCCACCCCACAACATCAAAAACTTCTAAGGAAGAATCTGTGACTAAATGCACTCTGGGAGCCCAGTTCTCTCCCATCTCTGTCACTAACTCACTAAGGGTGGGAACTTGCTTGGATCCCTTAATGAGCCTCAGAAATTCTGTCTTCTTTTGTAAACTATGCTCATCGGGGTAGAAGAATGCCCAGGCCTTTTATAGTAAGATTCCACAGCTCTGAAGACACAGATTTGACTTAAACATACAAAAAATCTTAAGGGTAGAAATACACATATAAATACAATTATTACTGAGATTTTCTTTTTCCTTGTTCAATAAAAACATAGGCCTAACCATTGCCTTAGAAATCACCGAAAGACTTGGGCTCTGGAGGTAAATGCGGTCCTAAAATATAACTGGAAAGTTCATTCCTGCCATCTTCAACTTTCAGGTGGTTCTGCCAAGTTAACAAAGAACATCTGTAAAGTGTTAGCCCCACCTAACATATTTTATTCCATCAGCTACACTTTCTAAAATTCCAAACAAAATAATAGTGAGTCAGACTTGGAGGACTTGGTGAGCATTATCACTTGAGTGGGGCAAAATACAATGAGAGCAAACTACTGAAATGCCAGAAAGAAATGGTGTCATGGTCTCTAAATTTAGGGGAAATCATCAACTGGACCAATTAGTAACATCATGATAAATGAAGAAAAAAATGAAGTTGTCAAGTATCTTATTTTACTTGGAACCACAATCAATATCCATGGAAGCAGCAGTCAAGAAATCAACCAATGTGTTACACGGGGCAAATCTGCCACAGAAGATAATCTCTAACATGTTAAAAAGCAAGGATGTCACCTTGAATATTTATAATCACCTCATATACATGCAAAAGCTGCACAATGAATAAGGGAGACCAAAGAAAAATTGATGCCTTTGAATTATGGTGTTGGAGAAGAATATGAAATATCCCATGGACTGCCAGAATAACAAAGAAATCTGTGTTGAAGAAGTACAATCGGAATGTTCATTAGAAGCAAGGATGGCTTTTGGACATGCTATCAGGAGAGACTGCAAAGTCGATTTGAACTGCAAGGTCAGTGGTTCAAGTTCACCAGTTGCTCCTCGGAAACCCTATACAGGGTCGCTATGAGTTGGAATTGACTCGGCAGCATTTAATAACAACAACAACAAACAGGAGAGACCACTCCCTAGAGAAGGACATCATGCTTATTAAAGTACAGGATCAGTAAAAAACACCTTCAATGAGATGGACTGACACAGCGTCTAAAATACTGGACTCAAACATAAAACAACTGTGAGGATGGCGGCATGCTTGGCAACGTTTTGTTCTGTTGTACATAGGGTCAGTATGAGTAGGAACCAACTCAAGGACAATAACAATCTATAAGGGAAGTTAAAAAAAAAATCACAGAATGAATATGATCACAATTCTCTTGTCTGTAATTACCTACTTAGCTAATTCAACTACATGGAACACAGTTATGAAATTAAATAGGGAAAGTAAAAACACTCTGTGAAACCAATATAAATGGTGCCAAGTTCATTTACAAAGCTTAGACACATTATTCATAAAAAAGAGCCTTGGGTCCTCATCCAGAATTTATGTGTTCTAACTGTATATTCCCACCACTCGTGTGTGGTTGTCATACAGTGGTGGTTTGTGCATTGCTGTGATGCTGGAAGCTATGCCATTGTTATTTTAAGCATGGTGACCCATGGAGGGCTAAGACAGACTGGCAAGAAGAGACAGACCACATCTGAAGGGTTGTTGTTGTTAAGTGCCATTGAGTTGGTTCTGATTCACAGCAGCCCTATACAAGGCTGTATATATATATATGTATATTTATGGGAACAGAAACCCTCATCTTTCTCTTGTGGAGTGGCTGTCCAGTGTTTATTGCACAGAGCCACCCAAAACCCTTATGAAAAGCAGAAGAATAGTGTCTGCTATACTGCTGGAGGCTGAGCCCCTCAGATTGAAAGGCACTCAAAATATGATTGGGAAAGAGCTGCCTCCTCAAAGAACTTAATAACGCGGAAAGAATTACGCTTTCAAGACCTTCATTTGCTGATGTGGCACAACTCAAAATGAGAACAAAGAGCTGCAAATGTCCATTAATGATCAGAGCATGAAATGTATGAAGTATGAATCAAAGAAAGTTGGAAATAGTTAAAAAAAAATGAGATGGAACACATGAAGATCGATATCTTAGGCATTGTTGTTGTTGTTGTTGTTGTTAAGTGCCATTGAGTCAGTTCTGACTCATAGAGACCCTGTATAGGGTTTCCGAGGAGTGGCTGGTGAGCCTGAACCACAGACCTTGCAGTTCAAACCAACCTTGTAGTCCAGAGCATTAACTCACAGTGCCACACTAGGACTCCATCTTAGGCATTAGTGACCGGAAATTGACAGGTACTGGATATTTTTAATCATATGGTTTACTATGCCAGAAATGACCATTTGAAGAGAAATGACATCACATTTATAATCAAAAGAACATTTCAAAATCTATATTGAAGTACAATGCTCTCTGTGATAGGATAATATCCACACACTTACAAGGAAGACCAGTTAATACTACCAATATCAAATTTATGCACCAACCACTAAAGCCAATGATGAAGAAACTGAAGAATTCTACCAACTTCTTCAGTCTAAAATTCACCAAACATGCAATCAAGATGCATTGAAAATTACTGGTGATTAGAATGCTAAAGTCAGAAATAAAGAGGAAGGATGGGGAGTTGGGAAATATGACCGTAGTGATGGTACAATGCTAGAGATCACATGATAGAATTTTGCAAGACCAATGACTTATTTATTGGAAATACCTGTGTATTCCATCTGGACCATCACTAGCTCATACACAAGTTCAAACTGAAACTGAAGAAAAATTCAAGCAAGTCAATGAGAGCCAAAATATGACCTTGAATCCTACCTGAATTTAGAGATCACCTCAAAAACAGATTTGATGCATTAAACACTAATGACCAAAGACCAGAAGAGTTATGGGATGACATCATACATGAAAAAAGCAAAAGGTCATTAAAAAGACAGGAAAGAAAGAAAAAAAATCAAAGTAAATATTAAAAGAGATTCTGAAACTTGCTCTTTTGTGTAGAGAAGCAAAAGCAACTGGAAGAATGATGAAGTAAAAGAACATAACAGAAAATTTCAAAGTCAAATATTATAATGAAATGTGCAAAGACCTGAAGTGAGAAAACCAAAAGGGCAGAACATGCTCAGTATTTCTTAAGCTGAAAGAAAAATCCAAGCCTCAAGTTGCAATGTTGAAGATTTTATGGACAAAATAGTGAATGACCCTGGAAACATTCAAAGAAGATAGAAGGAATTCACACCGTACCAAAAAGAATTGGTCGATGTTCAGTCATTTCAAGAGGTACCATATGATCAAGAACCAATGGCAGGTATTGAAGGAAAAAGTCCAAGCACCACTGAAGGCACTGAGGAAAAAATTTCAAAAACAAGCCTCCAGGAATTGATGGGATGCAAATTGAAATGTTTCAACAAACTGAGGCAGCTCTGGAGGCCCTCACTCGTTCATGCCAAGAAATGGGGAAGACTACCAAAGAAACATGGTCCAAAAGAATGCAGAAATCACCAAACAATATCATTAATGTCAGATGCAAGTAAAATTTAATGATGGTAATTCAGAAATTATTGCAGCTGTACATCATCAGGGAGCAGTCATACATTCAAGCAGGAATCAGAAGAGGATACGGAATAAAGGATATTATTGTTGATACCACATGTACTTTGACTGAAAGCAGAGAACACCAAAAGATGTATGTTGTTGTTGTTGTTGTTGTCAAGTGCCATCGAGTCAGTTCCGACCCATAGCGACCCTGTATAGGGTTTCCAAGGAGATGCTGGTGAGTTTTAACCACCAACCTTGCAGTTCAAACGGCTTTGCAGTCTGGCACATTAACCCACAGCATCACACCAGGACTCCAGGCAGATATATACATGTGCCTTATTAACTATGCAAAGGCATTCAGCTGTGTGGATCCTAACAATTTATGGATTACATTGAGAAGAATGGGAATTCCAGAACACTTTACAGTGTGCTCATGTAGAACTTGTGCGTGGACCAGGAGGAGGCAGTTGTTGGAACAAAACAAGGGGATAGTGGATGGTTTTAAATCCGGAAAGGTGTGCATCAGGGTTTACCATTTCACCACACTCATTCAAACTGTATGCTGAGTAAATAATCCATGCAACTGGATCATATGACGAAGAATGTAGCGTCATGATTGGAGGAAGACTCATTACTAACCAGTGATATGCAGATGACACAATCTTGCTTACAAGAAGCAAAGAGAACTTGAAATAATTACTGATGAAGATTAAAGTCTTCCACGTGGACTGCACCTCAATATAAAGAAAATGAAAATGAAAATCCTCACAACTGGACCAATAAAATCATCATGATAAATGGTGAAAATACTAAAGTTGTTAAATGCTTCATTTTATTGGATCCACAATCAATATTCATGGGAGCAGCAGTCAAGAAATCAAAGGACATATTGCATTAGGCAAGGCTGCTGCAAAAGATCTCTTTAAAGTGTTAAAGAGCCAAGATGTTTCTTTGAAGACTAAGGTGCACCTGACTCAAACTACGATATTTTCGATAGCCTCATATGCATGAGAAAACTGGATAATGAATACAGAAGACCACAGAAGAATCAATGCATTTAAATCATGGTGTTGGAGAATATTGAAAGTACCATGGACTGCTAACAGAACAAACAAATCTCTCTTTGAAGAAGTGTTATCAGAATGCTCCTTAGAAGCAATACTTTGGACATGTTATCGGGAAGGACTAGTCCCCGGGAAAGGATATCATGCTTGGCAAAGTAGAGCATTCACAAAAAAGATAAAGACTCCCCAAAGAGATGAATTGACACAGTGGCTGCAACAGTTGGCTCAAACATGACAACTGTGAGGATAGCACAAGACCATGCAGGGCTTCATTCCATTGTACATAGGGTCTCTTTGAGTCAGAACTGACTTGGCAGCATCTAACAGCAACAGCAACTTTATATTGTGTCCGAACAAACCTAGATACCATGTTAAAAAAAAAAAAATAGCTGCAAATTTGAAGGAAAAATGGTCATTGCTAGAAACAGACCCATTGACTAGAGGTAATAGGCAGGAAGGGAAAAATCACATAAACGTAAAAAGGAAAAACCCAAGTAGTGTATTCAAAAGTTGCAGTGATCACAGGTCATTTAAGGAATCAAAATCTCTTGATTATATCAGTAGCCCCTAAAGACTAAGCACAACCACTGATAAATCATCCACAACTTTTAGTCCATATTCAGAATTCCCAAATGAAGGAATCAAAGATGATGGAAGTATATTATTAAGAAGGTTCATCAAAAACTTTAAACAAAACATTGATATACATAAATTTTTTCTCTAAATGGAACATTTCTTTAACTGGAACATATCATTTCTTTATAATACCAGGATATTCCATGGTGATTATCCCCAAGATTTCTTGCAACGCAGCATACTAAGAACTTAAAGCAATATTATACAAATTAAGGCTTGATATGGCTCTTCTAGGCATAACCTGTAACTCCCAACAAACGACTGAATGGGATCAGGCAGATTGGGTATATGGAACTCTAACATGGGGCCTGGTCAATTTTGCCTTCCTGCTGGCTATAAAATAAGACATCTCAGAAGCAGCATTTCTAATCCTGAATTGTAACCTGTCAACTTTTCTAATAAGCCTCATAAGTGTGGTCTGAATTCTGTGTGGCCATTGTGATGAATTAGCGAACCCAGCAGAGAAGTAGAGAATGGCATGGGAAGAACGGTTCAAGTCAGAATTGGTAAGAAATGTTGAAGTGGGGAAGCATGGCTGACCTTTGCCTCATAGGAATCAGTTTTGAACTAATGTTGAGTTTGATTCCCCTTCCCCCTGGTGAAGTCAGAGGAGATCACACCATCTTTACAGGCGGAAAATACAGAAATGGGGCAAAGGGTTCACCCCTAGGCAAAACTAATGAAATATGATGAAGAAAATCACAAAGGATGAGACAGGAGAGGGAAGAGCATTTACAGTTGGGATGACGTTATCATTTTAGATTTTAAAAAACCCTGAAGTGATGATAACATTATCTAAGCTCCCAAATCCTTTTCCTGTGTGAAGAGATAAAAACCTCTGAAATTTTAATCCCCAGATATTTGCTTATGATTTCTTGAGATTGCAGTCCCAGTGCCTTGGCTTTCAAGGGATGCTCAGAAGTCTTGGGAAGACAGCAGTGTTCCACAAAATCCAGCAGGATGTGTGTACCTTTCAAGGCAAATGAGTCATTGAATGAGCCAAGAGAGTTTTGGGGTGCAGAACCTAGCTGAACAAATCTTCTTACTTTACACACGTTAAGCTGGCCATGAAACACTAAATAATACGGTGATAGTTTTGTGCCATCAGGGACTGGGAGCTCAACGAAGCCTAATATATATGCATGTTTAGCTGAGTGCACAGCATAAATACTCGTTTTCCTCCTTGAAGTGCAGAACATTGATTTGACTGCTACCCCTGAACACAGAGACAGAATTAAGGTTTCATCTATTTGCTCCTGTATAGAAGCTCCTCCCTTCCAACAGTGCACGGAGGAATGAACTGTATGACCAGAGACTGGTATGTTTATCTTTCTTTCTCAAATATTTGTATTTTCCTTATATGTGAGTGTATTCACCATAGCTTCCCCACAACCATACTGAACTGAAAGAAGTTGGAATAAGGTTTTGGAAAATCCCCTGACACAAATCCCTACTGTCAAACAGCATCTCTTACTGAGTCATTTACTCCTCTAACTGCCTAGAAAATGGCCTCTTTCAGTGAACTAAATGGCATCTCAAGTTGCTTGAGAAATCTAACGCACCTCCTTCTACCAGGCAATCTGTTCTCTTTTCATATGTAGCATTAGCCCTATTATCCTTAATTCCACACCCACACAGGCTGTTACCTAGGCAACAGCATCCCCAGATCACACATTGGTCATGCCCAAATTGTCCTCTATCTTGGTAACTCCAATGGGGGGCTAACATGATCAAATATACCAAAACTGATTTTCAAATCAGTGAGAAAAGGAATTTTGTCAAAATATGCAGAACCTCAGTAGTCCAAAGGAAGGGCTGATGTATAATGGACAAGTTTTTAGCTATTGTCCAGGCAAAAGGAAAAGGCCTTGACAGAGCTGCTTAGTCCCCCAGTTCATGTAGCAGCCGAGAAGGTACTGTTAGTACTTGGAATGGATATTTTTCTGATTCTTGGAGGGGAAGATCAAAATATATAATATTGTGTTAATTTATAATATGTCAGAAGCAGACACTGAGTCAAAAATGTGGGTGCAAGTCACTTATTTGGGAAGCTTCCTCAAGAAGCATTCTGAGAGGGGGAGGTGAGACAAAACAGGGAGAGATACCAACAATGCATTAATAAGCTGGTTACTGCTGTGGACAACTAGGCTACAATCCCACTGGAGATTCTCCAAAAACCAGTATTGCGTACACCTCAGAATTATCTGATAATGGTAATGGTTTTACAGCATGATGAACACAATGTCACTGAATTGTACATGTGAAGAATGTTGACGTGCCAAGGGTTATGTTACATATATATTAACTACAATTAAAATTGGAAAAAATAATTATCTGGAAGCTGAGGTATTTATTCAACGATTCCTATCCCTCACTGGTCTAGGGTCTCTCCTTGATGCGTCCAGTAGTTACTGGTACCATCACTTTACAGAAAAAAGAAATTATATGACTTGACCACAGCAAGGCAAACCAAGCAAAATTGGTAGAGTCTATATTTACACTTTGGACATATTGCCAGGAGAAACCAGTCACTGGAGAAGGATATCTCCTGTTTGGTAAAGTGGAGGGTCAGAGAAAAAGAGGAAGACCCCCAGCGAGACCAATTGGCACAATGGCGGTATCAATTGGCTCAAATGTAGCAATGGTTGTGTGGTTGGCCTAGGACCAGGCAATGTTTTATTCTGTTGTACATAGGGTTGCTAAGAGTTGGTACTGACTTAATGGCACCTAACAACAACAACAACAACATATTCAAAGCTTGGAGTCCTGCTATGAGGTTGTAAGATAAGCACTGAGCTGCTAACCACAAGGTCAGCCATTCAAACCCACCAGCTCTCCTTGGAAACCCTATGCAGGGTCACTCTGAGTCAGAACCGACGCAACAGTAGTTAACAACAACAACAACAACATGGGTATAAATTCTGACCTCCTTCATGAACCTTCATGTGTTGAGCTCATCCTATGTGCCAGGTACTGTTGTAGGTACTAGGGATAAAGTAGAAGAACTAATCAAATCACTATCTCATAGGGCTTGCTTTCTAGTAGGGTCAATAGCTGTTGTTGTTATGTTGGTTCTGACTCATAGTGAACCTATATAGGGCTTCCAAGGAGCAGCTGGTGGGTTTGAACTGCCAATCTTGCAGTTCAAACTGACCTTTCAGTCCAGTGCATTATCCTGCAGTGCCACACCAGGACAATTAGGAAGAAACAAAGACACAAACAGAGAGATAAGGAGGCATGGTTATGAGAGCTCTAGGGAATGAGAGCGGATGGGGAACTGGCTAGAGGATAAGGGTGGCCAGGAAACATTTGGCTGATAAGGTGACATTTGAGCAGAGAGCTGTAAAGTAGAGGTAAGGGTCCATTTGGCTATGGCGACAGGAGTACTCCCAGCAGCAGGAGCACCACTGAAGAGTAAGCGGCCAGCAGGGAGACCAGTATGATAGCCATGGAGACAGCAAAGGAGCGGTCAGAGGTAAGGCCAGAATCTGCAGGAGGGTGAGAACACATAGTGTACACTAGTAATGTACCTGGGAAGCTTAGAAAACTGGTCAGTTCCGCGCTACTCTCTAACCGGTTTAATGAGACTCTAGGTATGTTTATGAGTTAATTGTGTGCCCTGAAATCTGTGTTGGAATCCTAAATCTTATACCTGGTGTGATGCTGTAGGATCAGCACTGGACTGCGAACAAGGTTGCCGGTTCTGACCCACCAGCTGCTCCTCTGAAATCCTAAACAGGGTCGCTATGAGTCAGAAACAACTCAATAACACTTAACAACAACAATGCCTGTGGACGTAATGCTTCTTGGAAGCAGGGTTTTCTTTATTGTTAATTAGATCGTACTCCAGTAGGGTGCTTTCTAGGTCTAATCACTTCTGACTTGTTAAAAAGCGCCTAGTAGAATTGCACCAAAATAAAGGGCAACGAAGGCAAATATGATATTACATACATAATGTAATAACAGCAATAACATGCAAGCTGAACAGATGTAGTAAGGTGAATGGTAGTACACATACAAGTTTATATACAGGGATGTTGTTTTTGTTGGTGTTAAGAGCTGCTGAGTCGATTCCGACCCATAGCGACACTGTATAGGGTTTCCAAGGAGCAGCTGGTGAGCTTGAACCACCGACCTTGAAGTTCAAACGACTTTGCAGTCTGACACATTTCATTAGCCCACAGCGCCACACCAGGACTCCTGCCATCAAGTCAGTTCTGACTCATAGAAACCCTATGTAGGGTTTCCAAGGAGCAGCTGGTGAGCTTGAACCACTGACCTGGAGGTTCAAACTGACCTTGCTGGCTATTGCTTATCCTACAGCGCCACAGTAGGACTCTTTTGGCAAAGGTTATTTCTACATATGCATATGTATGTGCCGCATGTATTCATGGATATAGTAGAGCATATAGGGAACAAAGTTTGGAAAACTTCTTTTAACCATAATCAAATGCCTTCAGGGAATGAGTCACTGGGCTTGGGGACTTAGGACCACAGTCTTGGGGCATAACATAGTTCACAAAGACAACGTTCTACATTCTACTTTGATGAATAGATAGTGGGGTCTTAAAAGCTTGTAAGTAGCCATCTAAGATGTCACTATTGGTGTCTCCCTATCCAGAACAAAGAAAAAGTGAAGTAATCAAAGGATCAAGGAAACAATTGGTCCAAAGGACTAATCACATGAACACAGCCTCCATTATCCTAAGACTAGAAAAACTAAATGATATCTGGCTACCACTACTAACTGCTCTGAAAGGAATCACATTAGAAGGTCCTAGACAGAGTGGGACAAAAATGTGGAACAAAAGTAAAAATTCTTTTTAAAAGACCAGATTACTGGTCAGATAGAGGCTGATGGAACCCCTAAGACTATGGTCCTGAGACATCCTTTAACCCTGAAACAGAATCCACCCTCCTACCCTGGGAATATCTTTCAGCCAAACAATAGACAGGGTATAAAGTTAACTATAACACTAAGAAGGTACATACTCCACAGAACAATCAGTCATATGAAACCAATAGGGCATTTGCCCAAAAACAAAGCTCAGAAGGCAGGCAGGAGCAGGAAAGAAAGACTAATGGCACAGGGAACCCAGGGAGAAAGTAGATAGAGTGTTGCTACATGTGGATTGCAACTAATGTCATGAAACAAAATATGTGTAAACAGTTCAATGGAAAACTAATGTGCTCTGTAACATTTTACCAAAACCACAATAAAAAGTTAAAAAAAAAAAAAAAAAAAAGCCCAAGTAGACACACACACACACAGGGTGAGGACAGATACCAAGTGAGGACTTTCTACAACCACAGGAATGTCAAGGATTACAGACAGACAGACAGATACCAAAAACTAGGAGGAAGACTCACAGATGGAATTGACTTGGCAGAGACAATGATTTAGACTTTCAGCTTCCAGAACTGTGAGAAAATCAATTTCTGTTCTTAAAAGCCATCCACTTGTGGTATTTCTGTTTCAGTAATACTAGGAAACTAACACAGGGAATGAGAGCAAGGCATCAGAATTTCTTAAAGAGCCTCAGATGATCAATGGGTGTCAAAATCGGAGAAGCACTGACCTAAGTCTTTTGGAGGCCATTTTCAGAATGGTAGCTTTTACTCTGAGACGGGAAGCCATTGGAAGGTTTTGAGCAGGGAAGGGACATAATTTTTATTTTAACATGCTCACTCTGGCTGCTGTGTGTAGACTAGACTAGAGGAAAGAGACGAGTATGAGCAAGATCAGTTAGGAGGCAAAATAGTACCATTCTTTTTTTGATCTCTAGAGTGAAGGGCAATAAAATTAAATTTTAGGACATAAAATTAATACTCCTGAGACATTATTTTGGAATAAAATATTTCATTACAGATTTTTGCATAGTTTACCACCATATTTCTTTTGCAGGGTTGTCACATAAAATCCAGGGCATCCAGTTAAATTTGAATTTTAGATAAACAACAAATTATTCTTCAGTATTACATGAGATATACCAAAAAACTATCCACTATCAATTTGAAATTCAAATTTAACTGGACATCCTGTACTTGTATTTGCTGAATCTGGTAATCCTACACTTGGTACTTCCTCAGAGGAGACTATCTTTGACTGTTAAATATAAAAATAAACTTAGTCCACTTCCATGTCAATATTCTCTATCTCCTCTAACTTGATTCATTTATTTTCAAAGCTCTAATCATTACCTGACATAATATTATACATTGATTTATTTATCAGGTGTCTCCCCCACTAAAACATGAGCTACAGGAAAGGAGGAACTATTCTAGTCAGTATGTGTACCCCCAGAAGCTGAAACAGAGCCTGGCGTATAGATTTGTTGTTGTTATTAAGTGCCATCTAGTCGATTCTGACTCACAGCGACCTGCAGCACCACACCAGGACTCATACAGTAGATACTAACACATATTTGTCCTGGTGTGGCACTGTAGGGTAAGCACTGAAGTGCAAGGTCGGTTTGAACAGCAAGGTTGGTAGTTCAAACTCACCAGCCGCTCTTTGGAAAAGCTATATAGGGTCGCTATGAGTCGTAAACAATTCGATGGCACTTAAAAACAACAACCCATATTTTCGGGACAGAAAAAAGGGAGGGAGAAAAAAAGAAAGAGAGGGAGCAATCATGGCAGAGAAGGAAGAAATGAATAAACGTGGGAGAAAAGAATGGATAACACTATAGAGATACATTTTCTGGAGGAGGAAAGGGAGTTTCAAAAGCTCAGTTCTGACTTGTTCTCAGGGAATAGGAACTGGATTATCAATTAATACAAACTTGGACAGAAATTAAAAAAAAACAAAACAAAAAACGCTTAGGAAGGTCACTGTGGGAAAACAGGACAGTGAGTCAACTGGGGAAAATATAAAAATTGTCTGCATAATGAGGGCCTACCTGCAATTGGCAAGTACAATTTGTAGCAAGGATCATCTAGTTGGAGTTCCAGTTATTGCAGATGGGGTTCAGTGCCTCGAATAAAAAGAGTATACATAAAGACAGTTTGGACAAAAGGTTGAGGTATGAGCAGGTCAAATTGATCAAGATACCCATGAAACTGATTCCTAACATAAGATTGAACAGAAACCTTATGTTATGTTATGAAGTGGCTGGCCTGGGAACTGAGAGAATCTTGGAGGAAATTACTAGACTGCTATCTGAAAAAGAGGCTGAGAACTGAATCTTGATAGAGGTAGGTGGGAAGTATTGTCCGAGAGAAAAATTGAAGAGTATGACTCTTTGGAAGTGGCAAGATGCTATCAGAGAAGTTAAGAGCTCAGTCTCTGAAGTCAAACGGTTGAGTATGAATCCCAGCCCTGACATTTATTGTGTTAAGTACCATCGATTTGGTTTCAACACATAACAACCCTATATAGGGTTTCCAAGAAGCAGCTGGTGTGTTTGAGCCACCTAACTTGAGGTAAGCAATCCAGTGCTTATCTTACAATGTCACATCAGGACCCCATATATTAGCTGTGCCTAATTTAGGCAAATGGAGTCCTGGTGTGGCGCTATGGGTTAATGCGCCAGACTGCAAAGCTGTTTGAACTGCAAGGTTGGCCGTTCCACCTCCTCGGAAACCCTATACAGGGTCGTTATGGTTCGGAATCGACTCAACGAGGATTAGCAGCAACAATTTAGGCAGGGGGTTCTGGTGTGGCACTGTAGGATAAGCACTAAACTAATAACCATAGGGTCATCAGTTCAAACCCACCAGTCCCTCCTCAGAAACCCTATACAGGCTCACTATAAATCGGAACCAACTCTCTGGCACTTAACAACAACAATTTAAGTAAGCTACTCAATATTTCTGTTTCAGTTCCTTCATCTGTAAAATAGAAACCATTATTGTACTTACCTCTTAAGTGTGTTTTAGTCATTAAATGAGTTTTTTTAAAAAACAAAAAACTTGCCAAAGAATTTATTCTAACTCATGGGCACCCCATGTGTTACAAAGCACGACTGCAGGGATTTCTGGGCTGTAATCTGACTGGAAGCATATCATCAGGCCCTTCTCTCAGAGCACTGTTTGCTGTTGTTGTTAAGTGTCGTCGAGTCAATTCTGACCCACAGTGACCCTGCATAGGGTTTCCAAGGAGCAGCTGGTGTACTTGAACCACTGACTTTGTGGTTCAAACGACTTTGCAATCTTATGCATTAGTCCACAGCACCACACCAGGATTCCTCATAGCACTGCGAGTTCAAATCACCAACCTTTAAGGTTAGTTGTTGTTGTTGTTAGATGCCATCGAGTCAGTACTGACCCATAGCGACCTTATGCACAGCAAAATGAAACATTGCCCAATCCTGGGCCAACCTCACTACTGTTGCCACGTTTGAGTCCATCGATGCTGCCACTTGGCCAGTCCATCTCGTTGGGGTTCTTTCTCTTTTTCTCTGACCCTCCACCTTACCAAACATGATATCCTTCTCCAGCGACTGGTCACTCCTGACAATATGTCCAAAGTATGAGAGATGAAGTT
>NW_006408536.1:11859316-11904173 GCF_000296735.1 Chrysochloris asiatica
CGACCCTGTACAGGGTTTCTGAGGCTGTAAATCTTTACGGGAGCAGAAAGCCTCATCTTTCTCCCGCGGAACAGCTGGTAGTTTCGAACTGCTGACCTTCGGTTCACAGCCCGATTTGTAACTACTACGCTACTAGAGCTCCTTTTTGAATAGGATCCCAGATATAAATATTTAACTTGCAGCAGACCAAATTTGTACCAAGAACTACTAAAAAGCACAAGTAAACTGCAAAAAGAATAGAGAGAGAAGTGATGGAGAGAGGGAGAAAAAGAAGTAAAGAAGGAAGGAAGATAGGAGACAGCATCAGAGAGATGCTAAAGTAAACAGGACCTTGAAAGGGTAAGTGAGCTGGCACTTTACATCTGCCCTTTTCAATTCTAGCCTGGGGTGGTACTGTAGGATCAGCAGTGGACTTTGAACCACAGAGTTAGCAGTTCAAACCCACCAGCTGTTCCTTGGAAGCTTTATGTAGGGTCACTATGAGTCAGAATCAATTCGATGACAGTTAACAATAACAGTCATGGGGAAAGAGACTGAACACAGAAATTTCCCAGAGAAAGGTCTGCTTCAGAAAGATAGAAACATTCAGTAACTGACAGTATTGGCGAATTTCAAAATGAAAAACTAGAAATTTGAGGGTTCAGGATCTCAGTGACAAGGGAGGAACAGTGATCTAAGTCTTGCAGTAAATCAGTCTTCCCTTTGAAATATTTCTTTAATTCTGATATTGCACAAGACAGAGATTAAGACACCTAGAGAAGAGGGTGTCTTCAGTCTGTCAAAGTTAAAGAGACTAAGGATTAGAATTTAGGACCTACCATAGATATTCTTCTATCTCACAGAATATCCCAGGTGTTCAGGTGAAACCCTTGGAGAATTAACTATACCTTATGAACAGGAAGCAAACAATAGGTAGATAGATGTTTAATAAAATGCAACTCAACTTTCAGGCAGTCTCCCTGATTAAATTAAGGTAATCAGCTCTCCTCTATCTGTTTAGAAGTGGAAGAGATTAAACCACTCTGCAGAAAAAAATATCATCAAGGCCCTCTAAAAAAAGATTATGCACAATATCTCACAGTTAATCAACTACTACTTGTTGTTGTTATGTGTCATAGAGTCGGTTCCGACTCATAGTGACCCTGTACAGGGTTTCTGAGGCTGTAAATCTTTACAGGCGCAGAAAGCCTGATTTTTCTCCCGTGGAACAGCTGGTAGTTTCGAACTGCTGACGGTGAGATTAGCAGCCCGATTCGTAACCACTAGGCTACCAGAGCTGCAACTACTACTAGACATTTTTTAAAACCCAAGATCAAGAAGCAAAATGGGTAATACTCATAGACCACCAATACCACCACCACCACCATGACCCCTTGCCACCCACAGGTGATCCAGATTCTAAAGTTAACGAAGGAGAACTTTAAAATACTTAGCTGCTGTTGTTGTTAGGTGCTGTGCAGTCCATTCCAACTCATAGTGAACTTCGTTGGTGTTAAGTGCCATCAAGTCAGTTCTGACTCATGGCGACCCTTTGTAGGGTTTCCACGACCTAATGAACAACTAAATGAAACACTGAACAGTCCTGTGTCGTCTTCACAATTGTTGCTATGTTTGAGCCTGTTGTTACTGCCACTGTCACTGTATCAATCCATCTTGTTAGGGGTCTTCCTCTTTATCACCAACCCTCCACTTTACCAAGCATAATGTCCTTCTCCACCTTCCTGATTACATGTTCAAATCAAGAGAAATGAGGTCTCACTAAGGAGCATTCTGACTTTACTTCTTCCAAGACAGATTTGTTTGCTCTTCTGGAAACCCCTGGTACTTTCAGTATACTTTGCCAATCACATAATTCAAATGTATCATTCTTCTATGGTCTTCCTTATTTATTCACTGTCCAACTATCACATGTATATGAGGTGATTCAAAATACCATGGCTTGAGTCAAGCGTACTTTAGTCCTCACAGTGACATCTTTGCTCTTTAACACTAGTCAGTTTTAAATCTGGTCAGTTACAGCAGATTTGCATAATGTAATGCATCCTTGGATTTCTTGACTGCTGCTTCCATGAGCATTGATTGTGGATCCAAGTAAAATGAAATCTTTGACAACTTCAATCTTTTCTCCTTGTATCATGGTGTTACTTATTGGTCCAATTGTGAGAGTTTTTGTTTTATGTTGAGGTGCGATCCATACTGAAGGCTGTATGTAGTCTTTGATATTCATCACTAAATATTTTAAATCCTCTTTGCTTTCAACAAGCAAGGCTTTGTCATCTGCATATTGCAGGTTGTTAATGAGTCTTCTTCCAATTCTGGTGCCACATTCTTCTTCATATAATCCAGTTTCATAGATTATTTGTTCAGCATGCAAACTGCATAAATATGATGAAAGGATACAACCCCGGATTTGGAACCCTTCAGTCAGTTCCTTAGGATTCCTGGTGGTGATGTAGGATAAGTACTGCACTGCTAACTGCAAGGTCTGAAGTTCAAATCCACCAGTTGCTCCATGGGAGAAAGATGAGGCTTTCAGATCTTGTAAAGATTTACAGCCCCAGAAATCCTAAACAGGATCACTATGTGTCAGAATCAGGTGTCAGTCGGGTGGAGAGTATCTCCTTGTTCTGTTCTAACGACTGCCTTTTGGTCTATGTACAGGTTCCTCATGAGCACAATTAAGTGTTCTGGAATTCCCATTCTTTACACTGTTATCCATAGTTTCCACACAGTTGAATGCCTTTGCATAATCCATAAGGAATAAGTAAGCATCTTTCTGGTATTCTCTGCTTTTAGTCAAGTTCCATCTGGCATCAGCAATGATATCCCTTGTACCACATCCTCTTCTGAATCTGGCTTGAATTTTGGATAGCTCCCTGGCAATGTACTACTGCAACCATTTTTTTAGTTATCTTCAGAAAAAAAAATTTGTTTGTATATGATATAGCTCAATGATTTCTACATTCTGTTGGGTCACTTTTCTTTGGAATAGGGACAAACTATAGATTTCTTCCAATTGGTTGACCAGATTCCTTGGCATAGATGAGTGAGTGCCTCCAACACTCCATCAATTTGTTGAAAGATTTCAATTTGTATTCCATCAGTTCTTGGAGCCTTGTTTTTCGTCAAAGCCTTCAGTGCAGCTTGTAACTCTTCCTTCAATGCCATAAGTTCTTGACCATATGCTACCTCTTACAATGATTTAACATCATCCAATTCTTTTTGGTACAGTGACTATGTATGTATTCCTTCCATCTTCTTTTGCTGCTTTCTGCATCATTCAATATTTTGTCTATAGAATCCTTCAATATTGCAACCTGAGGCTTGTACATTTTCCTCAGTTCTTTCAGGTTGAGAAAACTGGGCGAGTTCTTCACTTTGGGCTATCTAACTCCAAATCTTAGCACATTTCAATATTTGACTTCATCTTTTCAATCTGTCCTTTGAGATATTCTGTTCAGCTCTTTTACTTCTTCATTTCTTCCAGTTGCTTTAGCTTCTGTACGTTCAAGAGAAAGTTTCAGAGTCTCTTCTGACATCCATTTAAGCCTTTTCTTTCTTTACTGTCTTTTTAATGGTCTTTTGTTTCTTCATGCATGATATCCTTGATGCCATCCCACAACTCTCATAGTCTTTGATCATTAATGTCTAATGCATCAAATCTGTTCTAAGATGGTCTCTAAATTCAGGTGGGATATACTCAAGGCCTTATTTTGGCTCTTGTGGACTTATGTTAATTTTCTTCAGCTTCAACCTGAACTTGCACATGAGCAATTGATTGTCTGTTCCACAGTATGTCCCTGGCCTTGTTTTGGCTAGGATGTTGAGCTTCTCCATTGTCTCTTCCCACAGCTGTAGTCAATTACATCCCTGTGTATTACATCTGGTGAGGTTCATGTGCATAGTTTCTGGTTGTGTTGTTGAAAAAAAGGTTAAGTCATTGGTCTTGTAGAATTCTATCATGCAACCTCCAGCATTATTTCTATCATCATGGTCATATTTTCTATTTATCCTTCCTCTTTGTTTGCAAATTCACATTCCAATCACCAGCGATTGTCAATGCATCTTGACTGCATGTTTGATAAATCTCAGACTGAAGAAGTTCATCGAATTCTTCAATTTCATCATCACTAGCTATAGTGGTTGGTGTGTAAATTTGAATAATAGTGGTATTAACTGGTCTTCCTTGTAGGTGTGTGGATATTATCCTATCACAAACAGCATGATACTTCAAGATAGATCTTGAAATGCTCTTTTTGATGATGAATGTGATGTCATTCCTTTTTAAATCAATTTGTCATTCTTGGCCAATACCAGTCCATTTCACCTAATTAGTATCTAACTAGGATTTTGATATTTATGTGTTCCATTTCATTTTTGATGGTTTCCAATTTTCCTAGATTCATACTTTGTACATTCCACATTTCAATTCTTAATGGATGTTTGTAGCTGTTTCTTCGCATTTTGAATTGTGTCTCATCAGCCAAGGAAGATCCTGAAAGCTTTGCTCCATCCATGTCATTAAGGTCAACTCTACTTTGAGGAGGCAGCTCTTCCACAGTTGTATTTTGAGTGCCTTCCAACCCGAGGGGCTCACCTTCCAGCACTGTATCAATGTCCCACTGCATTCATAAGATTTTCAATGGCTAACCCTTCAGAAGTGGTCCATATCTCCTTCTTCCTAGTGTGTCTTCATCTGGAAGCTCCTCTGACACCTGTCCACCATGGGTGTCCCTGATGGTATTTAAAATACCAGTGGCATAGCTTCCAGCATCACAGCAATATACAAACCACCACTATACACCAAACTGACAGACAAGTGGTGGTTAAAATACCTGAGATTGTGCTTTTAAAAAATAGTCTAAGAGAGGGAGACACTATGGGAAACATTCCTATAAAAATGGCATTTACAAAAAAAAAAGAGTCCAATGGAATCTAGAATTGATAAATACAATATTTGAAATTAGTAAGTAAGTAGATAGATGTCTTTAGTGAAAGAAACCCATTGCTGTAGAGCTGATTCCAATATAACAGCTCTGTGAGGCAGAGTAGAACTGTTCACAAGGCTTCCCTGGTGAC
The DNA here is from genome assembly GCF_000296735.1 of Chrysochloris asiatica. Classification (NCBI taxonomy): domain Eukaryota; kingdom Metazoa; phylum Chordata; class Mammalia; order Afrosoricida; family Chrysochloridae; genus Chrysochloris; species Chrysochloris asiatica. The sequence goes on from NW_006408536.1 coordinate 11,864,396, forward strand.
AGTGATTGTAAAGAAGACTGCCACATCTGTTTCCTGTGGATTGGCGCCTGGGCTCAAACCACCAACCATTCAGTTGACAGCCGATTGCTTAAACAGTGTGCCACCAGGGATTTTTAAATGAGATGAGAAATAGCAAAATAGACTATTCATGAATTGGAAAACAATGAGACTGAAGCAAAATGAAAAGAATGAAAAATACTAAAAGGAATACAAGACACACATAGGAAACAAGTAAAATAGCTAACACACATGAGATTGAACTTACAGAGTAAAAGAAAGATGGACTAAAGCAGACATAATGTTTTAAGAGTGTTGGTCTGAGAAATTGCCAAATAGACAAAAAACATCGCCCTGCAGTTCTAAGAATCTTAGTAAACTCCAAGCAGAATAAACACAAAGAAAACCAAAGTTAGATATATCATAATGAAATTTCTAAAAATCTAAGACAAAGAATAAACCTTAAGATCAGATGTTAAAAAAGAAAGATACATGAAGGAAAAACATTAAGACATATAGCTTACTTCTCTAAAACAAGATAGAACCCAGAACACAATGAAATAATATCATCAATGTGCTAAAAGAAAGTAACTGTCAATCTAGAATTCTAATTATAGCAAAAGAGTCTTAAAATATGAAAGTGAAAGAAAGATGTCATTTGGAAAAAAACTGAGAGAATTCATCACTACAGACCTGAAATACTAAAGGAAGATTTTTTTGGAAAGAGAAAAATAATCGCAGAGAGAAACCTGGAAATGCAAGAAAGAATGGAGAACAACAAAAAGGTAAATATAGAGGTAAATTTGAAAAAATATTCAATATATAAAACAATGAAAGTATTTTCTAAACTCCAAAAAAATATTTTATAATATATATCTATAATAACACTGTAGAGAGGAAAATATATAAAGTTGACCTATTCTAAGGTTCTTTGATATCCCATGCAAGTAAAGTTTACTAAAGGTAATACAGAAACGGCTACAATCATACATTGACAAAGAACTTCCAGAGGTTCAAGCCAGATTCAGAACAGGCCATGAAATGAGGGATATCATTGCTGATGCTCGATGGATCTTGGCTGAAAGCAGAGAATATCAGAAAGATGTTTACCTGTGCTTTATTGACTACGCAAAGGCTTGCAATTGTGTGGATCATGACAAACTATGGACAACGTTGCAAGGTATGAGTATTCCGGGACACTTAATTGTACTCATGAGGAATCTGTACCTGGACCAAGAGGCAGTTGTTGGAACAGAACATGGGAACACTGAATGTTTTAAAATTAAGAAAGATGTGCGACAAGGTTGTATTCTTTCACCATACTTTTTCAACCTGTATGCTGAGCAAATAATCCAAGAAGCTGGGTTTTATGAAGAAAAACGTGGCCTCAGGATTGGAGGAAGACTCATTAACAACCTGCAATATGCAGATGATACAACCTTGCTTGCTGAAAGTGAAGAGGACTTAAAACATTTACTGATGAAGATCAAAGAGCATAGCCTTTGGTATGGATTACATCTCAATATAAAGAAAACAAAAATCCTCACCAGTGGACCAATAAACAACTTTCTTATCAACAGAGAAAAGATTGAAGTTGTCAAGGACTTCATTCTTCTTGGATCAGCTATCAACACTCACAGAAGCAGCAGTCAAGAAATCAAATGACGTATTGCATTAGGCAAATCTGCTGCACTAGACCTTTTTAAAGTGTTGAAGAGCAAAGATGTCAGCTTGAGGACTAAGGTGCACCTGACCCAAGCCATGGTATTTTCAATAATCTCATATTCATGCAAAAGCTGGACAGTGAATAAGGAAGACCATAGAATAACTGATACTTTTGAGTTATGGTGTTAGAGGAAAATATTGAAAGTGCCACGGCTGCCAAAAGAACCAACAGATCCATTTTGGAAGAAGTGTAGCCAGAGTGCTCCTTAGAGGCTAAGATGGCCAAGCTTCGTATCTCATACTTCTGACATATTGTCAGGAGGGACCAATTGCTGGAGAAGGATATCATGTTTGGTAAGGTGGAGGGTCAGAGAAAAAGAGGAAGACCGCAACCAGATGGATTAGCCAAGTGGCAGCATCGATGGACTCAAGTGTGGCAACAGTAGTGAGGTTGGCCCAGGATTGGGCAGTGTTTCGTTCTGCTGTGCATAAGGTCGCTAAGGGTCGGTACCGACTCGATGGCACCTAACAATTACAAAAAACTAAGGTTCTAGCATTATCAGGAAAGTTGTAAAAGTAAAAATTTATATTACACTAATAAATTAAGAAAGCAGGTCTCTAGTGTAACCATTGTATGAATAGTAAAAGGATGTTTAGCTAATCAGCTAATCAAGGGACACGTTTAATAATAAAAAAATACTGATGAACCAAAGGAAGGTAAGAAAGTAGTAAAAAAAAGGATCACAAAAAGTAAATCAATTTTTAAAAATTTGAGGTTGGCTTCAAAAAGTTCATGGAAAAATTCCATTATCATTTATTCCATTTTTCCACAAAGTTTTGAAGTCTACTTGTATAGTAATATGGAAGGTTATAAACTCAAGTATATCAGTAATTGCCTGAAATGAAATTGGTTTTGTTGGATTAAAAACAATCAAATTCCAAGCATATGTTGTCTATAATTGTTGTTGTTATGTGCTTTGGAGTCAGTTCCGACTCATAGCGACCCTACACAGGGTTTCCAAGGCTGTAAATCTTTACGGGAGCAGACTGCCTCATCTTTCTCCCGCGGAACCACTGGTAGTTTTGAACTGTTGACCTTGCGGCTCGCAGCCCGAACCACTATGCTCCTTTGTTGTCTATAATAGAAACTGAGCTCCTTTGTTGTCTATAATGTTGTTGTTATTGTCAGGTGCCATCGAGTCGGAACCGACTCATAGCGACCCCATGCACAGCAGAATGAAACAATGTCCGATCCTGTGCCAACCTCAGTACCGCTGTCACACTTGAGTCCATCAATGATGCCACCTGGCCAATCCATCTTGTTAGATGTCTTCCTCTTTTTCTCCGACCCTCCACCTTACCCAGCATGACATCCTTCTCCAATGATTGTTTCCTCTGGACAATATGTCCAAAGTAGGAGAGAGGAAGCTTAGCCATCCTGGCCTCCAAGGAGCACTCTGGCTGCACTTCTTCCAAAACAGATCTATTGGATAATAGAAACACCTTAAAAATAAAGAACCAAAGACTGAAGAGAAAATTGTGTTTAAAAAAAAATATCCTGCAAATAATACTCAAAAGAAAGCTAGTGCTACTCTACCAATATCAGATAAAGGGGTTTTAAGGTAAGCAGTAATACTTGAATTCGTGATAATTTATAACAATAAAAGGATTAATACACCATGAAGATTTAGAAGTCTATAACTATATGAACCCAATGGCATAGCTTCAAAATATATAATGTAAAAATTGCCAGAACTACAAGGAGAAATAGACTACTCCAAAATCATAGTGTTGGTGTTGTTGCTCAGTACTGTCAAGTTGTTTCCGACTCATAGCGAACATACCTGTACAGGGTTTCCAAGGAGTGACTGGTGGATTTGAACCACTGCCCTTAAGCTCTGACTCTGGAGGGCTGATCCAGTGCTCTCTCTTTAAGTTTTCTGATTTGAACTGCAAGGTTGGTAGTTCAAACTCATCAGCCACTCCTTGGAAACCCTACACAGGGTTACTATGGGTCAGAACCAAATCAACAGCACTTACCAACAACAATTCCCTTGCTGTGTAAGCCTATTTGAGCTTCTACCAAATAAGCTTGGAGTCCTGGTGTGGCGCTGTAAGATAAGCACCAGCCCTCTTCAGAAACCCTACAGGGTTGCTGAGTCAGAACCGACTCAATGGCACTTAACAACACACTATTAAGGACTTTATGAACTATGGTGGTGGTGGTGGTGGTTATGTGCTGTGGAGTCGATTCCAACTCAGCGACTCTGCATAGCATTTCCAAGGCTGTAAATCTTTACGGGAGGAGAAAGCCTCATATTTCTCCCACAGTACAGCTGGTAGTTTTGAACTTCTGACCTTGGGATTAGCAGCCCAACTCATACCCACTATGCTACCCGAACTCCTTTTATGAACTATGGCAACAATGATCACACATGGAACTCTATTCAAAACAGCACTGATTGGCAATGTGCCAAAGTTCTATATTGTTTTTTAAAAGGTGAGGAAATGAATTTATTTTGGTGTTTAAATGGTCTTCTCCTAAATCTATTCTGTAGGGAAGTTGCTAAAGATGAGAGGCCATTATTATTGTGTGGTGTAGACGAAAGTTGGAATCTGGAATGATGCGAGAAGAACCACAATCAATCATGCCCCAGAGCACAATGACTTCCATCTAAGTACTATGATCACACACAACTTCAGGTCAGCCCCATTCTTCAACCCACATAAGAAGCATAAGGAACTTGGCCCCATCTATGTTTGAAGCTGTATTGATTTGGGGACTGTTGAAAGTAATATATTTATTTTCAATTTCTTTAAAACAGAAACCTGCTGGGACCTCCTAGAGAAAATAACCTGCTCTCAATGCTGAGAGGACACTTGAATTAAATCGTAAGTTATTTAACTTCCATGATAAATCTCCCTCATAGCAAATACGGCCTTGAAAAGTTTCCGTTTGGAGCTGAGGAAGGAACAATGTCATTTCTTAGGAGTGTGAACTTTTCCCTGAGACAAATTCATGAATAAAGAGGGTTAAAGCGGATCTGTTCAAAGAAAATATGCCCTATATATCCCCATTATGCATATTAAAGACTATAGAAATGAGAAAAATCAATGTCCCCTTACTCCACTCGCCTAGACTTGGTTCCTACATAGCCACATGGTCCAAAGATCTAACCCAAGATATGGTTCCTTAAGTTCTAAGGCAGTTGCTACATAAGTTGTTAAAGATGCACTACATGAGGACCCTTCAAAAAGTCCTTGGAAATACTCCACTGTCTTTTCATTCCATTTTTCCACAAACTTTTTAAAGCCCCCTTCTTCTACTACTTCCAGAGTGAACCCATAACCACAGCTCCTGACCTGGGTAATTAAGTAAAGTCCGAAAGTTAGCCTCAAAATCCGAAAACATAAAAAATATAAAGACATATGAGGCAAAGGATTCGGGATTTTGTGCTTAGATTGACCAGGTAATTTTCTTGAAACTTCTCTTCTCTCAGTGAGACAGAGAGTCACAATCATCTTCATTATCTCCAACACACTCAAATCAAAGTTTTTTGTTTTGTTTCATTTTGTTTCTGGCTGACTTCAATGCTAACAGTACTGTTTGCTAGACCATTCCATTCAAATGTAAGATAGTGAACAACAGCAACAAAAAAGTCAAGTTGGTCCTGCCTAGTACATGTTGTCCTCCTTAGAATACCTGAGGGGAGCTTCCAATTCTAGATGTGTAAGGATAAAAATTTAAATATTGAATTCACAGTACAGAAAAAAACTCAGTTTGATTAATAGTTCATTTAAACATATTCTATCTGATTGTGTAGTGCTTATGAATCGGGCTGCGAACCTTAAGGTCAGCAGTTTGAAACTACCAGTTGTGCTGTGGGAGAAAGATGAGGCTTTCTGCTCTGTAAAGATTTACAGCCTCGGAAACCCTGTACAGGGTTGCTATGAGTCAGAACCGACTCCACGGCACATAACCACCACCACCATACACAAGGCAGCTATAGATCATGAACTTGCATAGTCAGATTCAGAGGGATTCTGGCTTAACTACTAATCCTTCCTCACTAGGAAATGGATAAAACCATTGATTAAGTATAGCAAGTCCGTGCCAGTTGAAATTTCCTTTCTCTCCCCTTATGTTACTGATGCATTGTCCACAAGTCTATTTCTGTACTTTCCAATGATGCTCCAAACTGGTCCATGCTAGTCTGGTTCTGCCCTCACACTACAGTTGATATATATGTATATAGGAGGGGCTCTTCAGAAAGTTTGTGGAAATTTTTCATTATTTTTCCATGTACTTTTCCCCCTCCTGTGTGTATGTGTGTGTGTATATATATGAACAATATGTGTATATATAAAATACATTTTTAAAATATCTTGTTTCTAAGCAGTAAGTTATCAAAGTCCAATATTTACAATCCACTGACTTCATCAAATGCATTTCTATTGCTTTCTTTCTAGCCCTATTTGCTAGACACAACATAATGAATGAGTAGCTCTTCTGTAGTCTGACTAGGTTATATAATACTGCTGCCAAATCCCTGCAATGCAAAGCCTCCTACAGTGTGGCTACTGAAGTCCTCTCTATCCACAAGTCCTGGTGTGGCACTTTAGGATCAGCACTGAACTACTAATCACAAGGTAGGCAGTTCAAACCCACCAGCTGCTCTTCGGAAAACCTATACAGTGGTCGCTGTGAGTCGGAACTGACTCAACAGCACTTAGCAACAACACCATCCACAAGTAGGGAAAAAGTCTCCCCCATCATTCAGACCACTCTTGCCTGTATGATTGCTTCCCGTTTCCTACTCTCAGCTTCCTGAAGACAGCCGCTGAAGTAAAGTGTTGTTAAAGTATAGCTGTTGCAATGTTTTGTGTCCCTTATATTTACTCTGTTTAACTGACTGAAAAGTTGAACCCCCCCATCATTAGAAACTGAGGGGTCCAAGCTACCAATATGACAAAGATTCTGGCAGCAGGGCTGGTCTTGAACATGCAATGAGGCTCACTTAAGTGGGAAGCCGAGAGCAGGAGTTGCCTGAATAAACATATTCATGGGGAAGATTGAAGAATGCACGATTCAACATAGTCACTGAACCAAAGCCAGGTGAAGGGGGCAGGGGGAGGGACAGTGACAGGGCAGTCATTTATGACAGTGTTTGGGATCATTGGGTTCAGAAGGTAAAGAAGAGGCAGATATAAGCAATTGCTGTTGTTGTTTTTAAATGTTGTTGTGACCTGTATAGAGTTTCCTCAGAGTGACTGGTGGGTTTGAACTGCCAACCTTGCAGTCCAAACTGACCTTGCGGTCTAGTGCATTATCCTGTAGTGCCATACTAGAAATTTTTAAATATAAAGAATGTTTTAGGGGACACCTCTGACCTTAACTGTAGATGAAAAAGGAAACCAAAGAAGGAAGACTTGGCAAATTTCATCTAAAACCGGACTCCACCAGCCATTCCTTGGGAACCCTATACAGGGCCGCTATGAATAGAAAACAACTTGATGACAGTTAACAACAATAGAAGGAGAATAGTGGAGTCCTGGCATAGCACTAAAGATTAAGCACTGGACTGCTAACCACAAGGTCAGTGGTTCAAATCCACCAGCTGCTCCTCAGAAACCCTATAGAAGGGTCACTATGAGTCGGAACAATTGGATGGCACTTAATAACAACAACAGGGGGAATAACAACACGAATGAGGTGCACTCACCTTAAAATAACCAACCAGCTGAGATACAAAGGGTAGCACTTATCCAAGGACAAAGTTCAGAAGGGTTAGGAAAGAAGAAGGGACGGAAAGAGTAACCACAGAGAGGAAGTGGGATAAGTGATGCTGGATTGTAGGGATTGCAATCAATGACATGTGTGATAGTTAAGGTTTTGTGTCAACTTGACTGGGCCAGGATTCCCAGTGGGTTGGCAGTTGAGGTATGGTTATTCCCATAGTGAAACCTAATACTTGCATAGTTAGCTCTATGATAATTGGCTATGAGCAGCCAATCAATTGAAAGGATGTTTCTTGGGAGAGGGGACAGGGTCACCTGCTCCCAATATGATGGACTCGCAGGAAAAGCTTGCTCTCTTTTCCACTGGATCTGGATCTCTAATCTGGGTTGTCCTCCAACTTCTGGTTCTTTGAACCTGAACCAATGGGCTTCTCTATTGTTTGCTCATCTGCCTGTTGGGTCTGTCTGCTGATCTTGGCTCAGTTGCCCCAGACTTGGGACTCTCCCACCTCTACAATTGTGAGTCACTTCCTTGATATAAACTTATCTTTATATATATATATATATATATATATACACACACACACACACATATATATACATATATAATTTTTGCTTCTTCAATGAACGCAGCCTAAGACAACACGAAACAAAATGCATATGAATTGTTGAATGGAAAACTGATCTGCTCTGTAAACCTTCACCCAATTCACAATAAAATGTTTTATCTTTTTAAATTTGGAGCTGACTTATTTTTTAATATATGTAAAAAATTATTTTGACAGACTCTATGGTTTCTAATTGCCTCTGGGGTATTTTTTTCTGGGTAATCTTAAGAGTTCAGATTTTACAACTATAAATCCTGCAAGGGAATGGGGTCTCTTTTCAATAAAATGCTCTAAATCACCACAATATTGTCATACCACTTGCTTCATAAGAAATGTCAGTGACTGAAAGGATTACTAGGTCTCTCCAAGCTCATGAATTAAGATAAAAGGCAATATCAATTTTAACCAAATCCCCAAAGGATAAGAATGAGTGTTTTGGTAGGTAGAATAATGGTCCCCCAAAGATGTTTACATCCTGATCCCTGGAATCTGTGAATGTATTGTGTTACCAATTGCAGTTGTTCATCAGCTGAGTTTAAAATAAGATTATCTAGGATTCTCCAGGTAGGCTTAAATGAAATTACAAGTGTCCTTATAAAGGAAGAGGAGGAAGGCAGCAGAGTAAGAACCAGAGAGATAGTACCATGAGAAGATTTGACCAGTCACTGTTGGTTTTGAAGATGAAGATGCCATGATCCAAGGACTGCAGGTAGCCAACCTCTAAGAAGCCAGAAAAGAAAAAAGAAAAATGGATTCTCCCCTAGAGCTTTGAGAAAAGAATGCAGCCCTGCTGACACCTTGATTTTAGCCAAGTAAGAGCCTTTTCAGACTTCTAACTTCCAGATGCGTGTAGTAATAAAATTGTTGTTTTAAGACACTAAATTTGTGGTAATTTGTTACAACAATGAACTAATACAAGCATTGAAATGGTTGGGAGCATTTTGCACATCCTAATGGAGTCCTGGTGTGGCGCTGTGGGCTAATGCGCCAGACTACAAAGCCATTTGAACTACAAGCTCAGTGGTTCAAGCTCACTAGTTGCTCCTTGGAAACCCTATGCAGGGTCGCTATGGGTTGGAACTGATTTGACGGCACTTCACAACAACGACAAAGTTGCTTGCACAGAAATCAGTATTTATGCATCTTCCAAATTATTCCCAGGTTTCATAGCATGTCACCATGACCAATCACTGTCCCCCAATCACAAGATATTTAATGATTTGCTCCCAACAAAACTTGTTGAGCCCCACCTCCGGAGTTTCTGATCTGAAGTTGGGCTGAAATTTTGCATTTGTAACAAATTCTGAGCAAAGATGTCAGTTTGAGGACTTAGGTGCACCTGAACTAAGCCTTAGTATTTTCAAGTATTTCACATGCATATGAAAGTTGGATGATGAATACGGAAGACCATAGAAAACTCAATGCATTCGAATTATGATGTTGGTAAGGAATACTGAAAGTACCATGGACTGCCAGATCAAACAAAGCTGGCTTAGAAGAAAGAAATTAAGCCCGAATGCTCCTTAGCAGTAAGGACAGTGAGACTTTGCCTTTTGTACTTAGGGCATGTTTTCAGCAGGGGCCAGTCCCTGGAAAAGGACATCATGTGTGGACAATGGAGTCACTGAAAAAGAGGCAGACCCCCAACCACATGGATTGACACAGTGGCAGCAACAATGGGCTCAAACTTAACAACAATTGTGAAGATGGCACAGGAACAGGCAGTGTTCCTTTCGGTTATATATAGGGTTGTTACAAATCAGACAGCACCTAACAACAACAAATTTCTAGTGAACAGTGTGTTAACAGCCATAATATACGCATACAAATGGTACAACAATCCCAGTGCAGAGGCAACAAAACCTCAACATTCTACCTAAAGAAAGATTTTATAATGAAGTGATGTTTATGCTGAGTTTTGAAGACTGAGGAAGAAAAAAACTAGACAGAAAATAGGAGCGAAAGAGAAAAACAAGCAAATGAGTAAAGGCATGCCTTACAGCGAACTATTATGAAATGCTTCAACAGTAATAGTAGTAATTTCAGAACCTGTCTAACTTCAGAGCGAATAATGCAAATCAAGATCTCTCTGAGATGGAAGTCAGACATACCTCCACTTTCCCACCTTTTGACCAATTCTGATACCAGCTGTCCCTCCCTTGGCATGCTCTCTCTTTGTTTAATAATCTGTTGCAATGGCCACACAAAATTCAGGAACTGCTTGCATAGCATTTACATTCAAGTGGTTTATTAAGGAAGCAATAGGGTACAACAGGCTACACAACTCAAGAAGAGGATCAGAAAGAATGTAGGCAGTCTCCATTCATCAATTCAGGACAGACCTCTGGGCTCCTCTGGGCCATGCAGGCCTCCTCTCTGCTCCCTCAGACAGGCTCCTCTTGGCCCTGCCTATCACCACCCACTCTACCACAGGACCCCTTCTGGACTTCTCACTGCCTTCAGTGTTACAGCCAGTGTCACCCACGTTACAGGTCTTGTAGGAGATTCCTTGCTTCTTCTGTCTCTGCTTTCATCTTTCATCTTACTGCTTCTCTTCCTGCTTCCTCCTGTCTAAAATACCTCTCTGGAATTGGCTGCATATATACACAATTCCTTGTCAATTTCAAGGCATGGCCCCACCCAATAGGAGGGCAACAAACTGGCCATTACCCTCTCAGTCGGCCAGAGACACCTCATTTGCATGGTGACATGTTGTTGTTGTTAAGTGCCCATGAGTTCCTTCCAACTCATGATGGTGGTGGTAGTATGCCTTGGAGTCCCTTCTGACTTACAGCAACCCTGCATAGGGTTTCCGAAGCTATAACTCTTCACGGGAGCATATAGCCTCATCTTTCTCTGGCAGAACGGCTGGTAGTTTCAAACTGTTGACTATGAGGTTAGTAGTCCAACTAGTGAGGGTTTCTGTGGAATGATTGGTGGATTTGAACTGTCGACTTTGCTTTATTCTACAGCACCACACCAGGTCTATAGTCATGTCATTTGCATAGTACGTTGACCCCTCCCTACATACCAGTCATGGGGCAGGGGTAAGCCCAGGAACAGACAAAAAGTGTCAAATCACAAGTTGTTTACAGCTTACCCAGGAATGTCAATCAACCTGGAAAAAGGTAGCAAACCTTCTATGGTGGAAAACTAGGGCAAAAATAACTGCTCAGGTCTTAGGGGAAAAAATCTCTCAAGCTGTTTTTCCAAAGAACCAAGGCAAAAGGACACATAAAGGAATCCATTTCACAACAACCATACAAGGCACAAAATGAGAAACTGCTTTTGTTTTTAAGATACTGAAAATATACAACTGATATCTAGTATCCTTATACCTAGTAAATTCTTCTCTGGCCTCATTTCCCACCACTTGCTCATGAGGCCAGAGAAGAATACTAGATATAAAGATCTTCCTTCTGCTAAGCAAAGGAATCTGACAGTATCCCAAAGGCTAGAGCTAGACACTGATGTCTAGAATCAGACTTACATTTTAGAAGGCTTGCTTGGCAGCTGTAGTGGATAAGTGAGGCTGGTGCTGAGACCAGAAGCAGGGAAATGGATTCACACAGCTCTTCCAGGAGAACAAGAGAGAAGTGATGAAGGTCTGCGGTATGGCAGAGGCACAGCTACAAGAGAAGCATAAAGGAAGACTATCCAGACCTTGTTGTTGTTGTTAAGTGCCGTCGCGTCGGTTCCAACCCATAAGGACCCTGTACAGGGTTTCCGAGGTTGTAAATCTTTACAGGAGCAGAAAGCCTCATCTTTCTCCCGTAGAGCGGCTGGTTGCTTAGAACTGCTGACCTTAAGGTTCACAGCCCGATTCGTAACCAGTACGCTACGCTACCAGAGCTCCTTATATGAGAAGTGAGAGAGGGATGTGAAGGACTAAAGGATGACTGCTAACAGAGTTCTGGCTTCTCTATTTGGTTGGTTAATGGAAGCCTTTACCAAGAGCAGAAACAGTGCAGGAGGGAGTAGTACACTCCACCAGAGCCCCTTAAAGCCCTTATTTATTGTTATTGCTATTGTTACATGCTGTTAAGTAGGTCAGACTCATAGCTACCCTCTACAGGGTTTCCAACGAGCGGCTGGTGAGTTTGAACCACTGACCTTGCAATTTAAACTGACCTTGGGGTTCAATGCTTATCCTAGGATGCCACAACAGAACTCCAAAGTCATAACTAAAGCATAGTAAATACTATTAGGTATTGAAGTGAAAATAAGCTATGTAATTTTAAAAATTAAATGCTGACCCTTTAGCAAATTTAATTTTAATAATTAATTATCAATAAAAGAGAAAGATTATAGAAAAAGTGCATTCTAGAAACTTTTTATACAGAACATCATATAAATGCTTTTTTTACATATATATAAATTCTTTTAAATATATACCAGTAAGTCAGAAAGTATTGTTACTTGGGCTCCATTTCATACAGGCACAGATTTATCCTAAATAAAACATGTCTAAATATATCTCAGTGGTTGGTAGATGGTTGCAAATAAGTTCTCTCATCAATGCACTTCTCTTAATCTCATTAAGCTGCCTTCAAAAAAACAGAAAACGGTCCACAACTACCATTTGGACATGGTGTAAATCTAAGAGTGCAGTATTCTTCGGGGAAGGGTTAGAGATAGAAACTCCACCTTCAGAAGTGTATAGACCTAGATGAAGGGTGTGTTGAGAAACAGTAGCTTCACATTTTGATATTTTTGTTTAATAAAGGTTTCTATGATTTGGTAGCAATACTTTCTGATTTACCTTCATATGTAGAAAAATAGCATCTGTAGAACAGATCATTTTAATTGTTATTTATCCTTTTTTCTATTTTATGAAGTCAATAATAAATAATGAGCATGTATTGTTTTTATAAAGTAAAACACAAAATTATTTTTAAATTATTTCCTTTAATAAAAAAATGAAAGACTACATAACTAAATCAAAATTAAAGTATTTTTAAGTATCATTATTCTAAACTGAAAGCCTAAGATTATGCAGACATCTGTCCCTAAAACAGATGTTTGCCCAACTGCCTCATCCCTGTCTAAAATGCAGCCAAGTGGCATCCAAAGCAATATCAGTCATGGTGACAGACATCTGGACTTATGCAGAGCTGGGGGGCTAATAGTTTGCTCGTATGTGATTGAAATATAGTACAGTAAGGTGGGAAGGCTGGACTAAAAAGGGAAAAGAAATGTTTAGGACATCAGTGTAGAAAGCCATTTTAGATTTGGGGGGAACATAACACAATGAGGTTAAATTGTTCCTCCTTGGATACAGATCTGTCTTGCCATGAGCATATAGCTAAATTTTCAAGGACACCATAATTCACTTAAGGAGCTCTGGTAGCAGAGTGGTTACGAATCAGGATGTGAACCGTAAGGTCAGCAGTTCGAAACTGCCAGCTGTTCCACGGGAGAAAGATGAGGCGTTCTGCTCCCGTAAAGATTTACAGCCTCTGAAACCCTGTACAGGGTCGCTATGAGTCGGAACCGACTCCACGGCACACAGCCACCATAATTCAGTTATCACACAAATGGCCCCACAAACATAAGACCCCAAGACATCAACTCAGGGGAAAAAGTTATGTAAATGATGACATATGCTGGTAAGTATGTGACTCTGTATATATTGGTGGTGTTGTTAGGTGCCACAAAGTCGGTTCCTACTCATTGTGTCCTTACATACACCAGAATGAACCACCATCCTCACAATTGTATGGTTATGCCCATTGTTGCTGCCACGATGTCAATCCATCTCGTTGAGGGGCTTTCTCTTTTTTGCTGACTTTCCACTTTACCAAGCATAATGTCTTTCTGACAACATGTTAAAAGCATAAAAGGCAAAGTGTTGTGATTCTCATTTCTAAGAAGCATTCTGGCTGCACTTCATCCAAGAAAGATTTGTTGTTCTGGCAGTCCATGGTAATTTCAATAGTATTCACCCAAACCATAATCCAAATGCATTGATTTTCTCCAGTCTTCCTTATTCACTGTCCAAACCATGGCTTGGGATCAGGTGCATCTTAGTCCTCAAAGTGACATTTTTGGTCGTGAATACTTTAGAGAGGTCATTTCGGTTTTCACTTTCTTTACATTATGGTTCAACCCATACTGAAGGCTATAGTATTTGGAAATTTACATATAGGTTTTAGTAATTTGCTCACCAAGACTCTAGAAAATGCCAGCTGACTATTTAAAGTCTGCTTAAAGCTAAATCCTCCATAGTTTGCTTAAGTTACTATCCAGTTTGTTGAGGTTAATTATCCTTATAACTTAGGTATTAATGAGGAAACTGGGAAAGTAATATGTGAAGATGACAAAATCTGAAGAAAACGTTTAATGTATTAAACCCTTTCATAGATAAACTCTCCTTGTGTCAAAACATCCACTATTTGCAATTGGTGTTTTGAACACAGCTATAAGAACAAATCTGAACTGTAAAACTGGCCAATATGTAATGATCTAAAGTGGAGTACAAATGACTTGTCTCAGTTAACTACTAATGTGTGACAAACTATCCCCAAACTCGGTGACTTCAAATAATAAGCACTGACATTATTGCTCACAAAACCTTAAGTAATCTGAGTGGTCCTTCTGCTCTCCCTGTGCCTACAGTCAGCTGTGGGTGGCGTTGGCAGGTCTCCTGATCTTGACTTGGCACTCTCCTATGTTTGAGGGTTGGCTAATCTACAATAATTTTGAGTGGATAAAATTATTCTCCTCCTTATGTCTTTCATTTCCCAGGATGGTAGGGAGCCAAATTTGTTCTCATTATAGCAGGACTCCAATGTAGAGTAGAGAACCCAAGACCACTAGACTCAGAACTGGCACATTAACACTTCCACTACATTCTATTGGCCAAAGAAAACCACATATCCAGCCCATATTCAACACGGGTTGTCATGAATGGAACCGCATCTCCCCAAAATATATGTGAGCTTGGCTGGCCATGATTCTCAGTGATTTAGCATAGAATACTGTAATGTGGCAGTTATGTAATGATCCCCCCATGATGTGACCTGATGTGATTGAAGGTGGGATGCAACACCTGTAATCCAATCGCAGCCCTGATCCAATGTAAGGGAAGTCTCTCTGTGATATGATCTGCAATATCTTTTACTTACAAGAGATAAGTGGAGAGAGAGGTAAACAAACATCAGCGGGACCTACTACCACCAAGAAAAAAGAGCCATGAGTGGAGTGAGTGCCCTGGACCTGGGATCCCATCTCTGTGAAGCTCCTAGATCCAGGGAAAAATTGATACCAAGGCACATGGAGCTCTCCAGGAATGCTGGGCTTACAGATGCCAAAAGAGACAAGGTCCTTTCTCCAGAGCCAGTGCTCTCAACTGGGACTTGTAGCCTCCTAAACTGTGGAAGAATATATTTCTGCTTGTTAAAGCCATCCACTTGTGATATTTCTGTTATAGCAGCACTAGGTTACTAAGACAGGAGTGAAAAAATACTCTACCTCTTGGTAAGAGGAACTGTAAAGACCCATTGAAAGAGTGTGTGTGTATGTGTGTGTACACACATATACATATATGTAATGCACTGGACTACAAGATTGGTTTGAACCACAAGGTCAGCTGTTCAAGCTCACCAGCCACTCCTTGGAAACCCTATGCAGAAACCGACTCATAGCAACCCTGCATAGGGTTTCCAAGAAGCAGCTGGTGGGTTTGAACTGCCCCTTGTGATTCACATTCCAGTGCTGATCCTACAGTGTCACACTAGTAGTGTGCGTACATGTATACATGTCTATGTATAATGAGTGAAGAATTGAGGCCAATTTTGTAATAATCTATCATATGCATAAGCCAAACAGAATAGAACATCCAAGGCAAATATTGTGGAACAAACGAAAATACCAGGGTATCATGGTCAATGAGATAGACTACCGTTTTCTTCTTGTATGATGACCTGTGATAAAAGAAAGCAGTGCTGTTCAGCAGAGGAAGAAAGGTCTGTACCCTCACCGCATCCCAGCCAAATACGAACTCCATCGGTATCATTTTTTACCTAAGTCTGACCTTGAAAGCTATTTAAAATATAACAGAGTTCTTCCTATTGAAAATCATATACATCTATTGACTATTCTTTTGTTAAAGAAAAGGAATGTATTATTTTACTCAGCGTAATGTTGTTGGTATGATTATATGATGTTTTAAATTCTGGCACTATTAAGAGTGATTCAGATATTAAATCTTTGCCAAGAAAAGTCCAATACTTGAGGCATTTTTTCCCCCCTAAATTATCCATTTAATCGCCCACTCCTTCCCGTTCCTTTGTTTTTGTAGTTACAGTCCAAGTAGGCAGCATTTGGGGTTCCTAAGCCATTTGAAAATCAAAAATAGTTGAGTCCAGAGTAATAATAAAAATATTCAACAAGCAGTATGGCATGGGCACTAGCCCATTAGAACATAACCTAGCACTAGATTTTTTTTATGAGTTCTACCACCACCTCCCCGCTTAGTAAAAGGGCTGAAAGATATCTCCCACTTCACCTCCAGTCAGAAGAGGGCACTTTATGAGGCCACTCGGAGGGTAAATACACACTCCCTGGAGCATGAGGGATACTGTGGGCTGTTGTGTGGAAAACCTAACGTACAGGAGACAGGCCAATGAATTTCTTTGATAGCTGAGGGAGAGGGCGCTGGCAGCATTAAGATTTGCCAGCACACCCAGGGTTTGTTAGGGAAAAGGTATGTTTCTCAAGGATCAGATATTGCCCCCCACTAGTCCTAGGGGGAGTCCTGGTGTGGCGCTGTGGGCTAATGCGTCAGACTGCAAAGTCAGTTTGAACTGCAAAGTCGGTGGTTCAAGCTCACCAGCTGCTCCTTGGAAACCCTAAGCAGGGTCGGAATCAACTTGATGGCACTTAACAACTACAGTCCTGGTGTGGTGCTGTATAATAATTACTGGACTGCTAACTCCAAGGTTGGCGGTTCAAACCCATCAGTCGCTCCATGTAAACACTATAAAGGATAATTATGAGTCAGAACCAACTCAAAGGCACTAACAGCAACAACAGAAGTTGTTACATACCTTGGACATGTTACATGCTTTGGATATGCTTGTACAGCACCTGGAGGATATCATGCTTATTAGAGGGTCAATAAAAAAGAGAAAGACCCTCAGCAAGATATACAAGCACAGTGGCTGCAACAAGGAGTTCAAGCATGACAACAATTGTGAGGTTGGCACAGGACCTGGGCAATGTTTCATTCTGTTGTCCACAGGGTTGCTGTGAGTCCGAACGGACTCCATGGCATCTAACAACAGCAAGACAGAGTCAGTATGGGTCATCAGAGACCCCTGGAGAAATGAACACAAGTCAGCGGAGAGAAGTTGTAAGTACTGCCAGATTACCAGGGGTTGAAAAAAGATCAGGAACCAAGTGGAGGAGAAATGCATTCATCCTTACAAAGAGAACTACAAGGAGAGATCCCAAGCAATCAGAGCTCTTGCTACTGAGCACCAAAGCGCCCACAAGAGATCAATTCATGTTTAAAGCCTGCAGTCAGGCCCAGAAAGTACTAACAAGTTTAGCATTGTACCAATCAACTAAGACCTTTCCTGCTTGGTTGGTACAATTGGTACAATGCTAAACCTTTCTTTCCTCCATCTCTTGTACTCCAACTCTGAAAGACCAAGGCCTCCACTTAATGAGATGTTATTGTTTATAGCTGCTGTCAAGTGGATCAAGTCGTGTGTGCAGGGCAGAACTGTTCATCAGGGTTTTCAAAGCTGTGACTTTTCAGGCTTACCTTCAGAGGAACCTCTAGATGGGTTACAACCACCAACCTTTGGGCTAGGAGTCGAGCACTTAACCATTTGTGCCACCCAGAGACTCCACTTAATGAGATGCTTCTGTTGTTGTTGTTAAGTGTCGTCAAGTTGGTTCCGATGCATAGCACCCCTGCATAGGGTTTCTGAGGAGCAGCTGATGACCTTGAACCTCCGAACTTGTGGATCAAACTGACTTTGCAATGAAGCCCATTAACCCACAGTGCCACACCAGGGCTCCACTTAATGAGACAGGGTCGAAAAAACGTAAGCAAAGATGGGAAAAGCAAGAAGTTAATTACAACACCCTTCTCAACTGCTTGTTTCCTACCAGCCACAGTTGGGAGAGGGGGAAAGGCCTCTTCCTTCAATCAGTTTGGAAGTTTGACTATACATGGGACTGGACAGTTTCATTACTGCCAAGTATAGAGAAAAGTCACAGATGGCCTCTAATTGTCACCTGAAGCAGCAGAAAATGTAAAACAAAACCAAAAACCAACCTACAGGAAACAAAGATAAGATTGCTTTAAAATTATATACCACTCTTGTTCCTTCTTTGACTCACCTCCCTTGGGGATAACATTATAGCAGAGAAAGCAAGAATAGATAAGAAAGCAGTTAATTATATAATAACAGGTAATGCGTGGTAGGAACATGAAAACAAAAAGGGGTAGGGTACAGAGGGATGTGTGATACTTAAGGTTTTGTGTCAATTTGACTGGGCCAGGATTTTTAGTGGTTTGACAGTTAAGGCATAGGACTGTCCCATGATGAGATCTAATATAATGTCATCAGTTCCATGATGAGATCTGCTATGAGCAGCCAATCAATTGAAAGGAAGTTTTCTCGGGAATGCGGCCTGCTTCAGATATATTGGACATACGGGCAAAGCTTGATTGCTTTTATACTGGGTCTGAATCCTGTATCTGGTTTGTCATTTGACCTCCAGTTCTTGGGCTTGAACCAGTGGCCTGTTCTAGTGCCTACCGATCTTGGGCGTCATCAGCAGCCTACCAGCCCAATGTGTAACACACTATACTATTCCGACTCATAGCTGCCAGTGGCTTTGAACCGACAGCCTTGCAGTTACCAGTCCAGTGCTTATCCTACAGCACCCCACCAGGACTCCATAATGAACCATAGCTACATTTGATTTCAAAGCCTTCTCTGCTATAAGGCAGAGAGTCACATTTTTTTTTTCTTAAAGAAATACTAACAGTAATTTTATTATTTTTCTACTAACCATTATCATTCAAACAATAACTGGATGAGGTCAAATCTTATACCATTTACAATCTTGGACTGCTAAAATACATCTATCTGATCTGTTTTCCTACATATTATTCTAAAGCCTAACTGAAAATAAATCATTTTTTAGAAACCTACTTACCTTAACATGTGGATTTTTATCGTGATACGGATATTTTTGTCCAATACGTAGTCTAAGTGGTTTCATACCACATTCAGCCCTAGTGATTTTCAGTAAAAATGAAAAAGCTCTTCATAAGTAGTTGAGAAGTCTTAAAGTGAATTTGACTATTTTGTTGTTCTATGAAACAAAGAATGGTCTTGAACTGTAATATTTTAACACCATCTAACCAGAGGCCAGGATGGCCAAACTTCGTCTCTCATACTTCGGACATATTGTCAGGAGGCACCAGTCACTGGAGAAGGATATCATGTTTGGTAGGGTGAAGGGTCAGAGAAAAAAAGACCCCCAACGAGATGGACTGGCCAAGTGGCAGCATCGATGGACTCAAGCGTGGCAACAGTAGTGAGGTTGGCCCAGGATCGGGCAGTGTTTCATTCTGCTGTGCATAAGGTCGCTATGGGTGGGTACCGACTTGATGGCACCTAACAATAACAACAACAACAACCAGAGGCACAAGGAGCCCTAGTAGCGTAGTGGTTACGAATCGGGCTGCTAACCTCAAGGATGGCAGTTTGAAACTACCAGCCATTCCGTGGGAGAAGATGAGGCTTTCTGCTCCTGAAAAGATTTGTTGTTGTTAAGTACCTGCAAATCTTTATGGGAGCAGAAAGCCTCATCTTTCTCACATGGAACAGCTGGTAGTTTCAAACTGCCGACCTTCACTGAGGTTAGCAGCCTGATTCGTAACTACTACACTACAGCCTCAGAAACCCTGTGCAGGGTGTATGAGTCAGAACCTATTCTTTGTTACTTAACAACAACAACAACAACCACGGGCATGAAAGGGAATCAAGTTTATGCCAGACCAAGTACCTACAGTGAGGTAAAAGCATTCACCTCCAACATTTCAACAGGGTTGAACTCCATGCTTCTCACTAGCAATATTGTATTAATGCTGTGGAAAATCACTTACTTAACTAAAAATATGTATTATTGATTTTAGGCTGGTCAAGGTTGAAACTGACTCCTGGTGTGGCGTTGTAGGATCAGCACTGGACTGTGAACCCCAAGGTCAGCAGTTCAAACCCACCAGCTACTTCTTGGAAATCGCTATGACTTGACGTGCAACAAGGTTGAAATAGACATTGATACTATTTCAACTTCACCTCTAAGCTCAGAACTAGGTTTGCATTTGATTTTCCAAGATAAGAATTTGTTTTGTGTGTACCTGACAGACAAAAAAAAAGTAAATTTAACAATCAGTTCTTTTCCAAAAAGAAGTATGTTCTACATATATATAGTAAACATCCTTTGCTGTCTAGTCGATTCCCACTCAGAGCAGCCCTATAGGAAGAGTAGAACTTCCCACAGGGTTTACAATGCTTTACAGAAGCAGACTGCCTGCTACATCTTTCACCCTCAGAGCACCTGGTGGGTTCAAACTGCCAACATATCAGTCAGCAACCAAGAGCTTAACCACTGCATCGTCAGACTCCTTTAAATACATGTACTGTAAACTAACACACTATAATATACTGTATACTACACATTTCATGTTTATATCATGTATCATTTGAAAGGAGTGAAATATCACAAGTTTATTCAAATGATATATAATATCTTAAGTCAATTCATACATATGAGTTCTGCAGAAAGTTTAAGTGGTCATCTTCACTGGGATATAATAAGCCGCTACAATGCAAAAGTTGATCCTAATGGCACCTAATGCAGCCCTGAAATTAATGTAGTCATTATTTTTCTCTTCTCCTATATAAAGTATTGAAGTAGTCACTGCTACTTCAAGCAATAATGCTGCAAGTTTCGATTGCTTTACCAATTAATAAAAAGGAATGAATAGTTTTTAAATGTTAAACTAGAGGGGAAAACCCTTATCATCCAATAACGAAACCTGAACAAATGTGCTTGTGATTACAAGAATGCCCTTCATTGATACATTATTCAAATTCCCCTACTGCATTCAAATTGTAATCTAAATCTCAATAAATAAGAAACTGCATGTGTAAAGGATGAAACTCTACTATGAAATAAGGAATTACAGGACAGTCTATTCAGCCCTAAGTATTTAGTTCAGGACAAGAAGTAGAGTAGGACACATTTCATTTAAATGACATAATTTAAACAGTGCTATCAAAATAAAACTATCCATAACCATTGAATTGATTCCAATTCACAGCACCTCTATAGAACAGGGCAGACTGCTCTATAGGATTTCCAGAATTGTGACCTTTATGGAAGTAAACTGCCACATCTTTCTTCTGCGGCTAGGCTGGTGGGTTCAAACTGGCATCCTTTCAGCTAGCATAGTACACTATGTGATTCCACCCATTCCATGAAAGAACGTTAACAAGTAACAGCATTCCCCTGCAAAATCAATGACTTTGGCAGTATCTTTCTAAACGATTTAGTAATGCCTTTTAATGTTACAAACATAAATATCTCATTGGACTGTAATTCCATTGCAGTTTGGTATTTCTGAGGCTGCCTAAAATTAAAAAGGTATCCAAGTGAAATGCAAAATCTCAGTGCCCAAAATGTGACATAATACTCCACCATTTAATTGTCTGCCTCACAGTACACTCTAGTTTTTTACTTCTAGGGTTTTTATTGTACTCTGGAAAGTGGTTTTAAAAACAGTGTGTGATCACTTCTCAGCCTTTCAGCTAACATCAAATATAAAATAACAGTATTCGGCAGTGCTGAAGTTCATATAAAAATAGCATCTTTCACAATTATAATGAAACTTACTCCTTTTATACAGGCTAACATAATGTATCAAAACATACTTCTGGACGTGGAGCAGTGCACATTTAATTCAGAAAATCATATTACAGGTGGTCATCTCAGGGTGAATTTCCAACCTTAGGAAAATAAAGTTGTTAATATGCACTTTTGCTGAATCAAGGCACTTTTCCACATGCAGCATGCAATTTAAACTAACTCTTCTTCAAATCAAGGTTTAAAATTATTTCAAGAGTCTCTTGCAAGACTCAAGCTTCACAGCTATTTCTGTAAGATGTTTTTCCTTCTCAAAACAGTCAAATCTTGATGAAAAGGCTGACTCTCCCAGGGGGCTTCAAAAAGTTCATGGGAAAAAAAGATGGAATTAAAAGACAAAGGATTCCCCCCCACACAGGCTTTCTGAAGCCCCCTTCATACATAAGGTATTTTTATTTGCTTGGTTTTCCTCCCCACCCCCACATTAGCTCTTTAGTTCAAAATGTCATCAATAATATGGTCTATGTTTTGTCTTAGCTGTAGGATGTGATCCAGCACAGGAAGTTTGAGACAATGATCCCTGCATTGGTGGAAGAGGTAGCAGTCCTCTTGATACTGGCCAGAAACCATGTCTCATTTCTTGCGTTTTTTTAAGTGGTGAATTCAGAGATCCTTGGGTTTTAGTAAACTGGTGAAAACTATAAAATAGAGACGAGAGAATGCATTTACCCATGGACTGCCATGGCGAGGCAGGATAGATCCTGAAGGAGCATGCTTCATAAAAGGTGGCTGCTGGGAATTCGGATAGCTAGGTGGTGAGAATGTCATGGGTGAAGGTGACATTTGGCTATAATCCACACGAGAACTACTTGAGGCTTGGAGTGAAACCTCCACTGGGGTTGGAGGTGTGGAGGCCCCATAATGTGGTTGTGAAGACATATGAAGAGATGCCACTGGTTGGCTTTGATATTCCTCAGGATGGAGGTGAACAGGTGCTAAGGCGGATGGCGGTTCGTTAGCATTTGCATATGAGTAATACCGAACAGGAACTATTATTAAATCGTTGCATTTTCTTGGTGCAATACTGAAGCTTTCCTGAAAAATGGAAGGAGGCTTTAGGTGAGACGATTCTGTTGGAGAAGCACAAAGAGTCTTACGTCGCCGTTTATGGTGCCTGCGTGGTGGTGGAGATGACATCTTGATGTGCTTCTTTGGGGAAATACGGCTCGTAAGGTGCTTGTCTCGCAACTTTGCTGGTGAGGCCGCACGATGGCAAGGTTTCCCGAGTGGGGCGCCGGTAACGTGCTTCCTATCGCTTTTATGACAGAGGTCAGTAGGAGCCTTTAAATCTCTTTCAGACAAATATGTTCGCTAACATCTTTCAATAGTGGTACACATAAAGAGAGAACCGCATCTTCGCTCCTCAATTCGCATCACAGGATAACTACAGCCTGGACAAACTTTCGTTCCTTCTTTTCCATATAAAACAGCACAGGCACAGCAAAACGCATGCTTGCAGGGAACTATTTGTCCGTAGATATTAATAGGTAATTCACACTTGTGACAGAAATGAACTGGTAAATCATCCTTTTTACCTACGATGTTTATCTTACAGTTCTCCAGATGCCCAAGACCATTTTTCTTCGTTCCCAACAGTTCACTTTTTTCAGTCATACCGTCCTTTTTAATTATCAAATCGTCACCGGAGGAAATCTTTATATTTCTTGACATTTGCGGTACAGATTTGGCTTTCTTCATCTGCAGACAAATGGACTTTAAAGGACTTTGTCTGAGACTATAAAAGCCACACAGCGATCTAGAACTACTAGCGCCTGGCAACCTATTATGAGCAGTAATCATGAGTCAAATGAAGAGCACCATGGCAGTGAGAGGAAAAAAACCGTGTGAAGTAACAAACGAGCGTTTATGTCCGGCGCGAATGCGCACCATCTTCCCAAGCCACACCATGCTGAGTCACACCCTCCCATCCTTTCCTTCTCCCACCTTTGTTGTTGTTGTTGTTATGTGCCGTGGAGTCGGTTCCGACCCATAGCGACCCTGTATAGGGTTTCCGAGGAGTGACTGGTGAGCTTGAACCGCCGACCTTGCAGTTCAAACGGCTTTGCAGTCTGTCACATTAACCCACAGCGCCACACCAGGTCTCCTATCCCACCTTTAGGGCCCCCCCTAAATGCATTGTTCTTTTGTTGCTTCCCCTAACCCACACTGGGTTTGGGGAAGTTTGGGCCAAGGGAAAAAAAGCTTCAGTGTTGAGGTTACTAAAGCTGATCTTTATGTACAAGAGTCAGTGGCCTTCAAGAAACAGATTCTAATGGGAAGAGAGGGCTGCGGGCAGCAGGGCACAGAACTAGTCAAAGAGTAAAACTCCCAGCAGCTCATCCCAGCAGAGAGCTGCCTTCTGGGATTTGTTTATTTCTATTTATCAGTTTTTGTAAACTGCCTTAAATCCTTGTTGTTGTTGTTGTTGTTAAGTGCCGTCGAGTCAGTTCCGACTCATAGCGACCCTGTACAGGGTTTCCAAGGGTGTAAATCCTTACGGGAGTAGAAAACCTCATCTTTCTCCCGCGGAGCGGCTGGTAGTTTCGAAACGCTGACCTGAAGGTTCGCAGCCCGATTCGTAACCACTACGCTACCAGAGCTCCTTGCCTTAAATCCTTACTTCGAATAAAGTTGTTGTTGTTGTTGTTAAGTGCTGTTGAGTCGGTTCCGACCCATAGCGACCCTGTACAGGGTTTCCGAGGGTGTAAATCATTACGGGAGTAGAAAGCCTCATCTTTCTCCCGTGGAGCGGCTGGTAGTTTCGAACCGCTGACCTTAAGGTTCGCAGCCCGATTCGTAACCACTACGTTACCAGAGCTCCTTATTTTACACACACACACCTTTAAGATTTTATGACTGCCGGATAATAAATTTAAAACTACATTTGTCTGGAGTAAGGGAATATAGCATGTCTCTTAACAGGAATGGTGTAAAATATAGTGAATATGGTCACTTTAGGGAACACAGTGGCTCCATAGGACAAGCAATGGACTGCAAACCACAAAGTCGGTGGTTCGAGTCCACCAGCCACTCTGCAGGAGAAAGATGAGGCTTTCTACTCCAGCCACATTTGACGGTTCCTCCTCCACTAAGTGGGGGCAGCCAGCCGCTGCACCCACCTCGCCCACACCGACTCAAAAGGAGTTGAGCCAGAGAAACCAGTCAGGACTTCTGGAGGTACCGGCGGGGGCCTGGGTTAAACCCAGTCAGGCCTGTTCCTACGGACAGAAGTGGAAGGCTGATTCCCTTCCAAGGTCTCACCTAGAGGCCTGTCAGGAACCTTCCTAAGGGGCGTGGAACAGCTATAAACTCCGTGTGATTCGTAGAGTGCAAGTAGCTGAAGGGCAGCTTGTCACGCCCGGTCTAAGTAGTCCCATGGCTCCAGCTACGGAATACTTAAGTGACATGGGAAATTCTCGTAGTGAGCCAACAACCTTAGAACCTATGTTAACAGATTTTTTTTAAAAAAAAAGGGAGGTCTGGTATGCAGGAGTGTGTAAGTGTGTCTGGTAGCGGGCTAGTTGCGAATCTCACATAGTTTAAGGAGACTGTCCTCTCTGCTGGCATGGAGTGCACTCTTAATTCGAAACTCTCCAAAGCTAAGAGACACTTGAAAATTCTCTCGAGAGAAACAGCAAAGTCTGGACGCCATCTGTCTGTTGTGAACGCACCGCCATGAGTGGCCTGCTGGCCGCTTGGACAGGTGGGCCCAGGAGCACAGTAACCGAACACTCCTAGCAGCTGCTAAGAATCTTTCCTTGGGAATCTTTGGTACTGTGTCTCCTGTACTCACTTCCGCCTTCACTTTGAGATCCCCTTTTGCTTTATTCTGGATGCACACATCAGGGCACGGTAGACAGGAAATAATTTCCTAAAAGTGCCCCTTCTGTTTCCGTTAAAGTTAACCTCTATATCTAAAATAAAATATAGGCCTCAATCTGAAAGGAAAGTGCTGTAAAGCATAATTCTAACTGGTTTCTATATGGGTTCCCTCCTATGACATCAAAGGAAATGGTGTTTTACTGTAATACAGCTTGGCCAATATACGATCTAGATGATGGGAAAAATAACCTTTAAATGGATCCTTAAAATTATTATACCATCTTACAGTTTGAATTATGAAACCACTGTGTCAGATTGTCTATTTGTTTGTAAAAATTACTATGTTTTTGGCCTGTATTTAAGGTTAAGAAACTGAAAACAACCTGGAATTCCAAGAATATGTAAATTACACCGCAAATATATACTATAATGCCCTTATACCGCTCATATGAATGCCATGCAGTGGGAAAACAAATACAGAGGAGTATTAGGTAAAAACCGTTCTAAGCAGGCCTGTACATGAATATACGAAGAGATAGAGATACAAATGGTTAATTTTTTGTGAAATACAGCTTTTGATTGTAACCTTGCTTATTACAACTTTTGGTACACCAGCAGCTAACATTAAAGAAAATTATAACTTGACCTAATGAACCTGCCTGGCCATATTCAGCCACCGAGGAAAGCAGTTTGGAAGTGATTTCTCTATACCATCCCCTTCTAGGGACCCATTTCGGTAGAGGGCTACCCAGAACCGAAGCAAGGTAATATCCCTTCTGCAGATGCCCATGGGATTGAATACGGAAGGGCAAGCTGTAGTATATTACTGCGCACATACTTCTTTCTCTATCTTGGACTTGTTAAATAGGAAAAATTCAAATACTTCTTATTGAGAGTGTTGTTGGGTCGGTTCTGACTCATGGTGACCCATGTGAATTTTCTGAGGAGCAGCTGGTAGGCTTGAACCATTGATCTTGTGGTTTAGACGGACTTGGTGGTCCAGTGCATTGACCCACAGTACCACACCAGGATGACCCAACCAAAATAACAAATTTAATAACCACTGTTTTTGCTACCCATCATCCTAATTGGACAGATATTCAGGTTCTGTTGACAATGCTCCTGACCAGCGATGAAAAAGGCTGGTCTGAGATAAGCATCCATGGAGAAAAAAACCTGAGCAGGACGCTGGCCCCAGTCAAGGCAATTCCTCTAACTGACACAAATTAAAATCTAAATTGGCCTGCCATGACTGGTGGTGGTGGTGGTTACGTGCCATGGAGTTGGTTCTGACGCATAGTGACCCTGTGCAGGGTTTCCCAGGTTGTGAATCTTTGTGGGAGCAGAGGGCCTCATCTTTCTCCTGTGGAACAGCTGGTAGTTTCAAACTGCTGCCCTTGCAATTCGCCGCCTGATTCATAACCACTACACTACACTGGAGCACTATAAAAGGTGCATTCTCGGAGGTCTGAAAAAGGGAGTTCCTGAACAAATAAAAACCTCGAACATGGTACATGCAGTTCAACAGAAGCCAACTGAGGACCCCTCTAAATTTTTTAAATGACTCTACCAGGCTTACTTGTACACAGACCTTGATCCTGAGAACTCAGCAAATATCCGAATGGTTAACATGATTTTTATCTTCCAAAGCACCCAGGATTTTTGAAAGAAACAGCAGAAATTCAACAGGGCAATTGGCATGAATCCATCCCAACTGGTGGACATCACCTTCGAGGTATTTAACAGCCAAGAGAAATCTCAGGCCGTAACTGTCTTCCTAAAAGACCACTAGAGGTAAGACTGTGGGACCCCAAGGAGGACCCCAGAAAGGAGCAAGGGCCTTAAGCAAGGACTGATGGTACTTATGCAAAAACCTGGACACTGAAAAAATAAATGCCCAAATCTCGGGGGAGGATCTAGCAGAAAAAGCCATCCTCAATAGATGGTTGAACAAATTTCATTGTCTGCAGAAGACTAACAGTGTCAGGGGGTCAGGGGCCCAGCATGATTTGGCATCAACCTCTGCTACCCCTATTACCCCCACCCACGGGACCTCACCTGAAAATAACAATGGGGGGCAGTGATGGTGATTGGGATCTCAGGGCAGCCTGAGGACCAGTTCTTCCTGAAACCCCTGGACTGCTTCATTGGGGAAAAGAAAATAACTGTCTGGTCCCCTTACTGGGTCAGGACCTGCTTCCAAAGTTGCAAGTTCAAACAGCTTTTGGAAACCAAAAGTCTGCAGATGGAGGTTCCTCCTCAGGAACATGCCTGGCAATTACTGATTCAAACTCCGGAAACCAGTCACATTGGCCTGAGGAAATAGACAAACAGGTAAACCCCTCATGTGGACTAGCGGAACTCTGGGAAGAGCCAGTGAGCATCCCCTGTCGAGGTCTGATTGAAGCCTGGAAACTGACCATCCCACAGAAACCAATATCCTCTCAGGAAAGAGGCCGAGAAATTGAACCTGACCAGCTTGTCCCCCTCCCCATCAAGTTGTCTCCCGGCTGCAAAAGAAGGGAAGTCTATGGCTCACAGCAGGGTGGATATGCAATACCAGGTTGGCAGGGTGGATAGGCAATACCAGGTTACTTTGCTGGACAATCCAAATATTACCCTGTGAATTATGGGGTGACTAAACCTGCCATCCTCCTCCCTGATGTGGCAACTGGCAGGCTGGACCATGATTGTATAGAAATCATTGACCAATTATTCTTTAGCCAACCTGATCTGTTTGACTATATCTGGGGGACTATTTGTGAACAGAAGTAGTTACATGGAAAAAGGGATTCGGATAGCAGGGTGTATGACAGTAATCTTACAGGACAGGGTAGAGGCAATAGCCCACCTGCCGGGGATCTCAGCTCAAAAAAGCTGAACTGATTGAACTGACAAGGGCATTAGAAATGTTGGCAAGACAAACTGAATGTGTACCCAGAGGGTTTGAAAGAGGGGTTAAAGGATGAAAAGTAGACGACAATGGAATTGTTCTGGTTGTGAGAAGTTAAAAGCTAAAAGTAATGGCAATAGAATGGTTCTGATCCTGTGAAAACTAGCGCCTGCTCTTCTTAAATGAGTCCATGAGATGACCCACTACAGGAAAGAGGCCCTGGCTTGGTTCATTAGGCCCTGTCTCTAGGACAAGAAGTTTTCAAGAAAAATCATTCAAGAGGTTAGCTCTGTTACCTGCCTCAAGAACAATCCCAAGACAGGCTGTCCTGCACCAATATCAAGGTAAACAACCCCGTGAAAATTAACAGGTTGATTTCATGCAGATGCCTTCAAGTAGGGGAATTAAATATTTGCCGGTTTTGTTTTTGTAGACACCTTTTCTGGTTGGGTAGAGGTTTTACCCCACCAGACCTAAGCACTTCAGAAATAGTGAAAATTCTTTTGAAGGAGACTACCTCCAAGTTTGGACTTCCAGAGTGTCCAAAGTGACAATGGAACAGCAAACACCTACGGATGAAATGGAGATTGCATCATACTCTAAAGAGACAAATGACAAAGCTGTCAGGGAATTTATCTGCACTGGGACCAGGTGTTGCCTTAGCACTGTTTCGAATTCAGGTAGCCCCCAGAAGTGGGCTTAAATTGAGCCCTTATAAAGTTGTATGCAGTAAACCTTCCCAGGCAGCTTCCCTCAACCCTCTACCTGACCTCAGCCAAGATTTAAAGGTGCAGCAGTATGCACAACACCTCCACCACACACTTTCTATTATTTGTAAAATTGCTCTTCCCAGGTCTGCTTCCGTCCCTACAGGTAACCTGACCCCTTCCAGCCTGGAGATCATATTCTGTTTAGAACATGGAGAGGCAGACCTGAAAACCAGTTAGAAAAAAGATGAACCCTGGGAAGTCCTTCTAGCCACCCTGTCAACTGTCAAGGTAGCCAGACTCAAAACTTGGACACAGTGGGACTCTCATAAGACATTATTCCTTTCAACTGGGATGAAAACATTTGAGTCTATTTAGCTCAGAGTGTAATAAATGTATCTGATTTGGTTTTCCTTTCTTGAGGGCATCCAGAAGCATCTGCAAAGATTACTGAGGACTAGAACAAGAAATTATCCCAAACCCAACAACCAAGGTAGAAGGAGTCCCCACCTGAATTCACCAAAACAGACTGGAGAAAGCCTCATCTCCGTGGGGAGCTGAAATTGACCCTACAAACCCTCATAAGGTAACATTGAGACATACAACCCGCCCTGCTTCAGCCACACCGGGAGCTGGCTGATCTACGCAGGGCTGAAGCATGAGGATGTCTGCCATTGGACTCATCTTAATTAGATTTTGGGGTGTGGGAAAGGGGGAAATCTGTGTAATCTATACACTCACACCACCAAGGTACAAACAGTAACCACGCTACTCTTCTATGTTGTTGTTGTGAAGTGCCATTGAGTCGGTTCCAACCCATAGCAACCCTGTATAGGGTTTCTGAGGAGCAGCTGGTAAGCTTGAACTGCCAACCTTGCAGTTCAAATGACTTTGCAGTCTGGTGCATTAACCCACAGTGCCACACCAGACTCCTACTCTTCTATAGTTGCTATAAAAGTGAGGTCACCCTCCTAGGTAACTGAATCTATAACCAATGGAACTGGGGTGGCCCTAACCCTTCTTGTGCGTCAATAGACCCAGATACGAAATGCCATCTATCAAAATAGATTAGCCCTAAACTACTTACTGGCTGCGGAGGGAGGACGGGTATGTGAGAAGGTTAATTTTGCTAACTGCTGCATACAAATAGATGACCGGAATCTGGCAGTAGAAGACCTTGTAAAAATGCAGAAAGTTGCCCATGTCCCTGTGCAAACCTGGAATGGGTGGAACCCACAGAGCCAATGGGGAGGGTAGTTATTCACCTTTAAAGGGTTCAAGACCCTTGTGGGTGGGATCCTGTTTCATTTGGAATTTACTTAATCAGTCCATGACTACTCCCACTAGCATTTGGGCCATAGGAACTGCCATTAAAGCAATAATCAATTGAAAAGGGCACTAACAATCCAAATCAATACCAAAATACCATTCCTTAGGCAACATTTAGATGATGCCTCTGGGGAAAAGATCCCAAAGGGCATCAAAGGGGGGAATGAACAGGAAAAGGTAGAAACATGAACTGTCTCTTCCCCACCCAAGAGACAAGCTAGAATGCTAATCAGGTCACCAAATGGGACCAATCCCCCGGTTTTCCTCCAGTCCTCAAACAGATCAGCACCCTAGCCCCACCCAAACTCTGACCCCATATAAGCCCATGTTGCCCTCCATTCGGTGCTCAGATCTGGAGAAATTAGCTCCTCTGAGCCAGCCCACTTAAAAATCTGGAACTCTGCTTCACCTCTCCAAGTGGCCTCAGTCTCTTGGACCACGGATCAAGAGCTGCTGTGACAGTCTCCAGCCTGGGGCTGCTGTAACAATAGTTTCGAACTGCTGACCTTGAGAGTAGCAACCCCACTCGTAACCATTACACTACCAGAGCTCCCTCATTAACATCATAGCAGTGAGGATTTAGAACACAGATGATAATTACATCAGAGCTAACCATATCATTTCACATCATGGGTTTGGTTGCATCAAATGAGATCTCATCATGAAGGTTATAGCTGCATCTTAACTGCTAAACTACTGAGAATCCTGGCCAAGTCAAGTTGCCACCAAATGCACCATTGCCCACCAATGCCCAAAGTCACTGCTGCCTCAACAAAGACACAAAAGTCACAGAAGATGCTGTTGAGTCCTAGCAGATAAAAGGACTTTCTTTGCCCTTTTATTTCACTCTATTGTATGAGACGGCACTTAACAACAACAACAACAACTGTATGGGTTACATTGCACTTCAGACTAATACTCCCCATACCTTGTTGAGATTTTTCTGATACTGGTCTTAAAATGTTTACTTGCTTTTAATGACTGCCTTCCCTGCCAAGTACTCAGGCAGTACAAGCTAATGGTGGTTGGTTTAAATTTGAAAAGACAACATCACTTCCTTCTAACATCTTCCTTTAGTCCTTGAATCTTTTCAGGATCCCAAAATGCTGTCTTTGCTTAGGATTCATCCTCCCCAGGGGGCAATTTCACCCTTCATGTGCAAATAAATTCCTTATGGGTCCATCTCCAGAGTCTCCAAACATACCTAAACTGTCTGGACACCAAGGCCAACATACTTTATTCTCTAAAATTAGGCTTCCTGTTGCATGGTGATTTCGTTTTTTAGATCATTTGAAATTTTGTTGACTTGAAAAAGCTTCTTCTTCTTTTTTTTTTAATTAAGCTGAAGTGATTCTTACAAAAGCCTGTTCTTTTCTGCCCCTATAATAAACAGGGATTCCAAATTCTGAGCAAAAATTGAAACATACAGGATGGCCACACATGTTGGCACTTTTCAATGGCTGGCTTGCTGGGGTCTTTATGAGGGCTCAATATTGTTAATGGTGTGCATAAAATTCAAATACCATGAAAATAAAGGGAAAAATCTGTCAACTATAATGTCCATAGCTTATTTTCTGTTCTTTCCTTGTTGTTGTTACTAAGTGACGTCAAGTCAGTTCAGACTCATGTGGTGGTTATGTGCCGTGGAGTTGGTTCCAACTCACAGTGACCCTGTACAGGGTTTCAGAGGCTGTAAATCTTTACAGGAGCAGAAAGCCTCATCTTTCTCCCGCGGAACTGCTGGTAGTTTCGAACTGCTGACTCTGAGGTTAGCAGCCCAATTTGTAAACTCTATGCTACCAGACCTCCAACTCATAGTGACCGTCTATATAGTTTCCAAGAAGCGGCTGGTGAGTTTGAACAGCTGACCTTGGGGTCCAGTGATTTATCCTACAGCACCACACCAAGACTCCCTCTTTCCTTAAACCATTGTTTTTCCACCTAAACTGAGACATTTTTTTCATTTGAGAGAATTTCATTTTCACACATGGCTCTGATTGGCAAAATTTGTTTTTTTAGCTCATTGGGTCTACCTCAAATTATTTTACTAATACATTATAAGTTCAACTCCAAAGAAATGAGAGTATGCTTTACAATAGACCAGTGATGTTAACTTCTAGTCAAAACATTCCAAATCCAAGGAACTGCTAGCTTCAGCACTTCCAAATATCTGTGCTTGGAGTCTTTGCTTGTTTATAGCTGAGAAACCTGACCTGAAATCCCTTAATAAATATTATTTGGTGAAATTGTTGATAAGATCATGGGCATTGACCCTCCACTTATCCTCCTCAGCATTAAGAAGCTAGCTTTCTGCACTTGAAAAACTGCCTTTACAAACTGATCCTCATTTAGTGCCTTTAAACAAAAAGCTAAAAGGGCTTCCACTCAGCCACCTCCTCTAGGGCACAGAGATGGTGTCCTTCAATCTCACTGTGCTTAAAAGTTGCTAGACTTACATACAATTGACAAAAGGGATATTCAGTGTCTGTCAGCCTTTAACTGTGATGGGATATAAAAAGGTTGGGGTTTGGAGATTTTAAAGAAATTGGACCTTTTGAAATAGCTTGAATTCACAGAGGCCTGTTAGAATTTGGCTGCCTCTTAAAAAAAAAAAAATTCTAAATGAGGTTGACAATGAAGAATTATGGACTGCACAACGAAGGAGTATCAATGTGAACAATTAATACTGGGAAACAGGTTGCGAAATCTCCGTATAAGCCACATGCCATCTGGCCCAGAAGCAGTCATTCTACCAGAGTGACATCAAAGGTCGGCGGGAGCGAGAGCCGTATGTCCCACTGCCAGGCTCCTGGATTTTATTTCTCATTTAAGAGAATCTGATCTGTCATTCCTCTGGCTCCTGTGGGCTTTAAATTCACATAATCAACATATCACTGCCAGAGACTTAGTAATAGCTAATGCAGTCTAAAGGTGAGTGGAGAATAATCATGCTCCCAAAGCCAGATGCCTTCAGTTCGGCAAAGAAATAAAAAGTCCATCTCAGGCTCCAAAAAGTAAGGCAAATTGCTCTATGTGAAGGAGACCTGGCCTCCACTCACAGATGGGCTCGTAACTATATTTTACACCCTAGGAGGGCTGACTCTGCAAAATTTTAGGGCAGTGGTTCTCAAAATATGTTCCACAGACCTCTAAGGATTCCCAAGACTCTTTCTGAGGTTCACTGAGATTAAGACCATTCCCATAGTAGTACTAAGATGTTAAGGAGCTCTGGTAGTGTAGTGGTTACGAATTGGGCTGCTAGTTCAAAACTACCAGCCGTTCCACTGGAGAAAGATGAGGCTTTCTCCTCCCATAAAGATTTACAGCCTCGGAAACCCTGTGCAGGGTCAGTATGAGTCGGAACTGACTCCTCTGTACTTAACAACACCAACAGTAATTAAGATGTTAGGGTCTGTAGATAGTGCAAACAATTAAGGTTGGAGGTTTGAACTTACCCAGAGGCACCTCACAAAACGGGTCTGGCAACCTACTTTCCAAATGGTCACAGCCTTGAAAACTCTATGAAGCAATTCTACTCTATGCAAATGGGCCACCATGAGTTGGAATTGACTCAATGGCAACTAAAATTAAAATGTTACTTACCTTTTCCACAGGGAGCTCTGGTAGCGTAGTGGCTACGAATTGGGCTGCGAACCTCACAGTCAGCAGTTCGAAATGATAAGGAGAAAGATAAGGCTTTCTGCTTCCATAAAGATTTACAGCCTCGGAAACCCAGTACAGGGTAGCTGTGAGTCGGAACCAACTCCATGGCATATAACAACAACCTTTTTCACAGTTTGATATTTGCAACAATCGCACAAAAGTCATTGGAGCCTGAGATGGATTTTTTATGTCTTTGCCGAACTATACTTGTGGTGTTGTTGCTGTTAGCTGCTACCAAGTCAGTTAAGACCCAGAGCAACCATGCATACAATAGAACAAAACACTGCCTGCTCCTGCGTTCTCTTCACAATCCTCGCTATTATGTTCAAGGACATTGTTGCAGCCTCTGTGTCAATCCATTGTGTCAAGGGGTTTCCTCTTTCTTGCTGACTCTCTGCTTTAACAAGAATGATGCCTTTCTCCAGGGACCAGTCATTTCCAATAACATGTTCAAAGGACATGACACAAAATCTTGCCATCCACTCTCCTCAGCTTCTAAGGAGCATACTGGCTGTACTTCTTTTTTGGCAGGGATATCAAACTACTTAATCTGAAGGAACAGTACAAATGAAAAAACTGAAGTAGGATGTTTTGGTACATTTTGTAGAAAAGGTAAAAGTAAAGCAAACATGCATGTGGCTGCCTTGGTGGCCCAGGAAGTCACGCCTGTGGCCATGGAGAAGTCAGGCAAAAGCTCAGCTCTCTGCATCGCTGTCTCCCAGGGTGTGCTTGTCAAAGAGATATTCTGCCAGGCCAGAAGCCGGGGCCCCATCTTGCGCAAATTAGTTACATAGTCACCCAATTCTTTGATGGATTTCACCTGCTCATTCAGGTAACGCGTTTCAATGAAGTCACACAAGTGGGGGTCGTTCTTGTCAGTGGCCAGTTTGTGCAGCTCCAGTAGCGACTGATTCGCGTTTTTTTCCAATTGCAGCGCACACTCCATTGCTTTCAGCCCGCTCTCCCAGTCCTCCCGTTCTGGTTTCTTGATATCCTGCAGGAAGGTTTGACCACCTCATTGGTTCTGCAGCTTCATCAGTTTCTCAGCATGTTCCCACTCCTTATGAGACTGATGCAGATAATATTTGGCAAAATTCTTCAAAGCCACATCGTGGCGATTGAAGTAGTAAGACATGGACAGGTAGATGTAGGAGGTGTAGAGCTTCAGGAAGCCCTGTGCTGGAGCAGCCAAGGGGACCTTAGGGCATCCAAGAGTAAGGTCCCAGCTGGCTGGAGGTGGTGGAAGGTGATGGGGAGTGGCCGGTTGAGGGAGGCTGGCAAGCGCCGGTTCATTCAAACACTGTTGAAGCAGGAGACCTCAGTGACTCTGCGAAGAACATATCCTAGCTGTACTTCTTCCAAGACATATTAGTGCATCCATCTGGAAGATCATAGTATATCCAGCATTCTTCGCCAGCACCATATCTCAAATGCATCCATTTTTCCAGGTCTTACTTAGTCATTGTCCAGCTTTCAATTGCATATGAGTACTGAAAATACCATGGCTTGGGTCAGATGCACCACAATCCTCAAAGCGACATCTGTGCTTTTTAGTACTTTAAAGAGGTCCTTTGCCCAACATGTTTGATTTTTTTATTGCTGTTTTTCATGAACATTGATTGTGGATTCAAGCAAAATTAAATCCTTGACAACTTCAGTCTTTTCTCCATTTGTCATAATGTTGCTTATTGGTTCAGTTGTGAGGATTTTTGCTCTCTTTGTGTTGAGGTGTAATCTATAACATAGTCTTTGATCTTCATCATTAAATGCTTCAAATCCTCTTCACTTATAGCAAACAAGATTGTGTCAGCTACATGTCCCCATAGATTGCTAATGCGTCTTCCTCCAGTCCTGATGTCACATTCTTCTCATGTAGTCTAGCTTCTTGGATTATTTTACTCAGCATACAGACTGAATAAGTATTGTGAAAGGATACAACCCTGATACATAGCTTTCCTGATTTTGAAACATTCAATGTCACCTTGTTTGTATTAGAATGACTGCCTCTTGGTCTATGTACAGATTCTGCATGTGCACAATTAAATTCCTATTTTTCACAATGTTATCTAGGATTTGTTATGATCCACACAGTCAAATGCCTTTACATAGCCTATAAAACACACGTAAGCATCTTTCTGGCAGTCTCTGCTTTCAGTCAGATCAATCTGACATTAGCACTGCCAATGTACTGTTGCAACTGTTTTTTAATTATTTTCAGCAAAATTTTACTTGTTTGATACTTCCTGCCTTCTATTGTATCATCTTTCTTTGGAATGGTTTCACATATGGGTCTCTTCCAGACTATTGGCCAGGTCTTCCCAATTTGTTAACATAGATGAGTGAGTGTTTCCCGTGTGACATCCATTTGTTAAAACATCTCGATTGAAATGTCATCGATCCCTGATGCGTTGTTTTTCACCAATGCCTTCAGGGCGGCTTGGGCTTCTTCCTTCAGTGCTGTGAGTTCTTGATCATATGTGACCTCCTGAAAAGATTCAGCGCCAGCTCCACCAAGACAAGAAATCGTTGTGCTTTTCACTGAAAATTCCATTTTCACTTAAGAATATCCTTGATGAAACACCAAAAGGGATTAATTTCATTAAATCTCCATTCTTGAATATATATCCTTTTGCCATTCTGTGTGATGAAATAGAAAGAACGCGTAAGGCACTTTTGCTGCACACCAAAGCACAATAACTGTTTTGAAGAAAATCATTTATACCATAATTACAGTTAGCTGGAGAACCATGCTTACTTGAAAGAAGAAATGACAAAATGTGAGTATTCAAACGGGGATATTTGGCAGACATTTTTCCAGAAAAGAACCAAGTTAACCTGTTACAGCAAGAAAAGCCTTTGATGGTATTTGCTGTCAACGGTAAAATTCAAGCTTTCAAGTGAAAATTAGAACTTCGAAAAACTTGTGCCTGCCACCATGATCATGACAGCTTCTCACTAAAGACTTATCTGATGAGATCAGCAATGGTTAACAACAAAAGTGAATTTTTTAAATTATATAATGAAATGTGTCCACATTTGGAGGATCTACATAATTTGGTGAACCAATATTTTCCAGATGACCAAGGCTTGATGTTGCAGAACCATGCATGACTAAAAGACCCATTTAAAGTCAAGACAGCAATGGATTTCAATGTAACAGAGAATGAAAGGTTCATTGCTATGTTTCAGATTCCACATTATAGGAAACCTTTAAGAAACTACCACTAGAGTTTTGATTTCATTTTAAAGAATATCCCATTATCTGAAAGGTTACTAAAAAACCCTCCTTTCCTGCTGGGGGGAAAAATAGCCCTCCCTTTTCTAACAATGAAGGCGACTGGGTAGTGCAGGGGTTAAGTGCTCAGTTGCTAACCAAAAGGTCAGCAGTTTAGACTTACCCGCTGTTCTACAGGAGAGAGATGAGGCAGTCTGTTTCTGTACAGATGATAGCCTTGAAAACCCTAGGGGACAGGTCCCCTCTGTCCTGCAGGGTCAATAGGTGTCAGAATTGATGAGATGGCAGTGGGTTTGGGATTTTTGTTTTTTCCAACCATGTACCTGTGTGAGCCTAGATTTTCTTCATATATGTATATTTCACCCAAACCAAATATTCAAAGAGAATGTCAAAACAGGTATGAGAATCCAGCTATCTTCTATCAAGTCAGCCATTAAAGAGATATGCAAAAATATAAAACAGTACTGCTCTCTTCTACTTTCTTTTAGAAAATAGCTGTTTTTCATAACAATGTATTATTTATGTTCATGTTGTTGTTGTAGCATGCCGTCAAATGGTTTCTGACTCATAGCAACCCTGTATAGGGTTTCCAAGGAATGGCTGGTGAGTTTGTATCGCCCACCTTGGGATTCAAACTGACCTTTCAGTTCAGTGCATTATCATCCTGCAGTACCACACCAGAACACATTTATCAATGATATTTTATATAATTTAATGAACAAATATCTGTGTGAAGTTTTTGACATCAAAATTAGCTTCTGGTGGCATGGGGAGAAGAAAGAAAGATCGAGATCTCTAACTGCCAAGTGCAGTGCTCCTCAGAAACCCTATGTCAAAGGGTAGCTATCAGTCAGAGCTGACTGACTCCACGACCCTTAACAACAACAATCTCTTTTAATCCTCAGCACAGTCCTATGAGGTAGGGCTGCAGAACACATGGGGTGCCACAAAGAAAAGCTCGATGGGGTCCTCAGTACCATTTAAGAAGGCTGTCTGAGTTCTCCAATGCTGCTAGAACAGAAAGTCCGCAAGTGGATGGCTCTAACAATGAGAAATGTATTCTCTTGCAGTTTAGGAGGCTAGAAGTCCAACTTCGGAGTGTTGGCTCTAGGGAGAGGTTTTCTCTCTGTGTAGACTCTGGGAAAAGGTCCTTGTCTCCTTTCAGCATCTGTAGGACTCATGCTAAAGGGTCCTTATGCTCACAAAAAGCTCGGGTCATTATGTTGTGTTTTAAATTTCAACAATGAGGCACTAAACACATGTGGGAGATATAAAAAATGTTAACAATAAAAAGGGAACAAAGAGATATTTAGCTTTGAAAATATTAACACCACTACATTGGAGAGATAGTAAATACAGGACAATGCTAGGCTGTTTGGAGTAAAACCCAGAACTCTATAAAGCCCACCTTTCCATCAAAGTACTTAAGAACTCTAGTTAGGGAAGTCAACACACACCTATGAAAGCTAACTAACAACCTGGTCCAAGGTTAAATGAGAGAATCTGGCAGAAAAGTGACTTCTAGCTGGGGTGATCTTGGAGGACCAAAGACTGGATCTGCACCTTTAAAGATAAAACTTAAATGGGCAGAAAGGAGAGCAGCTTCCAAGTCAAGGAAGCAACACGGACAAAAATAGAAACGGAAAGCAGAGTATGTTCCAGAACAGGAGTCCTGGGGTGACGCTGTACGATAAACACTGGACCGCAAGGCTGGTTTCAACTGTAAGGTCAGCAGTTCAAATTCACCAGCCACTCCTCCAAAACCCTATACAGGGTTGCTATGAGTTGGAAACAACTTGATGACAATTAACAACATATTTGACTCAATTAAAAAAACAAAAAACAAACTGCCATTGAGTGGTGCTGTCTCTTTGTGCCCTTGAGTTTAAACCGACCTTCCGGTTGCGTGTTTATCCTACAGTGCCACACCAGGCTATGTTGTTGTTGTTGTTAAGTGCTCTCAAATCGGTTCAGACTCACAGCAACCCTGTATAGAGTTTCTGAAGTGCGCCTGGGGGGCTTGAACCACCAACCTTTCAGTTCAAATCGGCATTTTGGTCTGGTGCTTTATACTACAGTGCCACACCAGGATTCCTCACCAGGCTATGTTATTGTTGTTGCTGTTCAGTGTCATCGAGTCAGTTCTGACTCATAGCAATCC
>NW_006408536.1:11904283-11909734 GCF_000296735.1 Chrysochloris asiatica
TGTTGTTGTTGTGTACCGTGGAGTCGGTTCCGACTCATAGCGACCCTGTACAGGGTTTCCGAGGCTGTAAATCTTTATGAGAGCAGAAAGCCTCATCTTTCTCCCACAGAACTGCTGGTAGTTTGGAACTGCTGACCTTGAGGTTCACAGCCCGATTCGTAACCACTACGCTACCAGAGCTCCAGGCTATAGGACAGGGTAAAACTGCCCCAGGTGGTTTCCAAGACTGTAATCTTTATGAAAGCAAACGGACACATCTCTCTCCCATGGAGCAGCTGGTAGGTCGAACTCCTAAGCACTACACCAAAGGGTTCAAGTAAGGAAGCAGTGGGAGATAGGTGTGGGAAAGGTAGCTTAAGAGACAAATTTTGGGATGTCTTGATGGACTAATGAAAAATACAAACTTACGGCTATAGGCAATTCAGAATCGATCATTGACTAAAGATATAAAAGTTAAAAAATGAAGTGAAGTGTAGATTGACAAACTGGAACGGGAATCCATTTACAGTTCAGGACTATAAAGCCTTAAGTGGAAGCTGACTGCAATGAGCATTAAGGAGACACTGAAGGACCACAATATGGTGACCAACTCAATAGAAGCAGCCAGTGGAAGGGAAGAAAAAGGATTCCAAGTTTCCAAGTCCAAGAGACAATTGAGGACAAATCATTTGGTCTGGGGCCCATATGCTGATGCTTTATCTTTACAAGTTTGGTCTTGGTCCACTGGAAGATCTGGGAGGCCTATGTTTAATGACATGAAGGAACTTTGAACTCACCTAAAAAGGTGATCAGAATGATACCCTAAACTATGATACCCTAAAGCTATTTGAGGAATGTCTATTCCTCCCTACCTTATGACACTAAGACTTGAATTTATTTTTAAAACTGCAGCTGACCACCTCCAGGCTGCTCCCCTGAGCAATTCTACTGTAGCTTTTAGACTGGCGAGGCCTTTGGGGCTTGACTTCATTTTTTGAGGATACCGTCTTGGATTGGGAGTCTTGACTCTCTACTGATGTCTTGACTCTCTGACCTGTGATTCAATTGTACTCAACTTCACAGCTATAGGTGAGAAGACCCTATCTCTAGTCTACCCATCACTATTCCAGACCTTGTCCCCATCAGTTGGTGAGCACGATCAGCTGGGCTATTTGAAGAATACTCAGTCAAGTTCCGAAACATGTTTGGCAACAGTTCAAAGGAAGGGAATCGCAGAAATGATGAGAAGTAGGAGGACAAGGAAATGGCTAAAGCTTAAACTGCTCAGTCTGGAGAAACAGAGGGAGGGTGGCATGATGATGCGCTACAGCAAGAACTCTGCTGTAGAGAGGAAGACTGGCTGTCCTCCCATCCAGCCAAGGGCAGACCAAGGGCTTAGTTACAGCATGGGGGATTTAAGTAAGATAAAAGAATTTCTTGAACAAATGAGGAAATGGGTTTCAGAGGGGTTTTGTGTAATTGCCTTCACAGGAGATGGCTAAGAATAGCATAGCTCCTCCAGCAGCCCGAAGGCGAAGAGGTGTTCTGTGGACAAGCAGAAGGTGAACTTAGGTCTTTTCTTGCTGTCCCCTCTGTATCCCTTTCCCTTTTCCTGTAGAAATAGACTTTCTAGACACTGTTAGCACCCCCAGCCCCCACCATGAAAGAGTTGGGCTCTGAACCTTTCTCCAGAGCAATTCCTGATAGTTTTAGAATAAAATCAGGTAGTATTGCCATGTACAGTGGTTACCAGAGCACTGCAACGGTGATCATTCCAAAAGCCGTAGAGGCAATTGCTAACTAAATGATATCCTAGGCAGACAAAAAATTGTTTCTTTAACTGAAGGCTTGCATGACTGGCTTTTAATTAGAATGAATTAATACAGTGTTCCCGTTTATAAAAACCAAAATGGAAAGTCAGGAAATGCAATGAGGTAATTAAAGTGAGGAAAATGTTCTCTGGATCCTCTATTACCCACATGATGTTGCTGTTGTTAAATGCCATCGAGTCAGTTCTGACTCATAGCGACCCTATATAAGGTTTCCGAGGAGCAGCTGGTGAGCTTGAACCACCAACCTTGCAGTTCAAACTGACCCTGCAGTCCAGCACATTAACCCACAGCGCCACAACATGACTCTAAATATCACCCTTGAGAAGAGAGGGAAAATTAAATTAAAATGTCTCTTATTCTTTATATACCTAGATAATCTTTGTCTAAAGTCTCAAAGATTTTATATAAAAGATTAAAGTGTGAATGCTGTTGGTAAGTGCCATTGAGTCAGTTCTGATTCATAGTGACCCTGGGTAGGGTTTCCGAGGAGCGGCTGGTGAGCTTGAACGGCCAACACTGTGGTTCAAACCAAGCTTGCAGTCCAGTGTATTAACCCACAGTGCATTAACACCAGAACTCCTGTTTGCATATGTCTATGTATCTATATAGTATGCAAATGTTTCTCTCTATATATTGTATGCAAAGGGTGTTTCAAAAGGTGTTTCTGTTTTCATTCAATTTTTACAAGAATTTTTTAAAGCCCCCTTGTATGTGTATATGGAGTCCCTGGGTGGCTCAAACAGTTCAGCACTCAACTACAAACGAAAAGGTTGGTGGCTCAAAACCAATCAGAAGTGCCTTGGAAATAAGGCTTGGGAATCTGCTTCTGAAAGTCCACAGCCTTGAAAACTCAATGGAACAATTCTAGTCAGCATGCATACAGAGTCACCATGGGTCAGAACAGACTCATCTACAACTAACCACAATAATGAGACTAGGGTAAGTCCAAAAGTACTGCTCCTAGAGTTCACATCTCATGCATGCACAGGTTTATTCCAAAGCAAATGCGTTTACTGTGTCTCTGAGTCCTGTTGTGGTGCTGTGGGATAATGGACTACAAGATTGGTTTGAACTACAAGGTCAGAGGTTCAAATTCACCAGCGGCTCCTCAGAAACCCTATACAGGGTCTCTATGTCAGAACCGACTCCATGGCACTTAACAACAACCATCAGTGGCTGGCTGCAGACAAGTTTTCTCAGTAATATACTTGTCTTAAGGAGCTCTGGTAGCGTAGTGGTCACCCACTCAGGCTGCTGACAGCAAGATCAGCAGTTCCGCACAAGAAAGATGAGACTTTCTGCTCCGGCAAGGATCTACAGTGTCAGATATCCTATTCAGGGTCACTATGAGTTGGAACTGACTCAACGGCATTTAGCAACAACAACAAAGGAGTAGAAGTCCTGGAGCGGTACTGTAAGATAAGCACTGGACTGCTAACCAAAAGATCGGCTGCTTAAACCAACCGCTGCTCCTCACAGAAACCCTACACAGGGTCATTATGAGTCTGAACCGAGTCGATGGCACTTAATAGCAGCAACGACAACAAAACCTGGAGAGATTTTTGTGAAGGACACAGGACGATCCTGCAGGCTTAACGTGAAGAAGTTTTAAGGAAATTGAAAATTTCATAGGTGAATAAGGTGACAGATACAACCTTGCTTGCTGAAAGCAGAGAGAACTTTAAATACTTACTGATGAAGATCAAAGATTATAGTCATCAGTATGGATTGTACCTCAATATAAACAAATCAAAAATACTTACAACAGGACCAATAAATAACACCATGCTAAGTGGAGAAAAGATTGAACTTGTCAAAGACTTCAATTTGCTTGGATCCACTATCAACACTCATGGAAGCAGCAGTCAAGAAATCAGGCAATGTATTGCATTAGGCAAATTTGATGCAAAAGACCTCTTTAAAGTGTTAAAAAGCAAAGCTGTCACTGAGAACTAAGGAGCACCTGACCCAAGCCATGGTATTTTTCAATTGCCTCACATGCATGCAAAAGTTGGACAATGAATGAGGAAGATGGTAGAACTGATACATTTAGGTTATGGTATTGGAGAAGATTATTAAAAGTACCATGGACTGTCAGAAGAGCAACCGAATCTGCCTAGGAAGAAGTATATTATAGAAGCGAATAGAATGAGGTTTCATCTTTCATACTTTGGACATGTGGTCAAGAGGGACCAGTCCCTGGAGAAAGACCTCATGCTTGGAAAAGTGGAGGGTCAGCAAAAAAGAGGATGACCCCCACCCCCCCAAAACATGGATTGGTACAGTGGCAGCAACAGTGGGCTCAAACATAACATTTGTGAGGATGGTGCCGGATCAGACAGTGTTTCCTTCTGTTGTGCAGAGAGGGTCATGGTGAGTTGGAACGGACTCGATGGCAGCTAACAGCGGCAAGGATAACACAATCACCGTATGCCCAGCTTTAGAAGATCCTGCCAAATAGTTTTCCAAAGTAGCCAGACCAATTTATACTCTCACCGGCATTGGATGAGAGTGTTGGCTCTCTTATAGCCTATTTAACTGTAGCCGTTCTGGGTGGCGTATAATTGAATCATATTGTGCCTTTCATTTGCATTTCCTGAATGACTAGTGAAGTCATGTACTTTTCATATATTTGTTGGTAATTTGGATATCCACTTTTGTGACACTTCTGTTCAACTTGCCCAAGTTTATATTGAGTTGTCTTCCTTATTCATTTCATTAGTATTTTGTTTAATCTCCTAGCTGAAAGCATTGTGATGTTTTCATTGCTTAGCTCTATAAATATTTTATCTAGTCCTCATCTCCAAGAACACTGTGTTCACCTTTATTCTATGAAATATTACATTGTTGAAATTATTATTTACCTATCTACTTTTCCTTCTAAATTGTTAAATAATTATTAAATCAGTAAATAATTGGGAACTAGAAATCTTATTCATCATTGTTTTCCCAAACCTAGCATAATATCTAGGAAGTGACTCAATAACTATTTGTTCAAGAAATTAATATACATTCTTC
The DNA here is from genome assembly GCF_000296735.1 of Chrysochloris asiatica. Lineage (NCBI taxonomy): Eukaryota > Metazoa > Chordata > Mammalia > Afrosoricida > Chrysochloridae > Chrysochloris > Chrysochloris asiatica. Next base: position 11,909,113 of record NW_006408536.1, read on the forward strand.
ATAAATTTATGTTAACTGTTTTATACTCCTTTGTATGAAAATTTGGTCCATCAAGGCAAATTGTTATGAAGTAGAGCATTCTGCCACTGTATCCGCTACCTTGAATAGGAACAACCTGAATTACAAATATACAAAGATGAGTTTCAAAGAATAGCAGATTTTTTTTGTCTAAATATGTAAGTAACTACAAATAATAAGCATAAAAATTCACATAACTAGTAAAAAAAAAAAAACTCAAGACATAATAATTTAATGGGCAAAGGGCATTGGTACGTGGGTAATTTATACCAGGTGAGGTAAAGCCCAAATAGTTAGTAAGATAAAACAATCAGTCATATGTCTATATAGTTAATAAACAACATTGTTAAGTCTCTTAAAACAATCCTGTATAGCGAGTTGCTTGTGAGTTTAAACTGCCAACTTTTCAGTTCAAACTGACCTTTCAGTCCAATGTTTATTGTACAGTACCACACCAGGGCTCCAACTCATATATGTTGTTGTTGTTGTTGTTGTTAAGTGCTTTTGAATCAGTTCTGACTCATAGCATCCCTGTACAGGGTTTCTGAGAAGTGGCTGGTCAGTTTGAATCGCAGACCTTGTGGTTCAAACTGACCTTGCAGTC
>NW_006408536.1:11916384-11918863 GCF_000296735.1 Chrysochloris asiatica
TTTCGTTCTGCTGGGCATACGCTCTCTATGAGTCAGTACCGACTCAATGGCACCTAACAACAACAACAACAACATTCACAACACAATAGAATAGAGTCATCTTGGAAAGCAGGAGTCAGATCGTATCACTTTTCTGCTCTAGAATCTCTAATGGCTTCCCATCTCCCAGAGTGAATACAAGAGCTCCTGCATGGGACTCCATGACCCTAAACTATCTATAACCCAGCATTCATTCCAAAAGCATGCTAGTCTACCCTTTTTCTGGCTCATTCTGCTCCAGTCACACTAGCCTCCTTGTTCTTCCTCAAACATCCTAGGGTCACTCCAACCTCCTTATCTCTGGACTCACTCCTTTAAGACTTTTCTGCCAGAGATGTTCTGTGCTCAAATATCACCTTCTTGGTGAAGTTTTCCTTTACCATCGTATTTGAATTTTCAACACTGCAACATCCACATGTCATATCCCACTCTCCCTTTTTTCCATAACAGTTATTACCAGATGTTGTTGTTGTTAGATGCTGTTGAGTCAGTTCCTACTACTTATAGTGACCTTATTCACCACAAAAGGAAACACTACCCAGTCCTGCGCCATTTTCAAAATCATTGTTAAACTTGTTCCCATGGCTGCTGCCACTGTGTCAGTCCATCTCATTGGGGATTTTCCTCTTTGTCACTGACCCTCCACTTTACCTAACAGGATATCCTTCACCAGGGACTGGTCCCTCATAATAATATATATGAAGTATGAGAGATGAAGTCTCACAACTCTGGCTTCTAAGGAGCATTCAGGCTATACTTCTTCCAATATAGATTTGTTCTTCTGGCAGTCCATAGTACTTTCTATATTCTCCTCCAACACCATAACTCAAATGCATCAATTCTTCTACGGTCTTCTTTATTCATTGTCCATCTTTCAAATGCATATGAAGGTATTGAAAATATCATGGCTTGGGGCAGGTACACCTTAGCTCTCAAACTGACATCTTTGCTCTTGAACACTTTAAAGAGGTCTTTTGCAGCAGATTTGCCTAATGTAATGCAACATTTGGTTTTTTGACTGCTGCTTCCATGAGTGTTGCTAGCGGGTCCAAGTAAAATGAAGTCTTTGACAACTTCAATAATTGCCTCATTCATCATGATGCTATTTATTGGTCTTGTGGTGAGGATTTTTGTTTTCTTTACATTGAGTTGCAACCCATACTGGAGGTAGTGGTCTTTAAACTTCATCAGTAAATATTTTAAATCCTTTTCACTTTCAGCAAGCAAGGTTGTCTCATCTGCATATCACAGGTTGTTAATGAGTCTTCCTCCAATCCTGATGCCACTTTCTTCTTCAAATAATCCAGCTCCTCAGATTATTTGCTCAGTGTACACATTAAGTATGGTGTAAGAATATAATGCATACCTTTCCTAATTTTAAACCATTTGGTGTTCCATTTAGGAATCCTGCTGTGGCGCTGTGGGTTAATGTGCTGGGCTGCAAAGTCGGTTTGAACTGCAAGGTCAATGGTTCAAGCTCACCTGCCGCTCTTCCGAACCCTATACATGGTAGCTATGAATTGGAACCGATTCAACAGCACGTAACAACAATAACAGTGTTCCCTTGTTCTGTTCAAACGACTGCTGCTTGGTCTATGTACAGGTTCCTCATGAGCACAATTAAGCATTCTGGAATACTCATTCTCCACAATGTTGTCTACAGCATTTCATGGTCCACACAGTCAAAAGACTTTGCATAGTCAAAGCACATGTAAACATCGTTCTTTCACTTTCTGCTTGAATTCAGTTTTAACCTCTGTCAATGTACTGTTACAGTCACTTTTGAAACAGCGTTAGCAAAATTTTACTTGCATGTGATATTAATACTATCATTTCATGATTTCCACATTCCATTGGGTCACCTCTTTTTGGAGTGGGCACAAATATGGATCTCTTCCAATCAGTTGTTCAGGAAGCTGTCTTCCAATTTCTTGACATAGATGAGTGAATGCCTCCAGTACTGCATCAATTTGTTGAAAGATTTCAATTAGTAATTTTTAAATTCCCAGAGCCTCGATCTCTACCAATGCCCTCAGTGCACCTTGGACTTCTTCCATCAGTACTATTGGTTATTGATTATATGCTACCTCTTGAAATGCTTCAACATCATCCACTTCTATTATGGCTGAACATCATCCATTTCTTTTTAGTACAGTGACTAAGTATATTCCTCCCATCTTTTCTTTCTACCTCATTCAATATTTTGCACACAGAATCCTTAAATATTGCAAGTCAAAGCTTGAATTTTTTCTGCAGTTCTTTCACCTTGAGAAATGCTGTACATATTCTTTCTGATTGGTTTTCTAATTCCAGGTCTTTGCACACTTCATTATAATATTTGACTTTGTCTTCTCGACCTGCCCTTTTACTTCCTCATTTATTCCACTTGCTTTAGCATCTCTACCTTGGAGAGCAAGTTTCAGTATTTCTTTTGACATCC
>NW_006408536.1:11919938-11931257 GCF_000296735.1 Chrysochloris asiatica
AGATTTGATGCATTATTAAACACTAATGACCGAAGACCAGAAGAATTGTAGGATGACTTTACCAGATAGGGGAAAAGAAATGCCAAGTCACATGAAGATTGTCCATGACCAGAGGCTCAGAAGAATTAAGGACCTTTCTCCAGAGCTGGCAGAAAGAGAAAGCCTTACACTAGAGCCAGCTCTCTGAATTTGGAATCTTGGTGTTGTGCTGTAGGATAAGCACTGGGCTACTAACTTCATAGTCGATAGTTCAATCTCTCCAGCCACTCCTTGGAAACCCTATACAGGGTTGCTATGAGTCAGAACCAACTCTATGGCACTTAACAATAACAATATAATATATCACATAATATATTTTGTTTATTATCTGTCTCCTAGAGGATAAGTTCTCTAAAAACAGAAGCCTGTATATCTTTTATTGTAATATCCTCAGTTAAAACTAGTTGAATCAAGTCAATTCCAACTCATGATGATTCCCTGTATGTGAGAGTAGAACTGTGCTCCAAAGGATTTTCAGTGTCTGATTTTTCATTTACAGATCACCAGGTCTTTTTTCCTAGGTACCTCTGGGTAGAACTGAACCATCAACCTTTTGGTTAGCAACTAAGTGTATTAACTGTTCATACCACCTAGCAGTCCCCAAATAGTCACAATATATATTTAGAAAAAGAAGTAACAAATCTGCTTGACATATATTAGAGGGCCTATTAAAGGAGCTCTGGTAGCGTAGTGGTTACGAGTCGGGCTGTGAACCGCAAGGTCAGCAGTTCGAAACTACCAGCTGTTCCACTGGAGAAAGATGAGGCGTTCTGCTCCCGTAAAGATTTATAGCCTCGGAAACCCTGTACAGGGTCGCTATGAGTTGGAACCGACTCCACGGCACATAACAACAACAACAACAAAATTTTGTGGCAGGCTTGGTTCCAAGTGATGGGGGATAGAGTAGCGAACAAGATGAAGTTCTGACATCATGGAACTTACAAGCTAGTGAAGGGATAAAAACAACTTTAAAAAAGAAGAAAGAGAGAAAGACATTAACACTTGTGGTTAGACTTATGAAGGTATGTTGTTGTTGTTGTTGTTAAGTGCCATGGAGCCAGTTCCAAAGAGTAACAAGTGAGTTTAGATCACTAACCTTATGGTTCAAACCGACCTTGCGGCCCATTGCTTATCCTACAGCTCCACAGCAGGACTCCAGGCTTGGTAAAATGACGACGTGTAAGGTGAAGGGGTCCAATTTCTATGGGTGATATGAAAAGTTCAGGAAGAGCAAGTATTTCAGGCAAAGCAGCAGAATGAGAAGACATGAGACACCTTGATAAATTTGAGAAACAGAAAGCAGACAGTGTAGCTAGGGAAAAAAAAAAAAATCAATGAAGAAGTGACAGTTGAAGGGCCCAGACATGCAGGGCCTTCAAGTCAAGGTAAGTAAGGTGTTGGGGTGTTATTGCAAACACAATGAAAAGATGACTGTACAGTCTTAAAGCAGAAGAATGACATGGCTGATGTTACAATATTGTCTGTGTGGTTTGAGGTTAGTCACCAAAGTCCCAAATTAATCAAAATGCAGTGACAGCTAGCACTTTGCCTTGTGTTTTGTTGTTGTGTGCTAAGATTGATTCCAATTCATTGCAACTGTATAAGACAGAATAGAGGTTTCCTATAAGGCCCCATAAGGTTTCCGAGGTTGTAATCTTTATAGAAGCAGACAGTCATATCTTTCTCCCTTGAAGCAGCTGGTGGGTTCAAGCCTCCATCTTTTTGGTTAGCAGCTGAGTCAGCAGGGCTCCCTCCCTTCATGTGCTAGAGGAAGACCATAAATGACAGTGGGTTGGTCTCATTTGTTTTTGTTTATTCTACAGTAAACATCTCCAAAGGGCCAGAATGAGGGAAAACCTTTATTATTGCCGGTATTTGCAGAGCAATTTCAATGTGCTGAATGCTTTCAAATTGTTTTTATTCGATGCTTACAATAAAATTGAGGCACTGAGCTTTCTGTCCCTAAAGAACCATTTATGGCTAAAAAGGCTTTAGATTGATTTCTTCCCAACAAGATGTGTGCATTAACTCAAACTCTATCTGTGCTGGCACTTGTGTGTGCAAATGAGAGTTGAAATGTGAATCTCCAAGGCCCCAACTTGACCCTTATTAAGGAAAAGTTTCCCTGGAGCATTTGTGACCAATCCACTTAGGGCTCTCCTGGATGTTTTCATAGGCAACTTTGAAAGGTGAACAGAGATACATCCATTTCATCTCAAAAGATTTTGCCAATGACTAACTTATCCAGACTCCTGCTGTGGCGCTGTAGGGTAAGCACTGGACTGTGAACCACAAGGTCAGTAATTCAAACGTACCAGCTGCTCCTTGGAAACCTTGTACAGGGTCACGATGAGTCGTCGGAACCAACTTGACAGTACTGACCAACAACAATAACTTCTCTGTCTTTAGGAGAAATGGAAAATACCAAATACTCGTGCATGCTTACTTTATTCAAATGACTTAAAAAAGGATCAGTGTTTTTAGGGGCCATCCAATTAATTTCTACTCCTATATACTACAAAACAAAACAAAACTGCTTCTTTACTTGAGTACATTGTTAGAACCCTTGTGTCAGTCTATCTTGCTGAGGGGCTTCCTCTTTTTCACTGTACCTCTCCACTTTACCAAGCATAATGTCCGTCTCCAGAGACTGGTCCCTCCTAATAAAATGTCCAAAGTACGTGAGATAAAACCTCACCATCCTCACTTCTAAGAATCATTCTGGTTGTACTTCTTCCAAGACAGATTCATTTGTTCTTCTGGTAGTCTGTGCTACTTCCAATATTCTTCATCAACATCATAATCCAAAGGCATCAGTTCTTCTTTCATCTTCCTGATTCATTGTCCAAGAAGCCCTGGTAGCATAGTGGGTTACACATTTTGACTGCTAAACACAATGTCAACAGTTCAAGGCCACCAGCCACTCAGCAGGAGAAAGATGACGCTTTTTGCTCCTGCAAAGATTTGCAGCCTCAGAAAGCCTATACAGACTCTCTATGAGCAGGAGTCAACTCCATGGCACAGCACCACCACCACCACCACCATCACCACGGCTTGGGTCAGGCATACCTTAGACCTCAAAGTGACATCTTTACTTTTTAACACTTTAAAGAGGTCTTTTGCAGCAGATTTGGTCAATGCAATATATTGTTTGATTTCTTGACTGCTGTTTTCATGGGCATTGATTGTGGAACCAAGTGAAATGAAGCCCTTGACAACTTCAATCTTTTCTCCATTTTTAATGATGTTGCTTATTGGTCCAGTTGTGAGGGTTTCACTTTCTTTACATTTTACTTTTCTTTAAATGCTCCAGGTCCTCTTTGTTTTCAGCAAGTAAGGTTGTGTCATCTACCTATCACAGGTTGTTAGTGAGTTTTTCTTCAATCTTGATGCCACATTCTTCATCACATAGTCCAACTTCTTAGATTATTTGCTCAGCATGCAGATCGAATAAGTATAGTGAAAGGATACAACCCTGATACACACCTTTCCTGATTTTAAATCATTCAGTATCTCCTTGTTCTTTCCAAATAGCTGCCTTTGGTTTACATACAGGTTCTGCATGAGCACAATTAAGCATTCTGGAATTCCCATTCTTCTCAATGTTATCCATAATTTGTTATGATCCCTACAGTTGAATGTCTTTGCACAGTCAATAAAACAGAAGTAAACATCTTTCTAAGGAGCCCTGGTAGCATAATGGGTTACAAGTTGGGCTGCTAGCTGTAAGGTCAGCAGTTCAAATCTACCAGTCACTCTTCAGGAGAAAGATGAGGTTTCTGCTCCTGTAAAGATTTACGGCGTCGGAAACCCTTTACAAAGTGGCTATGAGTCGGAACCACGTAACAGCACGTAACAATAACCACCACCACCACCAAATATCTTTCTGGTGTTGTCTGCTTTCAGCCAAGATTCAGCTGATGTCAGCAATGGTATCTCCTTCCACATCCTCTTCTGAATCCAGCTTGACCTTTTGGCAGTTTCCTGTTGATGTACTGCTGCAACCATTTTTTAATTCTTTGATGGAGCCACCCTTTAAAATCTTCTGCTCAGCTCTTTTACTTCACCATTTCTTTCTATCACTTTAGCTACTCTACGCTCAAAAGCATGTTTCAGAGTCACTTCTGACATCCATTTTGGTCTTTCTTTCATGTCTTTACAATGACCTTTTGCTTTCTTCATATATCATGCCCTTGATGTTACCACAGAACTCATCTAATGCCTCAAGTCTATTCTTGAGACAGTCTCTAAATTCAAGTGGGAAATACACAAGATCATACTTTGGCTCTCATGGACTTGTCATTTTCTTCAGCTTGAACTTGCATTTGCAGGTTAGCAATTGGTAGTCTGTCTCACAGGCTGCCCCTTGTTCTGACTCATGAGATTAAGCTTCTCCATGATCTCTTTGCACAGATGCAGTCAATTTTATTTCTGTGCATTCCATCTGGCAAGGTTCTCGTATATACTCTCCATTTAAGTTGTTGGGAAAAAAGGTATTTTCAATGAGTCTGTCACTGGTCTTGCAAAATTCTATCATGCAATCTCCTGAGTTGTTTCTATCACTCAGGCCATATTTTCCAAGCACCAATAATGCTTCCTTGTTTTCAGCTTTTGCATTCCAATCAGCAGCATTTATCAATGCATCTTGATTGTGTGTATAATCAATTCCAATTGGGTTCTGCTTACAATAAAATCTCCTAATATTCAGCAGTTTAAAGGATCTTTCAACTCTTTAATTACAGATGTTACTGAGTAAAGGCAATAATTCGGTATAGATCTACATCAATAGCAGCATCTCTTTCAAAATAAATGCTTTATTTTTCCATTAGAAAACCAAAATACAGATTTTCAGTTAAACATAGGAGATTCAGATGCCTATATAAGTCCACGTGGACAAAGATAATGGCCCCTACTAGAAGCAAGTTGAGCTACTCTGTAGAATACCAGAAGTCCCCAGGATGTGGAAATGCTAATGACTGGAAGACTCTTGGAAACTGTGAAATAAGCCCAACACGAAACAACAGCTATTGTATGGAATAAGAAAATGCATAGATACAGAAAAACAGATTTGGGAGTTGCCATGAGTTGGGGAAGAGGGAAAATGGGCAGTTAATGCTTAATGGGCACAGGGTTTCTAGTTGGGGTAATGAAAAAATTTTGCAAACAAATTGTGGTGATGGTTACACAACATTGTGAACACAATGCCACCAAAATGTACACTTAAAAATGGCTAAAATGGCAATTTTATGGTATATTTTACCTCAACACACACAAAAAAACCAGGGTGATTGCTTGAAAGTCTGTAACTGAAGTCACAGACACTCAATCACTCTCAAGCAGAGTTGTCAAGATTTTGTTCTGTGGAGACAGTGACCTGGAAACTGTCTGGTTTAAGGAGATTGACCAGGAGGGCTGAATACAAAGATTTAGAGGCAGTCTACTAACTGAACTCGAGAACGCCAACTTCTTGCCTGCAATATCTATGTCCAAGATGGAAGCAGTCAGGCATCACCTCCAACTAGAAGACCAGAGCATGCTTGTCTAGGAAACTGAAGACCCCTTAAAAAGTAGGCCTCTGTATTGAGTTGTTGAGGTCCTGGCTTCCTTGCCTACAGATGGCCAAGCACGAACCACAAAAGCAGAACTTCCATCAACTTTCTAATATATCGTTTTTAAAAATGAAGATAATAGCAAAAGATTACTAGGCATTTGAAGACATTTTCCAAAATATCAGAGGCCAAACAAAGGAAATGCATCTGGAGTAAATAGAGACAATGCAGAGATCAGAAGAAAAACTAAAAACATGAAATTTTTGTCTTCATGGAAGTAAAGAAGACAATGCACCCATAAAACAAACTCAGAATGCAAGAAAATAAGAAAAAACTCTTGTATAGTAAAAATATGACAGTCAAAATAAAACAAAACAAAAATCCAATAGAAAAGTCAGACAATGAAATCAGGGAGACTTCTCAAAAATCTCTTCATTAGGAATGAGAATATTGAAAGTTGAACTTAGGAATTTCATTGCCAACTGACAGGAGTTAGAGAGCCAAGAAAGTGGAGGAAGGAAAATAATCAAGGCAACAAGAAAAATGCTCAGAACCAAAGGATCCTGGTCTCCGGATAGATAAGGCCTATCTAGTATACAATAAGGAGCTCCGGTAGCGTAGTGGTTACGAACTGGGTTGCGAACCGCAAGGTCAGCAGTTTGAAACTACCAGCTGTTCCACGGGAGAAAGATGAGGCTTTCTGCTCCCGTAAAGATTTACAGCCTCAGAAACCCTGTACAGGGTCGCTATGAGTCAGAACCAACTCCACGGCACATAACCACCACCACAACACCCAGTATACAATAAGTGGACATCACCGTGAAATTTCAGAACCCAGGGATAGTTCAGTTTGGCAACAATTACCACATAATATTTCAAGACAGTTCAAGAACTGTTATTTTTGTATTTTTATCTAATTTTGGAGTCCTGGTGTAGTGCTATGGGTTAATGCACTGGACTGCAGGGTCGGTTTGAACTGCAAGGTTGGCGGTTCAAGCTCACCAGCTGCCCCTTAGAAACCCTATAAAGGGTCGCTATGGGTCAGAACTGACTCAACAACTCTTAACAACAACAACAATCTAATATTAGGTTTCTGAAGCAAAGGTTGCATTCACAAAATCAGATAAAACGCAAAATAAAACTCTTAAATGACCTGAAACTCTCAGGGTACTTTGTAGGGAGGGGTACTCCATTCATTTGACTCAAGCCCCCATCTCAGACACAAATATATAACATTCAATTCCTTATTGAACAAATCACTGTATGGGAAAAGATTACGTTTCACAAAAAGAATCTAAAATGTGTGGAAACAAATTTGAATGTGTAAATAAAATATTGAAAAGCAGGGCTGGAAAACCAGGACTCCGAGTCACCACAGCTATATGCTTGACTGAGGGAACACTTGGGAAAACTGCATTCAATTTGGCTTCACTGCTTGCTAGCTAAATGATCATGGGCAAGTCATTAACCTCTCTAGGCCTCAGTACGCTTACCTGTAAAATTGGAATAATAATATGTATCTAAGTTCTTGTAATGATAAAGTGAAACAGTATAAACAAGGAGCTGTATGTGGCACGTGCTCACTAAGTGACACCTTACATTTTCACTAAAGAGTTTTCTGAGGGACTCCAATGAGTATTGTTGTCGTTAAGTTCTGTTGAATCAGTTCTGACTCACAGTGATGCTGTAGAGGGTTTCCGAGGTGCAACTGGTGGGTTTGAGCTGCTTACCTTGTGGTTTACAGTCCAGTCCTAATCCTACAGCGCCACACAAACACCTATAAACAGACTCTTCACATTATTTTCTAGCAGAAAATTCTATAAGCTGAACCGGAAATCTTCCAGAAGTCACAGGCAAAAATCAGATTTGTGAACATTGTTCCATATGCCCAGCAAAGCATTAAGGGAGCTTTGGCATAAAAATTGACTTTATTTCTGGCTCCTCCAATTACTAGTGTGGCATTGGCAAGACAAGCTGGTATTCCTCACTTGTGAATTGAGATACTGGGTGTTAGTAAATGGAAGGCGTCTTTATCACAATGATAGGTCAAATAAAGATAATTTACAAAGACCAATAATTAGAGTCATTCATCAAGCCTCATTGGTGGAGGGTTGTCGAACTGGCATTAGGGTACTGAATGATTCCACTGACTTCTAAATCCATTTGGAAGTTGACAATGTTTCCTAAATGGTAAGTTATACTTCTCTTGTTTCTTTTTTTCTAGGACATTTGCAAATATTTCAGCCAAGCTGGCAGCAGAAATAGCTTTCAAGATTTTAGGTAGCTTTTACATTGGGTATTTTAACATATTCATTTAGAATTTTTCTTTCTCTTTAAAGTTTCAAGCCAGAATTAATTAGAACAGTACTTTCGTGGCTTGTCCATGGATACTCCTTGGATTCCTAGGTTTAATTTCTGCATCTTTTAAGTGCAGAAACTGTAAAATTAGAATATATTAAATAGCATCTTTTATATCATAACCTGTGAAGAAAATAAAACTATATGCGAATTCTTTAAAATTGGGCAAAGGACCTGAATAGGCATTTCACCAAGGAAGAGATACAAATGGACAGCAGCCTAGGCTATTAGTGAAATGCAAGTCAAAACCACAATGAGGGAAGTGATACCACTTCACTCCTACTGTTGCTGTTGTTGTTAAGTGCTGTCGAGTCGGTTCTGACTCAGTCCTGGGCCATCCTCACAGTCATCGTTATATTTGATCCTATCGCTGCTGTCACTGTGCCAATCCATCTCACTGGTGGTTTTTCTCTTTTTTGCTGACCCTCCACTTTATAAAGCATGATGTCCTTCTCCAGGGACTGGTCTCTCCCAGCATTCTGGCTGGACTTCTTCCAACATAGATTTGGCTAAAAGGAGAGCTAGTGACAATGTAGGGTAAGTACTGAGCTGCTAATCACAAGTTCGGTCGTTCAAACCCACAAGGCATTCCATGGGAGAAAGATGAGGCTGCCTACTCCCTGTAAAGATTTACAGTCTCAGAAACCCTACACAGTGTTGTTATGAGTCAGAATGGACTCAGTGGCAGTGAGGTGGGAGGATGACTAAGATTTAAAAACAAAACAACACAGAAAATAACATATGTTGGTGAGGATGGGGAGAAATTAGAAAACTCATCTATTTCTGATAGGAAGGCAAAATTGTACAGCTGCTGTCGAAAACAGGTTGGTTGGCAGTTCCTCAGAAAGTTAAACATAGAGATACCATGCTGTTGTTGTTGTTAAGTGCCATCAAATCAGTTCTGACTCAGCAACCTGTATAGGGATTCCAAGGAGCATCTGGTGAATTTCAACCACCCACCTTGCAGTTCAAAACAACCTTGCGGTCCAGTGCATTTTCTCACAGCTATTCCACTCTTAGGTGTATGAGGAGCCTTCAAAGTGTTTATGGAAATCTTTTGTTGTCTTTTAATTCTATTCCCTCATGAATTTTTTGAAGGCCCCTTGAATCCCCCAAGATATTTGAAAATAAAGAGATACATATGTCCCATTGTTCATTACAACTCTAGTCAAAATAGCCAAAAGGTGAAAGCAATCTAAATGTTCATCAATGAATAGCTTAGCAAACTGTGGTACATACATACAATGAACTCTTACATGCACCAATATGGGTGAACTTTGGAAATATGTTGAGTGAAATAAATCCATCACAAAGGACAAATATTGTTAAGATCTCATGCAGATGAAAAATGAAATGTACAGACATCAAATTTCAATAGTAGTTTTCAAGGATGAGAGGGAGAGGGAAAGAGACATCATTGTTCAGGACCCTTTGAATATCTGTGTAGATTGTTTTTGTTAAGTGCTGTTGAGCCGATCCTGACCCATAGCGACCCTGAACAGGGTTTCTGAGTCTGTAAATCTACGGGAGCAGATATCCTCATCTTTCTCCGGTGGAGCAGCTGGTAGTTTCGAACTGCTGACCTTGCAGTTCGCAGCCCGACTCATAACCACTACGCTACTAGAACTCCTGTGTATGGTGATGGGAAATTGGGCAACAGATAACTGGGATGGTTGCACAACATGATTGATGTAATTGGTGTCACCGAATTGTACACATGAAAGAGGCTGAATTGGCCAGTGTTGTGTTATCAATACTTTTAAAACAATTCAAAGCTTCAAGATCTGGTATTTCCCTTATCGTCAGTATTTCAACTCATATTTCATTTACCATCTCAATGGGAGCTATTTTAAAAGCTTAGAACTTAATTGTAAATCCATGACAGCCACAGAAACTGATGTTCAGTTACCTTTCTAATTGAGACCATTAATGAAACAAAACATACATTCAATTGAAACATGTATCTAAACCATTTAGGAATCATTAAAATGAGAAATCAGGTTTTCTTTCACTGATCACAAATTACGGCAATGCTTTTGTGTTGCTCATTTCCGGGCTTACCTTGTTGTTTATTAAAGCACAGTATTGTCAGATCACAGGGAGTATCTCATCTTCATTTTCATATCCCAATTCTAAAGGGGATTAAATTATCCAATTAAACTGTTAATTAAAAAGACTCCTACAGAATAAACTGCAGGCTACCAATGGCATTTAAATTTTTCATTGTGCTGTGCTCAAAAGTGATTTTCTAAATGCAAAAGAGCTCAAAGTTACTGCTGTTTCACTTTAGGTGTGGTCAGTATTCTAAACGGATCGCCAAATCCATTTCCTCTTCTTTTGGGCACACAACTAAACTACATGTCCCAATCTCCATTGCAGTTACGCTTCAACACAGCACTGAGTTCTATCTAGCCAATGGAGTCTGAGTGTAAGTGTTCTTGACAAGTTCCGGGACTAGCCCAAATCTTCCACTCAACATCTTCCGTAACCTTCTCCGCTCCACTGGTTTCTTACTGGTGAGCATGGTTCAAGCATTGTAGAATCATAACAGGGAAGGAGTCTGGGTCCCTGAAATTGAATTAAGTCACCCAGATAATGTTTCAATAGTGTTGTTAAGTGCCATTGAGTCGTTTTCAACTCATAGTGACCTTGTATAGGGTTTCCGAGGAGTAGCTAGTGAGTTTGAACCACCAACCTTGCAGTTCAAACTGACCTTGCGATCCAGTGTTTATATTACAGTGCTATACCAGGACTAATGTAATCTTAATAAAGCAAATGAACTTGTTAAGTGTTGTTGAGTCAGTTCTGACTCATAGCGACCCTTAGGGTTTCTAAGTAGCAGCTGGTGGATTCGAATTGACCTACCTGTGGTTCGCATGCAGTCCAGTGCTTATCTTACAGCTCTACACAAGGAGTGAACTTGAGTGTCATGCAAGTATCTTAAACCTAATTAGAAACATTGGCCTCTCAAGTGTTGATCAGAACTGCTTAGTCATATATCTAAACACCTGAGCAGATTTAGCAGGCCTTGGAGCTCAGAGACTTCTTGCCTCCATTCTTCCAAAGCTCCTCCTTCCCATTTGCATCCAAGAGATCACTCATAAACTGTTAATTGTATACATCTTGCTTTTTGCCACATGCTTTACAAATTTTTATTTCAGTATCAGTTCAAAAATGAAACACTACAAGAGGAACATCAACAAGCTATATTCAGTAACTAATTACCTATCAGCTCTATATCACCTCTGATGGCTATTTGCTCTACAAAATGATACAGAAAACCTACTACACAAATGAGCTGGCGTTGTTATTGTTACGTGCCATCAAGTCGGTACTGACCCATAGCGACTTTATGCACAGCAAAACGAAACAC
>NW_006408536.1:11934132-11954417 GCF_000296735.1 Chrysochloris asiatica
TCCTTCTTAGTCTGTCTTCGTCTGGAAGCTCATCTGAAACCTGTCCACCATGGGTGACCCTGCTGGTATTTAAAATACCAGTAGCATAGCTTTCAGAATCACAGCAACTCACAAGCCACTACAGTACGACAAACTGACAGACGAGTTGGCATAGGACCCTGTAAACTAAGGCTTTTCCAAATCTTTTAGCAGTGCTAGAAAGGTGTTCAAAATAATCAATAGGGACCCTACTTGCAACTGCCAGCCTCACCCACAAGTGCCCCATAGATAAATATGAATCTGGTGGTATGTCTCTGGATTTGTCTGAGCTCAGGCAAGGGAGGTGGGCTTTCACATTCCCCAAACTCCCAGGCACTTCCAAGCCTCTGACAGTGCACTAGGCAGCCAGGTGCAATTAAGGGTAGCCAGGAATGCAGTCGTTTGAACTGCAAGGTGGGCGGTTCATGCTCACCAGCTGCTCCTTGTAATCCCTACACAGGGTCGGTATGGGTTGGAATAGACTCATAGGCACTTAACAACAGGACTGGTAAATGGGATTTGCAAAGATCTGGGCAGAGGGAGCGTCGTCATCAGCATCCACTAGAGGAGAGTTGGAGAATTCCTTCTGTATTCCACACCACAACCTGATGTATTGATCACTGGATTAAAAAACTTTTTTAAAGTGTTCAAAAGCTAATGTGTCACTTTGAGGTCTAAGGGAACACCTTATCTAAGCCATGGAGCTATCAATCACCTCATATGCATGCAAAAGCTGAATAATTAATAAGAAAGACCCAAGTAAAATTAGCTTAATATCTTTGAATTATGTTGGCAAAGAATATTGAATAGAATACCAGAAGAATGAAAGGCGTACAACCAGAATGCTTCTTTGAAGAATGGAAAGACTTTGCCTTTATGCTTTGGACATGTAGTCAGGAGGGTCCAGTCCCTCCTGATTAGTAGAGGGCCAATGACAAACAAGATGAATTGACACAGTGGCTGCAACAATGGGCTCAAACATGACAACTGTGATGAAGGCACGGGACTGGGCAGTGTTTTGTTCTGTTGTACAGAGGGTCATTTTATGAATCTGAACTGACTCCATGGCAACAATGATCATTGTACACAGTTCACATACCCATTTCCCATGTTAGACTGCACTGCCCAGAGATTATATATTATCCATTTCAACACAGCAAGTAGATTAAGCATAATGCGTGCTCAGTTATGTGTTGAACGACTAAAAATTGACTAGACTGTTAAAAGGTAAGGAGTCCTGGTGGCATTGGAGGATACGCACTTGCCTGCTAACCACATGGTTGGCAGTTCAAACCCACCAGCTGTTCTATGGGAGAAAGATGAGGTTGTCTGCTCCCATAAAGATTTACAGTCTTGGAAATCATATATATAGTCACTAGGAGTCAGAATCGACTCGACAGCAGTGGGTTTTGGATAAGGAGTGATAATAGCACATAGAGATACTTTGGTTTGATATTAAAAGTAATTTTCATTGTTACCTTTCTAAGACCAACCCTATTAAGTTTGATAATGTCCTCAGAGACCTCTGTCTTCCCAATAGAAATACTGCTGCACAGGCAATAAGCCACAGCTGCTGACTACAGTGCTTTGTGTATATTTTTTGATGAATAATACTTGAAACAGAGCTGAATATGTAATAGATGTAATAAGTTTTCATATTAATGGGTTTTAATATAAGAGGTTTTTTGGTGAATAATAGTTGAAACAGAACTGAATATGTAATAAATAGGTTTTAATATTTTTAAAAGGAGAGAAGCAGAAATTTTTCAACCAACTTTTTATTGTCCTTAAAATACTTTTTTCACATTGTTTCATGAGTAGGGGAAGAAAATACAAAGAGTCTCACGATGAACATTTAGATATCAAATACAGACTCTGATAACATCTTTCTTCCAACCAGTGGAGCATTGTCCCTGGCCATGAGAATGTTGCTATGTGAAATAATCATATAGTTTTCCAAAATTTAGTATGTAACTGAGGCATTATGCTAAAAATACCAAGGAAGAGGCCTATCAAATACTAAATGATAATAGAGATACTGAAGGAATATATATATATATATATATACATATATGTCTTTAGAAATAGGCAAGTCGAAAGGGTGCAAGTTAATCCAAAAGTCAGCAGCCCAAAGTGCAGAGTCTCTGCCTTTCCTGACACTGGGTACGTGAAAAGCTAGTCCATATTCTCCACTTCTCTGACAGGAGTAGATCCTGTCTGGCAAGCCATAGCTCCTGCTTGCTTTTTAGCAATGCTCCAGAGCTAAGTAAGATAAAATGCATGTGCTCTGCTTTAAGCTCCATTGAGAAAAGGCTCTAACGAAACTTCAGGATTACCTATGAATCCTGAGCTTGCATTAGTCATGTCCAAGTCCATCTTACAAAGGGGGGTGGGGAAGGGAACTAGAAGGCCAGTTCTGGGCGGTTGGTGAAAAGATTACCAAACTTTGGGCAATGGTGACAAGCCCAAACAGTACCCTTTATATACTTGAAATCTTTGACTCATACAAAAGAGTTTTACAAACCGAACTCCTTCCAAAGCCCAGACAATAGTTTACTGGCAGAACATCTGGTATGTGAATCAGAGCAGTGTAATGACATCCCTAGTCTGAGATCCAATATCTAATTTCCTTTTAATTTACCATAATTATTTTTGTAAAATTTTATGGCTCGACTCCAGTGGATGTACACGGCAAGGTTGCCAAAATCCTGTCTTTTCTTCAGAGCCACATTGGTAGGCCAGTTTCTATTTTATCTCCTTCCTTTCTGGTTGCATTTTACCTTCTCTCTACCACGTAATCAGTGTCTATTTCTTTTAGAGTCATCTATGCAAGGAGCTCTGGTAGCGTAGTGGTTACGAATCGGGCTGCGAACCGGAAGGTCAGAAGTTCGAAACTATCAGCTGCTCCGCGGGAGAAAGATGAGGCGATCTGCTCCCGTAAAGATTTACAGCCTCGGAAACCCTATTCAGGGTCGCTATGGGTCGAAACCGACTCGACGGCACTTAACAACAACAAACAACAACAATGCTGCTGAGAAGGGATGACAAGAGTATAATCTGAAGACCGACACAAGCATGTTGGAAACCCAATTCTACTACACAATGGTTGTAGCTCCTAGTGATGATTTGATATTGCTGCTTTGCTTTGGTTTTAAATAACGGTCATCCTAACTTTGGTGATCAGTCCTGGATAACTGAGTCCTACCAAGTTCTGAGTGATTAACCAATCAGTTTTCCCAAATCAGCAAGTAACTTCACAATTTCTATTACCAAAGTCATAACTTCATGCCTTCATCAAACGCTTTCTCTGACCTGTAGGAATGTGTTTCTTTGGAGTTTAACAAGAAATCCAGAAGAAAAATACTATGCATACAAGCATGGCAAACCTCAAGTGATTTTAAATGTTCATTCACATAGAGAAATAAAACAAGGAGTCTCTTAGATGGCTAACCCAAATCAGAGTGACTCTTCCCAGGAAAAGGTATAGTGGTCGCCAGTACCCCTAATCTAAAGTCACTTATTTTTAGAAATACAGGAGGCAGTCCCATTAAGCTATGGTGGAGAGGGGGAAGTCAAGGGGAAAATCACTCTCCTCTGGCTAATGCGTCGTCATTGTTCTCATGATGGTGCCCGCCCCTCCAGTTTGCTCCCTCCTGAAGTTCACATGGTTGCAAAAAGAACTGGGGCACACTCATGTATAAGTGCACTTATATTTTTTAAAAGGGTAGAAGATTACAGGAATGCAAAATGGCCTCCTGTGGTTAGTCTGAGTTTGTCCTTGTGCTTCTGAGATTCTCCTATTGGCCAACTTCCCCCAGCACCTCATGCACAATGAATAATGTAAAAAAAGGGAGGATGACTATCTTAAGAAACTAACTCTGACTTACAATGACCCCATATAGGGTTCCTGAGGAGCAGCTGGTGGATTTGAACCACCAACCTTGTGGTAACTGTTTCAAAAGTCCAACCCACTGCTGGTGGAGTCAATTCCAACATGCAAGGCACTATAGAACAGAGTCAAACTGCTCCACAGGGTTCTTGAGGCTGGAAATCTTTAAGAACACAGACCACCGCCACATCTTTCTCCCACAAAATAGCTGGTGGGTTCAAACAGCCATCCTTTTGGCTAGCAGTCTAACGCTTAACCCACTGTACCACCAGGGCTCTTTCAACTGCTTGAAGGCCATTACAATTGTTTTCTCCACACATACTAAGAGATGGAAGAATACATTTACAAGGACAAAACTCAAAAGCTCAAACGTGTCATGCTGTTCTTTCTTCCAGACTCACACAAGACTTGAAGAGGGCCAAATTATGTTTCTTTGGACTATGCGAGGAATGTTTAATTCTAAAATGTCTTCAGTCAAGAACTTTTTCAAAGAGGTTTCCTACAGCAGAGGTAACATCAAACAAGCCAAAACAGAAGGAAGGGCACTTCTCTTCCTTCCTTAGTGTGATGTATAGGTCCCTTTGCATAAAAGGGCCATGGAAGCCAGCTGTTTCTAGTGAGAAATTAGAAACTCATGTTCTCATTGCCTGCTCATTTCAGAAATGGGAGAACACACACAGAGGAGGGTAACCAGGCAGACAGGAATCTGGCTAAAGAAAAATGTCCACTCCAGCTTTCTCCAGAAGACAGACAGAGGCACTGAAATGGGGACAGGCTAGCTACATTTGTGGAGATAGTGTGTTCTATTTTCCTTGCAGCTGCTTGAGTAGGCGCTTTGACTTCTTCTGGGACTTGAAGCTTTATTCTTTTTTCCCCCCATTTGATAAGCTCAAAGCCTTTACCAAGTAGCCTTTCTGCCAGCTTCATTCCTGCAGGCTTGTATAGGACAGTCAGCTACATCAGACATAATCTGGGCAGCATGTTTCCATTCTAATAGGACTGAAAGTGAGGGTAAAAACTTGAAAAAAAAATGTTTTTAAGTGAAGCAGCAAAAGATTTCTAATTTATCTTAGAGCTTAAAGATGCTGTCTAATACCGTACAGAAAAATTGAGCGCCACCTTCCTTCTACAGAACAGTGGCTCTCCAAGTTCTCCACACACATCTTCATCATTGAGAATTACCAGTTTTATAAATGGAATTCTTCTGGATGCATTCTATTTAGTCACTCTGCAAAGCTATAGATTAAAGGATATATACCACTTAGCTGTGCCTAACCCATTAACATGGAAATAACAATTCAGCAGAAGCATTTAACACTAGCAGCCTGGGGATTTATGTTTGTTGGTTTGGTTTTCCAAAGGAGCAGACTTGGTTTGTTCCTCGTATTCCAATTTTTTTTTAGGTTCTAGAACTTTGTACAGATACTGTTTGGATCCAAGCAGGTCATCTATCCAAATAATGAAAATGCATTAAAAATAAAAGTTCTCAGAGAAGGTTGGTCTGCAGCGCTGGGTGCTGGGTGAAGAATCTAAGGGCTCTCTGTTCAGCTCACTCCAGATGGCAGAAAGTAGAGGCCCCATTTACCACAGTCGGCAGGAGTCCATGCCTCTGTTCATGGTGGAATTGAGTGGACAGTTAAAAGCTTTCCGGAACTCTTCGAAGTTGCTAATTGCACCATTGACTCTGCAAAAGAACGTCAAAGTCCATGTCATTGAATTTATACATGCCAACAAGTTCTGGATAGAATCACAGCAGTGTGCTCCTACAAGGGATGGTGGCCTTCTGTTATGCTGTGTGTATAGGAGAGACAATGGAAGCCCAAAATGGTTAAGTAAGTTTCCGAAGAAATAACAGTGCTTAGACCAGAACCACCTGAATGCCGGCCAAATGTTTCTATTATTCTGTCTTCTTCTTGTTGTTAAGTGCCATCCAGTTGGTTCCAACTCACAGCGACCCTGTATAGGGGTTTCCTGGAGTGGCTGGTGAGTTTGAACTGCCTTAAATTTTGTAACTATTTATTTATTTATTATGAGGGGGCTTCAAAAACTTCATGGGAAAATTCTATTCTCTTTTCATTCCATTTTCCCACAAACTCCTTGAAGCCTCCTTGTACAGTAGAGTGCACAGATTTTAAGTATAAAGCTTGCTCATTCCACTCGACGGCTCCACAACCAAGATGCTGAATATTTCCAGCACCCAGATGGTTCCCTCATCTCCCCTACCAATAGTATTCACCAGGATAACCACTACTCTGATCTCTATTGTCACAAATTAGTTGTGCCTGCCTTTGACCTTCATATATATGGAATCATACCACATGGACTCTATCGTCTCTGACTTCTTTCACTCTATATTATGTTTGTAAGAGTCATCCAGGTTGTTTCATTTGCAGCTACTTTTAAAGAATTCATTCAGAAAAAAAAAAAAAAAAAAAAAAACTTTCCCAAAAATCCTATTAGGTTTGTTGTTGTTAAGTGCTGTAGAGGTGGTTTCGACATACAGCAACCTTGTATAGAATTTCCAAGGAGCGGCTGGTGGGTTTCAACCACCAACCTTGTGATTAGAAGTCCATTGCTCATCCAACAGCCCACAGCAGGACTCCTATTAGGGTCCTAGTTACATAGAATTAGTTGCAGGCAGCCATCGGCTAATGGATGGTGGCTAGGTGCTATCTATGAATCGTTTTTTTTTTAAAGGAGTTACCTCTGAAATCTGGTATTCTTGCCAGTTCTCTGACTGAAGACTTCAGATTCCTACTCAGTACTTTGATTTGCAACCGCCTTTTGGAAGTAGTATTTCCATTGTATGATTTTCACTGCACTCAAAATCTATAGTTACTGCGACATCTAACAAGTCAGGCACAAAGGATTGACCAGAGACTCTGAATCCTCAGTCACTGACTATTTCTTCCTTAATGACTTTGTTACCTGCCGGCATTTGAATGAACATAAATGGCTTGTGTCAAAAAATCCCCATAACCTCTTGTGTTTTCACCGGGATCTATGGGGAGGGACACATATTTCATAGTGTGATTCACCCTGGGCAGTGTTCAAGACAGAATTTAGCCAATAATTAGTAAGCAGCCTCTGCAAATTGTCCGCTAAAATCCAACATTACATGCAACTAGTTAGTAAAAGGAAATTAGTTTCTAAAAACTTATCTGTTGAGTAATTAATCGACTGTGTGCTTTCATCTGCACCATTTGTCAGTGGGAGCACATTTTAGTCCATTAGAGACCGGCAGCCTTCAGACAGTTCAGCCAGTGGGGGAGACTGTCCAACACAGTGATTAGATTTTTATGCTAGGGGGTAATTTATAGTCAACTTCTGGAACATTTCTACAGCAAGGTTTTAGGACTCACTCCTAAAATATAGAAGAAAATTGAGATGACTTTCCTGCAATATGCTAATGAATTCATTTAAGCATCAGATATAAAGATATCCAGATATTATATGTTCAAAGCAAGGAATGAATAAATGTAAATTATCATAGCTTCTTGAATTTCTCAGTATAATTCTCTGTCCCATACTGTAGGCAATTTCTCTCAAACCACAGAACCTAGCAGAGGGTAAGTAATATTAAACTTAATTTTATTTTTACTCAATGTTTTATACATTGTAACACTGGTGTGGTGCTATAGGATAAGCACGGGACTGCTAACCACAAGATTGGCAGTTCCAACCCACCAGCTATTCCTTGGAAAACCTAAACAGGGTTGCTATGAGTCAGAAACAACTCAATGGCACTTAACACCACCACCACTACCACTGAATTAAGATTGCCATCCACAATCCTCTCCCCTTCACAAATAAACAATTGTTTCTAAATAGTATTAAAACTAAAAGCTAAAATGCAGAAGAACTTTGGACGCTATACATGAATTGTATAGGGTATCCAAGGAGCGACTGATGGGTTTGAACTGCCAACCTTGTAGATAGCAGTCCAGTGCTTATCTCACAGCATCACACCAAGCCTCCGTACATGAACTGTAATTTCCAAATATCACTACATATCCTATCTTGTGTTCATAGTTTTTCAGAAAGTGGGCATTCATTCACGCCTGCATGAAAGAACAAGAGGTGTTAACTAGAATATTATGTGCTGCAAATTAACCAGAACTGCAAGTGTTTTAAGGCAGAATCCGTAAGATATGCTCCATATTTAAAAATAATAAAGACTGTTAATTGTCCCAAACAAAAAAGTAGGTGGTTGGGTAAATCAAATATTCCAGCCTACTAAGATTCATGGCACCCACGCATTGCTACCTTGCAAACATTGGAAGATAATAAGTAGGATTTAACACAAAAGCTGGGATTTAGACTTCAAATTATCTCTGGAGTCTTAATAAAGCTGTGTACTAGAAGTGTGGACAAGTGAATACTACCAGAAATTTAGTTGAGCTATTGTGAACTAGGGAGTCCTGGTGTGGCGCTGTGGGTTAATGTGCCAGACTGCAAAGCCATTTTAACTGCAAGGTTGGTGGTTCAAACTCACGAGCTGCTCCTTGGAAACCCTATACAGGGTCGCTATGGGTCGGAATCGACTCAATGGCACTTCACAACAACAAATGTGAACTAAACAGGCTAATAAAGAAAAGATGCTTAGTCTCTCTTTGGCCAGTTTTTTGCCTGTAAAACCAGATTGTTGAGGCAACAAGTTTATGCTCAGACGACCTATTTAGTTGTTGTTGTTGTTGTTAAGTGCCGTAGCAACCCTGTACAGAGTTTCCAAGGAGCAGCTGGTGAGCTTGAACCACTGACCTTGCAGTCCAAACGGCTTTGCCGTGTGACACATTAACCCAGAGCGCCACACCTATTTAGTATGGCACTAGAATGTCTGTGTCGAGACAGAAGTAGCTAGAGGCACAGTAGAAAACTGGTTTCACCCATTTTCCCATTTACCTAAACTGAGGGGGGCTGTGAGCACCAATCTGGACTTGTTCTCGGGCAGCTTCTGGTCTGTACGAATTGCACCTCACCTGAAAGAGAAAAGCACCTTCTAAGTACATTTTTATTCCAATTATATATTTTGTACTGACTTAACTGCTCCAAATTATACTGAAGAATAATTTTAGAATCAATGGATGACAAATAGTTTTAGATCAGATTAAATCTTCATCGGTAGTGATATCTATTATTCTAATTCCCAGAGTAGAAAATTTTATCAATGTGGATTAATTCCACAATTGGACTGAATCAGAAAGGTTTCCAGACAAGTGCTTTAAATTAACATAAACTAATATATGTCCTGCTATGGCACTGTAGGATAACTCTGGACTGCTAACTGCAAGGCTGGTAGTTCAAACCCACTAACCACTCCTTGGAAACCTTATACAGGGTTGCTATGAGTTGGAACCAACTCAATGACACTTAACAGCAACAATGTGTGTACCCAGAAATCAACAAATGTATTCATTGACTTAAATTAATGACCAAAAGAACTCTTACCAAATTTAACCAGATTCATTTAAATCACCAAACGGAATCAATCATCTGTTACTGAAGATGGGCATAAGAAGTTAATTATATTGTACCCTAGGCATTCACTTGCTTCACCCTTGTCTGGGTTTTAGCTAAAAGTACATTCTCCTATCTTCTTTGTGGCTGCTAGGTGCAAGCAAGGTGGTTCCAACTCAGTGATCCCATGTACAACAGAGCAGAACCCTGCCTGGTCCTGCGTCATCCTCACAAGTATTGTTATACTTGAGCCCACTGCAGCAACCATTGTGGCAATCCATCTCATTTAAAGTCTTCCTCTTTTTCACTGATCCTCTACTTTCCCAAGAATGATGTCTTTCTTCAGGGACTGGTTCCGTCTAATCATAAACCCAAAGTATGTGAGATTAAGTTTTGCCATCCTCGCTTCTAAGGAACTTCTTCCAAGACTGATTTGTTCATTCTTTTGGCAGCCCATGGTCTATTCAATATTCTTTGACAACACAGTTGAAAGTCAGCAATTCTTTGATCGTACTTATTCATTGTCCAGATTTTTCATGTTTAGGAGGCCACTGAAAATATCACGGCTAAGATCAGGCACACCTTAGTCCTCAAGGTCACATCTTAGATTTTTTAACATTTTAGTGAGGTATTTTGCAACAGAATTGCCCAGTGCAATACATCATTTGATTTTGTAACTGCTACTTCCATGGGCATTGATTGTGGATCTAAATAAAATTAAATAACTGACAACTTCAATACTTTCTTCATTTGTCATGTTGTTGTTTATTGGTCCAGTTGTGAGGATTTTTGTTTTCTTTCTGGTGAGGTGTAATCCATACTAAAAACTGTAGTCTCTGATCTTCATCAGTAAGTGCTTCAAATCTTCTCTTTCAGCAAGCATAGTTGTATCATCTGCATAGTGCCTGCCACAAGTTAACGAGTCTTCCTCAAATCCCGATGCCTCGTTCTTCTTCATACAGTCCAGCTTCTTGGATTATTTGCTCAGCATACAGATTGAATAAGTATGATGAAAGGATACAACCCAGACACACACCTTTCCTGATTTAAACTATGCAGTATTCCCTTGTTCTGTTCAAACAACTGCCCCATGTTCTATGTCCAGGTTCTGCATGAGTAAGTACAGTTAAGTGTTCTAACATCCTTATTCTTCACAATGTTATCCATAATATGTTAGGATCCACACTGTTGAAAGCCTTTGCCAAGTTAATAAAACACAGATAGACATCTTTCTGGTATTTTCTGCTTTCACTCAAGATCTGTCTAGCATCCTCTATTGAGTCAAGCTGAATTTCTGGCAGGTCCCTATGTCCTACTACAACTATTTTTAAACTATTTGTGGCAAAATTTTACTTGTGTGATATTAATGATATTGTTTGATAATATCCGCATTCTGTTGGATCATCTTTCTCTGTAATGGGCACAAACATGGATCTCGTCCAGTTGGTTGACCAAGTAGCTGTCTTCCAAATTTCTTGACATTGGTATGTGAGTGCTTCTAGCTTTGCACCAATTTGTTGAAGCATCTCAATTGGTATTCCATCAATTCCTAGAGTTTTGTTTTTCACCAATGCATTAAGTACAGCTTCAATACAATGGGCTCTTGATTGATATACAATCAATTCTTTTTGGTACAATAACTCTGTGTCTTCCTCCCATCTCCTTTTTCTTTTTTTAAAGTTTTTTTTATTGTGAATTGAGTGAAGGTTTACAGAGCAGGACATCAGCTTTACATTAAAAAATTACATACTTTGCTTCATTGCAATGATCGCAATCCCCTCCAAGCACCAACAGTTAATGGTATTTTCCTCAATTTCCTTTCACTCTTGTATTCCTCCATCCTTCCATCTCCTTTTGATGCTTTCTGTATTATTCACTGTTTTGCCCATAGAATCCTTCAATATTTCAACTTGATGCTTGATTTTTTTCTTGAGTTCTTTCAGCTTGAGAAATGCCGAGTGTGTTTTTCCCTTTTGGTTTTCTAACTCTAGAACTTTGGTGATAGGTGTGGTTATATGAGCTGCTCTGGACAATGAAATGCAAGCAGAAATGCTATCTGTCACTTCTGAAAGAAGCTTTTAAAACTTGACAGGAATGTTAACAGCCTTAAGAGCAATTTAAGAAGCTACAATAAGGAGTCCTGATATGGTGCTATAAGGTAAGGGCAAGTGCTGGACTGCTAACTGCAAGGTCAGCAGTTCAAACCACTCCTTGTAAACTCTTTACAGGGTCACTATGAGTTGGAACCAACTCAAAGGCACTTAACGACAACAACAAGACCCGGTGTGCATTTCACCATCTCTCTGTCCTATTTCCCATGGAAGAACCTGTTGAGATAGACTCCAATACCCAGGTCCTTGAGTAATAACTAGGAACTCTCAGAGCCCCACTGCTGACCCATGTTGAATATGGAAGATAAACAATAAATAAAACTTTGTTCTGTTTGTTTCTACAGCATAATCTACTTAACCTTGACTTGAAGTATGTCTTGACATATGATGCAATCTTGAAGTTTAAGTAACTAGGAGACATGAGTATTGGGAGAAGGACATTCCAAATGAACAGAAAAAATGGGAGCAAAGACAAAGAGGCAGAAAAGTGAGTGACACATGTTTCAGGGAGAGAAAAAAAGAGACAACATTCAGTGTAGCTAAAATGTGTGGGGCATAATGGGCGGCCATAAGAGACCAAGTGAGAGAGAGGATGTTGTCAGATTTCTGAAGGCCTGAGTAACAGGGAAAAGTGTTGAAACCATAGTTAAACACTGTTTTTGAGCATGCAAAGTCTACAATCTATATTTTCAAGAGCTTTACCTGGCAATGGTCTATAGTAGAAGGAGGAAATTAGAGACTAGCTAAAAGATTACTTCTAGACAATAAGACAGTCTCAATAAATGTCCACTGAACACATAGACATGGGAATGGAAAGATAAGATGAATATCTGAGGGAAAAAATTTGGCAGGTCACAGCAACTACAAGGATATTGGAAGCAGGAAGGTTAATATGAGGCTATTGTTTGTAATAAACACCCGTGACTATGGTTCTGAATTTAACTCTGAACTCTGAAGACGTTTTGTGTATTGTACTGTGATTCCTTAATTTCTCCAGAAGTTACCTAATGGGAAGTTGTTTCTAGCATTTGCTTTTACCTCATTCCTTCTTCAGTTATTTCTTCTTACAGTCTTTCATTATTATGTAGTACTCTCTTTGCTTCATATACCATTTAACAGACTTCTGAAAACACATTATGGTTGTTACCATTTTCTTGCTACCTTCCCACGAGAGAAAATAACTTTACTTCCTATAAGCAGACTTACTCCAATGCACAAGAGATGAAAAATCCTCCTCATTTTGTGAGAAAACCTCCAAGACAAATTTTTCATTAGTAATATATAATAGTTTTCTCCTCCCCTCACCCCTCAAAATATCGCTTTAGTTTAAAATAAATTAGATATCATTTGGTATTTTTTTTGGAGACACTTCAAAAATATGACTGCAACATCACTATCAATTAGTTTCTTTCATCTACAAAGAGCTATTGTGGACTAGGACGTAACTAAGAACTGATGAACCCTTGTACTTTGCCCAACAGATCAGCAAGAGGCAAATATTTTCTATAAAGGGACAGATAGTAAGTGCTATGGGCTTCACAGGCCATAGTTCTCTGTTACAACTATTCAGCTTTGCCACAGTAGTGCAAAACCTCCCACATAAGTGAATGACCATGGCTGTTTTCAAATAACACATTATTGACTGAACAGGTAACAGATCATACTTGGCCCATGGACCCCAGTTTGCCAACCCTTGCTCTAGAAAGTTCTATTTTTCTGAGTTAATTTTAGGTATCTTACTCAGTAGAGACCCCAAAAAAGTGTCCTTAGTGGCATTTTATTAGTCTTTTCCTTTTTGGAACAAAAATTTAGTGGTGTCATTTTGATTTTAGTCAGAATTTTAATTGACTTCAGTGTACCCAGCCTATAGATGACAAGATGGGTAATGGAGAGTTCAAACCTGAAAAGCATTTAAAAGGATGAAACTGCTAGCTTGGAGGGCACATCACAAGAAGAGGGATAGAAAAGTCAAGTGAGACCTGAGAATTCAAGCTTCCTAACCGGAAAGGCCCAAAGACAGAACTGGGAAAACTAAAAAGAAGAGTCATTTTGTTAATGACTCCAGATTTCTTGGCATCAGGTTGATGACGGTGATTTATTTAATGTTATCATGTCAGCTACAAGAAGAAAAAGACACCAGACCGATGATAATCCTTTAACCAGAGTCAACAGTGGAAGACAGGAGAATGAATGAATTTTCTGGGGAGTGAATGCAAACGATTGGATAGATGAAGAATTGGCCCACTGTATGGCCTTCATCAGTCTACCCCCCTGGCCTCTTTGAAAAAGAGGCCTATGCTTCTGTGATGTACAATGAATAGCCAGTAATACACCAGAGACTCAAAGTCAAAATTTTGCTTGCACATTTTCCCTGTAGTAATCCCTTTCCGTTTCTGCTCAGGAAACCCTCTAAACCCCAGAAGGGTGACATGACTCTCTTTTGCTCTCCCCGCCACACACACACACTTTTTTTAAGCTCTAGTACTCGTCTATATTCACTTGACAGTTAGGAACATAGCCTTGAGGATGGACCCACACACACACACACACACACACACACCCTGCAAAGTGGAAAAGGGTAGAATAAAGTTAGTAAATGGGACAATGGATCACGAGCAATGCAGGGAAGGGCAGGGCCATGAGAATCAAAACAACAAGTTACTAGACATGGTAATAAACAGCATCAAATAACTTAAGAAAAAATATCATTATTAAAGAAATAGCAAATGAGTTACCATTTAGTTGATAACTCACTTGGCTTACCAAAATTTACCAATACATTTTGAATCATCAATTATGTACCACAGAATAGTAACAAGATAAAATGTATCCTAAAAATAATCATCAATACAAAATTCTGATTAAAATCAAAATTATGCCACTAACTTTTGTTGCAAACCTTTGCTAAACTGAGCAAGCCAAAAATGCACAGTTCTCGATCTACTCACGTGAGCATAACTCAGGAAGAAGAGCTGGTTGTTGGTGAACGCGATTCCTGGTAGCAGAGGTTCCTCCACTCCCTGTCTTTGGTCATTTACCCACTTCCTGTAAGCCTAAGGAGAGAAGAAGACGAGTAGATGATCTTCAGAAATAACCTGTTTTCTCTTTTTCCATCCAATACAGAGACAGTGAAAAGAAACTCCCCAGCAAATTATCTTCTGCCACGTATAAAATGTATTGTGTCAAAATTTCCTTTAAGGAAACAAGCATCTGAAAATGCAAGGCAACGTCCTATTGTGTAACAGTGAGATAGGTTCACCTGCAAAAGGACCTTACACCCAAAAGGTATCAAAGGGTTCAGATGTTAAATTAATCTAAAACAATAATAATCTATTCTTATCTGTCTACCAGGGAGAAACAAACTTAATACAGTGGTGAGGCCTAAGGGAATAACTTTGGAGGGCAACATACAGCCACCTTTTTTTCCCCAAGTAAGGGGAAAAGTTATCATCTTCTGTCACTATCACCTTGTAAAAGAAAACATATTTAAACTAGAATACAGGAAGAACATAACCTCAGAACAACAGCCTGGTGTTTACACTGACGGCACTTAACTTTATGAAATCTTTCCACATTATCCTTATATGTCCCATTTCATCACAGACCAGTGGATGATTAAAACATTATTATGGACTCTAACCTGGCCCAGGATATGAGAACCCCTAGCCTATGGATATAATTTTAAAGTTTGGCCTTTTAAGAGAGAATTTTAAAGAGGGCTATGGAAAGAACTGCACTCAAGGAAAACTCATATGAACCTAGCTCCAGTGAGACTTTCGTAGCATGCTTTGATATTACCAGTTTGTTTGTTCATTAGCTATCCTTTAAACATATGATTCTTAATAGCAACTATTATTCTTTAGGATGACTTTATACCCCCAAAAGAAGAAAGTTCTATCTATATGAGAACATCAATGGGAAAATACAATTCTATTTACAGACAGTCTATATTGGATTCTCCAAGAACATGTCTGTGGTCTAAATTGAGGTGCACGTAGATGGTGTTACATCGCTTAATTTTAAAACGTCACAGCCAGCACATACCAGCATGGCAGCACATACCCTAAATGCTTCCCGCAGACCTCCGTTATCAGCAATATTTTCTCCCAGGGTCCTCTTCCCTTTCACCTAACAAAAAAGGACAGAAAGAGTACTTCCCAGGCAACTATCATTCAACAGGAGACATAAATATTATAGCAAGAAAAGTACCTCATTTTAAAGAGAAAATTACATTCAATAAATCAGAGTAGTCATGATACACTGTAAGACGACAAACTAACTCCAGCTAAGGTGCTTCTGAATATAATGATTTATATTTCATTATGTGACACATTTTTTTTTTCTCACCCACCTCGGCATTCTCACCATTTTAGCCAGCTCCAATGAAATGTTAATAATATTCTGAGTAACTCTGGTTTAATGGGGGGGAAATAGAAATGTCAATATATAGGTTACTTTCCCTGCGAACCTTAAGGTCAGCGGTTCGAAACTACCAGCCGCTCCGCGGGAGAAAGATGAGGCTTTCTACTCCCGTAAAGATTTACACCCTCGGAAACCCTGTACAGGGTCGCTATGGGTCGGAACCGACTCGACGGCACTTAACAATAACAATTCCCTGATTTACTCACATAATCTGAGTATTCTTCCGTTTGTTGCTAAAACAAGATTTCAAGACCAAACATCCTTTTGACCTTCAGCAATTTCCATGAAACATTAACAGAAGGGTACTTCACATGGGAGGGAGGGGGGGAATCAAAAAGAAACAGAGCATACCACAAGATCGAGGTTTGCAATATGTCTGACAACTAGTCAGGTGTGGTGAAGAAATTCTTCCGAACATTTAGAGATTGTTGAAATCTTAAATGAGCTAGGACAAAACGATTCTAAACCCATACAGCTCTTGAGATAAATCTAGACTACTGCTTGGTTTTACACAGCCTGCAAGTTAAGACGGGGTTTCAACACTTTAAAATGATTGGGAGAGGTATGAGGGAAATCAAGAGAAGACAATTTTGTGGCCTGCCAAAATTATATAAAATTCAAAGTTTAGTCCCCTTAAATCAAATTTTATTCAAATAACAGCCATGCCCATTCATGGACATACTGTCTCTGGCTGTTTTTGTGCTATAAGGGGCAGCGTTGAGAGTAGTTGTAACAAAGAATGTATGGCCCACAAAGCCTAAAATATTTGCTAGCCTGCCCTTTGTGGGAAAAGCCCACAGCCAACCCCTCCCTACTGTGTGATAGGCAGAAGAGTAGCCAATGATCATCCCTGGATCCTGTTAACCTTACATGACAAAAAGGACTGTGCAGATGTGATGGAGATTCTCCCGGAATATCTAGGTGGGCCCGATGTCATCCCAAGGGTCCTTACAAGAGGGAGAGGGAAGCCGAATAGCCAGCTTCAGGGTGACGACATGTAAGAAAGACTCAACTGACCATTGCTAGCTTTGAAGATGGAAGAGGCCATGAGCTGAGCAATGTGTTTTAGAAGCTAAAGAGACAAGAAAACAGAGCCTCCTCTAAAACCTCCAGAAATGAACACAGCCCTGGCAATTCCTTGATGTTAGGTCACTGAAACCCACGTCAGTTCTGACCTATATAATTGTAAGATAATAAATTCACATTGTGTTAAGATATTAAGTTTGTAGTAATTTGTTTGTTAAGCCAGCAATAGGAAAACAATATATCCTGCTCTAAACTTCAAGTCACAAATCCTGCCAACTCTACATTTAAGCTAGTCCACTCAGGTATCAATGACTAAAAACAAACTTTTAAGAACATGATTCTCTGGAGTCACCCAGGCCCCTCCTGGCTGCAGTCCTCAAAAGCTGCTATTGTTGCTTCACAAACACGCTTTCTATACTACAATCCTCTGAGGTAGTTATTATCATCATCCTTATTGAACAAATGAGGACTCGAAGGCTCAGAATGTGTTGCAGCATTGTTGGTACCACACTCAACTCCCCATTTTCACACCTGGCCTGTGCACCCATTCCTGCAACTACTAACAGCTCAGGAAGATGAACCTTAGCTTATGGGAGTTGCCTCATGTGAGAGTCCTAGAAGGTTAGATCCCACTTCCCACTAACTGACTGATGTGCAGTTCCTTGCCCTGAGCTGAGCGATTTCTGTGGTGCAACTCATGTTCCAGAACCCTCTGTGGGATTAGACTGAGACTGAACTTAGTAAACCAAAATAGGTTTTTCCTGAAAGCACTTCCTCAATAAATCACGTATCATAGGCTCTGCTTCTAGTGAACCTAAGACAGGTTGATAAAGTAGAATGTCCACATTTAACAGGGGTTCAAAACCAAACCATTTCCACAACCATTGCTAGGCTATCTTCTCAATTCTCAACTCCTCTTGCTTCTTGGCACGCCTGTTTATACCCTGCTTTGATGTCATCTCTTTGCTCTTCACACAGTTTTATCTAAATAAGAGACTTTGGGAATAGGCTCACCCCCTCTGGCTCCTCACTTGACCATATGATCCTAGGTTTGACCTCCCTGGACTCAACAGCTGCTAACAAGTATTGTTTCTGTGGTACCTTCAATCACTGCAAATATTCTGACTCAGAAGCCAGAAAATAAAAGCATGGCTCCTTTTGTCCACTATGTAAGCTATCCATCCACTCTCCTATGGAACTGAGAGACTGAAGTTGCTTTATGATGGTTAAGAGGACATATGCTGAGATAGGCATGTTCTACAAACCATTCTCCTGACAAGGGTACACATTTGTCATATTTAAGTTTCAATATCGGACACTTGGACCAAAAGGAATGTTGTAGAATAGCCTATACATACATTACCCAGGTATAAAATGAAGAAGGTAAGAGAACTACAGCATGGTGTGGGAGAAAGAATATGGACTTGGGAGTCATATAGTCCTAAATACTACTCTCGACTCTAGTACAGATTTTAACCTCTTCAAGCCTCAGTTTCCTCATATTTACAATCAACTAGAAATATGAAAAGGGCTTCAGAAGTTTTGTGGAAAATAGAACTTTTCCATTAACTTTTTGAAGCCCCCCATAAGTACACCTCTCAGGACCAGTATGAGGATTAAATTTGTTTCAATAAAGTGACTAGAAAGTTGTACTCCCATGCGTGGCATATAATTTGTTGCTGTTAAGTGTCATCTAGTAGGTTTTAACTCACAGCAACCCTGCATAGGGTTTCCAAGGAGCTGCTGGTAGGTTTGAACGGCTGCCCTTGTGGTTCACATATAACAATCACCAGGAAACAGGCATTCCCTTCCTCCAAGGAAATGGTTCTTGTATTGTGTTGTGTTTTCTCAGTCTCCAAGTCCTTGTCTTTGCTCTATCCTGGGATGGAGCACCTATGACTATGTTGTCACCAAGTAGAGAAATACGAAGTATCATTTACCGAGCACTTATCACATGCCACACATTGTGCTGTTGTTTTCCATTACTTCACCCATTTCCTTCTCATACCAGACTACTACGTTCAGAACTACTTAACCCTTTCTGAGACTGAGGAATGTTAAGGAACTTGCCCAAGTTCATAAAACCAGAAATTAGCTGAGCCAAGTTTTGCAACCATGTCTGATGGTAGAAGCCTTCCACTGTATTTCTGCTGAAGCAACCTAAACTCTAGATGAAAAATTACTTTCAGGAACACTGGGTAAAGGGCATAGAACTGTCCCACAAGGACACTGATTTGGGTTTCTCCCCCTGAGTCCAGAGTGGGCTCACCTGTGCCAAATGCGAGCTCAGTATTGATAACGGTCTCTTTAAAAAAGACTGCGGGACCCTATCCAGAGAAGCAGCGACACCAGAGATGGAGACCAAGATGGGGGCATGGAGAGAGGGAGCAGCTGAGGACGCTGAACTTATGGAAACAGAGGGACTGGCTGCTGGCGACCAGGAGGCAGGCTTGCAGAATGTGCCCTTTGGTTGTTTAAATGATTATATATTCCTGTGGTTCTGTGTACATCCCCCCCCACCTCCAAAAATAAATAAACAAACAAACAAACAAACAGAGGGAATGGAAACAAATACTGTTGAATGATGATGCACAGAGGAGATTGTAATCATTGCAATGAAACGCTGGTGTAAAACAGATGTTCTCCCATATAAACTCTCACTCAGTTCACAATAAAAACTTTTTTAAAAAAAAGTACAAGCGTGTTTAAATTCTTCTAGAGTGCAGCAAAAAATCTCAAATACAATACACTGGGGATGTAGCAATCAGGTCTCCCCAACCCCAGGAAGATCACAGGATGGAGTATATTCTTGGTCAAGGGACCAAGAGACCTTGGGAAAGCCACAGCCAGATATAATGATCTGCTCCAGTTCTGGGGGCCCCCCTGCTTCCGTGAATTAGGAACACACAGTGTGTGCAAGTAGGTTTAAAAGCAGCTCTTTATATAGAGCCATACCTTTCAACAGCTCTTCAGTATTGGTATCTTATGGTCAAACACAATTCAAAAACTATGTGTTTGATTAGAAAAGTAGGGCTAGGAAATGCAATGTAAAAGTATCAGAAAACAATAATAGGAAAAAGGCATGAAAATTAACCTGATAATCCAGCAAAATAAGGAAAAAGAAAAAGAAGCACAGTAGGTAATACAGATCCATAAAGTAGAAAAAATAAAATCAGTGATATCAAGCATTTCTCTAAATGCAGTCAAAGTGAATTAGCCCATTGAAAAGTATTATCTGGAAATTAAGAAATGATTAAAGAGAAAATTACAAATTTTGCATCAAACAACAAAACGGAGAATAATTCATACCAATGCTTATAAAGGAAACAATAACATTCAAAGAAAAATGAAAGCTTTATATA
>NW_006408536.1:11954817-11970934 GCF_000296735.1 Chrysochloris asiatica
AGATAAACAATAAAATAACAAATTCTGCAGCAATCACATTTGGAAATATAGAGAAATTATTTTATAGTAAACAAAGATGACCAATATTGATCTTAAAAGATGGAGAAATTTTATATGGATCAACTTCAAAATGTTGGTTAAATTGCAACCATTTAAAAGAGATCAAACCAGAACTTGGTTTAATGTTTAAAGAACACAGAATGCCAACATCAACTAAACTTTTCCATGACACAGAAAATGATCGTCAGATCTCCAATCCATTTTATGAAGCCAGAAAAACACCAGGATAGCTTTTCTTAAAATGAAGGTAATTATAGGCCATTCTCATTTATTAATTTGATGACTAAATTTTAAAATTAAATAGTAGACAAAAAATTCACAAAGTATTAAAAGTAATAGTGGGAATAAAATTTTGACAAGATTAATTGCATCAACAATTTTTATTTGCCTTCCCATTCACACAAGTTAATATGTTAATACATCAATAAATTAAGAGAGGAAAAAACATATAACCTTATCAATAGATACTGAAAAGGCATTAAATCAAGTTCAGCAGTTACTTTTACTTCATTCCTAGGTCACTTCATCCCTAATGAAAGGCTAAGGAAAAGAAGCATGAAGAAACAAAAACAGTAATATACTAAATGGCAAAACCGTAAAACTGCATCTGTTGAGGTGGTGGTGGTGTTTTTTTTTTACGATTTTAGTGTGATTTGAGTGAAGGTTTTCAGAGCAGATCAGTTTTCCATTCAACAAGGATGCTGACCCTCACTCAGTACCCCCATCTGAGCTGGCATGAACGACTTCCAGATCAGGTGCCTTGACCAAAGACAGAACCTAAGCCAGCAAGAGCTACATGTAGAGCCAAGTGTCCCACCCTCTCACCCCCACGCCCACCCCATACTGAGTACACCGTACACACCACAGTGTTCTTCTCTCTGGGTCAGGCTCCTGTCTCAGTTTTTTCCTTCGCCTCTCTCCTTTTCCTTGCTCTTTATCTTTTCTTTCTGTTTTCCTTTCTCTTTATTCCCCTTTTCAGTTATTATGTTCATTTTCTTGCTTGCTATATTTTTCCCTTTATTATTCCACCTGATCAACAATAGACAGCAACCAACACTAGCCAAACCTGTCCTGAACTACATTACATGAACAGCGAACAGAGAACTGTGCACACACTTCCGTTCTCCAGCACACTCACCAAATGACAGTGAACCTAAAAATGAGCCAAATACAATCATCAATCAAACACAAATATAATGGCATAAGGATGGCAGAGATTAGTGCTACAATAAAGGACTTGAAGAATGTAGGGATGGTGATTCCCACCACATCCCCATTTTATTCGCCTATCTGGCCTGTTGAAAAAGCAGATTGATCTTGGGAAATGACAGCGAATTATCACAAACTTAACCAGGTCATGACTCCAGATGTTGTTTCACTGCTTGAGCAAATTAATATATCTCCTGGTACCTGGTATGCAGCTACTTATATGACCAATGCCTTGTTCTCACTTTCAGTTTCTAAGGATAACCAGAAGCAGTTTGCCTTCATCTGGCAACAGTTTCACCATCTTACCTCAGGGGATATCATAATTTAGTACACAGGGACCTTGATCATCTTTCCCTGACCCAAGACATGACACTGACCCATTACATTGATGGCATTATGCTGAATTGGACCTAGTGAGGAAAACGTATCAATGACTCTGGATTTATTGGTAAGACATCTGTGTTCTTGTTGTTGTTGCTGTTAAGTGCTGTTGAGTCAATTCCAACCCATAGCAACCCTGTATAGGGTTTCCGAGGAGCAGCTGGTGAGCTGGAACTGCCAACCTTGCAGTTCAAGAGGCTTTGCAGTCTGGTGCATTAACCCACAGCGCCACACCAGGACTCTGTGTTCTAGAGAATGGGAAATTAACCCAACAAAAATTCAGGCACCTTCCGTCTCAATGAAATTTCTAGGGGTCAAGTATCTTGATATTCCTACTAAAGTGAAGGATAAATTATTGCATCTGGCCCCTCCCACAACTAAAAATTAGGCAGAATGCCTGGTAGACCTCTTTGGATTTTGGAGGCAGCATATCTCTCATTTGGGTGTGCTACTTCAGCCTATTTATCAAGTGACTCAAAAAGCAGCTAATTTTGAGGGGGGCCCACAACAAGAAAAGGCTCTGCAACAGGTGCCGGTGGCTGTGTGAGCTACTGTGCTGCTTTGACCATATATGATCCAGCAGATTCAATGATGGTGAAGTGTCAGTGGTAGAGATAGATGCAGTTTGGAGTCTTTGGCAGGACCCTATTAGTGAATCACAACACAGACCCTTGGGATTTTGGAGCAAAACCCTGTCATCCATGACAGATAACTATGATCCTTTTGAGAAACAGCTTTTGCCTTGTTACTGGACCTTAGAGACTGAACGCCTAACCACAGACCAGAAAATCCCCATGCAACCAGAGCTACCCATTGTGAACTTGGTGTTATCTGACCCACAGAGTCATACAGTTGGATATGCAAAGCAGCACTCAATCATTAAATGGAAGTGGTATATACGAGACTAGGCGCATGCAGGACCTGAGGGTATGGGTAAATTACATGAGAAAGTGAGCCAAATGCCCTTGGTCTCCATTCCTGTCACATGGCTTTCCCTCTCCCAGTCTACACCTATGGCCTCATGGGGAGTTCCTTATGATCAGTTGACTGAGGAAGAGAAAACTCATGGAGACTCAGGCAAAACTTGCTTGCTGTCTGTTGGTTCTGAATCTTGAATCTGGCTTATCTTCCAACCTCTGATTCTTTGGACTTGAGCCAGTGGCCTGCTTTACTGTTTGCCTTTCTGTCAGACCTATCTGCCTGTCTGTCTGCCTACCAGACCTGACTGTCTTATCTTGTGTCATCTGACCTGGACTTGGGACTCTCCCACCTCTACAATTGTGAGTCATTTTCCTTGATATAAACTCCTCTTTTTACATATACATATATGTTTCACTAGGTTTGCTTCGCTAGAGAACCCAGCCTAAGACAGTGAGAGGTACAAATCAGGGTTAGAAGAGACATTCAATAATTCACTATACTGTAGGAGAAAATATGTATAATGTAAATGATAAAATTTTAACATGTACAGTATTAAAAATCTCTCATAAATTGACAAGAAAACGACAACCCAATAGATAAAGTATTCTTTCGTGCATTACTGGTAGAAATAGGGCAAGTTATAATAATTTTAGCAACCTCAAGAACTTATTATTTGAGTAAAAAACTGTTCATAATATGTATAGTGGTACATATTACAAATGCATTTACTGTGACAAAATAATTGGAAATAAAGTGTAACCTCCTCCAACAGTGGTTAGCTGAATACAGTATAGTGCATTTACACTAGGGACTCTTAGGCAGCCATTGAAAACAAATTAAAGCTCTATCGGTTAACTTGGACAGAGTTCTCCAAGGTTTTGTTAAGAAAGTAAGATTCTGAAAAGTATAGTGTGATCCATTTTAAAATATAAGCAATGTGAAATATAAATATATAAGAGGGGGCTCAAAAAGTTCATAGAAAATGGGATTAAAAGACAATGGAACCTTTCCATGAACTTTTCAAAGCTCTCTTGTACATATAAATATTTACAAAGTGTGTTTCTTTAGTTCCAATTTCTCAGAACTCCTAACCAATTTATACCCATTGGTTTGAAATGTTGTTAAGTGCCACTCAAATCTGTTTTGACTCACAGCAACCCTGTGTAAGGTTTCCAAAGAGAGGCTAGTGAGTTTTGAAGCACCGACCTTGTGGTTCAAACCGACCTTCGGTCTAGTGCTTTATCCCACAGTGCCACAATTAGTGAGATTTTATTTTAGTGAATTAAACCTGACACTGTAGCATAAGTATTGGACTGCTAACTAAACAATTGGCAGCTTATGCTCTGAACAGGATCACTTTAGAAGGTCCCAGATAGAATGGAAGAAAATGTGAAATATGATTTCAACATTATTTTCAAAAAAGAAAGAAAGACAGGGTTTACTGGTCAGAGAGAGACTGGCAGAACCTGAGCCTATGGCCCTTGGCCACTCTTCAGGTCTGAAATGGAATTCACCCTTATGGCCCAATTTTTAGCCAAGCAGTAGTAAGGTATATGGGGGGGGGGAGGCAGTGAGCAACGCAACACTAGTAAGGTATGCACATCATGGAATGGTCAGCCACTCATAATCCAAAGGGCAACTTCTACCTAAGGACAAAGGTCAGAAGGCTTGGGAAGGCAGGTGGAATGGAAAAAAGAACCCCAGGGAGGAAGTGATGTTGCACGGAGGGGACTGTAATCATTTAGATGAAGCAAAGTGTATGGTTTGTTGAATGGAAAACTGGTGATCAGCTCTGTAGACCTCCATTCAGTTCACACAAAAAGTTTCAGGGAAAAAAAAGAAAAGATTGGTCGTTCAAACCTACCAATTGCTCTGTGGGACAAAGATGAGGCTTTCTGCTACCATATAAATGTACAGTCTCGGAAACCCTATACTGAGTCGATATGAGTCAGAATTGACTTGATGGAAATGGATGGGTCTCAAAAAACAAAAAAAAACAAAAAAAAAAACTTCAAATACTAATAATAAATGACCCACACGTTATTTCTGTAACCACAGTTGTACTTACATTTAAGCCAGCTTTTCTCCAATAATAGTTGCTATACTGGTTGACCATGCACTTGGTTTTTTCTTTAAACTTTTCTTCTGAGTCAACAGACCACCAAGGATCCAGGTTTCCATTTTTATCATATTTTCTCCCTAGGAAAAAGTTTAAAGATCTCTATGTCTTTTATGGAAACAAAATGTTTAAACTTCCTTTCCCCTCACTTCAACAAGCCTTCAAGAGATAGTCACTTCAGAAGGGAACACTCCTCCTGAGAGCAACTTCTGCCTTCTCACAGATTGAA
Source organism: Chrysochloris asiatica (assembly GCF_000296735.1). Lineage (NCBI taxonomy): Eukaryota > Metazoa > Chordata > Mammalia > Afrosoricida > Chrysochloridae > Chrysochloris > Chrysochloris asiatica. The sequence continues at coordinate 11,959,737 of NW_006408536.1, forward strand.
AAAGAGGGGAAGGAGAAAAAAACCAAGAGAGTGCTTTCCTTCTAAAGAACAAGGAGCATTTAAAAAATAAGAGTTCTCAATTTATCACATGTGCTAGTCTTAGCCAATCTTGGCCTCTTTGTTTTCACCTGATCTGACCCAGAACATTCTCTGAATTATGGAAGAAAAAAAAAAAAAAAACACTTCATTCACAAAGCCCATGGAGAGGGCCAGTGAAATTCCAACTGATCCACAGGACTAGCCCCAGTGAGTCATTCACACCACACAACCACAGACCTTGACTCAGTCCTATAAGATGTGTCTCTTCCAAGTTGCCAGGACCCTAGAGACACATAAAACCTCTGTTATGAATCATTCCACAGCAATCAGTGTGGATGGAAGGCCCATCTGTTCTGCTTAGACAAGGAAGGTTGCTCAAACAGGAGTACTTGAAAGAAAAACAATCTCCAAAATATACTGGGGGAAAGTTACATATGCTTTCTTGTTAAATGTTCACTCTTCATTTGCTCCATACCGTCAAAACAAAACTTTGGGTGCATAGGGACTATCTTCTGTGTTCACGGTTACTATTGGAATCAGAGATAGTGTTTAAATTTGAACAGAGAACTTTCCATTGGACCTTCAGAAAAGCCCCCTAATCAAAGGTGTTAAGTGGAATAATGTAAAGCTGTTCAGAAAACTTGGATGCCACTACCACCAGACCCTGGAATAGCTTGGACTCACTATCCTTCACCCACTATCAAAGCAATCATTACATAATTAACAGGCATATACTTGTGTTCAGTGCACTATTCTAAACGAAGATGCTAAGTTACATTTCCATCATTACATTCCATCCTTTGAGAGAGATTCCAGAAGGCCTTCATAAAGCTCTAAGAAGAAATGTACTTAAACTTTCTATGAAGAAAGTCCCAGAAGCAGGAAACAAAATACAGCTTTTGCTTCAGAGCCAAGACTTTCCCCTCTCAGAAAAACCCATCATGGAAAGGCCGAAAGTCTAGCTCTAGGGAATCAGATGACTACAAGGTAGACGCATTTTAATAGGGACAGGGAATCCAGAGGAGCGAAAATTCTCTAGGAGATTAAGGAAGGATTTGGTGGGGCTATGGGAAGAACTGGCCAGGAGAAGAACCAGAAAGTTCTCGTTTCCTAGGTAGACACCAGGAAAGGTGGTTGGAGCTACCACAGGCATAAAAGCAAGCGCTCCCCTTGTATCCAACATTGCCTTAGGCCAGCCACATTACTGAATTTGCCTGGAGATGACTGTGTAGATGTATACATGAGTCATTTGCTCTGTACATTTGTGAAAATTTATGTCCAACAATTGTTCATATAGTGGCATAACTCAGAGACTTAATTCCATATGGTTTTCCAAATAATAGTCCAAAGTTAAAGGAGAAAAGCCTGCTGAGTTTAAAATGATGTTGACTGTCAAAAGAAGATCATTTCTATCGTTGATACCATTTCTGCTTTTTCCTTTTGCTTACAGGTCAGCTGAATACACAGCATATGTTGTTGTTATTAAGTGCCGCCGAGTTAGTTCCGACTCACAGCAACCCTGTATAGGGTTTCTGAGGAGCGGCTGGTTAGTTTGAACCTCCGCCCTTACAGTTCAAACTGACCTTGTGATCCAGTGCTTATCCTACAGAGTCACACCAGGACTCCATATAGCATAGTCTGTATTATGCATTATTAGAAAAGCACAGCCTTTTCTAAAAATCTGCATACATGTCAGTATAGAGAAAAGAAATTAAGCACCACGTCATCTTTGAAACAGTATAAAAAAACCAGCCAGCCAGACTCCCGAATCCTAAGTCAGTGAGTCTCACTTGGCAAAGCACTCACCTCCAGAGACAACATCGCAAGATTTAGTGAATAAAGAAATGACAAAGGGAAGGAACCATAATGCAATTCCTGAAACTACTGTGGCAGCCACAGCAATCTTGAGTGAAATGCACAGCTACTTTCATAGAATTGACAGGGTCTTTTTTTCCCATTCTACCCTGATCACCAATGGGAACATTTATTTATTTATTGCAAAATATCACAGCAAGACATGGAAGGGAAGTTTTCAATCAGCAATCATATTGCTTGGATAATCTGCAATCTATGATGACGCCACTATGCAAAGATAATAACAACAATTAACATCCATGTAGTCAACATTATTATAGAAGCAGCAGCTTATGAAAAGAGCCAGTACTTACCATTATTATCAAATCCATGAGTAAATTCATGTCCAACAATTACTCCTATGGCACCATAACTCAGAGACCTAGGTCATAAATACATGATTTTAAAAAATTATAAGCATGAATCTTAGTGCATAATCTTTTAATTTTTGCTCAAAGTCAAAATAATCTGCTTTCTAGTGCCCATAGTAATAGCAATCTAATAATTATACCTACAGTACTATAAAAACATCTAAACACAGCCTTCTGACTGAAATGGACAAAGAAATTATAAATTCTAACACTGTTCCTATGACTATGTATGTACCTTAATGAAATTACCCTGTGATATTAGGGATGTGAAAGAAATTTCTAAAATCCCTTCCAGAGCTAAGATTTATCTGATTCTCTATCTGCCCCAACTATACTTTATATTTATTAACACCTAGAGTATCAGACTGTAAGGTCGGTTTTAACTGCAAGGTTGACAGTTCAAACTCACCAGCCACTCCTCAAAAACCTTATGCAGGGTTGTTATGAGTCGGAACTGACTCGATGGCACTAAACACAGCAAAGAGTATCAGAAGGGTTTGAAAAGGTCCTGTCAGTAAACATATCATTTTTTAAGTCTCAGAACTTGCTGAGAAGTCGGTATAGTCATAGATGTTAAATTGTTTTCCAAATATAGTTATAAAAAAAGGAATAGAGCAGAGATTAAAAGGGATCACTCTGTTTTCAAAGGTACTTGCGTTCCTCTGCTTCTGTGACAAACTTGCCACTGAACAGCAAAGATTGTGAAGCTGAACCAGGTTTGGGAACGGCATACATAATTTCTCTACACCCTTGAAGAAGTCTGTGAAAGTAATCTATCTGCAAAGGTGGCGGTGATTGTTGTTAAGTGCTGACGAATCCGTTCATACTCACAGCGACCATGTATAGTGTCTCCAAGGAGCGGCTTGTGGGTTTCAACTACTGACCTTGCAGTTAGAAGTCCAGTGCTGATTCTACAAATGCCACACCAGGACTCCAAAGGTGGTCACCAACAATTCCATCTACCCCTGAATGGGCATGCCTTCCTCTTGGAAACTTGCTCTCAACAGTGGGAGTAGCAGAGTATGACTTCTGGAACTAGGTCTGAGGAGGCCCCATAGGTTTGAAAGCATAAATGCAGCCATTCTGAGAGCATAACTATTAATACTCAAGCACTGCCTGACGCAACTTACACACACTCCTCCTTTCCTGTTCTTGCTTCTCAGTTACATGCTTGAAGCATTTTAGGTTGAAATGGTAATGGTCTCATAGCTCTGCTTGAAGACTGGCCCCTATTTGTGTAGCTTCTGATAAGGAGTAGCCATCTAGACAAACAGGTATCGTCCCTTAGATGTGTCCATTGGGGCACCATGACCACGTTGTAACTTAGTGTGAATGTTAGAATGATAAGATCAGAGCCCAACTGTGCGCTGCACTCATTGATATTGTCAAAAGGAGTATAAATAATGCTTGTATCAAAAAGTCACCCTATTTACTGCACGTGTTCTGGGAGTTGACGTCTTAATAATAATATGGACTTTTTTCTCCTCCTTTGTTAATTTGGTTGTTGTTGTTAAGTGCTGGCGAGTCAGTTCTGACTCATAGCAATCCTCTGTAGGGCTTCCCAGGAGTGGCTGGTGAGTTTGAACCACCGACCTTGCGGTTCAAACTGACCTCTCGTCCAGTGCTTATCTTACAAAGCATTAATTGGACTCAAAGGCTCCAGGGCATCAGACCCAATCTTTGCGGCTAACAGCTTCCATTTATCATACTCTTGGAAGTTAGTTGCAATGTGTACAAACCAACTGGAGAGAGTGAGAGACCCCAAATATTGAGAGACTATAAAGGAAGAGAGGGCGACCCAGCCAGACCCCAGGTGTTCGAGCCTGCCCCACTGCAGCACCAGCCCTTGTGGAACTGCCCCAGCCAATGCCACCAGGAGGAGCAGAAACAAGCTGTCCCCGCCCCAGTCTTGCCTAAATTGCAGAAGCATGAGCCAGTAAGTGATTGTTTGGGGTGCTTTGTTACATAGCAGTAGATGCAACTGAAACAAAGCTTATTACTAACATAGCAAGGTGGGCAGTTCACTCACCAGCTGCTCCTCAGAAACCCTATACAGGGTCACAGCACTTACTGACAACAACAATATAGGAAGAAACCAATGAATGGCTTTTTCCATTTGGGCCTGTCTGCGATTCTCTCTCTCAACTACAATTTCCATGACGGCCAAGCCCTTGACTACTTGTCCATGGTTAAATTCCCTGTATCTAAGACCCAGTAAAAATGTAACAAATATTTAGTTAATTGATTAATTTTACCATTTCATGCAAATGATAGATCTAGGTGTAACTTATTTTATTCATTTAACCTGTGGATGAGGATCATGCTCGAGAATTTAGAACCCTTCTTATAAGGATTCTTTTATGAGATTTGCAGTTAGGCTAAAAATATTTTGCAGTCAGTTCCTGACGTACAACATCAAAGTCACCCAGCAAATAGATAGGACCCATAACTGGAAGGAACGGAAAATTTCAAAGCAACATGTTATTACAGGACATAATGATCCTTAACATGCTAATTGTTTGTCTCAACTATACCCAAGGAAGTGCTGTAAGATTTAATTTTTCCCCTCAGTGGCAATTCTTTCCTTTGTAATTTCTTTCCTGCAAGGTAATTTGCATTTGAAAAAAATGCTTCCTACTGTTTTTCCATCATTGCAAACCTTCATTAAAGGAGTAAGAGTAAAATTATGCATTTCAATCATCATCGAGCTATCATAGCAATGTGCAACAAACTTGTAATTTTACATAGTGTTAATTTTTGCAGCAGTAGTTATCACTGTAACATTTTGTTTTTCCAGGTCTCTCATCCCTGATAATAGCACTGAGTCCTCAACAACCTTCAGTCAACGCTGTTGACTGGATGAATTTTAGGGATGAACAATGGAAGCTTATAGAAACTGCTCTGTAATAAATGTCCCTTAAGAGGGACTGCTCCAAGGAGCTTCCTATTTGCAAAGGGTAATAGAGAATGCAGAAAAAGATTGAATCATTGCGCCTTTCAATTCTCAGTTACGTAATCACAATCCTTTAGACAAGAGACAAAGAAAAGGTAATTGTGTATGACTAAGCCTTGCAGTGACCATGGTTCATAATACTAAACTCACATCTTCCATTGTATCCATGGACATTATTTAAAATGTTGTTGTTAAGTGCCTTAGAGTGTAGTTTGACTCATAGCAACCACATACAGGGTTTCTGAGGCTTTATCTTTGCGGGAGTACAAAGGCTCATTTTTCTCCCACTTATTTAAAACAATGTGTCATTTTAAAAGATAAGCAAACTGGTATGTCTTTTGATATGCAACTGGCTGGCCCAAAACTGGAACGCTTCCTGCTGAGAAAAGCATGCCTCCCAAAAATATGATGGGGAAGATGACAATTTTACCACCTACTCAGTTTACCTGTTGTTCTTACTACCCAATGGGTTTAACATATGCACAGGTTTTGCTGTCCACAACCAAACAATTATACCACACTCCAGACTAATCCTGATCTCAAGCTCTTATCAAGTTAGGACTGGTCTATGCCCAAGTTGTAAATTTATGAAAATCTTGGTGCTGGAAGTGACTTTAAGGTTGTGTACTTTAACTCCCTACCGGAAGTCTGAATCCCTTCTATAAAAACCCATTCCAATGGTCAGGAGACTTCTGCTTGAGCATTTCCAATGATCAGGAAGGAGCTGCTGTTCCCGGCTTCCTCTAGGAGAGCCCGTCCCCTCCTTGGGTAGCTCTACAGCAACTGAAATACCATCTTCCTGGGTCTCTGGTGGAGCAGCCTCTGACCCCGCTTCCTGAATACAGGAAACCTAACTTTCCTTCAACAATGGAAAGACAGCTATAAAATTTCTCCTCAGATGCTCTCTCCTTAATATCTTTCAAGTGTTCTTTCCTCATTAATTCTAGACCAGCATTTCCCAAAACATTCATAACAATAGAGTGTCCGATGAGAATGGGAAAGAGGCGCTTGGCAGCCTCTGGGTTCAGCCCACTGAAATAGGGTTCTTTTTTGCAGAACTTCTTGGGAATGCTTATGCCAGCGACTATCATGATTCTCTGAAAACCAAGGGAGGAGAAGGTGACTGCCTCTAATTACTAGCTGATGGAACACACTTTGGGGAATGGTGTCCTGATCCAACCCTCTAGAAAATATCCAGCTTGTTGGTGTCCTCATAATTAGACCCAGCTCTCAGGTGAGGGCTGTGCTGGGCAAACCAAAACAAAATTGATGGCATTCCTACAATGAAAATGAAATTTCTGTGCACAAAGCATCAGAGGAACAAAGTCATTATGCAAGTTTCTACTTTGTTGGTATTAATGGCCGGTGAACTGATATCACTAACTCCATGCACTGTCAACTTTGACCTATTCTAAAGGAGTCCTGGTGTAGCACTGTGGGTTAATGCACCAGATTGCAAACCCGTTTGAACTGTCAAGGTCGGCAGTTCAAGCTCACCAGCTGCTTCTCGGAAACCCTATACAGGGCCACTATGGTTCAGAATTGACTCCACGGCACTTGACAACAACAACAAAGGAGTCCTGGTGTGGCACTATACAGGATAAGTACTGGACTGCTAACCACAAGGTCAATGATTCAAACCCATCAGACGCTCCTCAGAAACCCTTTAAAGTGTTGCTATGAATTGGAACTGAGTCGATGGCATTTAACAACAACAAAGTTACCAGTTATACAAAGAGGCTTCAAAAATTTGTAGAAAAATTGAATTAAAATAGAATGTTTTCCATGAATCTTTGGAAGTCCCATTGTACTTCTCTAGACAAATCTATCTTATTTATATGTTCAATACTTCAATATTATCTATTGCTCATTACTGTCCAAAGGAGCCATGGTGGTGCTGTTGGATGAGAACTCAACTGCTAACTATAAGGTTGGCAGTTCAAACCCACCAGCTGCTCTGAAGGAGAAAAAAAAGAGGCTGTCTTCTCCTGTAAAGATTTACAGCCTCAGAAACCCATTGTTGTTGTTGTTACGTGTCTTCAAGTCGGTTCTAACTCATAGCACCCCTGTATACGGTTTCTGAGGCTATAAATCTTTAGGGGAGCAGAAAGCCTCCTCTTTCTCTTGTAAAACAGCTGGTAGGTTTAAACTGTTGACCAACTCATACAGTCAGTATGATGGTAGTGGGTTTGGGCTCCTGACACAACATCCGGAACTCTTGAATACCACACCTCAGCATTCTTTTCCTGACTTCTCTTCTACTACTTCCACTTCATATACCACTTAGGCCTGCCAAACTCAACTCTGCCATTCTGCAAACACTTTTGCTTCCTTTTATCACATTGTTTCTTCCATCTGGAACTGTTTTCATCCATCACCATCAACTGGTGTGGCGCTGTAGGATACGCACTAGACTGCTAACCACAAGGTCAGTGGTTCAAACCCACCAGCCGCTCTTTGGAAACCCTATCCAAGGTTGCTATGAGTCAGAACAGACTAAAAAACACATAACAATAACAACATCAACTCAAATCCCAGCAACCCTTCAAGGTCCAAATATTTATAATGTGAGTGAATGGGTAACTGAATAAATGCATACACATGAAAACCGACTTTGTATAAACTAGTGTTCCTGTCCAGCCATCTACCCTAGTAACAAGAATCAGAAAAAAGATACCTCAAAGGTAAGAGTGAGTGACCTATACCACATTCCTTAGCTTCTTTATACTGAACAATTGACTCGGCTTTCTGATTTTACACTGCATCTTTTTCAGGTGATGTGCCCCCACACACACTGAATATAGTGCACAAGGGTGTTAGGCAAAAATGAATAATGGGCACATTATTTGAATAAAAATACAATACTCTGTTCTTTGCCCAAACATTATGCTTTCCTCCTCCTCACTTGTCAATAACTGCTTTCTTTACCAATTTACTTACCGAGGATATTCTGTTCCCCAAAAGAAAGGTTTCTGGAGCTCTCCTGCTGGAAATCCTGGCACAAAAGCAAACAAACCAAAAATTTTAAGGCTACAGAGAGATCGATTCAATAAAAAGTACCTGCTTCCAGTTGTAGCCTTGAGCCATCTACAGGGTACTCCTGGGAGCCTTCTAAGAGCTCCAACTATCTCTATGATGCTATTAACTCAACAGAGTTTGAAAGAAGTGCATTAAATCCATGTCAAGGTAACCATTTTGCATGGATGTACTAGTGGCAGTATCTGGTCTAATGTGAACTGGGTGTCTTCATAGAGTATGTGCAAGAGGCTTTTCAGGGTGTCCCCCAGCTTTCCCTGAAGCAGAGAGGGCCAGTTTCTTGAGCACATCATTTGTGTAATCATACAGGCCCATACTCAGAAAGTCCTGTACTTGGTTTTATGCACTGCTGTCACTATCTTGAAATTCTTAATAATTTTACTATTGAAATTGTATTTTTTATGTGCTGTCCAAGGAGGCTTCAAAAAGCTTGTGGGAACATTCCATTATCTTTCCGTTCCATTTTTCCGTGAACTTTATGAAAGCCCCTCATATGTGAACAGAGTGCAGTGAAGTGAATGCTTCAATCTGTCACTTCGAGCCTTAATTTTGTAATACCTGCCAAATGAGTTTCCTGATGAGTCTGTATACGAGAAGGTGGAGGAAGAGGTTGATAGGATTGATTATGAGGCTCCGTTCTGAATACCTGTTAACAGGGTTAACTGTGATTGTAAAAACTTAGAAATCTAACAAGGTACTTGGTCAATTTTGCTCCAGTAAAGGTTGGCAGTCAAATTCTGTGTGAATGAGGAGCATCCTCGAGACTGATATCTGAACTGCAGATTTGGAATTTGCTAGCTTCCACTACTGTGGGAAGTGTTTGAGTTCTGTGAGACTGAGAACCCTGGGACGTCGAGGAGAATACTGAGGGGAGAGTGGTGACTGAGTAAGACGGATCATGGAGTGGTCTGGCACTGTAGGATCAGCACTGGACTGAGAACCACAAGGTTGGCAGTTCAAACCTACCCGCTGCTCCTTGGAAACCCTATGAAGGGTTGCTATGAGTCAGAACTGACTTGACAGTACTTAACAACAACAACATAGTACTTTAGGAAAACCAAACACTTGGGATATGTCTTTAAACTTCACCTCATAGGGACCAACCCCATGCTGATCCTTCTAAAAGAAGTGATGATGCACACTTACAACACACACGTCTACCGTTCCTAGAAGGCCCGTTCATATATAGCATTCGTGATGCCCCATAAGCACATAATTCTAGCAAACTCATAATGTGTGGTAGTGCATTGAGACTCAAAGTGGGTACAAGGTAAGCATGTTACCTCTAAGACTTAGTAAGCATGTTTCCCATTGAAACCAGAATTGGCTTTGATCACCAAAGAACAAGGGGCCAATAAGAAATATGAGCAACAACCAAGGAACCCAATTATATTCTTCCTGATTTTTGTTACTTCCCTGTATTAGCCAACCACTTTTGCTGAAAATGACATCGAAGGAAAGGTAAACTCACATAGGTCCTTTTCCTTTCACATCAGTAAGACTAAGGTAGAATGTTGGTGGAATGTACATATATTAAGAAGTGAAATAAAAACATATGTTTGTTTTGTGTGATTTTTCCACTGTTCTGGTAAGAACAAAAAACATATGCGTGTATATCTACAGGATACAAACTGCGCAATTTTGGTGATTCTACACACAAGCTAACTGTACTGACATTTGCATCTAAATCTAGCACTGCATAATATAAAAATGAATGGGAATATTTGTTAAGTTATTTAAGTGTTGAATTTTTCTTTACTTACAATGGCATTGTTATTATTAATTGCTGTCAAATCGGTTCTGACTCACAGTGACCTCATACCAAACCTCACAAGGTCACCTGTTCCTGCACCATCTTTATGACTGTTGGTACCTTCAAATCCACGGTAGCAATCCCTGTGTATTTGTTAGGCCTTCCAACCTTGGGGGCTCATCTTCCAGCACTACATCAGATAATATTCTACTGTGCTCCACCGGGTTTTCATGGCTAATTTCTTCCTAGTCTGTCACAGTCTGAAAGCTGTACATGGGTGGCTCTGGGGGGTATTTGAAATATTAGTGGGATAAATTCCAGCATCCCAGAAGCACATAAGCCACAGTAGTATCAGAACCTGACAGATGGGTGGTAGAGAATAGCATTAAACAGCAAATAAAAAACACTGCTGGTCCTTTGAGCAGATGAGGGGGAGAAATGCTTTGGCCTTGGAATTCACCACTACATTTTGCACCCTGGGATGATTCCAGAAGCTGCAGGGACAAGCCTTCACAGCTGGGAATGCAAAGGAAAGTAACAGCATCAACAAATGAGAAGCCCTCTGCAATGTCCTTGTCTGCACCATGGCAACTGCTTCAGCCTCCAGGAGACTGCAAAGTTCTTTTATGAATGGAAATGTTTTCTCTTCCCTTTCTTCTCTCCATTCAGTCTTTCTATCTCCCTTCCATGACAGGACAATATGAGGAGGAAGTGAGGGTAGAAAAGCAAATCTTTCATTTCAAAGTGATATGCCAATTCTATGTAATTTATATGTATAAATTTATATACAATTTAGATGTATAAATGTATATCCAATACACACACACACACACACACATATATATAGTCCTAGTGTGGCACTGTAGGATAAGGATAAGTACCGGACTGTTAACTACAAGGTTAGCAGTTCAAACCCACCAATTGCTCATAAGAAACCCTATATAGAGTCGCTATAAGTCAGAACTGTCTCTATAGCACTTAACAACAACATATAATATTTTATTACTAATCATATCATCATTTGAGATTTCAAAGTATGAAATTCTAAATACAAAACAGAGATGGATCCAACACTGCTGCTTTCACAGAAAGGAAAATGTATCTAATATGACTTTGCTGTCCATATTAATCTTCATAATTCCTATATTTTCTTAAGTATCTTTGCATCAGTATAGCATCATTTTTTTTTTTT
>NW_006408536.1:11971479-11981805 GCF_000296735.1 Chrysochloris asiatica
TATATACACATATATATGCAAGTATATAGTACATATCGATGCAAATCACCGTGTTGATGTGAAAATTCTGTTTTACATAATATGTCATCAAAAAGCAATGATATTTCTTAATAAGGAATATTATAAACCAATACGATTTAATTATTAAACTATTATGGCTTCCCTGCCTGGTAATGTGCCCAGCTGGAAGCATCATGCCCACTGCCAACTTCTTTACAGGCAAACATCTGACACCTGCATGGGCCTCTATTTCTGCCACTTTTGCTGGGAGAGGCCCCCAAACACCAGACTCAGCTCTATCTGCTCAGCTTGTCGGGGCCATGCTACCTAACACTGGTAAACAGTAGGCATGGTTAGTTGCAGTGAATGGATTGAAAGTTAAAGCTGCATGTTTGGAGATGTCAATTAGCTAGGGACCAGAGGGGTATCTATGGAAAACAGCACCTATGACAAGCACAGAAACTGCGCCCCTGCTCAAACATCGGACACCACCCAGTAGGTAATCTTACCATTTGATCAGCTCAAAAATACAAGTCAAGCTCGTTTATTTTTCACTTAATATGTTATGGCAATACATGAAAATCACAGCTCCACTTCCCTCACTTTCACGGATGAAAATTGGTCTATGATGTGCCCAAAGTCGTGGTTTTTCTTTTTCTTTTCCAGTTTCTTCTCTGTTTACACTCAGCAGAGCAAGATCACAGAGTCTGCCTTGACCCGTAGAGGTTCTCAAATACAAAAGTGTTAAGTTTCACTTGCTGAATGACCTCTCACTGCTGGCAATGGAAACTGCAATGGTTCACAGAAACTGCTCAGTGGTGTCCGCCCCCCGCTACAGAGATGTCCAGGGCATGTGCCATGCCTTAGATATGTCTCTGCCAGGGGCACAGATGGAACCCAAACATGGTCAACTCAATCTCTTATCTTATAAAGTAGGTAAGGTGCATTTAGCAAAGTTAGAAGTATAAACTCATGAAATGGAAAAGGAATATTTTTTCTTTTTAATAGGTTTTTTGTTTTTTTACATTTTCTTCCACACTCATTTTGTTCCCTTTTATTTCTACTTCAGCTTACCACCTGTTTCTCCCTTGTTAAACTCCTCTTGCTCTAAGTGTATTGATGGGAGGCATTGCCCACACTATCAACATTGGTGTACACATATATAATCCTAGGTGTGGGGCAGCTCCGTACGGAATCAGCACGAGTGGGGGCTAGCTTGATGGCAGCTAACAATAACACACACACACACACATAAAGAGAGACAACAGGGAGGAGAGAGGAGTTTTTAAACTATTGGAAATTTGATAAAAAGTAGTAATGGTGTGGTGCTATAGGATAAGCACTGGACTGCTAACCACAACGTTGGTGATTCAAATCCACCAGCTGCTCCTTGGACACCCTATACAGGGTCACTATGGGTCAGAATCAACAAGTCTACTGATTAGAAACAGCAATCATGGCAAGAGTATAAAAAACATGTAGGTAGGGGTATAAATTGTAAGTATTTTGAAGAGAGATGAAGTCATTTCTTAATGCTTTAAAGGCTATTTTAAAAGAATGTGTAACTCACAATGTGCTTATATGGAAAAAGCTCTAAAGGAAGTTTGTTGTTGTTTTTGTTGTTAAGTGCCGCCAAGTAGGTTCCGACCTATAGTGGCCCTGTGTAGGGTTCTGAGGAGCATCTGGTGAGTTTGAACCATCCACCTTGTGGTTCAAACCAACTCTGCAGTTCAGCGCATTAACCCACAGTGCCACAATTATCAAGTAAAAAATGGAGATCCTTTTTTGGTACCAGAGGGCTTCAAAACTTCATGGAAAAATGGAATTAAAAAACAAAAGTTTTTCACAAACTTTGAGCCCCCTATAGTATGTATGTATAGGTACTTGCAGTCAATTCAATCTGTTCCAATGTGCTATGTTGTTGTTGTGAAGTGCCGTCGAGTCGATTCCGACCCATAGCGACCCTGTGTAGGGTTTCCGAGGAGCAGCTGGTGAGCTTGAACCACCGACCTTGCAGTTCAAACGGCTTTGCAGTCTGGCACATTAACCCACAGCACCACACAATGTGCTATACTAGGGGGAAATCTTTGCAAGGAAAAGTGCCATATTTATTGCAATGTTGATGTATTTCTTACCATTTAACATGTATAAAACTGTACTATCATTGTTACTAGGTTTCCAGCATTATTTTATTTATGTGCCATTAATGAAGATTTCAATTATTGTGCCCCTAATCCAATTTTTTCCATGAGCCCTCTGGCTCTCATTGCATAATTGTGCATTGCACAGTGATGGTTAGAAGCACATAGATTGCATTTTAACAGAAGTGACTAGACATGTATATGTATGTATGTGTACATACATGTGTGTGTGCACATATGTGTACAGGTAGTCCCTGTAGCCATCAATCCGTCCTGTCGCAAGTCCTAGTTTTCTTTTGATATTTATCACAGAACTACTGCTGTTTTGAAGGAGCTCTGGTAGCGTAATAGTTATGAGTTGAGCTGCTACTCTCAAGATCAGCAGTTCGAAACTACCAGCTGTTCCACGGGAGAAAGATGAGGCTTTCTGCTCCTGTAAAGATTTACATCCTCGGAAACCCTGTACAGGGTCGCTATGAGTCAGAACCGACTCCACGGCACACCACAACCACCACTATAGTTTTGAGGTCAGTGTATCTTTCCCCAATAAACTTTCCATCAGAATGCAGATATGACTAACAAGATGAAAAGCCTCCCTCAGTTTTATGCAAGTTCCACATCTTCTCTGTAACCTCCCCAATGAAGAAAAGTAGGTTACTCTCCCAATTTGTGCTTGTGTCATATGCTAGAAGAGAAAATGAGATTGGAGTCCTTTGGCCCTGAGAATATTTCATAAATCTCTTTTATCTACATTCTTTAAATGCTTTCACTGAATTTTGTTGGTGTTGTTCTTGTTGTTAAGTGCTGTCCATTCAGTTCTGACCCATAGCAACCCTGTATAGGGTTTCCGAGGAGCAAGTGGTGGGTTTGAACTGCTGATCTTACAGCACCACACCAAGAGTCCTGTTTATCTATTAATTTAGTCCTGTATGTCTGGATGTTCTATTAATTTAGAATTCATATACACAAGTATATGGCCCAGGAAAGTTATCATGTAGTGAATATTTTGAAAACATTACCTTCTAATGTTTTATGTTTCCTGAAAGCTTTTCTGTTTGAGATTGACACAAAAGCTAATTATATTAAGAAAATTTCGAGTTGAACTCATGCATCTTGTCCTGTTGTTTCCATGTTGGCTCAGATTTAATAAGGTAAAAGGCCTCCAACTTGAATTACCAGTCTTCAAAACCCAGAAAGCCTACTTTTCCCCTTTCTCTCTAGCAAGCTTTTGTCAATTTACTAACGCCATGGGAAGAGTGTTGGCCTCATCTAAACTTGGAAGCATTTCATCCTTAAATCGAGATCTCTTTTGTCTCCTTTAAAGGAATTGTTGTTGTTGTTGTTATGTGCCACGGAGTTGGTTCCAACTCATAGTGACCCTGCACAGGGTTTCCGAGGCTGTACATCTTTATGAGAGCAGAAAGCCTCATCTTTCTCCCGCGGAACATCTGGTAGTTTCCAACTGCAGACCTTGTGGTTTGAAGCCCAATTCATAAGCACTACGCTACCAGAGCTCTTTGGCATTACTGAATTTGTTCCATTGGTTCCCTCCAGCAGCCTCGAGGACAGAAGTGGCACAGCCAAGGACAAATGACAAAGTAAATTCAGCCCAAAAGAAGTTAACAAGAGAGGAAAATCTAGAGGAGGATCCAACAGGCTTACGAATGTATGGAACCAGGTACAATTTAGTGAATTGAATTTGTTTTCATTTTGCTGTAGTTGCTTTCACCAGAGACAAACTTGGTTTTTCCACTGAGTATGTATCTGTGTCTGTTTTCTTGTGGTATGGATGCATTTATCTTTTCTAAGAGATAACTCTATCAATAGAATTTATTACATGATTTGTTTCATTAAATAATAGAATGTTTGGTCTTTTGTGTGCATTTATTGAACATGAATGTGGCTTTATTCTAGTAAATGTTATGACAGCTATTTTCAAAAGCCTTAGGTGTTTTATTATATTATTAGCAATCTACATTTTGGGGCTTATTGCTGATGTAGAAGTCCTAGTGGAGTAAGGGTTAAACACTTGACTGCTAACTGAAAGGTCAGTGGTTCGAACTCACTCAGTGGCTCCACAGAAGACAAGACCATGCAATCTGCTCTCATAAAGATGACCGCCCAGGAAACTCTACGAGACGTTCTATTCTCTCAATATAGGCCTGACTGCTGAGTCAGAACCAACTTAATGGCACAAAACAATAAGAATATTGCTGGGGATAATCTTAGCAATCTTATTGCACTTCTTGGTGAAATGTGTATTTGGTTATTTTACTTGTCCTGTACCAATAGTCCATAGTTCTATAGTTCCTTAAGTAAATGTGTTCCCCCACCCGAATTTGGGATGTGTTCATATATTTAAGTCTTGTTACAAAAAGTATTGAGACTACTAAAGAGGATAGAGAGAAACACTGTTAACTGATGATATATGGAGGGGATAATAATCAATGTAATGAAACAAGCTATATGAATGGTTGACTGTGAAGCTGATGATGTGCCCTGTAAACTTTCACTCAATCCAAAATAAAAACATTTAATAATAAAAAAAGTATTGAGACTAGTTGAGTTTGGTTATGTTGATACAATATTGATACACAGTCATTGACAACTAGCATTTATTGGATACCTATACAGGGTCACTATGGGTCAGAACTGACTCGAAAGCAATTAGCAACAATAATATGGTATTCTAAGGCACATGGATAAGATTTGGACATAAAAATGCCCTCAAGGTACCCACTATCTAGTGAGGGAGAAAGGATATACCCAACTCAATGGCACTTAACAACAATAAGGTAAGGTGCACCAAAGCTCTGTAAGAAGTCTTGGTGTGGTGCTATAAGATAAAGCACTGGATTGCAAGGTCAGTGGTTCAAACTCACCAGCTGCTCCTTGAATACCCCATACAGGGTCTCTATGAGTCAGAACCTACTCCATAGGACTTGACAACAACAATAAATCTCCCTAAAGTGTACTTTTAAATCTAAATATGTCTTAAACTTTGTAGAGAAAAGAAAGCCTGGATACATGGGACTTGGTATATAGAAGTTTGGGGGAGGAATGTATTTATACATTGTTGTTGTTAAGTGCCATCGAGTCGGTTCCAACTCATAGTGACCCTGTATAGGTTTTCCGAGGCTTTAAATCTTTATGGGAGCAGAAAGCTTCATCTTTCTCCCATGGCGCGGCTGGTGGATTTGAAACCCGGATCTTGCAGTTTGCAGTCCAATGCTTATCGTATGGTTACATAAATTGGTGAGTTAAAATCATGCAAGATGTACATCAGGGTTATATCCTTTCACTATACGTATTCAATCTGAGTATTCTGAGCAAATAATTAGATAAGCTGGACTCTTTGAAGAAGAATGCAGCATCAAGACTGAAAGATGGCTCATTAACAACCTGTGATATGCAGATGACACAACCTTACTTGCTGGAAGCAAAGAGGACTTGAAGCCCTTACTGATGAAGACTCAATATAGAGAAAACAATAAAAATCCTCACAACTGGAACATGATAAACAGGAGATACTGCAGTTGCCAAAGATCTCATTTTACTTGAATCCACAATCAATGCCCATGGAAGCAGCAGTCAAGAAATCAAATTATGTACTGCATTGGGCAAACCTGTTACAAAAAGATCACTTTAAAGTGCTACAAAGCAAAGATGTCACCTTGAGGACTAAGATGGGTCTGACACCTAAGGGGGTGAGGGCTTCAAAAGGTTTTAGGAAAAAAATCCATCATCTTCTAATCTCATTTTCCACAAACATTTTGAAGGCTCCTGTTTTTTCAATCACCTCATATGTAATGTGAAGGCTACACAATGGATAAAGACAACCTACAAATTGATTGATGCTTTGGAATTACGGCATTGGCAATGAACTTCCAGAAGGAAGTACAAATCTGTCTAGAAACAAATAAAGCCACAATGCTCTTTTAGAAGCAGGGAGATTGTCATGTTATCAGATGGGACCAGTCCCTAAAAAGGATATTATGCTTGGAAAAGGGTCAGCGAAAAAGAGGAAGGCCCTCAACAAGACGGATTGACACAGTGGCTGCCAACATTGGACTCAAATGCAATAATTGTGAGGGAGGCACAAGACTGGGCAGTGTTTCATTCTGTTGTTCAGAGGGTCACTATGAATCAGAACTGACTCCACAGCACACTGACCCAACAACACACTAATAGGTAAAAGACATGGTTTTTAAGACCAGTTGGAGGTTTGAGTTTGGAATGGTTTAGGACCCTGGTTGTCAGAGTGTGGGTTCCAGGATCAGCAGCATCAGCACCCCCTGAGGACTTGTTAGGGATGTGAATTGTTGGGCCCCACCTAGGCCTTCTGAATCAGGAACTCTGGAGCTAGGATCCAGAGTTGTCAATGCACCCTCAAGGTAATTCAGGTGGTCGCTAAAGTTTGAGATCCACTAGTTTGGGAATCCTGGTGTGTGTGGCCCTGTAAGATAATCACTGGACCAAGAGATCATTTTAACCACAAGGTCAGCAGTTCAAACTCACCAGCTGCTCCTCGAAAACCTTATACAGGGCCGCTTTTCGTTGGAACCGATTAACAGCACTTAACAACAACATTGTAGGTCAAGATAAGGACTTTCAATCCTAGCTGCATATAAGAGTCCCTTGGGCGCTTATAAAAGAAGAAAAAGAAAGAAAAAAAATACTCAAGCCCAAGCCCCTGTGCCTCAGTCCTGTCACAATCTCTGGGATGGGGCCCTGAATGCCAGGATTTTTTAAAACCTCCCCAAGTAATTCGAATAAGGAGCTCTGGTAGCATAGTGGTTAAGAGTCTGGCTGCTAATCTCACAGTCAGCAGTTTGAAACTACCGGTGGTTCTGCAGGAGACAAATGAGGTTTTCTGCTCCTGTAAAGATATACAGGATTTACAAGATTTACAGCCTCGGAAACCCTGTACAGGGTCACTATGAGTTGAAATCGACTCCACGGCACATAACCACCACCACCAAGTGATTCAAATATGAAAACAGGATTCAGAACAACAGGTTTTAAAAAATAAGGAATTGCTTATAATTAACTTGACTGATCAAGGATCCCTGGTGGTGTAGTGGGCTAAGTGTTGGACTGCTAACTGAAGGTTTGGCAGTTCAAACGCACCAGCTACTCTGTCAGAGAAAGATGAGGCATTCTGCTTCCATAAAGATGTACAGGATCAGAAACCCTATGGAGCAGTCTACTCTGTCCTATTGTTAAGTCAGAGTTGGCTCCAACTCATAGCGACCCTGTTATGGGATTTCAGAGCAGTGGTTGGTGAGTGGGAAGCGCCAGCCTTGGGGTTTGGTGCTTAACCGACTGTGCCACACCAGGACTCCTGTCCTATAGCGTTGCCATGAGTCGGAACCGACTTCATATCGGTGAGTGGGCTACAAATCAGATTTCCTGTCTCGTTCTCCTCTCTTCACCCCTCCTCAGCACTTTGCATATGATGACATATGATTGCCATTGAGTCCACTCCAATTTGTAGCCATCCTGTATAGGATCTCCAAGGCTGTAAATCTTTACAGGAGCAGAAAGCCTTATTTTCCCCCTGAAAAGTGGCTGGTGGATTCAAACTGCTGACCTTGTGGTTAGCAGCCCAGAGCATAACCCACCCACCATCGAGCCTTACAACATATAATTAGGTATTTTTATTACATTTTTGTGGACTCTACTTTCAAAACCAAAATTGTACATGGCCTGTAAATTATGTACATTGATTTTCTTTAATTAAACTGCATTGGAAGATCCAGGATGAACGTACACTCTCATAGACAATGAGTGTCCCATCAAATTCAGGAGGAGTTCCTGTAATCAGGTAATCCAGAAACCATTCTTCTAGAATCTAGGGGAACTTCAGTTGGGACAGGGAAATTGCTGCAATTACGAAGCACTTTTGGTTGGTTTTTTTTGTTTTTTGTTTTTTTTTAATTTATTTTGCTGTAAAGGGATTTCATTGTCAACATTGTTAAGATTAACAGTGGCTTCTTTCCTTCCCTCCCGCAAATTTGGCATCTTACAGAGGTTTGGTGAATGTCAACCTTCTTCTTTTCCAGAAAGTATTGAGTTCTAACAGCTGTGACTCATGTCAAGGGATTCAGCAAGATGCCTTAGCCATCTGCTGGCTTCCTGCAGGTAACCTCCTGCCACCACATCTATTAGCCTAGAACTGACAAGCAGAAAGCAGCTTCCAAAATCTGCCCTCCATCTTGGAACGTGTTCTTCTTTTCTGCAGTAATTGCCTATAGAAAGCAACAAGAGAACACGCCTCGTTTACTTTTTTATAGCTGAGTGGCTCTCTCACTTTGACACTGTGCAGAGATTTGGTGGTGAAAGTCTTATTATAGCAGATTGCTGGGTCCTGTCTCCAGAGTTTCTGATCCAGCAGATCTGAGGTAGAGCCAAATAATACCCATTTATCACAAGTTCCCAGGTGATTCTGATGCTGCTGGTTCAGGAACCACACTTTGAGAAGCACTGCTATAGGTTAACATCTATCAGAGAAAGTACTCATTTTCTCCCACTGTGAAGCTCAGTATCTCATATCCTGCTCATATTCCAATAAGCCCTTTCTTACATACAGTTGCTGTCTGTCTTAGGCTGGGTGCTGCAGAGAGGCAAAACCAATGAAACTTATATTGTTGTTTTTGTGTGCCATGGAGTCGGTTCCGACTCATAGCGACCCTGCACAGGGTTTCCTAGACTGTAAATCTTTAAGGGGGCAGAAAGCTTCATCTTTCTCCCGAGGAACCGCTGGGAGTTTCGAACTGCTTACCCTAAGGTTAGCAGCCGGATTCGTAAACAATACACTACCATGTGGTGCTAATAATGCTAATGCCATGGGTTCGATCCCTGTATGGGCCACCTGAAGCAATGAAACTTATATATGTTTATATAAATAGAAGTTTATATCGAGGAAATGGCTCATACAGTTGTAGAGGTGGGAGGATCCCAAATTCAAGTCAGATGAACTGACATTGGCAGGTCAGATGATAGGCAGCTGGGTCCAGCAGGCACAGGCACAAAGTCAAGTTACTGACAACTCCCAGGACCGGCAGGTAATAGAGCAGACCACTGACTCAAGTCCAAAGAACCAAAGATAAGAGGATGAGTCAGATGCAAGATCCATACCCAGCAGAGAAAAAACAAACAAGCCTTGCCTTAGTGTCCAATATGTTCCAATAAAGCAGGCCATACCCCTGAGCAAGTTTCTCTTCAGTTAATAGGCTGCTCTTAGCAGACCTCATCATAGAGGTGATTACAGATAACTACTCAGTTGCCAAACCACTGAGAATCCTGGCCAGTGAAACTGACACAAAATCTTAACTATCACAGAATCCTAAGCATTCAAAAGTGATAGTGATGGCATTAATGTTCACCCCAAGTTGTAGGAACATAGTAGATACTCAAGAAATGCTTGTGTGAGTTTACTGATCCATACTTGGGTGCCACGTATGGATCAGAAGAATAAAAATGTGATTAACCACACTAAATCAGAACACCAAAACCACCTCGCTTCAATGGCTTGATGATCAGAACTCGACTAGAGGAAGATAAAAAAAATTTTTTGATAAAGGAAACAAGTGTAAATTCTACAACTTGATATATTTGACCAATACTTAATGAATGTAGTAGCTCAAAATACCAAATGAGAGGGAAGGAGTCTTCACATCAAGGATCAGTCCTATCCCCTCTGTACACAGGGTAGATATGGGCAGGCAATTTAAACATTGACTACCTATAATGGGGAATTATAAAGGCACAAAGTGACTGGCTTACAAGTTTTCAAGAGGGAGTTTAGTTTCAAAGTGTGGGGGGGCAAGGTAGACTCCTCACTGACAAATCTTGTCTAGAGGGTTCTGGTGAAATGAGATGGGGATAAGATTCTTATGATTCCATAGTAATTGTTATCATAACTAATTGCAATTGTCACAACTGTAAAGGTAGAAGTTTTGTAACAAAAAGAGGGGAATAGTTAATCTTACATTCCAGGAACAGAGGACCCTAGGACCATCAAGGCAGAAGAGCACGAGCAGAATGTGGGATCCTATCCAGAGAAGCAGCAACACCAGAGATGGAGGCAGAGATGAGGGCATGGAGAGAGAGAGAACAGCTGAGAACTCAAGACTCATGGAAAGAGAAAGGCTGTGTGCTGGTGGCCAGGAGGCAGGCTTGC
>NW_006408536.1:11981935-12002295 GCF_000296735.1 Chrysochloris asiatica
ATGAGCGTAAAACTGGTGTTGTCCCATGTAAACTATCACTCAATTTACAATAAAAACTTTAAAAAATAAAAAATGCATAAAGAAAAAGAAACAACATCAAAACCAAATCCACTACTATCGAATCGATTCCGACTAATAGTGACTTAAAGTCAGAGAATAGCTACTCCTCAGTGTTTTCAAATCTGCAATTCCTATCGGAGCAGACTGACTCATCTTTTTCGCATGAAGCAGATGGTGGATTTGAACCACCAACCTTGAACCACTAGGGCTCCTTCTTAACCATACTAATTAAACAAAAACAGAGTCTCTTTAGTCATCTCCTCCAAAGTTATCTGTAGTCAGATGCCCGACTGTACATTTAAGATGTGTAACATTACAAGCAAGCTATCCCATCTACTGTTAGTAAAAATCAGAACCACTTTTTTCAAGAGAATTTTCCCTAAAGAAGCACCCTTAGATTTGCACAAGGACTTGGCCACAAAAATTGTCATTACAAAGTATCGTTTTGTGTTTTTTTACAATTTTGAAACATTAATAGGAAATGAAAGAAATAAAGGTACTTTTTTATTTAGTACTATATTATGCATGACCTAGAAGAATATATGATAAATGGAAAGATATTCAAGTACCATTTGCAATGGAAAAAAGAAGTACTATTTAGTGTGTAGATATTATAATTTTAAAATATTTATAGATAAACATAAGTTTAAGAGACACATATACAGGGTCACCATGGGTCGGAACTGACTCGACAGCACTTAACAAGAACATCTTTAATTGATAGCACAGGCTGTCCCTAGGGTACAGAGAAGATCCATTTCTGTGTCTTTAAGAATTTGTAGGTTAAGTTGGAAGATGAAAACGGTCTTTATTTAATCTTGCTTTTGTTGTTGTTAAGTGCCATGAAATGGGTTCCAACTCATAGCATCCCTGTATAGGGTTTCTGAGGAGCGGCTAGTGAGCTTGAACTGCCGATCTTGCACTTTAAACTGACCTTGCTGTCCAGCGCATTAAACCGCACCACTACACCAGGACTAGAAGCCTTTCAATGACTTACAAGCTACTCATGCAGCAAGTAAAAGTGATTGCAATTTAGAATTTGTTGCAACTGTGGCGCTGCAGGTTAATGCACTGAACTGCAAGTTCATTTTGAAGTGCAAGGTCGGCGATTCAAGCTCACCAGCCACTCCTTGGAAATTTTATACAGGGTCACTATGCGTCAGAACCAACTCCATGGGCACTTTTTGAACCAGTTCATTTTTTGTTTGATTCCCTGCTGAGAATTTGCATTTCCACCTCCCAGATATAATAAATCAGAATCTACATTTTAACAAGATCTCAGGTGATTCTTATAGATTCCCAGGTGATTGCTATGGGGGGTTTTTTGTTGTTGTTGTTTTGTTTTTTTGCTTTTGTTGTTGTTAGGTGCCATCCAGCCATTTCTGACACATAGCAACCACATATACACAGCGGAATGAAACACTACCCGGTCCTACATCATTCTGCTGCCATTTCACTGTTTACAACTTCCAACTTTCTTAGATTCATACATTCCATGTTCTGATTATTAATGGATGCTTGCAACCGTTTCTCATTTTGAGTTGTGCCCCATCAGCAGATGAAGGTCATAAAAGATTTGTTCCTTTCACGTCATGATGGTCAACTCTATTTTGAAGAGGAGAGTGCCTTCCAACCTGAGGGGCTCATCTTCTGGCACTATGTTATACTGCTATTTGTAGGGTTTTCAGTGGCTAAACTCTGGTAGCGTAGTGGTTACGAATTGGGCTGCGAACCTTAAGGTCAGCGGTTCGAAACTACCAGCGGCTCCGCGGGAGAAAGATGAGGCTTTCTACTTCCGTAAAGATTTACACCCTCGGAAACCCTGTACAGGGTCACTATGAGTCGGAACCGACTCAAAGGCACTTAACAACAACAAACATTTAGTGGTAGTCTGCCACTTTTCCTAGTATGTCTCAATCTCGAAGTTCCACTGAAAGCTGTCCACCATGGGTTATGCTGCTGGTATTTAAAATATTGGTGGCATAGCTTCCAGCATCACAGCAACATGTAAGCCACCACAGGAAGACAAACTGACATTTTTATGTATACAAGAATCAAATTCTTGTGTAAACAATAATCAAATTCTCAGCAGGGGATTGAATGAATTGAACCAGTTCCATACTGTGGTTCAATTGTTTCAAAATGAGAGCAAAATTACATTAAATTAAAGGGCAAGTAGGCGTTGTCTGTCTGTAATTCAGTTCTTTGTAATCTAGGGAATGGCTTGTATTAACTTAATTTTTTTTTTTTAGCTTATCTAAAAAGTTTCTAGATTTTCTGCAATAAACATGAACTACCCCTCTGTTTCAGAGTCCTGGGGTGGCCCTGTGGGTTAATGCACTGGACTGCAAGGTTGTTTGAACTGCAAGGTCAGCAGTTCAAGCTCAGCAGCCACTCCTCAGAAACCCTATACAGGGTTGCCATGGGGCTGATCTGAGTCAACGGCACTTAACAAAACCCATCTGTTTCACAAATAACATGTGCATTATACGTTTTGGCTAACTGTGCAACCTCCCCACCTCATGCATTATTTTTGTAAGTGCTCTATGCCAATTGCATTGATGTATTACTGACTTCAGCTGACACAAAAATGACATGATTAAACTATGAAATAGGCAGGCCTAACCT
Organism: Chrysochloris asiatica; assembly: GCF_000296735.1. Classification (NCBI taxonomy): domain Eukaryota; kingdom Metazoa; phylum Chordata; class Mammalia; order Afrosoricida; family Chrysochloridae; genus Chrysochloris; species Chrysochloris asiatica. Next base: position 11,984,624 of record NW_006408536.1, read on the forward strand.
AACCTAATGGCTTCACTCAAGTTTTGTATTCAACTGCTATTATGCTATAATTATTAACTTAAATTAATAGAAAGAAATGCAATTTTGATCATTTATTTTTCCATTACCAGTGGACTACCAAACTCAATCTGTGACTTCTTGACCATGTCTTATACCTTTATTATACAATTATGATTAAAAGTAACATTTTGTACTGTCTTGATGCACATCAACAAGAGATTGTTGTTTTTTTAATGAACAGAGTGATATGATAATGTCACAAGGCACTATGCGCCAATTGTTTTCCATTCTTCATTTCTTTGTGTCATTCATGTGAGCACATTATTTATGTCGGTGCATTTTTTGCACACGCCATACTAGAAGTATTGTAATAAAGATAAAAGACAAGTGAGAGTTTTAAAGGATAAGGGAGATTGTGAGCACCCACATCAATGAGTGAAATTGCTCCCTAACTTCCTATCACTTACTACCATGACTGGGTTCCAGCTGTCTGAGGCTCACCTGGACTCCTGGTGGCACAGTGGGTTAAGCACACTGTTTAACTGGAGGTCAGCAGTTCAAACCCACCAGCCACTTCACAGGAGAAAGATGTGGCAATCTGCTCCCGACTAGCCTCAGAAAGCCTATGGCAGTTCTACACTGTCCTATAGGGTCACTATGAGCTGGACTCAACTTGATGGCAGTGAGTTTGGTTTTTCAGTTTGAGGCTCATTGCCATAAGGCTCAGTGCCAGGTTGCTCCTCATGATCCTTCCCCACCACTCCACTCTGACTTGCCCCACACTTCTTTATTCAATTGATCCTGATCATCATTCTTTCCTTTCTGCTAACAGCCTGTAACAACCTACCCAGTCCTCCATGTCTGCAACAGCATTTACCTTACCCCTCAAGCATGCTTTTGGAAATGCCCAACATGAGAATTTGTGTCCTGGCACTTGCTGTATGGGCACTCTGTGTGTCTCATACTCTGTTTTGCTGCTGCCACGCCTCTACTGTGCCCATGAGTCTGCAGATATTTCTAGGGCAGAGCATTCTTGTCCCCCACTGACACTACCCAAAAGGCAGGATAACTTAAGCTGTTTTTTTTCATCAGGTCCTTAAAAACGGGGGAACTGTTTCATTTTTCCCAGATTCCTCAATGAAATCAGGACAAGAATGTCTTAAAATAGTTGTAACAAGTGTCCCTAACCTGGCTAAGTCCATCATATGTCAATTTTTCAAACTCTTTTAAGTTTGTCCATTACTTAACTTCAGCTCAGCTCATTTAAGAAAACTTTCAAAACCTCTTAGTGAATTTGTTTTAGGAGTGCCTCTGCAGGGCAGTGAATTATTTAATATGGCGCTTCTGGACACAGTCTTTGTAACTCCCCCCAAACGACTGGAAGGGTCCATGCAGATTAGATGTACCCCCTCTTTTCCTGATGGGTCTTGTTAAGAGAAGGTGGGTGAAGATGGTGAAAGGATCATATGATTCAGTTGTGAGGGTTTGGTAGCAGGGTTAATTGTGACTGTAAAAACCTCTCTCTCTAACGGGGGGACTGGTCAATTTGCCATCCTGCTAGGTATAAAATAAGTCATTTTAGAAGTAGGAGGGAGAAGCTCACTCTCATCAAGGAAGAAAAACCAGGAGTGGAGTGCATCCTTTGGAACCCGAAATCCTGTGCATTGAACCTCCTCAATCCAGGGACAGGACGCTGTGACAGCAGAGGAATGGCAGCAGCAAAACAGAGAATGAGACACAGCGACGGGCTCCCCAGTCCATGGAGCAAGTAAAGCTGAGTGCCTTCAGATAAGAGGCTTGCTTGCAGAGTGGGGAGCCTCTAGGCTCTTAATTATAGGACAAAGTTTGCTGACCCACGGAGCAAGAACTGAGCGCTTTCAGGCTGAGACTTATGGTGGAGTGCTGTGCCCTTTGGGCATTTATCAACAGTGCTAAAAGAGCTTTATAACATTGCCCAAGCAGAGCCAAGGCCAAGGGGCTACATGGCTGAGAAGCCAAGGGCCAGAAAGAGGCATACCTGTGGGCACCGCTGAGAAGAGGCTATCCTGATGAAAGAACTGGATCTTGAACATTTCTGCTCTGAACTGTAACCTGTTAGCTTCCCTAATAGAGCCCATAATCACAAGTATTGTCTGAGTTCTGTGTGACCATTACAATTAGTTATCTAACCTAGCAGAGAAGTAGAGAGCGATGTGGGACAGAAAGGAGGAAAGGGGAGGAAGGCATGTCTGGCCCCAGCATCACAGGAATCTGCCTTGGGTTGATGTGGAGTTTAATTCTCTGTCTCCCGGTGACATAAGAGGAACTCAGACCTGTCTCAGCGTTCTTTTTACAACCTCTTTGGAGAGTACATCTAAATATTCTTTTTACGGTAGCTGATGGTATCTCTCAAATAATCAATCACCCTCCACCCTACCCCAATCCAAAGATCCTAGAAGCTCACAGACACAGCCAAAGAGCTTGCACAAAGCAGCACTCTTAGAGGGCTCTTAGAGCACTCTTAGAGGGCTCAACGCCACAGCCCTTGTGGACACGGAATCAGCAAAGTCTTCTGACACCCCTACCAGCTAACCCTACTCCCTATAGCAAAGCAAAAGCAATGCTCCCACTGATGAAAGGACAATATGGAGGGCGTATGATACAATAACAATCACCCAAACATATTTCATCATCTGTAATTCTCACAGCATGTCTTATCCAACAGAGGATGACGACGTAGCCTGGAAATCAAAAGTATACAATCAGATAACCTAGGTTCTACTCCCAGCTCTACAGTTTACTAGCCATGAGACCTCTGCTGCTGTGTAACAAATTATCCCAAAAATCACTGGCTTAAAACAATAAACCATTTCTATCTCACCATTTCTCTGGGGCAGGAGTTCAAGAACAGTTTAGCTGGATGGATGCACCTCAGAGTCCCTCACAAATCTGGAGTTAGGATATAAGCCTGGACTGCAGTCAGCTGGAGGCTTGGCTAGGCTGGAGGATTTCTTCCAAGATAGGCTACTCACAGCATGCTGACTATGGGCAGGAGGCAGTTCCTTCACACATGGACTTACTGCTCAATGAATTGCTTGAGTGTGCTCAACAGCACAGTGGTTGGCTTCTCCCACCATGATCAATCCAAGAAAGTAGATGAAAGCAATGTCTTTTATGACCTAGTCTCAGAAATCATATGCCATCATTTCCACCTTATCTTCCTATTGGTTACAGAGGTAAACTTCATTCAGCATGGAAGTGAACTACATGGGACAATGAATACCTGGAATTGAGACTCATTGAGGACTATGTAAGTATTAAATGATTATACAGTTAAAATTGCTAAGAGTTTCAGAATCTCAATGAAGATTTGGGATTAGGTGGTATGTGAACTTGACTGGGCCAGGACTCTCAGTGGTTTGGCATTTGAGATGTAGCTATCCCCCAAGATGTGATAAACCAATAAGAGAATTTATGGGAGATTCCCAAGAGTGTGGACATCCAACACCTTTATCTTATAAGAGATAAAAGGAGAGAGACCTGAGCAGAGAAGCAGGGACCTACTACCACCCAAATAGAAGAGCCAGGAGTGGAGTGGGTCCTTTGGACCTGGGGTCCTTGAACTGTGAAGCACATAGGTTCTGGGGAAGATTCACGCCAAGATATATGGAGATCTCCAAGGAATACTGGGGCTACAGAAGCTGAAAAGAGACAAGGACCTTTCCCCAGATCCAACAAAGAGAAAGTCTTCAACTAATATTGAAATGAGACATTTTTCAAGAGCCAGCACTATGAATTTGGACTTCTAGCCTCCTGATCTGTGAGAGAACAAATTTCTGGTTGTGAAAGTCATCCACTTGTGGTATTTCTGTTATAGCAACACTAGAGAACAAAGATAGGTGACCACGTAAGTTTTCTTCTAGCTCCAAAACTACAAAAGCCCTTTTCCAAATTCTAGATGTGAGTCTTATTTTCCAGATCCCCAAGTGAAGTGTCAAGTGGATTCTGGAATTTAATTTTATTAAATCCCAGTAGAGGTCACCAATGAGTATTTGCCAACTTGGCTTCCACTATATGGTTTCAGGCAAAGCCAACAAAGTATAAGAAAGGCTCTTCATTTGAAATAGTTATTTCCTTAACAGCAAAACAAATCTATGTTTGATTTCAGGATTAATTCTATAGTTTTATGCCAGCATAAGCCCAGCCTCTGGACAAAAGCTTATCTTCTTTAGCAGATTATCTGTGATTAAACTACAGCAACCAAATCCCTGGTGTATAACAACAAAGATAATAAAACCATTGGTTTTAGCCCTTAGGCTATGCTTGCTTTTCAAGACAAGGTTTTATTTGCTTAAAATAATTCCCTAATATGATTTGAGATGTATGAAAATGAAAACTAATATTAAAATGAGGCATTTTTGATAGGCATTCTATACTGAATACATGAAATGAATTTTATTCTAAAGACCAGTCCATGTTAAAAGTGAAAAATATAAATGTGAGCTGTTCACGCTACCCTCAGCTGCCACCACCTGAACAGATCCAAAGAACCATGGGAACTGGTATGAACAGTCTTTAGTAACTTCCTGGATCTCATCGTCTCACCAAGGGTCGACAAACTACAGTTCAGGGGCCCAAATCCAGCCTGCTCCCTGTTTTCATACATAATGTCTCATTGGACTAGCGTCATGCTGAATCATTTATGAACTTTCTATGGTTTCAATGGAAGACTGAGTGCAACAGACCATATGAAGTACAAAGTCAAAAATGAAAATGTTTACCATCTGGCTCGTTACAGAAAAAGTTTGCAGATCTCTGGACTACACCTCTGAAGGCTTGACCTGAGACAAACTGTTATACACCCAAAATGTACGCACATTACACAACATTCGAAAATGTTTATGGGAAGAGGAAGCTACTGTTTTTATTATGGTGTTACTTACATAAAGTGTACATATCTTATGAGTAGAGCCAATGAATCCTAACAAAGATATCACCTGTGTGTGCAACCACCTCCCAGATGAAGATAGGAAATATTTCCAGTGATTACTCACTTCAAATCAACTCCCCCCAAAAGGATAGTCATTATTGTAATCTCTATTCCATAGATCAGTGTGCTTGTTAGTGAATTTTCTAAACTGGAATCATACAGTATGCACTCTCTTGTTTCTGGATTCTTTAACTCCACTCTAAGTCAGGGCATTTAGAGGTAAGGTGGTGTGGAGCACACACATTGTGGAGTAATATTCAGCTGTATGGATATACCACAGTTTTTTTTTTCCTCTGTCCTTTGTTGATGGGCATTGGATTCTTCCCGGGTTTTTACTCCTATGAATAAAGCTGCTATGAACATCCCTGTGCATGTCTCTAGGTGGGTATAAAGGTTCACTGATCAAGGATACAGACTCAGGAGTGGAATTGCTATGTGACAGGAGAGATGACCCAAATACTTTGCCAAACTCCATGTACTCTATTTGATTCTTTTAATTTACAAAATCTTTTGAGAGCAAAAATTCAAAGTATTTCCCCAAATTTTCCCTTGGTTGTTGTTGTTAGGTGCCATCGAGTTGGTACTGACCCATAGCAACCTTATGCACAGCAGAATGAAACACTGCCCGATCCTGGGCCAACCTCACTACTGTTGCCACGCTTGAGTCCGTTGATGCTGCCACTTGGACAATCCATCTCATTAGGGGTCTTCCTCTTTTTCTCTGACCCTCCACCTTACCAAACATGATATCCTTCTCCAGCGACTGGTCCCTCATGACAACATGTCCAAAGTATGAGAGTCAAAATTTGGTCATCTTGGCCTCCAAGGATCACTCTGGCTGTATGCACTTCTAGACAAGTGCAAATATGCCCTGATGGTGCATTGAACTGTTAACAGAAACGCTGGTAGTTCAAACCTACCAGCAGCTCCACAGGAAGAAAGATGAGGCAGTCTGCTTCCATGAAGATGGATAGTCTCAGAAACTTAAAGGCAGTTCCATCCTACAGGATAGCTATGAGTCGGAATCAACTCAATGGCAATGGGTAGGGTAGGATAAGTACAGAGAGACAGGAATTTATGAATGGTTACCTGGGGCAAGAGGAGGGGAAGCAGGAGTTTCTGTGTGGGGTGCTGAGTTTCTGTGTGGGGTGATGAAAACCATTTGGAAATGGGTAGTGGTGATGGTTGCCCAATATGATAAATGTAATTAATGCCACTGAATTGCATAGTTGAAAAGCATTAAAATGATCAATGTTTTATGATTTATAACTTTATAATATATATATATATATATTTAATCCTCACACTTTTCTGTGTTGATTCTGTAACAAACACACTAGATATAGCTGGGATTATTGGCATGCCAGTGTTATGAATAAAAACCCTGATCTTGACAATGGGCTGAGCATTTCACAAATTCATCTTGTTAAACGCTACAGAATCTTGCAGAAACCATATAGAATACGTAACTTCTGTATGTGACAGACCAGGGCAATGCCCACGGCTACACAAGTAGTAAGCGATGGTCAAGGTCTCCCATTGAGGGTCTCAAAGTTTCCCTACAAAAAGCAGGAAGACCAGTTTTGCCATGACTGCAAAGTTAGGGAAGCATAGGCTTAGGCACCAATAACCTCAGCTCCTTGTTTTCCTTTTAAACCATACTAGTAATTCAAATATAATTAAATTCTACAACAGCCCCTGAGTATAACTCCTCACATGACAGATTGAAACCATCATTATTTCACACTACACTCTGTATCAGAAGACCCTGCTACCCCTACTTGACAAGGGTTGAAAAATAAGGAGCTACGTTGTTGTTGTTGTTAAGTGCTGTCAAGTCAATTCTGACCCATAGCGACCCTGAATAGGGTTTCCAGGGAGCAGCTGGTGAGCTAGAACCACCAACCTTGCAGTTCAAATGACTTTGCAGTCTGACACATTAACCCACAGTGCCACACCAGGACTCCTATAACCACTCTGAAAAATCTAACATTGAAAGATGACCACTGTCTTGGTTCTCTTGTGCTGCTATAACAAGAGGGTGGCTTTAACAGATTTCTTTTCTTACAGTTTAGCAGTCTAGAAGTCCAAAGTCAAGATGTTGCCTCTAGAGGCAGGCTTTCTCTCTTTGTCAGCTCTGGAGGAATGCCCTTGTCTCTTTGGAACTCTGTTCCTGGCCAGTCCTCATGTGGCTTGGCATCTCTCTTCCCTCATCTCTTCTTTCAATTGCTTTTTTAATCTCTTTTATATCTCAAAAGAGACAGCCTCAAGACACACCCTACACTAATCCTGTCTCATTAGCATAACAAAGACATTCTATTCCCAAATGGAATTATGACCAGAGGCATGAAGGTTAGGATTTATGACACAGACTTTAGGAGGACACAATCCCATCCCTAGCAGGCACAAATCATGGAGTTTGACATGCAATCATGAATTTATATGCATGCACACACAACTACAGGTTTTTCTATTTTCTATGCAAGTGTCTACCATGTGCAGAAATAGACGTAAGTGGCATAATCAGAAAGTGATGGTAGGAACTAGAATGAAATTCTGATAAATCACATTACTAAGTATAGTTACATCTTCGATGTGAACCCAATTAAACAGATGGCCACATACTGTCAGAATCAGTCCCTAATCAATAAAGATGTTCATTTTAGAAAATCACCTCAATTTTTCACTTCTTCAGTGAAGCAAATAGAAGGTAGTAGTGGGAGGGAGAGGGTCCCAGGGAATCCAATGGGGAAATGTATAAGAAGAACTCCACCTGTCTTCATTTGTAGTCCAGAAAATCAGAATGGAGAGGAAAAAATTAAAAGTCACCCAAAGGATTCCCTGTCATCTTGCCTGGGAATGTAATTTACAATGAGAGCAAGCAGTGGTCATTAGGAAAATAGAAACAGCTTGAACCTCTTAATTAAAATACTGCTTCAAATTGTTCATTCCAAAATCCCTCTGCCCATGAACTTTCGTGAAACCGTTGGTGACTCTGAAATGGCTTCTTCTTCAGTAAACCTCTAATAGGATCAACTCTTCTCAGGCAAGAAAAGAGCTGAGTGGGAATTATCCTTGGAGGCTGAACTCTTATTGGATATATTAAAGTTCCCAAAGGAGCAGTACGTATTGGCTGATATTTGAAAGTATTGGCTGATATGGAAACATTGGCGAAGAGATTATCACATCACCTTTCCTTGCATAAGAGCTGGTCTATTACATTCACTGTTGTTGTTGTTGTTGTTATGTGCCGGGGAGTCGGTTCTGACTCATAGCGACCCTGTACAGAGTTTCCGAGGTTGTAAATCTTTACGGGAGCAGAATGCCTCAACTTTCTTCCGCGGAGCAGCTGGTAATTTCGAACTGCTGACCTTGCGGTTCACAGCCCGATTCGTAACCACTACGCTACCAGAAAATTAAGTCTCCCAATGCCAAGTGTTGACGGAAATGAGAGACAATAGAAGCACTTCAGCATTTCCGAAAATGCCTGGTGTTACCTGGTAAAGTGGAGCATTTGCATACCCTAAAAGCCAGGAATTCCTCTCCAAGCACGTGTATCAAGGGACAATAGGAATCATAGTAACAATAAACTAAAGATTAAAAAACAAAACCATAGAGCTAGAAACCATAGAAGAGTAAAGTCCCACAATGGAATAGTATACAGCAGTGAAAATAAAAAAATCTACTACTACATGCTCTATGGCTGAATTGCAGAAATGACATGCTGAATAGAAACCAGAGTTGCTGAAGTTACAGTATGACAACATTCATTAAGCTAAAGAACTGAAAATAAACAATACATCATTTGGTGGGACATATGTAAATGGTCTAAAATTTTCATTAAAAAACAAGAACATGATAAACACAAAATTCAAAACTCTGGTTACCTCTGTGGGTAAGAGAGAGGAATGGCAGAGACAGGGACATGGGTAGGTGCACTGACATTGCTAAGGTTCTGATTCTTGGTTGGATTGTGGATTCACAGGTACATATTTATTTTATCATATTTTCTTATATGCTATGTGTTGTTGTTGTTAAGTGCTGTTGAGTCAGTTCTGACTCATAGAGATCCTGTATAAGATTTCCAAGGAACAGATGGTGAGTTTGAACCACTGACCTTGAGTTTGAGTGTTTATCCTATGGCACCACAAATACACACTATATTGAGATGTATGTTATAAATATTCTTTTGCTTGGACCAAATATTACATGATAAAATATTTTCTTTTAAAATGGGTAATCTAAACAATGGTCTATTGATCAATAGAATAAATATTCCCCGTAATGTTAATATAATTCACATTATATTAAAATAAGAATTATTTTAACCACTAGATTAATACCTCAAATACCATAAGCTTCCATATAACCTGTGCAGCTCTAGTTCTCAAAGTGGACCTTAGGAGACACTCGTAAACCTAGAACCAAGCCTATCTCCTGAGGACACTGTTTGGCAAAATAGCAGAGGGACATACAAAAGAAAGGACATTACTTGTAAGATCTGTGTCCTATTTTAAAACCATCAGTATGAGACCAAAACGTCAACAAGTACTTACAAGCAAAGATGAACAGATAAGGGGGCAGGGAAACTAGAGTCCTGGAATGGGAACTGAACACTGTAAAAGAGAATGTTAATACACTGTGGTAAACATAACTAATGTCACCAAACAAGTTATGTGGAAATTGTCAACTGAGAGGCCAACTTTCTATGTAAACATCCACCAAAAACACAATAAAATATTTTTGTTTTTTAAAAAAAGAAAGCAAAGCTCCTTTCAATGTAATAAGTAATAATGTATACTAAAGAGTGACATTTAAAATATGCAGCAACCCATTTGGTTATATAAATTAATGTATAAATAAAAAATTACCACCATCAGCTTTTTTTCCTTCTTTCTGTTCTTTACTCTCTCAGACCCAAGTCTGTCAAAGATTGCTATTCCTCAAAGGGCTCACAAGAAGGCAACTCGAAGGAGATGGCCCAGGTGGTAGACAGCAGCCACATTCTTCGGGCTGTTCACTTAGACACAAAGTCCTGTTGGCATGACGGTCAGCACACCAAGACCTCCAGGAGGCTGGCTAACCAGTTAGAAGTTGGACTGGACACCTCACTGAGGTGGTGGCATTTGAGGACTGATTTGAAGAAAGTAGGAGAATGAACCACGAGGACCACTTGAGGAAACTGTCCAAGGTAGGAAAAACTCTGTAAGTGCCCTGAGGAAAGAGTTTGCCAGACATACTAGGGGAACACTAAGGAGGCCAGTGTGGCTGGAACAGAGTAAATGGGAAAAGGGGGAGGTAACGGCAGAGAGATAACAGGCCTCTGGGTCACTTTGAGTAGGTACTGACTCAATGGCACCTAACAACAACAACAAGTCCATTTAAGGAGTCCTGGTATGGCACTGTAGGATAAGTACTGGATTACTAATGGTAAGGTTGGTAGTTCAAACCCACCAGCTGCTTCTTGGAAGCCCTATACAGGGTCACTATGAGTCAGAACCAACTTGACAACACTTAACAACAGTCCATTGTAGGTAACTTGGCTTTTACTCTTGAGGTTGAAGGGAAATTGATAAGGGGATTAAGCAAAGGAGTGATTTAATATGATTTTAAAACATCTTAAGATTGCTACGAGATTAGATTGAGAACCGATTGGAGAAGTATAAGGACAGAAGGAGAAAGGCCAGTGAGGAGGCTATTAGAGTTGTCCAGGAGGGAGATGGTGGTGGCATGGGCAAGTCCTGATAAATTCCATCCCTTATGTTTAATAAGCAGAGTGATTAAAATAATGCCATTAGGTATTATCACCAAGCAAGTGTAGAAAGAAGGACAACAGAAGAGGTCCAAAGACTGAGTCTTGAGCATGTCACCATGAAGACACAGGGGACGAGGAGAAAACAACCAGAGTTTGAGCAGGACTGGTCCCCACAACCCACTAGACATCATCATGAACCTGAATTTGTTATCTGTCATACTCATGAAAGTACTGGACTTCTAATACTTTATGTATGTACCACTAAACAATATACTGTCTGCTTTTTTTATTTTACTGACATGGTTGTTGTTGTTGTTGTTTAAGTACCATCAACTTATAGCGACCCTGTATAGAATTTCCAAGGGGCAGCTGGTGGGTTTGAACTGCCCACCTTGTGGTTCACAGTCCAGCGCTGATCTTAAAGTGCCACTCTATTTTTCCCCCAAGTAATTTTACACACAACTGACTGTGTTGCTCTAAGTCATTGATTTTTCAATGCTGTGAATATATCTTATTTGATTCATTTTCCTGAAGAGGGGACACTGAGGCAATTCTCCTTTCTCTATTGTGAACAATACTGCTATCAGCGTTCTCTGATGGGCCTCCTCCTTGTGCAAGAGTTCTCTAGGGAAGTGGGTCTCAAACGTCAACATATATTACAATCACCTGGAGGTCTTGTTAAGCCAGGTTTATTACCACCAGATCCAGAGTTTGGTCTAAGGAGAGACCAAAAATTAGCATTTCTAACAAGTTCCAGGTATGTTACTATTGGTCCATGGACCCCACTTTGAGAAGCCTAGCACTAGGGCACATGTCCACAGTGGAAATGATGGGTCTGAATGAAGACATCCCCGTTTTCAGCTTTTCTCTGAAGATTGCTCACCAAAGTGCTCTGCAAAGTGAGAGAACTGATTCACATTTCCACCAGCAGTGAATACATGTCAATTTTGCCAATACTTGGTACTAGCATACTTTTTGGTTTTGCCAATCTGATCATTAATATATTCTTTAAATATATCATGGTATTTATAACTACATGTACCCAATACATGTAAGTAACTTAATTGTGATTGTATTTATTGTAATTCATTTTTTTAAATCAATGATTTAAAACTTTAATTTTAAAAATATGGGGGCAAAGGGAGATACATGTTCTAGAGAATACCAAAACAACCAAACGCCACTGCCACCAAGTTGATTCCCACTCATAGCAACCCTGTATTGAGTTTCTGAGATTGTAAATCTTTAGGGGAGCAGACAGCCTTATCGTTTTCCCACAGAGCAGCTGGTGATGAACCCTGATAGAACAGGAGAAAAATGTGAAGCAGAACCTCAAATTCCTAATCAAAAATAAAACAAAAGACCTATTGGATGAATTGAGACTAGAGGACTCGAGACTATTGTCAAGATACTTGTCAAGCTTTGAATCGAAACTAATCTCTAAGGTCACCTTGTAGCTAAATAACATATTGGTTAAAAAAACATCATAATGAATAGCATCCATAAGTACTGTGCTCCTTTAAAAAAGAATCTATATGACAGCAGATTGCCAACAGCTACTTTAAAACAAAAGTGAGGCTGTAAGGGGGCAGGGACTAGATAAATGATGGAACCAACCACCAGAGAGGAAAGAGTGAAGAATGCAAGTGATGTCACTGAACAACTTTTGTAGAAATTGTTGAACCTAAAATGCTGTGTGCACTGTCAATGACAACATAAGACTCTTTTTTTTTTTTTTTTTAAGTATGAGGTAAAAGGAATAAGAAAAAATTGGGCATATATAGGTAGGAGAAAGCAAATATCCTTCACCAGCATACCTGATAACTCTTTTGGGAAAAAAAAAGAAGAAGAAATCCTTACCCTTAAATATAGTCAGTGAAAAAGGCTCCTTCCATTTTGTACCCAACTAGTAAAGAAACAGGAGTGCCGGTATGGCACTGTAGGGTAAGCACCGGGCTGCTAACCACAAGGTTGGCAGTTCAAAACTACGAGCTGCTCCTTAGAAACGCTATACAGGGTCACTATGAGTTGGAACCAACTCAATGGCACTCAACCACAACAAAGTAAGGAGACAAGGAGCCTGGTACTTACGTATCTGGTTGGTGGATGCACTGTAGAAGGCATTGACAGTTGTTGGATTCGTGAACCACCTGGAGAAAGAGAAGCAAATGCCACAAGGCAACATCATTATACAGGCAGGAGGGTAGCAAGGCAAAACAGAATGCAGCTGGACCGATGAATGACCAACCATGGAACAGTGGGGATGCGAGGAGCCAGGACAAATGATCACCTCAGTTTAGGGCTATTGTCCTGTTTAATGAACAATTTCATCCTAAACTGAACATGGTTCGATGAAAATATATTAACATGCCTGGTTATTCAGTGTTACTAACTTAATGGGGAAAGTCAGCACAAGTGCTTCTGAAATGGCTTTAATGAGAAATTCTAGAATCTAAAGGGATCTTTCTGCAGATGGAAATACAAGCTGAGCCCTGCTCAATGGATTGCTAGGACAGCTATATTTCCATGCTGTATCATCTGTGATCTGTCCATTAAAATGCTTGGACCGGGTGCAACAGATAGAACCATGTACATAGAGACGAAAAGGGTAGGAGCCACCTGTTATCCATGGAAAGTGTACTGAATTAGGCACCAAAAAAGTTAGTGACAGAGCAGCCTCTATCCCTAACAAAATACAAAGCAAAGCGTTGCCTTTGAGCTGATTCTGGCTCACAGAACCCCGTGTGGAAGTGTGCTCCAGCACGCTGAATCCTCAGTTGAACACCAGGGAGACCTTTCTTCCAAGGCACCTCTAGGTGGGCTCAATCCTCCAACCTTCTGATTAGCAGCTGAATGCTTAACACTTTGTGACAGCCAGGGAACTAACATTAACTAGATGGGTTGTATTAGAAAAGTCACTTACCTTCCTGCAAGTTACTTTTTGCTACAAAATTAGGAGAATGTATTAGAAGATCCAGGGAGTCCCTTCCAACTGTGGAGAGTTTACAGATCCATTTTAAATGCACAGTAGGTTCCACAGATCGGGAGTTAGTACATTTCTATTTTTCTGTAGAGAGTCCGATCTTAAATATTTCAGGCTTCACAGGCACAGAGGGAAAACTGAGAATATTATGTAGGTATTTTTTATAAAGAAGAGAAAAAATCTTCTACAAGTGTTTTATTGATGAAATTTTAAAATAAGCATGATTACATATAATCTTTTTTAAAATATAGCACTATTAAGAAGGAGGAGTCATGGTGTGTCACTGTAGGATAAGCACTGGACTGCGAACTACAAGGTCAGTGGTTCAAACCCACCAGCTGTTCCTCAGAAACCCTATACAGGGTCGCTATGAATTATAGCCAACTCTACGGCACTTAACAACAACAACAACTAAGAAGAAGAATGGAATTCTTTGGGTGTGGATAACATTTTGACTAACTATGATTCAAAGTTAGTGCTGTTCCATCATCAAATTGACTGCAAATGTTGCTTTACAAAAGTCCTCCTTAATTCATTGGCCATATGAAAACAAGCAGCAGGTCTGACGTGCTCCATAGGCTATAGTTTGTCAACCACTGGCTTAGATGGCTGTGAGATTCAGTCACTATCCTGTGGGATTGAGACCAAGGATTTCTTCTTAAGCAAACTGCTCTAAAATAAACTTCTATAAATCGGTTTTTAGAAGACACATTTCACTAATGTGTGTCTGACTAGAAAATAATTATTTCAAACTAACAGATTAGTCTGAAATAATTATTTTCTAGGCACTGAACTGCGATCCACAAATTTGAGCCCGTAGTTTGAGCCCACCAGCTGCACCGCAGGAGAAAGATAAGGCTTTCTGTTCCTGCAATGATTTAAAGCCTTGGAAACTCTACACAGGGTCACTATGAGTCAGAGCCAACTTGCCAGCACTTAACAACAACAATAGATGAATTTATGGTAGACATATGGAATTTAACAACAAATATGGAACTAAGGAGCCCTGGCAGTGCTGTAGGATAAACACTGGACTACTAACAGCAAAGTCAGCAGTTCAAACTCAACAGCCACTCTGCAACAGAAAGATGGGGATTTCTGTTCTCATAAAGATTTACAAGTTCAGAAACCATATGTGACAGCACCATGAGTCAAAACTGATTTTATGGGCCAGAACAACAAGAAACCTGACAAAGACACAGAGGAACTAAACAACACAATCAGCCAACTGGACCTCAGAGATGTGTACAGAGCACTCAACCCAACAAGAGCGCAATACACATTCTTTTCCAGTGCACATGGAACATTTTCCAAAATAGACCATGTGTTAGGCCACAAAACAAACCTCCATAAATTTACAAATATCAAAATACTACAAAGCATCTTCTCAGACCACAATACTATCAAATCAGAAATCAACAATAGGAAGACCAAATAAATAAAGTCAAATACATGGAAACTGAATAACACCCTGCTGAAAAGCAACTGGGTAGTAAAAGAAATGAAACATGAACTCATAAAGTTCCTAGAAACAAATGAGAACGAAAACACAACATACCAAAATCTGTGGGACATGGCGAAAGCAGTTCTGAGAGGACAATTTACTGCAATAAATGCACATATCCAAAAAGAAGGAAGAACCAAAATTAACACATTACACAGCATCTACAACAATTAGAAACAGACCAACAGAGGGAACCTACAGCCACCAAAAGAAAATAAATAATAAAGATTAGAGCAGAAGCAAATGAGATAGAAAACAGAAAAACCGTAGAATCAACAGGACAAGAGGTTGGTTCTTTGAAAGGATTAACAAAATTGACAGACCATTGGCAAACCTAACAAAAGAAAAGAGGGAGAAGACACAAATAACACGCATTAGAAACCACATGGGCAATGTCACAACAGAGCCAAAGGAAATCAAAAGGATAATAACAGAATACTATGAAGAGTTGTACTCCAACAAACTTGAAAACTTAGAAGAGATGGATAAATTTTTAGAAAAACACCACCTACCTAACTCAGAGTGAAGTAGAAAACCTGAACAGACCCATAATAAAAGAAGAAATTGATCAGATCATCAAAACACTCCCAACCAAACGAAGTCCAGGCCCAGATGGCTTCATTGGTGAGTTCTACCAAACATTCAGGGAAGAGATGTCACCAATTCTACTCAAATTATTCCAGAATATAGAGGAGGATGGCAAACTTCCTAATACAGTTTATGAAGCAAGCATAACCCTCATACCCAAACCAGGGAAAGATGTCACTAAGAAAGAAAATTACAGACCAATATCCCTTATGAACATAGATGCAAAAATTCTCAACAAAATCCTAGCTAACAGAATCCAGCAGCACATCAAAAAGATAATACATCATGATCAGGTGGGAGTCATATCAGGGATGCTAGGATGATTCAACATTAGAAAAACAATCAACGCAATCCACCATATAAATAACAAAAAAGAAAAGAACCACATGATCATATCGACTGATGCAGAAAAGGCACTTGACAAAAATCCAACATCCATTTCTGATAAAAACACTCAACAAAATAGGAATCAAATGGAAATTCCTCAATATAATCAAGAGCATATATACAAAACCAACAGCCTACATTACTCTCAATGGAGAGAAACTGAAAGCCTTCCCTCTGTGAACAGGAACAAGACAAGGATGCCCTTTGTCACCACTCCTATTCAATACTGTGCTGGAAGTCTTAGCAAGAGCTATACGGCAAGACAGGGAAATTAAAGGCATCTAAATTGTCAAAGAGGAAGTAAAACTCTTTCTATTCGCAGACAATATGATCCTATACATAGAAAACCCCAAAGACTCAGTAAAAAAGCTACTAGACCTCATTGGAAGATTCAGCAAAGTGGCAGGATATAAAATCAACATACAAAAACCAGTTGGATTTCTCTATAGTAACAATGACAGCAAAGTGGCAGGATAGAAGATCAACATACAAAAGTCAGTTGGATTCCTCTATAGTAACAATGGTAACGCTGAAAAGGACATTAGGAAAGCAATACCATTTACAATAGCCACCCAAAGGATGAAATATCTGGGAATAAATGTAACCAGAGAGACAAAGGACCTATACAAAGAAAATTACAAAACACTACTACAAGAAACCAAGAGAGACCTACAAAAATGGAAGAATGTACCATGCTCCAGGATAGGAAGACTTAACATTGTGAAAATGTCAATACTGCTGCACAAAGCAATTTAAACATATAATGCAATTGCAATCCAGATTCCAACAACATTCTTCAAAGAAATGGAAAAAATAATTACAAACGTTATGGAAAGGAAGGAGACCCAGGATAATCAAAGCACTGCTTAAGAAGAAGAATAATGTTGGAAACCACACAGCTACAGTGGCCAAAACAGCCTGGTACTGGTAATGAAAGATACATTGATCAACAGAACAGAATTGAGAATCCATCCACATACAGCCAACTGATTTTTACAAAGTGCCTAAATATATCACATGGGGAGGGGATAGTCTCTTCAACAGATGGTGCTGGCAGAACTGGAAAGCGATATGCAAAAGACTGAAATAAGACCTTTACCTTACACGTTATACAAAAACCAGCTCAGCTTGGATTAAAGACCTAAATGTGAATCCCAGAATTATGAAGGTCATCAATGAAAATATAGGACAAATGTGAGGGCTCAAATTCAGGGAATACACAGACTACCAAACATTTTGAAAACTACACAAACAAAAGTAGACAAAATAGATGAGTGGGACATTCTAAAAATTAAAAACTTATGTGCATCAAAAGACTTCACCAGACAAGCAAAAAAGGAACCAACAGAATGGAAAAAAATCTTTTGAAATGACACATCAGACAAGGGACTGATTTCTAAAATATATAGTAAACTACAACACCTCTAGAAGAAAAAGACAAATAACCCAATTAAAAAATGGGCACAGGACATGAACAGACACTTCA
>NW_006408536.1:12004020-12012804 GCF_000296735.1 Chrysochloris asiatica
ATGAATGTAAAACTAATGTTCTCCCATGTAAACGATCACATAATTCACAATAAAACATTAAAAAAAGAAAAGAAAAGAATATCACCCACGGGGGGGGGGCGCGTTAATTTGATGGTAGTGGGTTAATATGAAACTGGTAGGAAACCATTTCATTTATGGGGGTTAGGGTTCGGGTTCAGGTTAGTGCACTTCCAACATCTTCCCACGTATAAAGAAGTTTATGAAGATTATTACCCTACATTTCTCTTCTATTATTATTACCTATCATTTAATACCACAAGCAAGTAAAATTTTGCTGAAGATAATTTAAAAATGGTTACAACAGTCCATCAACAGTCAGAAATTAAAGCCAGATTCAGAAGAGGATGTGGAATTAAGGATATCATTATTGGCATCACAAAGATCTTGGCTGAAAGTAGAGAATACCAGAACGATGTTTGTTGCTGTTGTTGTTAAGTGCCATTGAGTTGGTTCCGACTCATAGTGATCCTGTATAGGGTTTCTGCCAACCTTGCAGTTCAAACAGACCTCTGGTCCAGTGCTTATCCTACAGTACCACACCAAGATGTTTAGTTGTGCTTTATTAATTTTGCAAAGGCTTTCAACTGCATGGATCACAAGAAGCTATGGATAATAATGCGGAAGAATAGGCATTCTAGAACCCTTCATTGTGCTGATGTACTTAGACCAGCTGTTCCGCAGGAGAAAGATGAGGCTTTCTGCTCCCATAAAGATTATAGCCTCAGAAACCCTGTACAGGGTCACTTTGAGTCGGAACCGACTCCACGGCACATAACAGCAACAACAACATCACAGGACATTGAGACATACAAGCATTACATATGTGTACAAGTTCTGCTCTGCCTGACTTTAAAGCTAGTTCTCTTAAATATCATATTATTTCGAAACATAAGGAAATGAAGAAATTAAGTGCCTCCCCTCTCATCACAACTGAAATCCATATAGTTTCTGCAAAATATATGTTCTTTTCCTTCAAATTTAGGGTATCTCAGTAAACCCTAATATTTACCAAAAACTTGCTAGCAGGCTTACTTCCCTTTTATTGACCTAACCTTGGGCTTTGTGGTAGGTGGATTAAGACTTTCCTCCCCAAAGCTCTTGATGCTCATACTAAGCTGCTGAACCAGTAGACCCTACCAGCTGGTCATGCTGACATTTCTTCTGACTGACCAGTGCCCAGGCCAAATCAGTAGTTAGATTTTTTTTTTATATCTCCCTCATATCCAAGTTTATGATATATTTAGCTTTTCTATTCTCTAGTAGAAGGAACCCTGGTACTATATAGTGGGTTATGAGTTGGACTGCTTACCACAAGGTCAGCAGTTCAAATCTACCAGCTGCTCTGCATGAGAAAGATTAGGCTTTCTGCTCCCATAAAAATTTACAACCTCTGAAACCCTACCCAGGGTTGCTATGATTTGGAACTGACTCAACAGCACACAACCACCACCACCAGTCTGTAATGTAAAGCTGCCCGTGGTGGCTTAAAAGTGTGTTTATAATAGGCAGGTGCACTACACGGACCCGCTACAATAAAGATGCAAGAGACGGAACAAAACAGATACAGATGAAAATTCTGGCACCCTGAGCTTCAGAGAAAAAGTTAGAGAGGTGGATGGAGTGCTTGCTTGAAGGAGAGGATGAGCAGGGACAGCAAAGAGAGGGAGACTGACCAGTGAACTGGTCAGACACGGCACCACCACCTTGTGAGCAGTTTTGGCAGTGGAGGGAGACCTTGCATAGCATATCTGTGAGGTGAGGGCTGGCTGCACCACTTTTGTGTGCCGCTTTGGTGCCTGGTTTCAGGTAGGCTTGGCTCCAGATCTACAAAACCCGCAGAGCCACCAGACCAGTATTTAACCAGTCACCCTGGCCCCAGCTTCCCTGTGATCCTGATGGCCACTAAAACCAGCTCCATCAAGGGCCCCTGTGAACTACTTCCTGACTGAGTGCACTGAACATAGATAACACCAACACTGAGGCCAACAGGAACTCCATCTAGGGCCAACAACTCTGCTGTCACATCCCTTCTACAACCACCTCATGAGCTCCTTGAATTGCAGGAGTTCCCAGAGATTTCTCCCATCTGGGACCAACAACTGTGCTGTTTAGTTTTACAAATACTACAATCCCACAATGCCCCAGAGACAACAGACAATTTTAGCTCACGCAAAGAAACAAGAGAAAATGGCTAAAGCAAATGACCAAGATGCAGAACCAGAAAACATTTCTGAAGAAGAAAGGGTAATTGAACTAACTGAAAAAGAATTCAAAAGAACGTTAATTAGGTACCTTCAAAGGGTCGATAGAAAGATCAAGGAAAGCAAGGAGAACATATTAAAAACTTTTTAAAAATTCAGGAAAACACTACAAGAAAGGACAGACAAAATAAATGCAAATTTTGAAACAATACAGAGCCTGCAATTAGAAATTCAGAAGATTAATATTTAAGATCTCAAAAATGGACAATGCACTAAAAGGGCAAAGGAGTAGATGTGAAGCCATGGAAGGCTGAATTAGTGAGCTTGAAGAAAAAAATCTATGCAAAAGGAACTAAAGTGCATCTTCAAATTGAGCATGCTCTTGCGTTTGTATCATGCTCTGTGATCACTCTTGCCCTCACCAGGTTTCAAGAGCCCAATGAACTGTGAAGATACAACATCAAAGCACAGAAAGTGAATATATGGGTTTTTAAGTATTATTTAAAATAAAAATCACTCATGGGAATCTGTGAAGGGTCTGCCAACAATATCAGATGATCAATTAATAAAACTATTTCAACTAAAAAATAAAGTAAAATGTGTTTGCATTTTTTTTTATACACTCCTCCCATTAA
The DNA here is from genome assembly GCF_000296735.1 of Chrysochloris asiatica. Classification (NCBI taxonomy): domain Eukaryota; kingdom Metazoa; phylum Chordata; class Mammalia; order Afrosoricida; family Chrysochloridae; genus Chrysochloris; species Chrysochloris asiatica. The sequence continues at coordinate 12,006,878 of NW_006408536.1, forward strand.
GAATCTAAATTCTACTCCCCTGAATAAGGGCCCACCTTAGTGGGTCACTTCTAAACAATAGAATGCAGTGGAAATGATGGTATGGCAATAAAAGGTGTTAGAACTGCCTCTGGCTCACTCATTCTGATGGACGTTGCTCTTGGAAGTTTCTGGCTCCATCAACATGCTTTTAAAAATCCTGGTCCACAGGTAGAGGCCACATGGTTCCAACATTAACTAATAGGCATGGGAGAGAGGATGTTTTTTATATTACTCTAGCTCTAGCCACTCTCTGACTGCAGCTTCATGAAATAGCATGAATAAGAACTGCCCAACTGAGCCTAGTCACCCCCAGAACCAACACAGAGAAAAAGAAATCATGGCTATTTTAATCCACTAGATTTTAGGTCGTCTGTTATGTAGCAGTAAATAACTGGAACACTGAAAAGTTGGTTGCCCATAGACTAAGTCCTACCTGGTAGACTGAATGTTCCCAGATAAATGTTCTATTTGCCTAACACACTGGTTAAAAAATTTACTGAATTGGAACTCCTTTGAGTGGGGTGTGTAATCACTAGTTCTCCACAGTCCCCACCATTCCCTATTGTTTGGACAAGTCCAGGTAACATATATAGCCTGGTGTGGTGCTGTAGGATCAGCACTGAACTGCTAAACCGCAAGGTTGGTGGTTTTAACCCACCAGCCGCTCCTTGGAAACCCTATAGAGGGTCCCTGTGAGGCAGAACTGACTCAAAGACATGTAACAACAGGGTCAAATATTTGTTAACTGACTAAGCCCTGCAGGCACCTTATTTCCCACTAAGAGTTTAAGTTCCTTCTGGGCTAAGACTGTTGTCTAAATGAGATGTGTTCAGCAGAGATGACTGGATCTATCACAATGCACATGCTATGTATACATCTACTTGAATAACCCAACAGTGCCATTCAAATGCTATAAATACTTTTTATTTTGCCTTCAGGGTATTCCTGCAGCTATGGTTGGGGAAGGTTTTAGTGGACAAGGTAGGAAGAAATCACATAGAAATTTCAAATCCCAAAATATAAGAGGAGGAAATTATACCAGACAATAGGTTATACAAAGAGAATAATAATACTGAAATATAATCATTTGAAGGAAAAGACATTGCTGCCCTGATTCCTTTGGACTATATAAAACAGACATATATCAGGTTAAAATTTTTACAGTTTAATTATCAGCTCTTAAATGTAGCTTACGGAACATGGAGTGAGAAAACCATTGGGTATTTATTGCTTCATTATTAACATCCTACAGATTAAGGAGCCCTGGCAGTGTAGTGGGTTACGCATTGGGCTGCTAACAGCAAGGTCAGCTGTTCAATACTACCAGCCACTTTTGCAGGTGAAAGATGAAGCTTTCTGCTCCCATAAAGATTGCAGCCTCAGAAGCCTTATACAAGGTTGCTATGAGTGGAACTGACAACTGACTCCGCGATACCCTACCTCGCCCAATCCTACAGATTAAGTCATCCTCATTCCATGCTATAGATAACACTTTTGCAAACAAAAATTCTGGGTAGAGCCACAATTTGTATTGGCATTTGATGTATTTTTACATATTATTTTCAAAAGCTGGAGAAAGAGAAGCCGGACATGCTTGGTTACAGTAGAATGAGAATGAGTTAATAGGGAAGCTGCTTTAAAATTATTTCTGTCAAAGAAAGGGGATCCTAAAAGAAAGAAATTACTTTTGACTCATGCTGAGCAATGAAGTAAATCCTCTATTTTTAAGCAAGCTGCTGAAGTGACAATTATGAGACCTAACCCCTAAATATGTACCTTCAGGGATGACCACCCAATTCATTTCATTCTTGCTGACATTTCCCATTGCCTTAGAAACGTCTTCTAAGACAGGGAGCCTAGGGGGCCTCTTGGAAAGGGTTCTTAGAAAAACAGAGACTCTGTCTCGAGGACAGGGGGTTTCTCTGGTTCGGTGCTGTAACCCCTGCACCTAGTCCAGTGTCTGGAACATACACAATAGGCACTCAGGAAGTAAATATTCAGAGTAGATTCTCCGTGGTGGATGATTTCTAAGAACTGTAGCCCCACCCCAAGAAAAGCCCCTTGAGCCACTATGATGGGTCCCGTTGAGACCTCATGTGATTCGACCCCAACATGTGCTTTACCTCTCCAAGTCTCCCTGAGCTAGGGAGCCTAGGGGGCCTCTTGGAATGTGAAAGCATTAATCAAAAGGCATTGCCCATTTTACAGTCTGTTTACTGTAAACAGACCACCCATACAATTTCTGGATTTCAATTTTGTAAGATGCTTTACAGGCAAACTGGTTTTACCCATCTTGAAGGAAGACCTTTCCCTAGGGGCAGAGGAGAACACGGGCCCTTGGAAGGGGCTGTAGTTCTGAAGAACTACACATACACAACATCCCAGAATAAAGAGTCCTGGTGTGGCCCTGTGGGCTAATGCATCAGATGGCAAAGTCGTTTGAACTACAAGGTCGGTGGTTCAAGCTCACCAGCTTCTCCTTGGAAACACTATACAGAGTCGCTATGCATCAGAATTGACTCGACGGCACTTAACAACAACAACAACCTCTACCAGAGCCTTTTGCAGTGGAATCTATCTTGAAGAAATGCTACACATGCACCCAGTTAGCATGCCCTCTACTAAATGGGCCACTTCCCCCAAATCCCCTCCTAGTCCTATGAGAGTCCTGGTGTGGTGCTATAGGATAAGCGCTGGACTGCTAATTCCAAGGTTGGTTGCTCAAACCCACTAGCCACTCCTTGGAGTCCTGGTGTGGCACTGTGGGATAAAGCACTAGACCAAAAGGTTGGTTTGAACCACAAGGTCAGCAGTTCGAACTCACCAGCCACTCCTTGGAAACCCTATACAGGGTCGTTAGGAGTCAGCACTGACTCAACAGCACTTAACAACAACATCCCTATGAATAAACACGATGTCTTTTCCCTACCTAAAACTTTTTAAACCCCTGCAAAGTCTTTGTTTGGGGCAGACAGGAGTTAAGCATTGCATTAGGCCCTCCAGTCTCCACTTGCAAGGTCTCTTTCCTATAATAAACATTCGCTGGTATGGAAACTCTGCCTCTCCTGCCTATTCTTAATCAGTAGAAGGCAAGAGCCCTCTCATCTAGGATGGAGGTAATACTCCCTGTAACACCCCATGCCTTAGTGCCGTGAAAATGGACTCTGTGAGAATGAAAGGGAGAGGGTGTTTCTCTCCTATACTTACCAAGAAGAAAAACGTTATTTCAGGGCTTTGTGGAGGGGTTAAAGGACTACATAATCATGATATGCTATTCAAAGTAAGCTGGCGCTACTCTAGAATCATCCTTACCTGATTCACTCATGAATTTTCAGACCTCAAAGATGTCAATTAAAGTCAATGATTTCATAACGCTGAAATTCCCTACAGTTTCTCAAAGGGCCAGCCAGCAATATTCTTAAAAAAACAAAATTTTTACAGCAGCAGCAGTTTGGCTGTCACATCACTTTACTCTGCAAAGAGGACCTTAAATGTCTTAATGTTGACTTTGCTGAAATGGACATATAATCTGAGGAAATTAGAATTAATAAGCATTGCACTGATCTTCATCCTTAGAGAACTCTTCCAGAAACATTAACCAGTTGAATACCTTTGTGCAACAGGAATTTATTTTCATTGATGGAGAAGAAACTGCATAAATCACACAGTTTGTCTAAGCCCACAAAGTTAGCCAGCAGTTTTCTAAGGCATGAATAAAATATTAGAAACAGTCAAGACCATTAAGACAAGACCAAGAATCTGACAGCCCATCACATTTTAAGATGCTGTTAAAGATGACACATCTAGGGGTTTTTCAATTAGCAACCCAGGACTTGCTATACACCTAAATGAATAATGGCATTTTCAAACTGAAGAATTAAAATTTGCTTTTAATTATAATCCTAGTTGGAAGACACCCTATTGTTATTATTGGCCAGTACCGTGGAGTTGGTTCAAATCTTGAGTTTTGTACTTTTACTTGCATCTCACCCAGTGATGTGGAGATAGTTTCATATAAGTCCATGAGGAATATGTAGGATGAAGGGATTCCACACGTTCCTTCCAGGTCATGCCCTCCTTACTCCTCCACTACTTCTCACCTCAGTCAGGTCAGAAGCCAGCTGCTTCCTAGGACATTCCTCTGAGGACGGACAGAGAATGTATCCCTAACACCTATCTACACCTCTGGTCACAATGCTTTGAGAAATAAATGCTGAGAAGCCTGGCCACTCTGGAGGCTTAACATTTTCCCACAAATTTCCACAAATTTTGGGGGTGTTGTTGTTGTTAAGTGCCATCAAGCATCAAGTCTGTTCTGACTCATAGTGACCTTGTATATGGTTTCTGAGGAGCCGCTAATAGGTTTTAACTGACAACTTTGTGGTTCACACTCCAGTGCTGATCTACAGCTTCACACAAGGAGTCCTACTTTGGGTGGTGTTGGTAAGTGCTGTCAAGTTGGTTCCAACCCATAGCAACCCTGTATAGGGTGTCCAAGGAGCAGCTGGTGAGCAGCTGGTGATCTTGCACTTCAAATGACTTTGCTGTCTAGCGCATTAACCCACAGTGACACAACAGGACTCCTATTTGGGGGGTTTTTGTTAAGTGCCAACGAGTTGGTTCTGACTCACAGTGACCCTGTATAGGGTTTCCGAGGAGCAGCTGGTGAGCTTGCAGTTCAAATGGCTTTGCAGTCTGGCGCATTAAGCCATACCACCACACCAGGACTCCTTATTTGGGGGCAGCGGGGGTAGGTGAATAGGATTTCCTTCTTCTCTGGTATCCAGAGGGTACAATATGGTATTCTTCATAGGAAGAAATAAAAGACAAGACAGAAGAAACCTGAGAAATGATCAACAAAAGCACAGAAGGAAAGAGATGATTCTTATTAAAACACTAGAGGGCATATTTTAATCTCCAAAACAGAAGTAATTCTTTGTTTATCAGAGGTCTGACCACGGCAGACTCTAAAGACACCTGTTAAGTTTTTAAAATCATATTTTATATTATGTGAACTATGACTTTACATTGTATGCGGTCAATATTGTTTATAATTATTGCTGTTGTTAAGTGCCGTCGAGTTGGTTCCGACCCATAGCAACCCTAAACAGGGTTTCCAAGGCTGTAAATCTTTACGGGAGCAGAAAGCCTCATCTTTCTCCCGTGGAGCAGCTGGCAGTTTCGAACTGCTGACCTTGCGGTTCACAGCCTGATTCGTAACCACTACGCTACCAAATTTTTAAATATAAAAAATCTTTGTTCTCTAATATGCTAAGCAAAAGTATGTGTGTTAGCTTACATTTTCAAAATGTCCACTAAATGAAAATTACACCATTTGGGAAGGAGGCTGAGAAAAAGATAACCAGGATACTTTTGCTAGTTTTCCTAACTAGGCTAGTGACATGCTTCCTAAATCCATAGGGTTCTATTTCTTCATCTGCAGACTCAAGGAATTAAGTCATCCTCAGCTTTAAAATTATTTGTGTAGCAGCAGAAGCCCAAGTTGCTATTTAAAATACCATCTGCTCTCTACGGAGAGTAAATTCTGTTAAAGAAAATCTCAGAGTCAATTGGCTGAGCATCTTAAGGATTTTCTATATTCACATGTGACCCTTGAGCTGAGTAGGGAAGCAGAGGCTCCGGAGAATGGAATTGCTTTGTTAGTAGAGTAAGAATCATTGTAAATTAGCAGTGGGGAGGAGAAAGGTAGAGCAGAGGCAGCCAGTTCACAAGAGGCTGAGATGCTATGAGAGGTGGCTTGCCCAGTGAAAATCCCTGGTGATTGTTGTTGTTGTTAGGTGCCATAGACTCATAGCGATCCTATGCACAACAGAATGAAACACTGCCCGATCCTGGGCCAACCTCACAATTGTTGCCACACTTGAGCCCATTGTTGCTGCCACTTT
>NW_006408536.1:12013732-12027082 GCF_000296735.1 Chrysochloris asiatica
AGTCAATAAAGCACAGGTAAACATCTTTCTGATATTCTCTGCTTTCAGCCAAGATCCATTGGACATCAGCAATGATATCTCTCGTTCCACATCCTCCTCTGAATCCAGCTCGAACCACTGGAAGTTATCTGTCAAGGTATGCTTGCAGCCATTTCTTTATTACCTTTAGTAAAACTTTACTCGCATGGGATATCAAAGACATTGTCCAATGATTTCCACATTCCGTTGGGTCACCTCTCTTTGGAATGGGCACAAATATGGATCTCTTCCAATCAGTCTTCCAAATTTCTTGGCAGAGATGAGTGAGTGCCTCCTGTGCTGCCTCACTTTCTTCGAAGATTTCAATTTTTAATCCATCAATTCCTGGTGCCTTGTTCTTTGCCAATTCCTTCAATGCACCTTGGACTTCTTTCTTCAGTATCATTAGCTCTTGATCATATATGCTACCTCTTGAAATGGTTGAACGTCAACCATTTCCTTTGGGTACAGTGACTCTGTGGATTCCTTCCATCTTCTTTTGGTGCTTTCTGCATCATTCAATAATTTGCCCAGAGAATCCTTCAATAACGAAAGTCACGGCTTGAATTTTTTCTTCAGTTCCCCCAGCTTGAGAAATGCTGAGCATATTCTTCCCTTTAGGTTTTCTGACTCCAGATCCTTGCACATTTTGTGGAAGTATTTGACTTTGTCTTCTCAAGCTGATCTTTGAAATTTTCTATTCAGCTCTTGTACCGCCTCATTGCTTCCATTTGCTTTAGCATCTCTACGCTACAAAGCAAGTTTCAGTGTCTCTTCTGATATCTATTTTGATCTGTTTCTTCTTTCTTGTCTTCTTAATGACTTTTTGTTACGTGCCATCAAATCAGTTCCAACTCATAGCAACCCTACACACAAAAGAATGAAACACTGCCCAGTCCTGAGCCATCCTCACAACTGTTAGATCTGAGCCCATTGTTGCTGCTACTGTGTCAATCCAACTTATTGAAGGTCTCCCTCTTTTTCACTTTTGTGAGTGACTTTGGTGACAGAAAATGGGCTGGCAGAACAGACTGTCGCAGGAGATGGGAAAGGTGTCATTTCTTCTTTTCCCCCACCCTGCCTTGGTGACCAGAGGTGAAGCTAGCTCCCACTCTCATCCACCCCCAGTGCAGATCCTGCTCTCCGGGATTTCAGAGCCATGCCAACTTGAGGTGAGGACTGGCTTTGGTTCCTAGATTCAGGCAGGCTCCGCTCCAGACCTTCTAGAGCTATAAGACCAACCTGCAGAGGTACCAGACCAACATGGTGGTTGTTGTTAAGTGCCGTCGAGTCGGTTCCAACCCACAGTGACCCTGTAAAGGATTTCTGAGGAGCAGCTGGTGAGCTTGAACAGCCAACCTAGTGGTTCAAACCGACTTTGCAGTCCAGCGCATTAACCCACAGCACTACATCAGGACTCCAGACCAATATTAGTCTAGCAGAAATCCTCATAACCTTGTCTGCCCTGAGGTCCTAACAAACACTACAACCAATTCTATCAAGGGCCTCCATGAACTACTTTCCGATTGAGTGTCCTGAACTCAGATAATACAGAGGTCTATAGGAACCTACCTTGGACCAGGATCCCCACCATCACTCCCCTCCTGCATCCATCACGTGAACTCCTTGGTTGACAGGAACCCTCCAGAGTTTTCTCCTGTCCCGGTCAACAAGTGCACAGGTATTTTTGGTTTGGGTTTTGTCCTTTCATTGCTTCGCTGTTTCTGTTTACTTATTCTTTCTTCTCTTTCCAGGCCCTTGAATTTTATCCTTTTAATCTCTGCCTTTGTTTTTCCTTCTTTTCTTGTTTTTCAATTCCCCTCCTCCTCTCTTTTTTCCTTTTGATCTTTTGTTGCTACTCTCTACTCTTCTTCTCTTTTCATCTTCTCCTCCCTCCCTGCCTTTTTAACTGCTGGGCTTTTGTTTGTTTGTATGTTTTGCTTCTATTTTCTCTCTTATCTTTCTCTTCTATAGTTCTATTTTCTGTCCCTCTTTTTTCTTTCTCGTTTTTGCCACCTTTTTTCAGGTTGCTACCTGTTTTTATGTCTTTTTTATCTGTCATTATTTTCTCTTTTCACTGTTGGTTTCTTGTTTGTTTATTCTGTTTTTGTTTTCTTGTGGGTGTAGGGGGAGGGGTTCTCCTCTCTGCCCCCCTCCAGAAGACAGCAACCATGTCCAAACAGCCCAGTTCCAACCATGTTCCTGAAGTTCCATCCACTTGGCAAGAGCTAATAGCAGCTCCCATACCACCTGATCAATGATAGGCTGCAACCAATGTCAGCCAAGCCCATTCTAACTTGAGGTTTATGAACTGAAAACAGAGACTGGTGCACATGATTCCATTCTCTAACTATACTCACAGGAGACGGTGAGAGCCTAAGAACACATCAACATACAGTCATCATTTCAATACAAATACAACACAATGTTTCAAAGTCAACAGAAAATTTAGCTCACATGAAAAAACAAGAGGGAATGGCTCAAACAAATGACCAAGATGCAGAGCCAGAAAATGTTTCTGAGGAAGAAAAGATAATGGAACTAAAAGAAAAAGAATTCAAAAGAATGATTATTTTTGTACCTTATAAGGATTGACAGAAAGAGCAAGGAAAGCAAAGAGAATACAGAAAACAAAAATTTAGAAGAATTCAGGAAAACACTGCAAGAACAAACAGACAAAATAAATGCAGATTTTGAAACAACACAAAACTTGCAATTTCTAATCCAGAAAATGAATGCAAGAGTTCAGAAATGGACAAGTTGAAAGGGCAAAGGAATAAATTCAAAGCAATGGAAGTCCAAATTAGTGAGCTTGACAATAAATTTTTCAATACTAATATGATAGAAGAGCAATCAGAAAAAAAATCTGAATAAAGTCAAAGAGTTATGTGGGATACCATGAAGAAGAACAACTTACAGGCGGATCAGAATTCCTGAGAAGGAAGAGACAATAAATAACACAGACAAAATTGTCAAAGAGTTGTTGGAAGAAAACTTTCCTAACATCATGAAAGACAAGAAAATACGCATACAAGAAGCTGAACAAACCCCAAACAGGATAGATGCCAAAAGAAAATCACCAATACATATCATAATCAAACTTTACAAAACCAAAGACAAGGAAAGAATCTGGAGAGCAGCTTGGGTAAAACAAAGTTACCTACAAAGAAGACCCAATAAGACTAAGCTCTGATTTTTTCAGCAAAAACCACGCAGGCAAGAAGGTAATGGGATGACATATACCAAAATCTGAAAGAAAAAAATTGCCAAGCAAGAAATCATATACTCTGAAGACTCTAGTGCCCTTTGGTGGTATAAATTATTATATATGCCTGAGTGTTTAAAAAAAGAGCTAAAGTGAATAGAGAGAAATACTGTTAATTGATGGTCCATGGAAGGGATTATAATCATTGTAATGAAACAAAGTATAAGATTTGTTGAATGTAAAACTGATGATCTGGCCTGTAAACTTTTACTCAATTCACAATAAAAACTTTAAAAAAGAAAAAGAAAGAAAGAAATCATAAGCTCAGCAAACCTGTCCCTCAAACACAGTGGTGAAATTTGGACATTTTCAGACGAACAAAAACTAAGGGAATTTGTAACAACCAGATCAACTGTACACGAAAAAATACTAAAAGGTTTTCTTTGGACTAAGAACCAACACAGCAGACAACAACCTCAGACTAACAAACAAGACAACACCATCTAGAACTGAACCCAGATATATAAGTATTTAAAGTAAAACAAAGCTGCAAGACTGAAATAGGACACCAGAGATATCAATTTATAATGAAGTCAACTACAAAGCAAAAAGAGGGAATGGTACAGCTACAGAACTTCCAAATGGTGAGGAAGTCAACTATATTTCAAGATAAAACAGACTGTTTTAAACAGGGAAAAAAAAAAAATTACAGGGCAACCTCAAAGAAAATGAATACACCTTCACATCAAAATAAGAAAGATGAAAATCAGAAAGACAGTAAAAAAAAACATGAATACAACAGAAATGAAAATGAAAAGAAAACCCACAAACAAAATGAACTCAGCACAAAAAAATTATGTAGAACAAAGAAACCAGCAACACTACAAAAAACACACAGCAAAAATGACAGCAATGAATTCATACCTATCTAGAATTACACTGAATATAAATGGATTAAATGCACCAATCAAGAGACAGAAAGTAGCAGGATGGATTTGAAAATAGGATCCTTCAATTTGCTGTCTACAAAAGACACATCTTACATACAAAGAGAGAAATAGACTAAAAATCAAAGGATGGAAAATATACATATAAAGCTTGTTGTTGTTAAATGCCATTGAGTTGTTCCAACCCATAGCAACCCTGTATAGGGCTTTCCGAAGAGGGGCTGGTGGGTTTGAACCACCAACCTTGCAGTTCAAACTGACCATATGATCCTGCGCATTACCCTGCAGTGCCACACCAGGACTCCATATATAAAGCGAATGGAAATCAAAAACAAGCAGGAATGGCCATTTTAATCTGTGATAAAATAAACTTTAAGGCAAAAACCAGCATAAGAAACAAAGAAGCACATTGTATCATGATTAAGGGGTCAATTGAACAAGATAACAAAACCATAATAAATATCTATGCCCCTAATGAAAGAGCCTTAAAATATATAAATCAAACTCTAATAGAGCTGATGAAAGAAATAGACAACTCGTTCGAAACTACCAGCCACTCTGCGGGAGAAAGATGAGGCTTTCTGCTCCCGTAAAGATTTACAGCCTCGGAAACCCTATAGAGGGTCGCTATGGGTCGGAACCGACTCGATGGCACTTAACAATAACAACAACAACAACAAAAACAGTAGTTGTTGTTATGTGCCGTGGAGTCAGTTCCGACCCATAGCGACCCTCTATAGGGTTTCCGAGGCTGTAAATCTTTACGGGAGCAGAAAGCCTCATTTTTCTCCCGTGGAACTGCTGGTAGTTTCGAACTGCTGACCTTGCAGTTCGCAACCCAATCCGTAACCACTACGCTACCGGAGTCCTGGTGTGGCGCTGTGGGCTAATGCGTCAGACTGCAAAGTCATTTGAACTGCAACCTCAGTGGTTCAAACTCACCAGCTACTCCTTGGAAACCCTATACAGAGTTGCTAAGGGTCGGAATCGACTCGACGTCACTTAACAACAACAACAACAACAATAATAGTAGATTCTAAAACACCACTTTTGATGAAGGACAGAATGACTAGAAAGAAATCCAACAAAGACACATAAGAACTCAACAACACACCCAACTTGACTTCATAGACTTATACAGAGCACTCAACCCAACAACAGCACATTATCACTCTTTTCCAATGCACATGAAACAATCTACACATCATTGAAAAATAACCGGGAATTTGCAAAACCACTCAAAACATGAATGAACCTGGTGGATATGATGCTGAGTGAAATTATTCAGTCACGAAAAAGGATAAATATTATATGAAACCATTGTTGTAAAAAGTTGAAAGATTTTCTTTCTAAAAGATATATTCTATGATGGTTATAGCGGTGTGGGAGAGAAAATTATTCATAGGCTAGAGTGTAGACTGAAAGTGAAGAGGACTTAAAATACTTACTGATGAAGATCAAATGTAAAGAAAACAAAAATCCCCACCACTGGACCAATAAATAACATTCTTATCAACGGAGAAAAGATTGAAGTTGTCAAGGACTTCATTCTTCTTGGATCAACCATCAACACTCATGGAAGCAGCAGTCAAGAAATCAAACGACGTATTGCATTAGGCAAATTTGCTGCACAAGACCTTTTTAAAGTGTTGAAGAGCAAAGATGTCAGCTTGAGGACTAAGGTGTGCCTGACCCAACCCAAGGTATTTTCAATAATCTCATATGCATGCATAAACTGGACAGTGAGTAAGGAAGACTGTACAAGAATTGATGCTTTTGAGTTATGGTGCTGGAGGAGAATATTTAAAGTACCAAGGGCTGCCAAAAGAACCAATAGATCTGTGTTGGAAGAAGTGCAGCCAGAGTGCTCCTTGGAGGCCAAGATGGCCAAACTTTGTCTCTCATACTTTGGACATATTGTCAGGAGGGACCAGTCACTGGAGAAGGATATCATGTTTGGTAAGGTGGAGGGTCAGAGAAGGAGTGGAAGACTTCCAGCGAGATGGATTGGTAAAGTGGCAGCATCAATGGGCTCAAGTGTGGCAACAATTGTGAGGTTGGCCAGGACCGGGCAGTGTTTCGTTCTGTTGTGCATAGGGTCGCTATGACTCAATGGCAGCTAACCTAACAACAGGGCATGGACACATGTTCACATGAGTGACAGGGCAGGCAAGATACAACAAGAAAGAAGTTGGCAGAAGAAAGATGAAGGTAGCAGAAGACACACAGAAATAAATGCAAGAGTTAAAGTGAACAAGGTTAACTGATTACACTTGGAGGGGATTGCAATCATTGTAATAGAGCCAAGTATATGATTTGTTGAATGTTAAACTGACGATATGCTCTGTAAGTCTTCATTGAATTCACAATAAAAAAGTTAGAAAGAGAAGAAAAGAACCAGTGACCAGTGTCTTAGCTACTTAATGTGGTTGTAAGAAATACCACAATTGGGAGGCTTTTAAGAACCTAAATTTATTTTCTCTAAGTTCTGAAGGTCAAAGTCCAAATCAGGGTCTTGGCCATGTTAATTCCTTCCTTGTTAGTAGCCCTGGGCATTTCTTGGTTCCTTGACTTGTAGACCATCCTCACATAGCATCCATCTTTCCCTGCTTGTGCATGTCTGTGTGTCTAATTTGCTTTTTTTATTACTCAAAAGTGTTTAGGTTCAAGACCCATCCTAGTCTGATAAAACTTAACTGGTATATTGGTTACATTACAATAGATTGCATTATTAAAGGTAACCTGGTCTACCAAGCAAGGCCAACAAATGGTTTAGTCTTGTGATTAAGTCAGAACAGCATCTAATCAGTATTTCAATACATATTTTGTGGAGGTACAATTCAACAATAACACCTAGAAAGCACTGAAAGAGGTAGTTAAAGTCAAAGCCAGAATATCAGCTAAGCTTAAAAAGCTGGACCATAAAAGTCAAGCTTTCAGAAAGGATGGCCTGAAGAAGCCAACCAATCCTTTTCACAAAATTTAAGTATAAACTGGACAAAATGATTAACAGCTATTGAGGGGCTTTAAAAATTGGCTAAACGCAGAAAACAAAATGTGTTTATTCCTAAAGGTCGGTTTGAACCAAAAGGTTGGTGCTTCAAACTCACCAACCACTCCTTGGAAACCCTATATACAGAGTCACTATGAGTCTGAACTGACTCAAAGACAAAACAACAACAGCATTCTTGAAAAATACTGCCAGAGCTTGAGAGTAAGTAGACCTGGACTCTATGGTCTTCTTGCCTCAGGTCATTCCCATTGTTTCAAGTCAGCCAATGCCAAGTTTAGTTTCACCAGGAAGGGGCTGGGAAGAAAATCCACAGCTTTGCTAATTGGACTAATTTATGAGGGGAAAGGAAGAGATTGTACAAACCTAAAGCTTGGTCAGACACAAATGAGGGAAAACCACAGCTAAGCTGTCCTAAAGTTATGGGTAAGTGGTAGACCAGCCATAAATTCAAAAGAGTGAGCCACAGAAGGGCCGGATAAGCTCTCTATACATCCCTGGCTGCCTGGAAAACTAGATACATGTACAAGACCTACCCGAGAAAACCCACTACGCAGTAAAAGTCAAAGCAAACTGGGGAGGCCTGAAAATATGAGCATAGTCCCCAGCCCCGAGACATAAATCAGTTGATAGTGGGTGGTTGTTGTTGTTGTTAAGTGCCATCAAGTCGTTTCCGACCCATAGTGACCCTGTACAGGGTTTCTGAGGCTGTAAATCTTTATGGGAGGAGAACGCCTCATCTTTCTCCCACGGAACAGCTGGTAGTTTCGAACTGCTGGCCTTAAGGTTCGCAGCCCGATTTGTAACCACTACGCTACCAGAGCTCCTTGATAGTGGGTGGAAGTCCTATAAATTCAAGGTGTTTGAGCACAACCTCTGCCCTAAGTATTGGCTTGTTGTTGTTAATTGCCGTCAAGTCAGTTCTGACTCACAGCAACCATGTATAGGGTTTCCAAGGAGCGGCTGATGAGTTTGAACCGCTGACCTTGTGATTCAAACCAACCTTGCAGTCCAGTGCTTTAGCCGACAGTGCCTTACCAGGACTTATTAGTTAGGTAGGCATGAAGCTATGTAGACATCCAGGAAGTCACCAGAAAGCCAGACCAAAAAGTAAATGTAGTAAAAAACTGAACTGAGACATCAGCGGCCACATACTACAGGGGTTGCTGATTTTGTAGAATAACTCTAAGCAACATACTTTTCAAAACCCCAGAAAAGTAAATCAAATATAGAGTTGCTACAACGTGCATATTTTTAGTTTTCAATAAAAATTATACATTATACAAAGCAAAAGGAAGTGTAACAAAAAGTAGTCATTGCATATTATCTGAGTGGGCACAGATTTAGCAAAGACTTCAAAGCGGCCACTACAAATTCATTCAGAAAATTAAGATAAAAACAAAGAATTAAAATATAGTAACAATGACTCAACAAATAAAGAAACACAACAGAGAAATCAAAACTTTGAAAACAAAACAAATGGAAAACGTCACTAGTTGGGCACAACAAATTTGAGATGGCAAAAGAAAGAATCAGTGAAGTTGAAGATGGCTCAACAGAAATTACCCAATCTTGAGAACAGAAAGCAAAAAAACATTGGAGAAGTGGGTTCCAGGAGTCAAAAAAAACCATTCACGCAGAAGAAAAGTCAATCGGAACTTGGACTACAGAATTTCTCAATTTTACACTTTTTATTCATATTAAAAGGTGGATAATAATAGCCACCTATACACCAGGGAATTTAGATGAGGATAGAATTAACTGAAACATGGAAGAAGCACTTAGAACCGCATCTGGCATATTGTACACACATAATAATGTTAGCTGCTATCATCATAATAGACTCTTGGCCAGGGGAGGAAATCATGGCCACCCTGACCCCAATCCCATATAAGGAAAATCCTACAGGCAAGAAGGTGAATACATGATAACCGCTAGGGGATGAAAATTGTACAGCTATCAGTTCTTTGATACTGATTACCTCAAAACAAATAACTTCAAGTTACTTCTTAACTTCATAATTCATTTTACACTTCTAATCATACTTATTTTTAAAATATTGATTCTTTTCTCTACAGGAGAAAGATGTGGCAATCAGCTTCCAGAAAGATTTCTAGCCCTGGAAATCCTATGGGGCTGTTTTATCCTATCCCATATGGTCACTTTGAGTCAAAATCAATTTGATGGCAATGGGTTAAGTATTCTTAGCAGCTGAGGACTCTAGGCCCATGGGCTGACAAAGGCAGTGTGCCTGCAGGCTGGCTTGCAAAGTGTGCCCTTTGGACATTTAAACACATATGTTATTTTCTGTTTTGTATTTAAGAAAAAGGAAATAGAGGTAAATATTGTTGATTGATGGTATATGAAAGGGATTGTAATCACTGCAATGAAACAAAATATTGAATGTAAAACTGATAATCTACCTTGTAAACTTTCACTCAATTCATAATATAAATGTAAAAAAAAAATCTTCAAAAGTTTCTACCTATGCGTGAAATTTTAGAGAAATGCATTTTTACATTATCCATAACTAGATCTAAAAATAACTTTAACATTAACATCCTAATAAACTCTCTCTCAATTGCACTGATGACCTGATTCAATAATACCAGAAATAAGAGCTGCCAAAACATAACACAGACTTTGCCAAACCAAGATAACGGGCAAGCCAGCTACTCTGACTTAAGGAGAATTACAAAGTTTGATTCAGAGACTCCACTCCCCACCAACATATTTATCTATTTCACTTTGGTTTTTCTTTTTCTTTTTTTTTACTCACTCTGTTTTTGGAACTGCTTTTCTTAGCCAGAAGAAATCAGACTGTGCTAAATACTTGCGGGTTTGCAGGACGTTGCCAAAGTAGTCAGATTCTGAAAACTTGATCTGAATGAAACAAACCACATCATAGCATCATTGTTCTGAGTGAAGAGAAGACTCAGAAATACTACCCCAGTGTACCAATGAAAGGCCAGTCTAGAAGTGTTGCCCCTCACAGCATCTCAGTCATTACTATTCAGCCTTGTATTCACAAAGTCATGACATTTCATCTCAGTGACTTTCTTTTAAAATAAAAAGCTAAAAAAAATCAATATGGGCATTTCTGAATCACAGTAGAAAATGAAAAGCTGCAGCAATTTACAATGCATTTCATTTACTTTATAATTGAAAAATCTACTTTAACCTTTGCAGAACATATTATCTTGAGCCTGAAATTTCTTGGCTCACATGAGACTTTGATCTTTTCTAAAATCTGTACTTTATTTGTCACCTAGGTTCTGCTAATAACAGTCAGCTTCATCACCTGAAATCTCATTTAGCTTATAGATGATGATTTAGTCAAATGATTTAAAACCCAATTTACTGTAATCCAGATACCTACTTTCCACCTTAAGCACAAGGAATCAACAGAATAATTTAATTATTAACAGAATGTATCAATTAATGCTCACAAGAGGCTCTGGCCACTGAAAATTAATGAAATTATAGAGGCAACTCATAAATTATACTTGTATGTTGCATGAGACTATAAAGGTGGCAGCTCACATTGCAATAATGTCTATTAAAATAAAAAAAACTGACAATTGATTATTGAGTTTCTGTTCTTTCTCTTTTGAAAGGAGAGTGGCAGACAGTTTCTATTCTTTAGGTATTTTATCTACAATATTATCAATATTTAACTTAGATATTATAGATAATGGAGACCTGGCATAATCCTGTAGGATAAGCACTCGACTGCTAACCCCAGCCACTCCTCGGAAGCCCTACACAGGATTTCTGTGAGTTGTAACCAACTCGACAACTCTTAACAAAAATAACAATTATAAATAATATCCGTGTCACAGTCAAAACAATGGTTTGTAATCATCTTTAATGCTTTGGTTTTAAAAAAAAACAAAACATAGCACTGTGGTAAATAAGAAAAACAGGTAAGTGGATGAGAAAGAATCATCAAATTCTGAGTAGTTGTAATTTTTTTTGTAACTTTAAACCCTGAGACTCTTTTATAAAAGCAAAAATTAAAGTAGAACAAATGTATGTATATGATACAAACAAACAGCGCATTATAGACATGAACGGATATCTACAACTTGATGGTTATAGATAGACTTGGGAATCACTGATGTTACCTCCTCCCTAATGAGTCCTAGTGTGGTGCTGTCGGATAAGCAATGGACTGGTCACCATAAGGTTGGTGGTTTAAACTCACCAGCCACTCTCTGAAAACCTGTAAGGCCGCTATGCCGGAACCAACTCAACAGCACACAACAACAACATGCAGTGGATTATGTCTGTGCACTGTGCAATGACTTTTGTTCTCGATTCATCTTAACAAACTTGCCAGTCGGTTAAGCCAAAATCTAGAGAAAGGAGTAAAGTAACTGAAGGGGTGTGGAGAAAGGCAAGGATGAGAGGATCAATTCCTGGCATCCTTGAGGTTCTACTTGCCCAACAAGTTTTAAAAATGGGACTTTCAATCGTCCTCCTTGCAAACCTTTGGTGGGACAAGAGGGGAAGCTGATAAATCAATCGTGGCATATTCAAAGAATGGAAAACAATACAGCAGTTTCCATGAAAGATCTGTATGCATGAACAGGAAATAACCTCCAACACAATGCTAAGTGAAGAAGGCAAGGTTATGCATAAGAAATAATCTAAAGTTTAAAATACGTAAAACAATACTAGATATTATATATGGATACATTATCTATGTAGCAAAAGTATACAGAAATACATGGAAATGATAAACTCTGGACTCAGGACAGTGTTTCTTTCTAGAGATGGAGGTAGGCCTGCTAGAAGGGATTCAGTTCAGGAGGGTTACACAGGAATTTCAGATGCCTCTGTTTTCTTCATTAAAAATGTGTGCATGCATGTATAAAGTATTAAAGCAATATGTTTAATATTTACTAAGGTTACAGGTGTTCCAAATATTGTATCACATATTTCTCTATATGTTTAAATGCTTCATAATAAAAAGAAATCTTACAATTAACTGATTTTACCATAGCAGTTTTCTCTTAGATTCAGAGGAATCCTTGATTTAGGAAGCAGCTTTAACTAGCAACCTGAATGCATTCCCAGATCGCATCTTTAAAAGGTGTGTCCGTTGTTCAATCTGGAAAGTCTTTTTGAGCTTTTGTTCCCAAGATAGTTCTGCCAGAACTTTCAGAATGTAATTGCATTGCAGCTGATAGAAAATTCAGATATGTTCTTGAGTTCAGAACACTTTCTGGGAAATTCTCCCACAGGAATTTCCTTTAAAAATATTAACTTTTGGCTTCAATTTTTTTTTTTTTTTTTGGGGATGAGGAAAGGGTAGTAATATCAGTGGGGTCCTTATTACTTTCAGAAGAGTTTGCCAAACCATGGTACCTTCCTGTTCCATATGAAAATATTGACACTTAGGTTGGTCTGTTGTTGTTAAATACCATGGAGTCAGTTCTGACTCATAGTGACCCTGCACAGGGTTTCCGAGGCTGTAAATCTTTACGGGAGCAGAAAGCCTCATCTTTCTCCCGCGGAACAGCTGGTAGTTTTGAACTGCCGACCTTGAGGTTAGCAGCCTGATTCATAACCATTACGTAGGGGCGTTAAAATTAAACAGAAACCATACAAGAGTCCCAAGTCTAAAACTACGAGTACTTTAGATAAATAAGGTTCTACCACAGCCATAAAAATCATTATTGTAAGCAAAACTTGTTGCTCTTGTTGTTAGGTGCCGACAAGTCAGTACTGACTCATAGAGACCTTATTCACAATGGAACGAAACACTGCGCCATCCTCACAATCTTGGCTACATTTGAGCCCATTGCTGTTACCACAGTGCCAATCCATCTTATTGGGGCTCTTCCTCTTTTTCACTGACCCTCCACTTTGCAGAGCATGATGTCCTTCTCCAGGGACTGGTCCTCCAGACAATATGTCCAAAGCATGAGAGACAAAATCTTCAATAATGAAAGCCGAGGCTTGATTTTTTTTTCTTCAGTTCCCCCAGCTTGAGAAATGCTGAGCGTGTTCTTCCTTTTTGGTTTTCTGACTCGAGATCTTTGCACATGTTTTGCAATATTTGATTTTGTCTTCTCGAGCTGACCTTTGAAATTTTCTGTTCAGCTCTTGTACCTCCTCATTTCTTCCATTTGCTTTAGCATCTCTACACTGGAGAGCAAGTT
>NW_006408536.1:12027182-12062038 GCF_000296735.1 Chrysochloris asiatica
GTCTTCAGTCTTTTGTGTCTAATGCATCAAATCTGTTCTTGGGTTGATCTCTAAATTCAGGTGTGATATGTTCAAGGTCATATTTGACTTTCATGGACTTGTCTGAATTTTCTTCAGCTTCAGCCTGAACTTGCATATGAGAAATTGATAGTCTTTTCCACCATCTCTTTCCACAGATGTAGTCAATTTGATTTCTATGTATTCCATATGGTGAGGTCCACGTGTATACTCATCTTTTATGTTGTTTAAAAAAAGTCATTGGTCTTACAAAATTCTATCATGCAATCTCCAGTATTGTTTCTGTTACCAAGGCCATAGTTTCCAACTGCTGATCCTTTCTCTTTGTTTCCAACTTTTGCATTCCAATCGCCAGTAACTATCAATACATCTTGATTGCATGTTTGATCAATTTCAGACTGAAGAAGCTGATAGAAGTCTTCAGTTTCATCATCACTAACTTTAGTAGTTAGTGTGTAAATCTGATTAATAGCTGTATTAACTGGTCTTTCTTATAGGCATATGGATATTATCCTATCATAGACGGTATTGTACTTCAAGACAGATCTTGCTATGTTTTTTTGATGATAAATTGTAACACCATTCCTCTTCAGTTTATCATTCCCACCATAGTAAACTATGTGGTTGTCAGATTCAAAATGGCCAATACCAGTCCATTTCCGCTCACTAATGCCTAGGCTATGGATGTTTATCCGTTCCATTTCAGTTTTGACAATTTCCAATTTTCCTAGATTCATATTTCATGCATTCTATGTTCCAATTATTAATAGATGCTTACAACTGTTTCTCTTCATTTTGAGTTTTGCCCTATCAGCAAAGGAAGGTCCAGAAGGCTTTACTCCATTTGGTCATCAGTCAATTCCACTTTGAGGAGGCAGATCTTCCCCTCATATTTGAGCTCCTTCCAACCTGAGGCATGCATCTTCTGGCACTGTATTTGACAATATTCTGGTGCTCTTTGTCATGTTTTAATATTCAAAATTCTGGGGCTATCTGACAATATTCCACTGTTATTCATAAGGCTTTCAGTGACAAAATATTTGAAGTAGTCAGTCTCTCCTTCCTATTCTTTCTTAGTCTGGAAGATCAGCTGAAACCTGTCTACCATGGGCGGCCTTGCTGGTATTTAAAATACCAGAGGTATAGTTTCCAGAATCACAGCAACATGCAAGACACCAGAGGCTGACAAACTGACAGACAAATGTCCAGAGACCATCCAAGAGTCCCAAGTCCAAAAATACACATTTTTTACATAAAGTACTTGTCTACTATAACCATGGAATCCTGGTGTGGCACTGCAGAATAATGCATTGGACTGCAAGGCCAGTTTGAGCCACAAGGTGGGCAGTTCAAACCTACCAGCTGCTCCTCAGAAACCCCATACAGGGTCACGATGAGTCAGAATGGACTCACTGGCAGTTAACAACAAACATCAAGTAATTAAAATGGTGCTTCAACATAAGGAAGATAGGAGAGGAGGAGGAGTAAAAGGGGGGAAAGTGTAAATGAGTATAGAAGCAGTGATGAAATGAATCATGATGCTTATTGAAACATATTATACAGCTATTAAAAATAAGGGTAATAAGATTATGGTGTTTGTTGCTGTTGTTAAGTGCTGTCGAGTCGATTCCAACCCATAGCGACCCTGTACAGGGTTTCCAAAGAGCAGCAGAACAGCTGGTGAGATTGAACCAGCGACCTTGCAGTTCAAATGACTTTGCAGTCTGACTCATTAGCCCACAGCGCCACACCAGGATTCCAAGACTATGTATGGTAGGCAATGATAAAACACTATTAAAAATAAATATTAGTATACAAAGTGATATAAAAGCATCAGTTACAGGTACGCACAATTACTGTAGAGAAAAAGGCAAAGTACCACACTATAGTGAAAGTACCCGTTATGTGTACATTATGTGCTGGTATACCAATAGTATGGGTGCTTTTTCATTCTGTTTATCTGGTTCCCAAGGTTTCAAAGTGTGTGACAATACTTTGATAACTTCAAACATTTCAATAGGTCCTTGAGGGGGAAAAAAAATCTGAAAGCCAGTAATCATTTGGAAAATTCTGCTTGTTGTGCAAACAGCAGCAAGAATGAATGCGGCATGAATATTTTAAAACTACTTGCAATCTTCCAAACAAAATGGTTTAAATTCTACAAGGGACAATTATTGGCTCAAAAGCCTCTTGTCCTTTCAGTTACTGGTGAAAATTCAGGTCAAGCTGATAATGACTTTCAATCAATTCTATCTCTAGACTTTTCAATTGAGTGACCTTTGGGGAACTAATTGGGCTGTTCATTTCCTAGGAACAGCTGTCCGTATCATAAAATTCAGGGAATGTGGATTTCTCTTCTTGGAAATCCTATCCTAGATGCTAATCACTAACTACCACAAACTAATCAATAAAGCTATTATTACTAAAGGTGGGGAACATCAAAGAAATACAGACCAAGGAGATGTGTTCAGCTTCTCGGTAGGATGAATAACTACAGGTTTGTAAGCCACGACATATGCCAATAGGATGCATAGATTCTAGATAGCCTTTCTAAAATCCATTAAATCCATTTAAAGATACTCAGAGATATAGTCAAGTATCTATCAGAAAGATTTTAAGTTAAGCACCTGAATAATTTTATGAACACTTAATGAAATCCAGAATTTCTATCTATAATTTTCCTTTAAGCAACAAAATGCAGGATCACTGCTTTCACAGATAGCTTTGTCCATAAGTAATATGTGTGTATAATTACAAATATAGGGTGATGCTCAAATTTATTGTGGTTGTTGTAAAGTTCCATCGAGTTGATTCCGACTCATAGCCACTCTGTATAGGGTTTCAGAGGAGCAGCTGATGAGCTTGAACCACCTACCTTTGCAGTCCAGCGCTCTAGCCTGCAGCACCACACATATATGGTACATTGTGGAATACATAGTTCCCACAGGCAGCCATGGAAGAGGGACTGAGGAAGCGCCAGACAGCCAACACATCAGCATTGGAACCAGATGCCCTGTCTCCATCTTGGTGGGAGGTGTGGGGAGGAAGAGGAGGAGTCTGCTCTGACCAATAGAACACTCAAGATGGAAGCCGGCATGTGTGAGTTACTGAAGTTTGGCTGGAAGGTTAATGAACACAAGAACAACCCCCTTCCAGTGTCCACTCTTGGCTCTCCTGGGTCATGGAGGCCAGGGACAATACTTGTTTAGGGGCTTTGTTTTGTTTTACCAAATAGTACAGAATTATTTAAATATTTTCACAACCTGCTTTTATGATACAGTCCATCTGTTCTTACATAGTGGAGCGGTAGTTATAAAGAAACATAAATACATATTATACACACAGACACACACACGAGTGTTTCACTAGTCAGAAGCAAATCAAAACCCACCCCAGAAAATATGGTGTGAGATCACATAATAGCCATCTACCTCTATGAAGGTAAATCAAAAAATCTTGCTACTATAGTTCTACTACATACCTGCACAGGTTTATTTCAAGCAAAGTATGTTTTGTGTATAGACAAGTTCTCTCAATAATGGTGTTCTTGGAGTCAATTCTGAGTCATAAAGACCCTGCATAGAGTACCCAAGGCTGTAAATCTTTACAGGAGCGCCTGGTGGACTCAAACTGCTGGCCTTGCAGTTAGCAGCCCAATGCATAACCACTACACTACCAGGGTTCCTTCTCAATAATACACTTGCCTTCAAAACAAAAAGGTCCAATCAAAACACTGATTTTGGAGGGATCTGCTGGGCCAGAGAAATTCAAGGCAGACAAGTCCACTCAAAAGGTAATGACAACTGTTTTGGGGGGATCTAAAGGAGTAATCTTGATAGATTTTCTTGAAGGACACAGGGGAGTCACAGAGGCTTATTAGAAAGAATTTTTTAAGAAAATGGAAAACTGCACTGGTGAGAAAAAGGTCAGAAATTTTCACTCAGGAATTGTTTTCCATCACGATTCTTTGAGGCTAGCAAGGGCTGTGAGAATTTCGTTGGCCAACCTTACCTCATCCACCCTACAGTCCTGATCTTGCGCCTTCGGACTTTTTTTTTTTTTCCTCAAAACTTAAAGAATTGAAAATGAACATAATTTGAGTCCCTTGAGCATGCCAAAACTGCTATTTTGCCTTGGTATAAATTGAAGAGTGCAGAATTCTTCAGGGCAAGGTTAGAGAGGTGGAAACACTGCCTTCAGAGCTGTATAAACCGAGATGGGGGAGATGTAATTGCTTCATATTTTGATATTTTTGTTTAATAAAGGTTTCTATGATTTTATAGCAACATGTTTTGACGTACCCTCATACATATATATCTGTGCATATACGCAAGTGAAAGGAACCCTGGTGGCACTGTGGTTTACGTGTTGGGTTACTAACCCCAAGGCTGGTGGTTCAAACCCATCAGTCACTCCAAGGGAGACAGATGAAGCTGTCTGTTCTGTAAGGATTAAAGTCTCGGAAACTTGGAGCCAGCCACTCTCCTCTGTTCTACAGTGTTGCTCTGAGTCAGAATCAATTCGATGGCATTGGGTATGTGTATGGATGTGTGTCTCACTTACCAAAAACATTGAGGTTCTTCTTGTAAAAAATCACATACATCCAATTCTCCTAAGTAAATGGGGACCAGTTATGATTCTAACTTTAGCCCCTACTGCAATTCTCCACTGGTTTCACAAGGATTTAAGTACCTAATTGTGTTGGCCATTTACTATGCTACATGCTCATCCTTTGACTCTGTTCTCCAAAGCTGCTGCTGGAAACCTGAAACTACGTTACCCACTGTCAGTTGGCTTCGTGCCAAGTCCCACTGGGGGGGGGAAAGAGAAGAAAAAGTATTTTGTGGTATTCACCTTCCGGCCTTCTTCCCCTCCCCCCACTCTTCTTGCCCCTCTTCCTTTTCTTTCTCTCTCTCTCTCCCTCCCTCTCTACCTCCTTTGGTTGTTCTGACATGAACTGGCAGAATGTCCAGGCCCTCCTCCTCAGTGCCACCTCTGGAGTGGCAGTCCTTCAGCTGCTCTTCTAAATGGGCACAAGGGTACGAGCTACTTCCTGAAGTGATTATTGCTAGCTGACCTGTCCCTCCCCCTTTTTGCCTTCCAACCTATTTCCTATACTAAATCCCCTCTGTTTGAAATACCCAGTGTGGTTTTTGTTTTCCTAATTGATACAACAATCTTTCCAAAATGGACATACATTTACTCTGGGGTCTATGTCCATCAGGGATTCATAATACTAGAACATTTTATGAGGCTGACTAGAAAATGTACTGGTGACTACCTTTTTAGGCTAACTGGTGGGCTTTCCTGCATGCTGCTGTGATTCTTCATAAAGAAATATTATTTTCTCCTTACTCCTTCCAGAAACTACAGAGGATTGCTGTTCAGAGAGCCTTTGCTGGGTAGCTCAGTTTACACTGTCATCTTCAGAAGGGCGAGGAGAGAATCGCGAATTCTTGTTTACATTCTTTTTCATTTGCTCTTGCCTCCAACGTAAACCCAACTTCAGTTTTCAACCTTTCTCCTTGACCTTCAACTGATCCATTACCTAATCTCGATCCTCCTTGGTTTTGTGCCTGACAAATCATATCTTCACCTGTTGTCAAGTGTGGTATGAGGTTTTTCATTTGTAACAGTCTCTCATGCTCAGAGTTAGAATTGCCAGAAATTTCTCATAGGTCCTATAGTAGACCTTATCGACGTGTTTCTTAAAACGGACAATGCCGTCCCCTAGTGTTGTACCAGTGGTCCTTGAGTTGTTTTGCTGTTAATCTCTGGAGCAGTATTTCTATCACATCAAGTATCCTGTATCTATTCTCCACTGGGAAAATAATTTTCTCGATCTGTTTCTGAACACTAACGTATTTTTATTTTGTGTATTTGGATTTTTTTCACCATCTGTTTTTTAAACTGCTAGAAACTCTTGGGTGTAGTTGTGTCTACTTTGTCAATGAGTCACATGAAAGCCATTGCTTTATAAAATACTTCAAAATCTTGGTGTCTAATGGCTTCAGTGCAGGCTCTGGAGAAACAAGGATGCATACTCAACACTGCATCTTATTTGGCATCTGGTTTCTTTTTATAAAAGACTGTAGATTCTGTGGGCCCTTACACTTTGGGCACCCAGTTTAGACAGAAGCAAGCAGCCAACAAAACTTGATCAAGGAAATATTGTGAATGAACCCCAGCTGCACCTTATTTGAATAAACCTTGGGATTGTACCATCTGTAAAGTCTTTTAAATAGATTTGAGGGACCTAGATACTGTGTGAGTTAATTCATAATCACTTTTCCAAACAGAATAATCAACCATCGTAAGTGCAGATGGAGTGTCATAGCTGACACCTATATTGTGCTTACTGTGTGCCAGTGTCTGTGCTAAACATTTTAAACACGTTAACTCATCTAACTTTCACAGCAGCCTTATAAGGGAGGGATTATTCTCATGACCAATCTACAGATGAGGAAACTGAGTCACAGAGAAGTGACATAACTTACCCTACATAGCTCGCACAGCTAGTAGCGACAACAGAGCTGAATGTAGGTGGTTTGGTTCCAGGGCCCATGTTCATCACCACTATATACCACACTGCCTTCTAAAACTTTCCCTTCTGCATCCTTGGCTTAGAATATTTTCCAATCACACAGAACCCTCCAGGTTATCTTGCTATACTATATGTTCCCTGGGGAGGCTCTTCTTAGCAGCAACAGTTCCCCCTACTGGTCCACAAAGGCATCACTCCCATTTATAGGAAGCCTGGTGTGGCACTGTGGGTTCATGCACTGGACTGCAAAGTCGGTTTGAACCACAAGGTCAGAGATTCAAGCTCACCAGCTGCTCCTTGGAAGCCCTATACAGGGTCGCTATGGGTCAGAACTGACTCGACAGGCACTTAACAACAGCAACTACGACGTCAACTATGCACACCATAAGAGTCCTGGTGCGGCACTGAAGGACAAGTACTGGACTGCTAATCACAAAAGTCAGTTGTTCAAACCCACCAGACACTTCTTGGAAACCCTATACAGGGTCACTATGAGTTGGAACCGACTCAATGGCATTTAACAACAAAACAACAACTATGCACCAGGAGTCCTTGTGTGGCACCACAGGATAAATATTGGAGTTCTAACCCCTAGGTTACGAATCGGGCTGCGAACCTTAAGGTCAGCGGTTCGAAACTACCAGCTGCACCGCAGGAGAAAGATGAGGCTTTCTACTCCCGTAAAGATTTACACCCTCGGAAACCCTATACAGGGTCGCTATGGGTCGGAAACGACTCAATGGCACATAACAACAACAACAACCCCTAGTTTGGTGGTTCAAACCCACAAGATGCTCCCCAGAAACTCTATACAGGGTCACTGTGAGTTGGAACCTACTCAACAGCAACAACTATGCACCAGGCATTCATGATCCTAGGTGCTTTCCCGTTTGTATAATCTCACCTTATTTTACCAACACTAG
Source organism: Chrysochloris asiatica (assembly GCF_000296735.1). Lineage (NCBI taxonomy): Eukaryota > Metazoa > Chordata > Mammalia > Afrosoricida > Chrysochloridae > Chrysochloris > Chrysochloris asiatica. The sequence continues at coordinate 12,034,668 of NW_006408536.1, forward strand.
TAAGACAAGTATTGTATTCTCCAGTCTGAAAGTAACCAAAGGAAACCAAATTGAAGTTAAGTAACTTGCTCAAGGTCAAACAACTAGTAAGTGGAAAAGGCAGAATTCAGACCCAAAGCCTGACTCTTACCCATTTAACAATATGGGCTCCCCTCTTCTCTTGTCCCTTCCCAGCCAGCTTAGTGAAACAACTTCCAGTAATTTTCCAGAACGACTCCTCTGTTCCTCCTGCAAAGCTGCCTGACAAAGACTCCATAAAACGCCATCTCTGCAGGCTGACCTTCTGGAACCCAGGTTCCAGTCCTGGTTCTAAAACCGTGTATGACATTGGACAAATTGCTTAACTTCTGAAAGTTTCTGCCTCCTTTTCTGTGCAATGGGATAACACCATCTACTTCCCAAGACTGGCTGTTTGTGCCTTCGAGTCAGTTCCAACTCATAGTGACCCTATCTATATAGGTTTCCCAAGGTTTTAAATCTTTGCGGGAACAGAAAGTCTCACCTTTCTCCCACGGAGCAGCTGATGGGCTTGAACTACCGACCTTGTGGTTTGAAATCCAGTGCTTATCGTACAGAGCCACGGCACTTCCTTCCCAATTTAAAAGGTTTTAAAAGGTTATGTACATGATGTCTCAAGTGTTCCAGTATCCTTAATTGTCATAATAACAATGTGATTTTCAGCAGCATCAAAGCAGTATGCAGTACAATACTCTGTCTGAGTTTGGGGATACTGTTAAGCATAATTATTTTCTTACATAGCAACTGGATCAATATTTTGGAAGGCCATATCCTGCAGCCCAATGGAAAAACTTACTAATTAGAGCTTTCTCTCACTTTTGAATTGTCTTGTAAAATTCCAGGGCTCATCTACAAAACTTGTATTGCTTTCAGACATGCAACTCGTAGAATCACAGTTCCAGGAAAGAGCTACACCTCAGAATCATAGTTATTTAAAGACTTCCCTAAGACAACTTTTGTCAGAATGAATATCTAAATGAATGGTAACAATGTGGCTTTGGTGAGGAAGAAAATGCCTTTATCAGAATTATTCGTAGGAAAAGAAATAACAGTGGTTATGATGAGATAAGCTTGCAATGAAGAAATCTACTGAAAAATGCAAGCCCCAAAATACTGGAATAAAAGAGAGCTTTTACATTTCTTCCATCACTAGCGTACTGCAACTACATAGTCCAACAAACAATAAATTATGGAGCCATATGTATATGCACTTAATTTGCCAAAACACTTAAAGTTTAATGAAGTTAACTCCCAGATGGCAGATTTATTACTACTCGTTTTATATGAATGAAGCAAATAAAGCTCATTTAACAACAAACATGATGCTTTTGTCATTAGAACATGCCCACTAATTATAAAATACTCAATTTGCTTATTCCTTCCTTTATGAGCAAATTCAATTGAATTCAAGTTCCTTTACTTATGATCCCCACTCTATACATTCTTGCTGCACTTCTTTTACTGTGACTCTTGCTGTCAACCTTGTAATATACCGGCATACTCAGGCTTCTATATGGCCAAGGGATGAATCAAAAACTGGTGCTTTCTGGCACCACCAGGTTTAATGGCTTGAACTTGAGTTTATTGGAAAGGCATGAAGCCAGTAAAATTTGCTGGGTGGGTGGAGGGTAGGGAGGTAGTAAATTGGGCACTTACGGCTTTGAGGTCTTCATTAACATGTGTATCATTCATTATAAACTCAGGATAGCCAACTTTTGCCAAAACAGCTCTTGCCTATAAAAAGTCAAAAGAAAAATGATGTCAGAGTTTCTGAACTTAAATCATTAAGGAGGTACAAATGCAAACTTCATCCCAAAACTCTTTTTAATGAATATCTACTATATGCAAGCCACTGTGAAGGAAGGAAGGAATTTAAGTTAGTACCTGCCCTCAATATACTACAAACGTTTTACGACAAACAAAATCACCATTTAATACAAAATAAATAAAGGTTTTAGTAGCAATAATATTAGTAATATTAGTAATTAATATTAGTATTAATACGAATAGTAGTAATATTGTTAATTAGCCCAAGACCAGAGCAATGACCAATGGCTTTGGTTTAAAGGAGGTGACCAAGTTTTGTCTTAGAGAATGGTTATAGGATTTCAACAGCCTGAGCTAAGAGGAAGGACACGCATTTCAATAGAGGAATCAGCACCGGTAAAGGCAGAGAGACCGGAAGCCGAGAGTCTACTTGGGAGGTGGCAAGTAGTTTGATTTCATTGGACTTACAAAGCACAGGAGGCTGGAGGATAGAACACAATGCAGGAAGACTAGCTTGGGGGCAGATCACAGAGATTCCTGAATGTCATGCTGAAGAGTTGATATTCCATTTTACAGACAACAGTGCTAAATATATTTTTGAAAACAGTAAAAGGAAGATTTAGGAAGCTGTTGAAAGATTATAAGGAGCCCTGGTGGTGCAATGGGTAAGCACTCAACTGCTAACAGAAAGTTTGCCAGTTCAAACCCATCAGTCGCTCCTCATGAGAAAGGTATGGTAGCATGCTTCTGTAAAGATTTACCACCTTGGAAACCCTATGGGACACTTCAGTTCTGTCCTATTGGGTCACTGTGAGTCAGAATCCACTCAAAAGCAGTGGGTCTGCTTTGGGTTTAGGAAGAATATATTTGCAGCATTATGAATGGTCAGGATGCCAGAGAGATGGAAGGAGATCCGGACGAATTGAAGACACACCATAATACCATAATTCACCTTTGGACAGGCAAACGGTCTATTTATTTTCTGTATTTTACAGTATTATCAAGGCACTCTCATAGTGTAGTGGTTATGAGTTGGACTGCTAACCTCAAGGTCAGCAGTTTGAAACTGCCAGCTGTTCCATGGGCGAAAGATGAGGTGTTCTGCTCCCATAAAGATTGACAGCCTCGGAAACCCTGTACAGGATCGTTATGAGTCGGAACCGACTCCACGGCACATAACCACCACCACAGTATATCAGAAAGGGATAAAGAAAACTCACATTAGGATCAAGATTAGTAAATTATGGCCAAAAACCGGACCCCCTCTTTCCTCATTTTGAAAATAAAGTTCGATTAGAACACAGCCACACACGTTCATTTTACATATTATCTAAGCCTGTTTTAAGCAGTTCTGGTGGCACAGTAGCTAAACACTCAGCTGTTAAGCTAAATGTAAGCAGTTCGAATCAACCAGTTGCACCATGGGAGAAAGATATGGCTGTCGGCTTCCATAGATTCCCAGCCTCGGAAACCTACTGGGCCTTTCTATTCTGTCCTCCACAGCCACTATGAGTCAGAATTGACTCGATGACACTGGATTTGATTCTGGTTAAGGCTGCTTTTATACTACAAGGCAGCGGTGAGTCGTTGCCGTAGAAACCCTGTCACCCATAAAGCCTAAAAGATTTACTACCTGGCCCACCCTGAAATGTTTGGCAGCCCACTCTAGACAGGAGTCCTGGTGGCACTGTGGAATAAGCATTAGGCTGCTAACCGCAAGATCGGCAGTTAAACCCATCAGTAGTTCCATGGGGAAAAGATGAGGCAGATGTCTCCCAAAAAGATTTCCTTTCAGAAACCCCAAGGAGTTGTACTGTGCCCTAATAGGGTCACTACTGAGTCGGAATGGACTCAGGGCAATATGAGGGGGTGGTGACTCACATAGAAAGTTGCCTCCCTCACCCCACCCCCTTGGTTTTAGGGTTCACAAAAACAATGGGACACTGTACTCAAAGGGTATGAGACTCCAGGTGGTAGGTTTTGTCTGCTCCGCTGGGCCCTGGGATCCCTTCCTCCCCTCCATGGATCCCTGGCCAATGTCCATAGTCTTTCTGATGAGGCTGTCTTCTCCTGTAAAGATTTACAGTTTTGGAAACCCTGTACTGGGTCCAACAGGGTCGTTATGAATCGGAAGCGACTTGATGGTAGTGGCTAGCACCTGAGACTGTCTTTGGTGGTGTGCCTCAGGGCTACTAGCTTACTGGTACTCAAAAATGGCTAATATCTGGGGGGAGGGGGTTTACCTGCTTTCTACTCCACCCCCCACTTCCTCCCACCACACTCCACCCCCACCCCGCTCCAGGTAGCCCTTAGCCAATGACTGACTAAAGCAGGAATACAAAAACCCAGGTCCTTTGTCAACATCAGGATACACTCCTGGGTCTGATTGGCACTCCCGAGTTGCCCAAGGGATCAGGCTGAGTCTTAGCCTTGGCCCTGAACTCACACCCTTTATTGGCTCTTGCCCTTTCCCTGCCTCGCTCCCATGATCACCTTGCCTGTTTCTCTTAGAGCACTTCCTTTAAATCACTAGCACACAATTCCTCATCTCCGGACCTGCTTCCAGAAGAGACCCAATATAAGACACCCAGGAAGCTCTAACACTGTTGGTTTCATTTCAACAAAGGAGCAAAGCAAAACTAGTGCCCTTTGCTCTTGGTAATGATTTTTCTCCTTTAGTCCCTTTCGATTTTCCTCACTCAAGAAATAAATGGAATGAGATAGTGCATTTTCCTTAGCTTCTTTAAGATCATTCAAATATTAAATATCAGCTGAAAGTTGAAACTCATGACTCAGAGAGGATTTTCCAAGAGTCATAACCCAGATAGCAGATAACTAGAGGCTCCAACTCTCCTCCCACCACCAAACAACACTTCATATGTCCATGTTACCTTGGTCCAAGACTGTTCTCTTATTCCCTTCATTGTTTTTAATTCCTTGCTGCATTTTATCAGCTCACCACAAGTCATGTGCATAACTATAGCAAAAACAGAGCTTCAGAGAGTTTCCCCCCAAAAAGAAAGAAATGTAAGAGCTGAGTCATCCACAACCATTTTCTAAACTCTGATCTTTCCAGAGCATGCTGATGAATTATGCATTGTTTTCCAAGTCTCCTTCTCTGGGCGCCCCCTCCCCCTTGCATTATGGAGTTTCGCAAAATATATTACCTTCTACACTCTATGTGGAGTCCTGGTGTGGCGCTGTGGGTTAATGCACCAGACTGCAAAGCCGTTTGAACTGCAAGGTCGGCGGTTCAAGCTCACCAGCTGCTTCTTGGAAACCCTATACAGGGTCACTATGGGTCAGAACCAACTTGACGGCACTTCACAACAACAACACTCTATGCGCAGGCCACTGAATCCTTTATTATTTATTTAACATCATCATGTCTTAAAGGAAACCAGAACAGAGAAACAAAGAATCCCTATTCACTTCTCAAGGGAACAGAGATCAAAGATGATAATAATACTAGTAGGCACACTGCCAGCATGGTACTAGAGTGCTCTTCTTCCCAAAACTTGGTGTGTACATATTCCTCTATTCAAACTCCGGTTTGCCCTCTGTTTGTCATAGAGGCTGCTATCAATCCCACATCATCCTGCCTTACCCAATCTACATTCTTTTCTGAGAAGCATGAGAACTCTATCTCCCCAAATTCCCTGGGGGCACAACTCCAGGTTGGTGTTGTTTGGTGCCGTCTAGTCCATTTACACTCGTGCACCCCTATGTACAACAGAGTCCATTGCTGCTGCCACCACTGTGTCAATCCATCTTGTTGGGGGGGGCGGGTGTCTTCCTCTTTTTCGCTGTTCCTCCACTTTACCGAGCATGATGTCCTTCTCCAGGGACTAGTCCATCCTGATAGTATGCCCAAAGCATGAGACACAGTCTCGCCATCCTGGTTTCTAGGGAGCATTCTGACTGTGTTTCTTCCAGCACAGATTTGTTTGTTCTTCTGGCAGTCCATGGTACTTTGAATATTCTTCTACAACACTATAATTCAAATGCATTGATTCTTCTATGGTCTACCTTATACAGTGTCCAACTTTCACAAGCATATGAGGCATGGGTCATGTATACCTTCGTCCTCAAACTGATATCTTTGCTCTTTAACACTTTAAAGAGGTATTGCACAGATTTACCTAATAAGTCCTTTAATTTCTTGACTGCTGCTTCCATTACTGTTGTTTGTGGATCTAAACAAAATGAAGTTTTTGACAATTTCAATCTTTTGTCTGTTTATCATAATGTTATTTTTATTGGTCCAGTGGTGAGGATGCTTATTGTATTTAAATTGAGGTGCAATCCATACAGAAGGTTGTAGTCTTTGAACTTTACCAGTAAGTATTCTTAAGTCCTCTTCACTATCAGCAACCAAGGTTGTATCATCTGCATATCACAGGTTCTTAATGAGTCTTCCTCCAATCCTGATGCCATGGTCTTCTTCATATAATCCAGCTTCTTGGATTATTTGTTCAGCATACAGATTGAGTTAAGTATGGTGAAAAGCTACAACCCCGCTGGCTTTGCCTGCAGCTTCCATGCATCCTGAGACTAGCCCTTCAGTGGAGATCATTGGCAGCCTCTGCCCTTCACTCCCAGCCTCCCAATGGTTGTCTAAGCCTCCAAGTCTCTGCATTAGAACTCTTCTTGCTTGCTATACTTACAAGGACATTGACTCTCCTGAAGGAATACTGACTGATATACCTCTTTGGGGAAAATAATGATCACATCACTTTTTAACTTTTTTAGAATGGAAAAACTGAGGCATCAAGTAACTGCTTGGCTAATTGAAGGGCAAATTATTAATGAGGCAGGTCTGAAATCAATTATCCCAGTGATTAGAGGGGCAATAAAGTAAGACAATTCTGATTGCAAATACTGAAAGAGCAGTGTAACATATACATCAGGGGGCTTCAAAAGGTTCCCAGATAAATGGAATTAAAAGATATATAATTTCCCCAAGAACTCTTTGAAGCCCCCTGGTGCCATTATGCTGTCATTATGGTGACTATATACTGCAACAAATATTTCCTAGGCTGCTTGTGGCTGATTGAAAACTCCAATGTTATCTATATATAGCCAGAACATATGGCTCCATCCTTTATTCATACAGACACTCAATGAGGGGCTGCAGCTGACAACTGGACCTCTTTCCTGCAGTCCAGCCCACGTACAAGTAGATGACTCAGTGGTCACCTCTGTGACTTCAAGCAAAGCACTTCAACTTTCTGAGGCAAACTCTGCCCATTGTCTCCCCAGTATCCAGCCTACCTTTCTTCTGTTAGGGCCTTGATTCTGCTCAGGAATGACAGCAGTTCCAACAAAAAAACTAGTTGCACTGCACAGTCTTCTTTGCAGCTAGAATTGGTCATGGGATGAGATTTTAACCAATGAAATACAATTAAAAGTCCTTGTGGTACTTCCAAGACTCTTTGTTAAAAGAAGGCAGATTCTATTGGCATGTGTTTTCTGTCTTAAGCCCAGAGTTTCTTCACTTCAGAACTAATGACATTTTGGACCAGATGACTCCTTGCTGTGGAGGTTGTCCTGTAGATTATAAAATGTTTTAGAAGTATTTTTTTTTTTTACTTTTACCCACTGAATGTCAGTAGCAACCCACCCCAGTTGTGACAACCAAAAATGTCTCCAGATATTGCCAAGTATCTCCTGGAAGCAAAACTGCCTGAATGAGAATCGCTGGTTTAATCTTTCATCTTCCTTCTTGCCTGGAATGTTGATGTCATGCTGGAGGTAGAGCAGCCATCTTGTAACTATAAGGCAACAAAACACGAGGAAGAATACCACATGCTAAAGATGACAGAATGAAAAGCATCTGGAGCCCACCATTGGTTCCCTTTCCCTTCCATGATAGCTAAAAGTACATGAACCCTTTATTTGTTTGATGCATCGAATGCCATGTTTTCCATCACTTGTAGCTGAATATAATCCTAATCTAGTATCTCTCCAGCAGATGAAATTTGAGGTGGCGGAGGAGGGTGGATATTTACTTCATATGGCTCTCTGTGAGGATTCAGAAAGACACAGCATGTAAAACTCTATTTTAGTACCTGGTCCATGAAACCAAAACCACTCATTGTCATTAAGTTGATTCCACCTCATAGGAACCCTATAAGGATCATCAGAGTCCCTACCTCGTTCACAGTTTGTAATAAATAAGTGGTAGTAGTAGACACATGAAGGAAGTAGAAACACGATCTCACAGAGCTTGGAGTAACTATTGTTTGGAGTAACCTTTCGTGGGTCTTTCGAGGGGGGTTAGGTTCAATTACACTCCTAATCAAACACCTGAATCCTCTGGAATAATATCACTCTCTTTGCCATATTCCCTATCTCAGGGTGCCACACTTGAGGTGTTGTGAGAAGACAGCTGCTGAAGCACCCCTTTGATGAATGGGAAGGCAAATGTGTCTATGAGATTCTTGAAGCATGATACAGGATTTCCTGAGCAAAGCCAGATTCTGAACATGAGCCAGGAGAATCCAGGCTAGTCATACTCCTGAAAAGTTGGACTCTTTTGAAATCAGTTATTTGCACACTTTTGAAAATGGACACAAGAAAAATTACCAAAGTTAACTGCTGTTGTTAAGTACCGTCGAGTCAGTTCCAATCCATAGCGACCCTATATAGGGTTTCCAAGGAGCAGCTAGTGAGCTTGAACCACTGACCTTGTGGATCAAGCCGACTTTGCAGTTCAGCACATTAGCCCACAGTGCCACACCAGGACTCCAAGTTAATTGTAGGAGAGAGAAAAGAGAAAGGTTACCTTGAGCATTGGCTATCTGAGATTCTGCCTTCCCCTCTTTGTCTTTCCTGCCCATCTTCCCTTCCTGTCACCTAACAGGCCCTGGGTCTTTATACCACTTGCTCTCTGCTTATACACGCATTGGCCCTTCCTTGACACTATACCATACTCCAAAGTTGTCGCGCCTTTTATTACTCATCCATTAAAACTACTATTCCCTAAAGGCAACTAATCCATTAGCTGTCATTGGGGCTTCAAACTAAGTCGTAACAAAATGTGAATAACTTCTTGTTGTTTTTAGGTACTGTCCAGTTGGTTCACCACGTCTCACCATCCTGACTTCTAAAGGAGCATTCTGGCTATACTTCTTCCTACACAGATTTGTTTGTTCTTCTGGCAGTCCATGGTAATTGTAACATTCTTCTCCAACACCAGAACTCAAATACATCGATTATTCAATGGTCTTCCTTATTCATTGTCCAACTTTCACATGCATAGCAGACAACTGAAAATACTGTGGTTTGGGTCAAGTGCAGATTTACCTAATGCAATACTTCTTGATTTCCTGACTGCTGCTTCCATAAGGGTTGACTGTGTGTCCAATCAGAATGACATCTTTGACAACTTCGATATTTTCTCCATTTATCATGAGGTCATTTACTGGTCCAGTGGTGAGGATTTTTTGTTTTCTTTACATTGAGGTGCAAACCATACAGAAGACTATCTTTAATCTCCATCAGTTAGTATATTAAATTCTCTCCATTTTCAGCAAGCAAGATTGTATCTATCGTCTGCGTATCACAGGTGGTTAATGAGTCTTTCCTCCAATCCTGATGCCACGTTCTTCTTTTTGTTAACAGTATTTATCTCTATGCACTTTATTTTTTTCTCTCCCACCCTGTACCCCACCTACCCTGTAACCATTATAGAATGTTTCATTTATCAGGAAAATCTTTTCTTAACTTTTTACCACAGTGGTCTTTCATGACTGCCTTCATTTCACTCGGCATACTATTCTCCAGGATCATCCATATTGTGAGGTAGTTTCCATATTCTTCGTTATTCTCCAACGGTGCATAATATTCTATTGTGCTTATGTATCAAAGTTTAACTATTCTTCTGTTGATGGGCATTTGGGCTGTCTCCCATCTGTTTGCTATTGTGAACAATGCTGTAATGAACATGGGTGTGCATTGATCTAGTCCTGATACTGCTCTTATTTCTTAAAGATATCTATTCAAGTAGAGAGATTGCTGGGTCATACGGTATTTCTATTTCCAACTTTTTGAGTTTAAGTGTCACACCGTTTTCAACCAACAGTGGTTATACCATTTTACAGTCCTACTAGCAGTTTACAAGGGTCTCGATCTTTCCACACCCTCTCCAGCATGTTTTCTGGTTTGGGGAACTTTGCTGTTAATGCTGGAGTAAAATGGTATCTAATTGTTGTTTTGATTGACATCTCTCAAGTGCTAGGGCGCTGCTGTGGGTTAATGCGCCAGATTGCAAAGCTGTTTGAACTGCAAAGTCGGCAGTTCAAGCTCACCAACCACTCCTCGGAAACCCTATGGGTCACTATGGATCGGAACTGACTCAATGGCACTTAACAACAACAATGGCTAATGATTGTGAGCATTTCTTCTTGTGTTTATTGGCTGCCTAAAGGTCTTCTTTGATCAAGTATCTGTTCATATCATCTGCCTATTTTTAAATTGGATTATTTGTCATCTTCTTTTTGAGGTGATGAAGTGTTCTATAAATTTTGGAGAGTAGTCCTTTGCCTGATATGTCATTGCCAAGCATGTTTTCCCAGTCTGTGGGTTCTCTTTTTACTCTTTTGGTGAAATCCTTTGATGCACATAAGTACCTAATTTTTAGGAGGTCCTAGCCACCAGTATTTTAAATACCAGCAGGTTCACCCATGGTGGACAGGTTTCAGATGAGCTTCCAGACGAAGACAGACTACGAAGAAGGAGTGACAAACTACTCCGGAATACTTAGTCCCTGAAAACCTTATGAATAGCAGAGAAACACTGTCAGATATAGTGCTGGAAAACAGTAGTGAGGTTGGCCCAGGATCGGGCAGTGTTTCATTCTGCTGTGCATAAGGTCGTTATGAGTCGGTACCGACTCGATGACACCTAACAACAGTCATCTATTTGGACTTCTGTTTGTATTTTCATTTATATTTGATAGTGTATTTATGCCATGTATCAGAGTTCTTAAGTTTGTCCCTACTTTTTCATTGATGACCTTTATAGTTCTAGGCTTTCCATTTAGGTCTTTAATCCACTTTGAGGTCATTTTTGTATATGGTGTGAGATATGGGTCTTGTTTCGTTTTTTCTGCAAATGGATTTCCAATTTTGCCAATATCATTTGTTGAAGAGACTATCTTTTCCCCAGTTAATGCATTTTGGCCCTTTGTCGAAAATCAACTAGACAGCTTTACTTTGGGGTTCTCACTTCTGTTCCATTGATCTCTGTGTTCTGACTATTGTGGCTGTATTGTAGGTTTTGAGATCAGGAAGTGAGAGACCTCCTAATTTGTTTCATTTTTTAATAATGTTTTGCTTATCTAGGGACTCTCCTTTTCATATGAAGTTAGTGATTACTTTTTTCCATTTCCTTTAAGAATGATGTTGGGATCTGGATGGTTAACAGCATTATATCTATAGATTGCTTTTGGTAGCACTGACATTTTCACAATGTTAAGTCTTCCTATGCATAAACAGGGTATATTCCTCCATTTTTCCAGGTCCTTCTTGGTTCCTTGTAGTAGTGTTTTGTAATTTTCTTTGCATAAGTTTTTTGTTTCTTTGGTTAAAGTTATGTCCAAGTATTTCATATTTTGGGTGGCTATTTTAAATGGTTTTGTTTTCCTGATTTCCTTTTCAGAGTTCCCTTTGTTAGTGTAAAGGAATCCAACTGATTTCTGTAAGTTGATCTTGTACCCTGCCATTTTGTTGAATCTACTAATGAGTTCCAATAATTTTCCTGCAGAGACTTTGGGATTTTCTAAGTGTAGGATCATAATTTCTACAAATAGAGTTTTAGTTGTTTTTTTGTTTTGTTTTGTTTTTTACCAATTTGGATGCCTTTAATTTCCCTTTCTTGCCTTATAGCTCTGGATTGGACTTTCATCACAATATTGAATAGGACTGGTAATAAGGGGCATCCTTGTCTGGTTCCTGTTCACAAGGGGAATGACTTCAATTTCTCACCATCGAGAGTGATGTTGGTTGTTAGTTTTGTACATTGTTGTTGCTACGTGCCATCGAGTCATTTCTGACTTATAGCAACTCTGTATAGGGTTACCAAGGAACAGCTGGTGGGTCTGAACAGCTGACTTTATGGTTAGCAGTCCAGTGCTTATCCTACAAGCACCACACCAGGATTCCATATCATTGGTTGTTGTTGTTGTTAAGTGCCGTAGAGTCGATTCCGACCCCTAGCGACCCTGTATAGGGCTTCTGAGGAGCAGTTGGTAAGCTTGAACCCTGCAGTTCAAGCGGCTTTGCAGTCTGATGCATTAACCCACAGCACCACACCAGGACTCCATATACCATTGGTAGTATCTGATAATATAAGAATTTATAGTCTAACATAGTCCCCAAACCTTCATTCAATGTTCTTTACATCAAGGCACATTTTCATTGTAACTGATCTACCACGTTGTTGCTGTTGTTAAGGGCCGTCAACTAATAGGGAAAAAATTGAGATTGACTAAAAATTTTGCTTGTGAAAACCTATGGCACTTTCTGGAAAATGGAGCGATGTTTCTAGGCTCAGGACTCTCCTCAGTGCTAAAGGAACATACATTTTTAAAGCCGCTGAAGATGATCCATGGCCTCACTGCAGTTTTATAAAAAAAGCAGAGAAAAACAACTCTCCATTCCCTCAATTTTCTGAACCCTTGTGTTACTCTGTAAAATGTAGGTAAGTATACTTCTAATAAACCAACACAGTAAAATTGAAACAAGTGCTTGCAGAATAAAGGAATTACTTGGATTACCTAGATCAGTGGTTAGCCAACTTTTTCTGTAAAGAGCCAGAGACTATGTTCACTTTTGTGGGTCACATGGTCTCTGACACAGCTACTTAAGTCTGCCATTGTAGTGCAAAAGCAGCCATAAATAGCATGTAAACAAATGGTTGCCTTTCTTCCAGTACCAATTAATTATAGACCCTGAAATTTGAATCGTATGTGATTTTCAAGGATTATAATACATTCTTCTTTGTTTGATTTTTTTCACTATTTCAAAACATAAAATCCATCCTTCGCTTGTGGACCATACAAAAACAAGCAGCCGGCTGAGCGAACCTGTGAGCTATAGTTTGCTAAGCTGACATTGGGAAGATGGCTTGTTGCATTGCCTCAATTAATGGCACAAGACCTAATCTAATATATAGCATTTAGCCACATTTCCCAAATGGATCCATGCTGCACAGTATTGGGGGGTGGGGTGTTGATTTGTTCTTTGCTGTTATTAATAGGGAGACTTCAAAAAGTTCACGGAAATTTTTCATGATCTTTTAACTCCATTTTTCCAAGAACATTTTGAAGCAACCTCATACACACATATAACAAATTTTAGTTACTTGGGAGTTTATTCCTCGCCTGAAAGTCATAGGGCTATATATACCCTTTAAAACCACAATTAATTTCTGTGGAGACAACAGAGCGTTCATAAAGTGAAGATGATTACCTTCAGAGAGAGACAACAGCTATCACAAATGAACTCAGAAAAACAAGGAATATTGAAAACTTAAAACACAACATAAATTTAAACTCTCAAGTCATTCCCCCTTCCCAGAATTTTCCACAAGGAGCACCATAACTTGTTAACATTTAGGGGGGAAACCAAACCAAGCATAATTCTGTTTTAGTTGGCTGTGCACTCAGAAATAGCATACAAGTTTTACACAGATGACCAAAGTAATTTCCAGACTGGTTAGGCCCACTTTTTACTCTTTGAATTTTCAAAGTCACTTAGTACTAAGCTGATCGGCAGCAAGCTCATTTGTTTTAAATCCCCAGTGACTTAGTTATTTAGAAGAGTTAGGTAAATTTTCAAATGTCTTACATGTATTACATCAAAGAGACCACTTTAATCACTTAATTAAACAACTTTGTATTTCATCTATATAGTAAAGTCTCAGCATATTTTTTTTCTTTTTCTATTAATTTAACCAACATAACCAAAAAGAAAGAAAGAAAGAAAGAAAAGGAATCGAACAACTCATGATCAACTGCCCTTTTACAAACAATTTATAGGGCAACTTTCTGAAGCTTGCAGTGGATTTGAAAGCTTCAGTCAGGCTTAACCCTGCCAAGGCCTCATTTTCTCTGATGAATTCTGTAATAGCTATTAAACATCAATCAAAATGCTGAGCTTTAAGTCACCAGAAGTTCAGGAGAACATACATGAATTATCCTATCCTTCACAACAAGGGCAGTTTCCATAACGCCAAACAAATGATTGACTAGTATAGATGCTATTACCCTAAGCAGAGCTAATGGTATTGATGAAAATTAGCCTGGGCGAAAGGTTTTAATATCCTTTGGGGTTATCAAGATCCCACAAATAGTAGCATGTCATTTATCTGACAAATCAAATTTGATCCCTTCAATAAGAATGCCACAGATCTATTATGAGTCTTCAAACTTTCAATTCTGCAAATTGCCTCTGGGTGTGGCCCACAAGTGGATGCATCCTGTTGGGGTACATCCTCATCAGGCGGCTAGGTAAGAGCCCCCATGAATCAGAAGGCTTCATAAGTACAAGACCCAGTTCTGCTTTTACCAGAGCTGCCATACAGGACTGCACTGTTTCTGGGTGGTCCATTCTCCACCCTGCATGAGTAGCACCCAATACCCAGGACAATCAATCCCCTTTACTTTTGCAAGATGGACAACATTTGAGGAAGGACATGTTCCGAGTTATAAAGCAGCGCTATCCATCCTCTCTCAGAAAAACACAAACTCAATGTATTTTGAAGGGGGGAAGCCTCCCCAGTCTGCAAAAGCACACTGCTCAGGCACAGGTCAACTATCAGTCAATCAGACTGACACTAACCATTTCCTGAGAGGACCATTCCTTGTTCCTCTGACTTGAGTGAGCACTGTATCATAACACAGTTAAAGAAATAAACCAACATTTGAAGGTTTTATTAAATAGATGGAATAGGTAGCAGCGATAGCAGTAAGAACTCCAAACCACCCCATGATTAATCCACAAAACACCATACCCATCCTCCTGGGAACAGGGACAATATTACCTTGAAAATAGAAATAACACTCATTTATTTCCTTTGAAGCAGAATAGGAGAGTGGCTAGATCATATCATTTTTTAAAAATCAATGTATTTTATTATCTTCAATTACACGTAGTAAAGTGCTCACAAAGATTTTGCAAATAGAACAGCTGCTAGACCTGCTAAAATGAATATTCTAAGCCTCAATGAACTATATCTAATTGTCCAGACAGAGCCAAGAAGATACAAACTCAAGAGCCAGAATCCTACATTGTAGTTAGGCAGGCTTTTATATGGGCTAAAGTAAATTCTATTTTTCTCTGTCCCCCACACAGGGTTCCACATCAGAGGTCAGCAAACTACAGCCCACAGGCCCAAACTACCCCACCATCCATTTTTGTAAATAAAGATTTATTGGAATTCAACCACAGTCAGATAGCTGCCAACAGAAACTATATGGCCTACAAAGAGTAAAATATTTATTCTATGACCCTTTATAGAAAAAGTTTGCTAACCCCTCCTCTACACAATTGCTGTTGTTGTTAAGTACCGTTGAGTTGTTTCTGACTCATAGCAACCCTGTATAGGGTTTCTTAGGAGTTGCTAGTGAGTTTGAACCACAGACCTAGCAGTTCGGTACTTATCCTACAACACTACACCAGAACTCTACGTAATAGTTTCCCAAATTTCTCAAAATTACTAATAGCAAAGATAGCAAGAGGAAAATGAAGGGGAAAAAAAAAAGAGGAAAATGAAGGACAAAGGTTCATCTCTTCAGAAAGTTTTATCATATAAACACATAATTAAATCTCATTCTTATTTTGTTGAGGAAAATATCTGAGTTTTAAAACAGAGCCAGTATAGACAGACTAACAAGAAGTGGGAATAAATACCATGGAAAATCAATGGACATTTTGAAACAAAGGAGAAAAGTATAAATTATTCAAAGCCATTTTCAAATGTCAAGATTCAAAGGGGTTAGAGATGCATATACAATGCCTAGTCCCTAACACCTAACAGGAAACAGCCCTGGTGGCACAGTGGTTAAGTGCTCAGCTGCTAACCAAAAGGTCAGCGGTTCAAACCCACAAGCCACTCTGCAGGAGACAGATGTGACAATCTGCTTCTGTAAAGATTTACAGCCCAGGACACCCTGTGGGAGAGTTTTATTCTACCGGATAGGTTCCCTATGAGTCAGAATTAACTCAAAGGCAGCAAGTTAACACCTAACATTTTCAAAGAAACTTAATCAGCTACTTAATCCCCTAATTGTTAAATTACTTTTTAAAATAAGAGACAAATTAGAGATTAACTTAAATAAATATATCCCATCCTCTCATCAACAGTTTAATTGAGTGGGAATTGTCATTCTTGCCACTAAAGTTTAGCTCTAACATGAAAAATGCTTTCTTTACCAGCCTAAAAAATCTTTTGCTCTACCTCCCTCACAGGTTGGAGGCAGAGATCAAATGAAGCAAGACTGGGAAAGCAGTAAATTAGGCAAATGTGAACTGTCCTATTGCTTTTCTACAAGAGATGGATGTTAGAAGGCTGATGCTTGTTCCTTTAACTTGGGACTTCTCAATGTGTGGTATGTACTGGCATGTTCAACACCACTTGGTGGCTTGTTAAAAATGCAAATTAATTTGTGGGGCCTATCCCAAAACTGGAGTCCTGGTGTGGCGCTACGGGTTGATGCGCTGGACTGCAAAGTCGGTTTGAAACACAAGGTCAGTGGTTCAATCTCACCAGCCACTCTTCAAAAAACCCTATACAGGGGCACTATGAGTTAGAACCAACTTGACAGCACTTAACAACAACAAATAATCCCAGAACTACTGAGTCAAAAGGTCTCTGGATTGGTGACCAGGGATCTCTATTATAAGGAATCTTAACAAAGAACAGGGTGTCTTATAGCCAGCACTACTGACATTTTGAAGCAGATCACTCCTTGTTGTGGGGGGCTGTCTTGGGCACTTAGGATGTTTAGCATCATCCCTGGATGCTAGTTCTTCTAAGTTGTGATAGTCAAAAATGTCTCCAGACATTGTCCAAAGTTCCTGGGCAGGCACTTCCACCTTGGGTTAAGAACCATTGCCGTAGGGGGCTCTCATGGGTGTTCCTGTTTGAAATGCTCTCTACTCGAAATTGTGGTGTTTGCCAAGGCTTCTGAACTGTCTTCTGAGAAAGTCCTGAATTGTACTATGCTTTAGAGGAAGGAGACTTATCCACTATTTTGATATTCCTGAAGTGTTTCACTAATAGTCATCACTACTATGCCACTGTTGTATTGCTATTAGCTGCCGTCGAGTAGTCCTGGCTCATAGTTAACCCCAAGCACAACAGGACCATACATCAGCTGATTTTCAGAAGTACATCACCATGATTATCTTCGTAGTCTGTCATTCTCTGGAAGCCTGGCTTCTATGCAAGCTTCCACTGATAGATGGGTGATAGCTATGCTGGAGGTGATCAGCTAGGAATTAAAGTTAAGGCACCCACATAGAAGGCAAGAATCTTCGCCGCTGAAACACCACTATCCCTACTATGCCATTAGAAGCATTTTATAGAGAGCCAGACCACCATGATCTTCCCTCCCACCAATTCTTTGAATGTGCCTCCTAGTTCAACCCAATTTCTGGCCAAATATGCAACCTAAATCCCAAGAGGATGGGAGCAAAGAGTTCATCAACAACTGAACAATGCTCTGTAACCATAAGTCACAGTATAAATATATCCCAAGATCTCAGAGATGCTTAGATTAAAAGTCCTAATAACTTTCTCTCAGTATGTTGACAAAATCTATTTTTAAGTACTTTGAGGCATCTAAAAAGCCACGTTAATACAATTACAGTTCACTGAAAAATTAGCATGCAATCTAGTTTGAAAGCTAAAATCAGTCATAGCAGGGTAATATTCCATTTAATTATAAAGATGAATTCAACCTTCATTTATTTGTGCATGTGTTTGGTCTTTTCATTTTTCACGGCACACCCAAGATTCAAATACCATCTGGCAGAATTGCTGCACAAGTGTCAGTAGTATCTATTAGAGTTGCAGATTTCATTTCAAAATAGAATGGATAAAAGGACAGAGGAGGGAGAACAAAAGAGGAATGGAAGCAATAGTGACGCAACAACAAAAAAATGTTTTCCACCAATGTGATGGGACTCTCTCGCCTGTGTTCCCAACCATGTCACCTGCACAGACTTACCCAAACAGCAAGCCTTCCCATCCCTACTCACCATATTTTAGGAAAGCTAGATGAAGATTCAGTGTTATGAATAACAGTGTGAACTCTAATAGGGACTATGGATTATGTCTACCATGCTTTCTAAAATGTAGGTTACGTCTTCCGCAAAATTTGGCCTTAGTCATACAGTGATTAAGATTGACCACTTTCTTCATCATGACAGCCATTCAACCTTTTACTGAATGACTTACTAAAGGTCAAACAAGCACTACATACTGGGAAACATCTTTTTTCATTTTTATTGAGTTATAAGTAGCGTAGTGGTTACGAATCAGGCTGTGAACCTTAAGGTCAGCGATTCGAAACTACCAGCCGCTCCGCAGGAGAAAGATGAGGCTTTCTACTCCCATAAAGATTTACACCCTCGGAAACCCTGTACAGGGTCGCTATGGGTCGGAACCAACTCGACAGCACTTAACAACAACAACAATAACAATGTACATAAAGGACACCAATATTAATGCATAACTCAAAGATGTTGTCAACACACCCACCCTAGCTTCAAGACAAGGCTTAAAGCAGTCGCCGTGTCCAAAACACTCCCTTGGGTGCCCTTTCAGTCAATAACCTCTCCAGCCCTAAAACAACCACTATTCTGACCTCTATTTCCATAGATTAGTTTAGGCTGTCATTGAAATTAATATATATATATTCCTTTCACCCAACATTACATCTATGAGATTGTGTTGTTGCATATATAGCAAGAGTTGAGATGAATCATTTAATAAATTGATGCAAAAAAAAAAGGAGGATGTAGAGGACAGGATGGGGTGGGAAGGGAAGGACTTTGTAAAAAGGAAGGTCACTTTCAAAGAGGAGCTACACAGAGGTGGTAGCAATGGAAATAACATTTTTAGTCATGGCAAAGTAACTATTCTTTATTGAACCCCTATTATGTTAACAGTACTTAACAACAACCGCAGATCTAAATTTCACCGTAACTCTACAAGGTGGATCATACCCATTTCACAAGTGGTGAAACTGAGACTCCGCTAACCCCAAGTCACATGGCTAATGAAAGCCAGCTTCTTAACCCAGATCAATTTAACCAGCACACAGTTTTCTGAGGGATGAAATATTATCTATTATTCATATTTATTAATCTAAGCCAACAGAATAATGTGAAATTTATAGACCAACTCTGCATCAGTAGCCATAGTCACTATTCCCAGACATAAAGAGCATTTTCCGCTGTTAAATGACAAGACACATGCAGGAAACGTTGAAAGAAGTTCTCCATGCCACCCCAACAAATCTACATCGAGCTTTTGTTCTGGACACCAGTGAACAAAACTTTCACTGACAGCCCCAGGGCAGACCTAAGACTCAGTCAAACAGGAGATACAAACAGGAAGGGAACAGTTAGAAAGTTGAAGAAGAGAGGATAGGAAGAGAGAAAGGACATTTGGTTTGGAAATATCCAAACATTACATTTCCTGATGAGTCAAGGCAATGAGGTCAATTAGATTTCACCAGCAGAGGGGAGGTTGTGTCCGGGGGAATGAGACCCAAGGGAGAGAAAGTTTTCAATCTCATGGAGGAAATCCACTGTTACAAACCACCCTGAGAAATAAAGTCTGGCATGAGCATCCCTGGCCCTGGGATTTCTGGCCCTCATTCTCATATTTGAAAAGAGGAATAACATGTCTCCCTTAGGAATTTATGCACTGTCATAAAGACAAATGAGAGTTAGTTTCTGTTTCGAACCAATTAAACTCGAAACTTTCCTGAAGCTCAAGTCTGACTGGCTTTGGGGTTTGAAATGCAAGGACGTACCAGCAACCTGGTACCTTACCCCAGAAGTCCATGAGATGGGGCAATGAGTCCTTTTGGATCTCCCAAAAGTCTGGCAACTTGGTCCTGTTTTATCTGTTTGTAAACAATTCTGATGAATAATCCATGATTGCTACCATTTTAGTTATACCTATGGGTATAACTGAGTCCTGGTGCAGTACTGTAGGATAAGCACTGAACTGGTAACCTCAAGGTCGCTGGTTCAAACCCAATAGCCACTCCTAGGAAACACCATACAGGGTTGCTTTGAGTTGAACCAGCACTTAACAAAAACAATAACAACAGGTATAACATTTGTCAATGTGGGCAGTATGTGTCTGTCTACCTTTCATATAGCCAGAGTACCAGCCCCTACCCATTCAGACAACTCCAGAGGTGAGTGGTGGAACATAAAGGAAAGGCAACCTAAAGCCCCCCTCTGCCTCTATAGTTCAGGCCTGGCTATTATTCTAGAATGCCCATAGGTCACGTTTTGGAAAAAATCCTAACTCTTGTTTCGATTCATCCATGAAAGCGTAATCTATGGAGGGAAATCAGAAGGGCCACCTACACTTGAGGCAAAGCAATGAGCCACAGCCAAGGAACAATGTGGGCTGTTGGTAAGCAGCAGCCCAAATGTCTTCATCGATCATTCATCATTCAGCAAATTCATTGAGTAACCACTTACAAAATCACTTTAACTCTTATTCAAGACTCAGCCCAATGAGAGAAGGAAGAAGTAAGCTTTTGATAAAAGTTTGAAGCTAAGAAAGTTCTAGACCAAGTTGGCAAGCCATGGCCTGCAGGCCAAATTCAGGCATTTTATTAGAATAAAGCCATACACATTTGTTCATATATTGTCAATGGCTGCCTCCATGCTACAATGGCACAGTTGAGAGAGTGTGACAGAGACCAAAATACTTAGTATCTTGCCCTTTACAGAGAATGTCTGCTGATCCCTTCTCAAGACTCAAAATTCAGTCCACGGACCAGTAGCATCAGCATCTTGCAGTCTGAGGCTCCACTCTAGACATTTCTGAGTGATTGGCATGCATGTTCAAGTCTGAGAAGCACTGCTCTAGCAGGGCTCTGCGTCTCAAGCATGGCTGCTCACTGGAATCACTTACGTTTTAAAAAATATTGATGCCTGGGTCTGAGATGACTTCTGGTCTGAAACTTTGTGGGAGCTTCCAATGCCTACCCCTAAAGTCACATGGCAACCCTTCTTTCCCCCAGACTTGGCTCTCATTCTCTTTAGATGATGACAGAGAACACACAAATGATTAACCAATGTGTAAGGAGGATTTGGAGTCTCAGTGTGGCACTGTGGGTTAATGCACTAGACTGCAAGGTCAGTTTGAACCGCAAGGTCTGCAGCTCAAGCTCACCAACTGCTCCTTAAAAATACCCTATCCAGGGTCGCTATGAGTCAGAACCAACTCCATGGCACTAACAACAACAACTACAAGGATTTGGAAGGGGAAGGAGGAGGAAAAGGAGAAAAGTGGGTTTTCTTCTTCTGTTGCCTTGTCAAGTTTTCTCATTTCAAGTGTTCTCTCTGATGAACTTATTTTTTATGAATAATTCTTCATGGAAATCAGAAAGTACTTAGAATAACTCACAGGACCTCATTATAACATGACTTATTACAGAGCTATACAAGCACAAACAACTTTGCCAAATCTTAACTTGCATTTTCTAAAGCCTGAAAGAACAAGCCAAAGTAGTCCATCTACTTGTGAATTTATTTTGTAACTTAACATCAGAATTAAGCAGAGGTTCAATTCTGTGGCCCTTAAGGATACCACCGACACCACCACCACCACCATCCCTCTCTTGCCATCCTCTGCTCTGCTCTGCTCTGAACAGGTACATTAGGTTCCCTAGAGCTAATCTTTACAAAGCCTAAAAGGAGCTTGCACTATGATGGTCAGACTGGAAACACCAGACTACACCAACGGTAACAAAGCTGTCCCCTTTTCCTCAGCTCATCAAAGATGCAGAGTGAAGCACTTGCGATTTCCAATGCTGAGTCTCATAGGTTATAAAGTACTGGCTTTCCTAAATTGGCATAGTACTTGTCTGAAGGGAAAATTACGTTTATTTAATAAGACACTCAAATGTAAGAATGGAAATAGTAATTTGCCTGCTTACTAAGATGTGGTTGGACCCCCATGCTTTAGTTCACTTCTGAGCCCTAAAACGTAGTGTTGTTCTTGTTAAGTGCCATCAAGTTGGTTCGGACACATAGCAACCCTGTTTAGGAATTCTAAGGAGCTCCTAGTGAGTTTGAACCACTGACCTTGTGGTTAGCAGTCCAGTGCTTATATTACAGCACCATGCCAGATAGTGTTGTTGTTGTTGTTGTTAAGGACCATCAAGTCGGTTCCAACCCCTAGCGACCCTATATAGGGTTTCCAAGGAGCTGCTAGTGAGCTTGAACTGCCAACCTTGTGGTTCAAACCAACTTTATAGTCCAGTGCATTAACCCACAGTGCCACCCCAGGACTCTAGATAGCTAGTAGGACAGAAGGACACATGGCTTAAGGCTGAGTTCCTTTCCCACCACAGTTCAATAAGACGGCTTTTTCAAATAGCTCTGTGAGTAGATATATATACTGGCCTTGAGCTAAACAATGAATGAATAAATGTTCAATCAATAACAGAAAAACAACCAAACTGAAAAACAGAAAATAAATGTTTTTAACACCCAAGGTCAGGCATTAAAGTGGCTCAAAAGTTTTTCTACATCACAAAGAAAAACTGACCCCCACATGAGAGAGGCAAAGGATACAGACTGTAGGTATCTAGTCCCCATGGATGGCTGCCAATAACTCCTCCCCTGTACACTCATGATGCTCCTCATACCAAGAGATGGATCCTATTTGTCCTGCCCTTGAATCAGGACTGGCCTTAGTCCTTACCTTGACCAAGAGAATGTAGCACAAGAAACATTCTGGGACTTCTGAGCCCAGACCTTAAGAGGTCTGGCAACTCCTGCTTCCTCTCATAATATGCTTAGTCACCCTGTGGAAGAGTGCCATGCTACCCCCTCCCCCCCCCCACACCCCTGGAGAAAGAATGAGAACCACTGAGGTACCAGACACATGAGTGAGTCAGCCACTTTGGACAGCCAGCCACAGCGGACATCTTACTATAACTTCAGGAGAGACTCCAGATGATACCAGCAGAAGAGTCACCCAACTGAGCCCCGGCCAAGCTACAGAATCATGAAACATGATGTTAAGCCAGTAAGTTTGAGGGTGGTTTGTTATATAGTAACAGGTAACAGAAACAGAGACCACCGAAGCAAGTGAGTTCCTTCACATGCATGGAGAAAATAAAAAAACTGCTTTCCTCAAACAACTCACTGATCCCATAACAAAATGCCCCAAACTCCAAAATTCTTTATGAGGAATCAGCCCTTCCATAAAATTTACTTGTTAGAGGGAATTTTCTTCATTTGAAACAAAGAATGATGGCAATTAAAATCAAAATAAAGTTTATTTTGCAAAATTGTCAGTCCTCTATCAGAATACTTTTCCAACACTGCTTCCTCAGACATTTTCAACCCCAGATCTTTAGCTTTTCTCTCCCAGTTTCTCTCCCTCTTTCTTCTCTTAGCACCAGGCTATTTCTCTAATACTGTCAGAGTGGATTTGCTGTCACACCCCCAATGCCAGGGTCTAGAAAATGACAACTCAGAACACTGGGTTAAATACTTATTTTTCTCTCTTCACCCATTTTCCACTATCTTCCTGTCCGGCCCTCAGGTTATTAATGGAACTGACATTCCTATACAACTGACTGAGCAGGACCAGCAGCCAGATAACAAGGGAGCAGCTGACAGCAGCAAACTCAACCCCAGAGATAGCAGATAAGCAGACATGGAGTGGCTATTAGTTTCATCTGGGGCTGGAAGGAAGGACCATCACAAAATATACAGAGTACGCAAACATCTCTAATGGACTCAACCCGAGAAATTATAAATCAATGCATCAAAACTGATCCTTTTTATTAAGCCAAAATAAACGTGTGTTTTTAAGCAAAATGTCTAGTACACTAAATATGGACTGGAACCAAAAAAGAACAAAGACAAGCATTAAAAATTTCCCCATTCATCCCACAAATAAAAGCAAAAAATATTATCAATTATTTTTGAAAGGCTTCAATCTCTTTTGGCATCTGAGATTTTATTCTAAGGAATTCATGGCACTTCCCAATTATTTTCAAATCCCTTCAACCAACCAGTCCCTCCCCTCAACTCAAATACATGTACAAACTAATATATGTATAATCACTAATATTTAAAAACTAGACACTTTAGTCCCTTCTTTAAACGATGACTACTTGTTGATATTGTTACAATTTAAAAATAGCTGCTATCCCAACTTTCAGCTTTTAATAGAGTTCCATTGTTCTAAATAGTTGAAATTCATTCTATTCCTCAATACTAGCATGTCCATATGCTATGCTACATATGTATTTTCAATGAGCAACGAGGAGAATGCAATCATTTTCAAAAGCCAGTATATGTCTATTGCATGATATCCACTAACATTAGCTAGTGCCCCTTGAGAAAGATAAATTCACATCACCCTTTAACCTGCTGTTGACATAGAGTTGCTTCTAGTTCATAGCAACCCTGTATAGGGTTTCCAAAGAGTAGCTAGTGGGTTTCAACTGTCAAATTTGTAGTTTACAGTCCAGCGCTGGTCCTACAGCACCTATTTCTATAAATCTGCTTA
The DNA here is from genome assembly GCF_000296735.1 of Chrysochloris asiatica. NCBI lineage: Eukaryota > Metazoa > Chordata > Mammalia > Afrosoricida > Chrysochloridae > Chrysochloris > Chrysochloris asiatica. Next base: position 12,059,250 of record NW_006408536.1, read on the forward strand.
TGACTGAGAGTGTGTTTCAAGCTGGTATGAAGCCTCCCCTCCCCATAATGAACACATATCAGCCTATGGAAAAAACCAGTTAAGGCATTGCTTTATAAACTGTTCAAATAGTATGTGATTAAATAGAAATCATCTTGTTGTGCAAGGAGACTGTCAAAAACAATTAGGGTCGTGTCAAAATTACCGAAAGGAAGAGGTTCATGCTAGCCAAAATAGGGCAATTTGAACTTCAAAAAGAATAATGACTGTAATGAATTTAAACACACATCCAATACCAAAAATTCCTCGAGTCTATAATGATGCTGGCGGGCAAACACCCCAATTTGGCACCTCTGGAGGTGTTAGAGCACCAGTTCATTATTTTGAAAATTAATGAGGAGAAAGAACCAGGCACTTAATGTTGCCTTTCTTGTATAAACTATATGTCAGGGTAATCGAATGGATGCTGAGGAAGAATTCTTTTTACTAGAAAAAGTTCAGCTAGTAAATGCAGAAAGAATGCTAGAATTTGAACATCACCAGTTGTATGCCCTAATAAAGGCATGCATCTAGGTAAATTGTCTACCAATGACTTTTAAAACGATAAAGCCACTGAACCTTAACCTGGGCTGCACATTTGGATCTGTTGGGAAACTTTAAAAAAAAAAAAAAAAAAAATTGATGTGTCTGTCTCATGCAGTGTCCGATGTCATTGGTCTGAGATGTGGCCTGCATCAGGATTTTGTCACTGCTCCCCTGTGAGAATGTAATGTACAGTCAAAACACAAGGCCCACCCCATGAGGTGGAAGATTGGTAGGGAAGTTAAAATGGAAGAATCTGGCTGACAACACCTGAAAAGTGGGACTACCTGGATTAGAACCACACAGCCATCACCTATGAAGTCCTCAGGCAGTTAAAAAAAAAAAAAAGGAAAAGATAAAAAATGTTAACCTAATCTAACCTCTAGATTTAACTTTTTACAGGAAATCTAAGGATCTAAGGGACATAGGAACATGTTTAAAAAACAATGCTAGGTCATATTTAGCCAAATCCAAATTGTGGAAAATTCTACCAGACAAATTACCTACTTTCTTCAACTAATACATTTTATGACAGGGAAGACTGTTGAAGATTTTTTTTTTTTTAACTTATTTTGTTGTTTTGAAATTTTACAAGCAAAATATACATCAATTCAATAGTTTTTACATGTACAATTTAGTGGCCTTAATTACATTCTCGAGTTGTGTAGTGTGATGCTTCTCATCCCCGTTTTCTGAGTAGTTCTTCCCACATTAATACAAACTGCTCCCTACGGTTGCAGTCTAATCTTCTGAGTTGCTATTGTCAATTTGTTCTCATACAGATAGTTCTTAAAAGAACAAATGCTCAAGGCAGACTTTTTTTTTTTTTTACTAGTTAAGCTAAACTTTTGTTTGGTTTTTAAGAAGACTTCAGGGGATATTTTTAGGGCTGTTACATTTTCTAAAGCCTTAATATATGTACTTATTGACTGCAATGGATGGACCTTGTTTGGATATTGATTTAAATCAACCATATGGAAAAAGATTTTTTTTTCAAATATTTAAAATTGTACACAGACAGAATACTAATTAATGAGGTTAATACAGGGAAGATGGTGGCTCTGTCCAATAAGCAATAGACTGCAAATCACATAGTTGGCGGTTCGAGCCTACCAGCTGCTCTACAGGAGAAAGATGAGGCTTTCTGCTCCTGCCAAGATGGACAGCCTCAGAAACCCTACACAAGGTCACTGTGAGTGGGACCCTATTCCATGGCACTAACAACCATGTTGTTAATATAGTTGGATGAGTTAATGGTATTGTTAGCTGTTCTGGTTTTCGTTGTTTAAGTCCTCATCTGAGATTCTAAATTAGGTCTGCCAGGGGCCAAGGAAGAGTGATAGATACATGTTAATTTCTGGGAATATACTAATACACCAGGCAGCCACAGTTCTACTTCAAGGGGTCACTTCAGTAATCTATATTTTGGGAGTACTATTTCTCAACTATGAATAAACAGTATGATGCTCTTTCTAAAAGTTCAGAGGAAAAAAAACAAGAAAGATTCCACTATCAGAAACATTAGAAGGGTTTGTTACTCTTTTTCTAAAAATAGACATAGAAAAATAGATTGAAAAAGATGAGAAGCTAGCAGTGAAAGGTGCTATGAACAGAAATGGGGCTGATTTGAAAATTGTTTGAAAGACAGAATCAACAGGATTTGAGTTTTTACAAACTGGTTGGGAGGGAAGATTGAAATTGTACCCCAGGGGATGATGATCTGTTCTTAGGATCTAACACAGGGCCTTAGCAAGACTGAGAACTCCGTGAAAGTTCAATTTAATCAGGTTCCAGTCTTTCAAAATAGAACAATAATTTGGCTAGTCAAGAAATGTCCTAATTGCTTCTCAGCCTTTTGGCTACAATTAAGGGAAGAAATGCCCTAAATACATTATATCCAGGCACTGCTAGATATGGCATCATCCCCTCGCAGTCAAAATGGATGTCTGTCTAAAGTAGCATAGATGGACTAAAAATGTATTGGTTTGTAAACTGATTGTTGTTAAGTGCCGTCGACTTAGTTCTGACTCATAAAGAGCCTGTACAGGCTTTCCAAGTAGCGACTGGTGGGTTTGAACCGCCAAACTTGCAGTTACCAATCCAGTGCTTTTTCTAGAGCACCACACTAGGAACTGAAGAAAAAATTCAAGCCTCGACTTTCGTTATTGAAAGATTCTCTGGGCAAATTATTGAATGATGCAGAAAGCATCAAAAGAAGATGGAAGGAA
>NW_006408536.1:12063483-12073072 GCF_000296735.1 Chrysochloris asiatica
ACCCAAACCCACTGCCATTGAGTGGATTCCAACTCACAGCAACCCTGTATAGGGTTTCTGAGAGTCAGTCTTTAAGGGAGCAGACAGCCTCATCTTTCCCCTGCAGAGAAGCTGATGAATTTGAACTACCATCAGCATTCATCTTTTAGCATTCCCCAAATATTTTAATGAGCCAGCTGCAACTCACAGAGACCCCAGGAAAAACAGAATAGAAGGCTGCCCAGTCCTGTGTTTTTCTCACAATTGTTATGTGTGAGGCCATCGTTGCTGTCACTGTGTCAATCCATCTCACTGGGGGTCTTCCTCTACTCCACCAGATACAATGTCCTAGTCCAGGGACTGGCAGTCCTGATAACATGTCCGAAGAAACCATCCTGGTTTCTAAGGAGCCAATCTGGCTGTACTGAGGCTCTAAAACCACAAAACTCACTCCAACAACATAGCCGGTATGGTATGCACCTTTGATAAATATATGCATCAAACCCATACTTACACCAAATATTTGCTTTTGTGTTTAAAATGTGTATCACAAAGATAATGCTGAATTTGTTCAACACTAGAGAATCCAAAGTCCACTGAGAAAACAAGGTCCTCCTATCTCCCTCTCATAGCACCCACAGGAGCTGAGTGGAGGTGGCATGTGGTGAGGAGGGGACAATGTTTTGACCTGAAGCATAAGAGCATTTATTTAACAGGTGAAAGGGACCTCAGAGACCATGGTCTGATTGTTACCACCCTCCTAGCCAATAGAAATCATAATGACCCAGACACAAATTCAGCCTCGCTTCTCTTCTCCCTCCTCTCACCAAGTAGTCCAAGGGCCAAAGTCTCCCCTGCCACAGAACAGCAGTTTGGGATAACTAGCTGAACATACTTGGAGAGGCTTTGAACCAGTTTGGTTCATTCGGGTTCTGCTGCTTGCTGCGAATTTTGCATTTCCACTCTAGCTATATTGAATCTGAAGCTAAAAGTTACCAAGATCCCCAGGTGATCCTTGCAGATACTGTAAGAGCTATAAGGATCACCTATAAGGATCTTGTTAGTGTAGATTCAGATTCAGTATATCTGGAGTGGAAATGCAAAGTTCTCAGCTGGGGATCAAACCTGAATGAACTGGTTGGAAGCCCTGCTTTCTTTGAAGTACTTTAAATGTATCAATTCCTTTAATCCTCATAGCAAATCTCTGAGATAGATATTAATCAACTCATTTTACAGATGCAGAAACAGTGTAAGAGAAATTAAGTAATTTCCAAAGGGCTATATAATCGGGCAGTGTTTTGTTCTACTGTGCATAAAGTCGCTATGAGTCGGTACCGATTCGACGGCACCTAACAACAACATACAGCTAATAAAGGAGTACATGGGTTCATGTGCTGGACTGCACGGTAGTTTGAACTGCAAGGACGATGGTTCGAGCTCACCAGCTGCTCCTCAGAAATGCTATACAAGGTCGCTGTGAGTTGGAACCAACAACAATACAGCTATTGAGGAGCCCTGGCAGCATAGTGGTTACACGTTGGGCTGCTAACTGCGCCAGTCACTCCTCTGGAGAAAAATGAGACATTTTACTCCCGTAAAGATTTACAGCCTCAAAAACCCTATACAGTGTCACTGAGTCAGCACTGCCTCGACGGCAAACCACCACCATATAGCTAATAAGGAACCCTGGCAGCGTACTGGCTTACTTATTGGGCTACTAACAAGTTTTGCAGTTCAAATCCACCAGCCACTTTGTGGCAGAAAGACAGAAATCCTACACAGGATCACTGTGAGTTGGAATCGACTCAATGGCACGCAGCAACAGCAGTATACTGTTGTAGACTGCGGCTGTAAGCATAGGCAGGCTTTTTCCAGAGGCTCTTGACTCTACACTGTACTTCCTGAGGAGGCCAGTGTGTGAGACAGAGAGATGAAGCCAGAGTGCAAGCAAGCTGAAGACGGTACGTGTGCACCAGGGATGTCTCCCGGTGAGCACTGCAGTGGATGCAGAAACCTGGGTAACCACTTCTTTTAGCAGTTATAGAAACATGCTCAATTCTGTAACCAGAAAGAGCACGAAACCATTTGACAAAACACCTCCCTTTTCTGTTTTTCTACCAAACAATTTCAAATGAAGACATGAGGTGAAGCAAGAGCTAGGGTCCAAAAAGGAAAGTGACAGCTGCCGGCGGACTTGGGGCCTTGACCACAGATGCAAGGACAAGGAGAGAGAAGAGGTGCTCTCCTCACTCCCGCACCCACCTGCAGTATGCTTGGCTGCTGAGAGCTTCCTCTCCTAGACTCCCAAGACTACTCTGAGCCTCCATCGCATTAATAAACACTTTCCCCATCCGTCCTGCGCCCATGTGACTTCTGCACACTCCTAGGAATATGAGAGCTCCTGAAGAAAAGGAACCACAGCTGATCTCCAAATCCACTGCTTCTGGCCTAGCAGCTGGCGTATCCTCAGCGTTCTGGAAACGAATGGCCTGAACTACTCACCCAGCTGCAGGCAAATGAGTGCATGGCACAGAGGCCCTGTCCTAGTGTGTGTTCCCTCAGAAGCAGACCCGAGGAGGGTTCCAGTTGTGGTTGTTAAGGGCTGTCGAGTCTGTTCATGGTGGTGGTGAAGTGCCCCTGAGTCTGTTCCAACTTAGACTATGAATAGGGCAGGTTTGAACTGCTGACCTTGTGGTTAGCAGCTCAGTACTTACCCTACAGTGCCACACCAGGACTCTATTCCAACTCAAAGTGACCCTGCAAAGGGTTTCCAAGGCATGGCTAGTAGGTTTGAACTGCCAATCTTACAGTTAGCAGTCCAGTGCTTATCCCATAGTGCCACACCATGACTCCAGCAGGGAAGCAAGAGGGAAAAGGAAGGGAGTTTTATCACAGCAGCCATTATGGCAAGCCAGTGACTGGCGCTTTATCCCATCAGGGACCATCCGAAAGCCACAGGAAACACAATTCAGATTGTCCCACTAGAGGGAGGAGGGGGGGTGATGCATGTATTCATTCCCCAACTCCTATCAGTCATTGGCTACGGGCTGCTAAGGAGGGTGGGTTAATTCCCTGGGACTCAGGCCCCCTACGTGAATACTAAGGCAGGCTTTAGTGGAGGTGCCAGCCATGGGAAGTGGGAAAGGTGTGAAGTGATTCTCACACTTGAGCGTGCGTCACCAACACAGAATACTCAGAAGGCCTGGGGTAGGCCGTGAACACACATCACTTTCAAGTCCCCTGCTGCTGGTCTGTGGACCACACTTAATGAACCACTAGAATAGGGGATGCGGCAAGGATGTGGTAAGGTACCCCTGTATACCTGGGGAAAAGGCCCTAGGATTGGGCAGAGACAACACAAGGAGGTGAAGTATACTTCTACTTTGCCTCTGCAGAAAACACTTCCCTGTGCCTGGGAGCTGCAGGCCTGTGGAGTTGAGGCATTCAGCCAGAGTTAAGGCCACTCACTCCCTGCATCCTTCAGATGCTGCCTCAGTGTCCTGGTGTTTTTCTCTGGGTGCGGCCTGGCAAGCTTAGATCTCTGGGACAGAGTACAAATATTTCCAAAAGGATGCAGGTGTTAGTTCCTTAACTGAATCCAGCTGGGGAGTCATGCGTTCAAGCTGCTGCTCCGATCAGCTACAGCCTGGTTTCCAGCTGAAGCCCTATTCCAGTCACCAGGGCGACCGAAGGAAGGTAGGCATGCTGCATGGCTCTCCTACCAGACCTCGGAGTCATTGTGGAGTGACCTTGAGATCCTCCACATCTGCTCTGGAAGAGGCAAATGTTCTCCAAGTCACCTCCCCAGAGAAGTTTTCTATCTCCTTACACTCACTCAACAGCTATTGTTGTTAAGTGCCATCGAGTCATTTCCAATCCATAGCGACCCTGTATAGGGTTTCTGAGGAGTGGTTGGTGAGCTTGAATAGCCAACCTTGCAGTTCAAACCAACCTTGCAGTCCAGCACGTTAACCGGCAGCGCCACACCAGCCAACTCATAGCGACCCAGTATAGGGTGTCCAAGGCTATAAATCTTTGTTGTTGTTAAGTGCCGTGGAGTCGGTTCCGACTCACAGAGACCCTGTACAGGGTTTCCGAGGCTGTAAATCTTTACGAGAGCAGAAAGCCTCATCTTTCTCCTGCGGAACAGCTGGTAGTTTCCAACTGCTGACCTTGAGGTTCGCAGCCTAATTCGTAACCACTACACTACCAGAGCTCCTTTTATTATAACCAGGCAAATGTCAGGCTGTCTATCCTCTGCTGCTTCTTGACAAGAAGAGCACGTGCTTGCAGAGAGCATATAATCCCAAACAAAAAGTGCTGCTTATTTCCAAAGACTGAATTTCCAGCTGAAGCCTACAGCATCAGTTTCCTAGCCCCAAACCACTTGTGACCTCTTAAGAGAGGAGGTGGGGATAGGGAGGAGAGAGAAAAACAGAGGAAAGAAAACAAATTTAGCCTTCACAGGTGCAGAGCATTCTCATTTATCTCTGACAGGTACCACCCCCTCATGAGAGGGCCACAAAGCCACAACCACACATTCCCATTCTAAACTTGGGGTCTCGGCGACCTGATGTTAGCAAATACAGAAGCCAGCACTTCTGAAGAGGTGCATGGCTCACCTGCAGTCCAGAATGTCAAGGTTAGGAACAGAAAGCTCCCCCAAAAGTGGAGCATTTTCCCAGCTTTCCCAATGGGTTGCCAAGTGACTCAGCACTGGCCCAGTGTGGACATTATTATTGATGAGAAATCTTTCGCCTGGGTGATATACTGCATACAACACATGCCCAAAGAACAGTGCCAAGTCATACCAGGAAGAAAGAGTAGGCAAATCATTCACGTCCACTTCCAAAGCCGGCATATCCTTTCTTAATACAGGGGCAACTCAGCATCTCAGAAGGACAAAGAAAGACCTAAGATAGCCAGAGCTTTCCATCTAAGAGTCAAGGAATTGTTAAGCAGAGCATCTCCTTGCTTGTTGACTATTAAAAGGCAATCAAATTGAGGACAGCAGAGAAAAAGGGCAAAAACATTTTTTTTTTCAAAAACAACCCGAGGAGAAAAGCCGCATAAAAACCTTTAGCCCGTTCAATGTTGTCTTTGTAGTACTATGAGCTCCACCCAGAGGCCATTTCAAGAACTGCATGTTAATTTAATTTGGAGGAGAAAAAAAAAAACCAGACATGTTTCAGGGGTCCAGGGCAGGAGCAGCCTCAGAGAACTGTTGCAGATGCTTAAACAACATCTCTCTTGCCTTTCATTAAAGTGAGTGCTCTAAACTCAAATACAAGAGACACTTGGGGGACTTGTTGAGATCCAGTAGGGTAATTTGCCTTTGATATTTATACCTAGAGGAACTAACCGTGCTTCCTGGCAGGTTGGACTTGGCTCAAAGAAAGCAGTGTTCAAAGAGTACTTTTAGAAGAAAAGGTGTCAGCTCTCATTGAAATAAAATATAAGACTGGAGAGCAGCTCAGGGGGCAAACAGGAACATGTCTAATATTAGAAGGACAGAATAGTCCTCCTTCAAGGACTCAGGGGCCACTTGCCTTGAAGGCCCACTCAAGCACTCAAGTGTGCCCAATCCCTTATGCAACTCGGCAGGTCTCCCTGAAGTAATTGCAAGCACTGCTTGTCAAAGAACACACCACACTTCTCCGAACATTCCCCTGACATCTGTTCATAACATACACCCCCCTCACCACCCCTCCACACTGATGGCCCCATACTCATTCATACTCATCCTTCCCTTGGTTCACAGGGAGTTGGTCTGTGATAAAGACTTGCTAATATACTGAGTCCTGGTGTGGTGCTAAGTAAGGATAAGCACTCCACTTGCAAAGTTGACTTGAACCACAAAGTTGGTGGTTGAAACTCACCAGCCGCACCAGCCACTCCTCAGAAGTCCTATGCAGGGCACTATGAGTCAGAACTGACTTGACAGCATTTAACAATATTATGCTGAGAGGAGTCCTGTGTGGTGCTGTAGTATAAGCACTGGACTAAACACAAGATCAGCAGTTCAAACCCACCAGCCACTCCTCGGAAACCCCATGCAGGGTTGCTATGAGTTGGAAGCTCCTCCAAAGCACTGAACACCATCACCACAAATATACTGAAAGGAGCCCTGGGGTGCAGTGATTAAGCACTCTGCTGATAAAAATCAGTGGTTCAAATCCACCAGTCACTCTGCAGGAGAAAGAAGAAAACAACAAATCTTTATGGTGGCAATCTGCTTCCTTAGAGAGTGTTGTTGTTAGATTAGGGCCAAGTCCCTTCCGCCTCACATAGCGACCCTGCGTACAACAGAAGGAAACACTGCCCGATCCCATGCCATCATCACCATGGTTGTTATGTTTGAGGACTACACTGTGAGTTAGAATTTACTCCATGGGAACAGGGGGGATTGTTGGGGTTTTTTGATACACTAAACTCTCAACTGCCCCTGTCTGAGACACACTGTGTTCTAGACATCACAAGCTAGCTTGGAAAATCAGGAAGTCTTCAAAAAGACAAGCTGGTGCCGAAGTTCCATCTACCATCTGGAGAGTTTCCCATCACAGCCTGTGTACGACCGCCTTCATCAGCTGTGCCTTACGTGACTTAAGACAGTTTTGACAGACTTTCAAGGGGGGAAAAAAAATCAAGCCTTGTCTTTCTCCACTTCCTCCCCCACCCCTGCCCAAGTTCTTTCTTCCCTACAAACACTGAACAGCCTTTTCATGTCTATTGACAAAAATATATATGCCTGTTTATCCTTCTGGGGTGGAGGAAGGGTGTAGAAAAGCTCTAGAAAATATCCTTGCTAATTCTCTGCACGTTCCCATTTCAACAAAGCCAAGACTTCCCAGAATGTTGCCTTCTTTGTTTCTTGACCATACGGCACAAATATTTGTGCTCTGACAGAATCGAAAGCATGGCTCAAAGCAGTGTTCCCCGGGCTTGCCTAGTGATAAGAATCACGACAAAGACTGGTGAAAACTACAAATGCTCAGACTGCACCACTGAGTCACTAAAGCAGACCATTTTGGAGAGGGCTTCAGAAGCTCTGTAACGTCCAGGCTCCACAGATGATGATCATCAGGAAAGTTCAGAAACATCGCTCTCCAGAAGAGATGTTCCTAATTTCAGAGTTGTCCAGGAGAGTGGCATCCGCTAAGCAGGTAGCAGGTGTTCCCTATTCACGTGAGCTCTGGCTCCATCAGAATACTGGGAATTCAAGATGGGTCTCCTTTATTTGAAAACATCACGGCTGCTAAGGCTTTTCTCCTTTATTTCCTTATCTGATTGCAGTTGTTGTTGGTTCCAACTCATAGCAACCCTGTATAAGGTTTCTAAGGAGCGGTTGGTGGTCTTGAACCACTGGCCTTGTGGTTCAAACTGACCTTTCTGTCTAGTGCATATCCTACAGTGCCACACCAGGACTCCTTGTTGTTGCATAGAACCAGACATTTTTACAAGGCCCAACAAGTGTTCATTTCTATGAGGAAATATTTCCGTATTTCTACACAGTGGTCTACCAGTGGTCTGCAGTTTATAAGCATGCTATTTAGGTCATTTGTGCAAAGTGATGGGTTAGAAAGTAGATCTGCTTGGTTACAGGAAAGATTTGCCTTAGGACACCTGCACACATCATGCACAGAAGGACACATGGCCAACATGGGGTTTTCTTCTTCTGTACGTCTTGAGGGCTCTTCTGTCAGCTGCTCCCCATGGCTCCCCACTGCTCTGCATTCTGCCATAGCCAATGATGGCTTATGGCAAAATTTGCTGGGCAGCGAGCCATGTGGCTCTTAAAGACAGCAATTAGGAGAAAAGAAAAGGCTAAATTACAAGGTGTTTGAAAATGCTACTAGAAAAAAAGTCAGATTTTATTTCTTTTACCTCTTGGAGATGAAATCTGTGTATTCATCCAAAATCAGACAACTGACTCTAGAGTCCTTCACAGTGAGCAGCTTCATCAATAGAAAAATCTAGTGCTCTTCCAATCCCTGGCACACTGGGAGCAGCGGGCGACAGCTCGCACAAGGTCAAGTCCAAGAACCACACCACGTACAACCAACCCCAAAAAGGGCATTAAGAAACTCCTATCACAACTATATGAATCTCTTTAAGGGGGCAGACCTCAAGTTCCTGGGGGAAATGCACTGTGCCAAGAAGGGGCTGAAGAAGATTAAGGCTAATAACGCTAAGGTCATGGATACGATCAAGGCTTACTCTTGTAAAGAACCTAAGGAGATCCCCAAGGGGTGTCAACCGCAAGTTCAGCTGACTGGCCAACACTGCCCTTCCAAACTCAGGAAGAGTTCTCAGGCACACGTTGTTAATGGTCTGAGGCTCTACCAGCCAAAGGCCAAGGCCAAGGCTCAAAGTAAGGCTGGAACTCCAGCCAAGGCCTCAACTCAAGCTCTGGCTCCAGGTCAGGCTCCAAACGGTGTCCAGGCCCCCACAAAGATGGAGTAGAGTTCACTATCTGAGGACAAAGGAATTGGTGTGACCCCCTGAGCTGCTATCTGCATGGAGCTAATGTCCTCCCATGCTATTTGTACAAATAAACCTGAGTCAGGAACCAAAAAGCTACTGCACCATTTCAAGCATGGAAATTTGTTAAACCAAAGTTGTATATATGTATACTTTTTTTCATCAAAAGGAATCCTTACCTTTTCTTTGGCTTTCCTTTTGGTCCCTGCATCCATCCACTCATTTTCTTTCTCTAGCATGTCAATAAAAGCCCAGCGAACACCTTCAATCAATTCCTCCATCTACAAGAAGATACCCAAAGAAACAGGATCAAAGTCAAGAAACTTTGCATGAAAAATAGTTCAGTGCTAATCACAGTAGGAAAGAGATTAATTTCAGCTTGCCTCCACATTCCAGTGAAATTTCTTTTTACAGAAAAAGGTCCTTTTCTTCCCCCTATCATTAGAAGATGACTAACCATTTCTTTCCATGAGTAATTTGATGGCTCAGTTGTAAAATAACTATATGAGGAAAGGAATCCCCCCTATAGGTTATGACTAATAACTTATCTGTCTATAGCTATTAGTCTACCCTTATTGAGGTGGCAACTAATTTTAATAGCTTAATAGGGCTGGAGAGAGAGAAGCAAAGGCATGGGCTGTTATTTCAGAAATGAATTGCAGAAGAAAGTGAGTGAACAGTTGAGATGCTATAAACAGAAACAGGCAGGAAGAGGCAGCCTTCCAAGAGAAACAACTCCAACGTAAATCAGACCCCAAGGCAAGTCAGGACCCCAGTTCTTTCCAAATTGAGTGCAGAGGTTAAACCAGATGTTTGCTGTTCTCCATCATCTGCTCGCTGGCCTAGCCTCTCCCTCATAACTCAGAAAAGACTTAATTGTTTCAAATGAAAATGATTGGACTGCTACAGACTAGCTATCTCCTGAAAGACTTGATACAAAGTGGGTAAACAATGAGATTAGGTTGTCTTGGCTTTGCCTCCAATGTTTGTGGATCAGCAGAGAGGACAGGAGGAAAAGAGATGCTAACATTCAACCTCTGAAGCCCCCATGGAACAGACTGACTAGGCTCTGCCTGCTTAAGGGCACAAGGCCCCAAATGCCATTCTCCTGTAGAGATACTTCAGTTTT
>NW_006408536.1:12073172-12084441 GCF_000296735.1 Chrysochloris asiatica
AGTCGGGTCCGACCCATAGCGACCCTGTACAGGGTTTCCGAGGGTGTAAATCTTTACGGGAGTAGAAAGCCTCATCTTTCTCCTGCGGAGCGACTGGTAGTTTCGAACCGCTGACCTTAAGGTTCGCAGCCCGATTCGTAACCACTACGCTACCAGAGCTCCATATATATATATATATTGGTAAAATCTATATAGCATTTGCCATTTTGACCATTTTTAACAGTATGGCTCAGTATGGCATACCCAAGGAAAAAATAAGTGCTGGGTATTCGGCATGAGAATTACAATTTCCCTTTGGGATTGTTATGTTACAAATCAAATTTTATCATTAATTCTAAAAAGAAGGAAGTTGAAGTTTTTCCTAGGTTCTGTAGTGAATTGTCGGCATGAAGCTCAAAACAATTTTTTTTCTGTTTAATAAGTTTTCAGCTATGTTTTCAGTTCAATAACAGTTGTAAGGGAACCGAGCTGTAAATCAGTGGGCTGGGTTCCATCGTATGTAAATAAGAACAAATAGCAGATGGAAGGGGGGTGGGGGAGCTTCCCAGCTATTTCTTCTTAACTTAGTAAAAACATTAAAAGAAGAGAAGCCTCAACATGGGATTGGGGCATGCTGAAACCCAGAAGGGTGGAGAACAGGTCCTTTCAAGTTATTTAAATGAATATTGGGGTCTTGGGGAGGAGGGCTTGGAAAACCCGGGAGCCTAGGCATTGGGATGGGTAGCGTAGGATGTGACCTGCATTCTGGGGGTGGGGGTGGGGAGCGGTTTTAAGCTTCTCCAGGTGATTATAATGTGCAGCTGGTGGTCCAAGGGAAATCACTTATTGGCTGAAGAAGGAAATGAAGAGCCAGGAGAGTCCAGGATGGGTTCAAACTCATACAGCTGTGAGGGTCAAAGCCAGACTCTGACCACAGAACTGAAATGACACTGGTGAGCTCAAAGCTACTAGGCGTAATGGTAACTAACAACTGCCACGGAAGTCAAAGGGGCAGCAGCAGGGAAATACAGAAGCTTCCATTTCTAGAGAAAACAGACAAGCATTCAAATGACAAGGAAATCTCTAGGGACTAGGTTTTTGCCTATATGACCCTTAGCACTCCTAAGTGTTTATGACCTCATCATGTGGCAACACACACCTGCTGTGTACAAAAAGGGAAGGAAGAAAGAAAAAGAAAAGGAAGAAAAAATTATTCTCCTAAATGAAGGAGGAGTAAGAGGATAGGAAGAGGGGATGATTGATTTGAGGGAACTTTAGTGGCCAAATCAATAGAACTGGAATGATTTGTTTTATGTGGGGAGGTGGGGTTTTGGGTGCAGACAACTAGGGGGAGGCTGCACCATCGTCTATGACTGAGAACACTGGAATAACAGGTGGGCTGTGGAATGAGACACACTTGAGGGGTGAAGAGAGCAGTTGAGGAGTCTGTCCAGGAAAGGGCAGAAGCAAAGATTAAAGTGGATGTAAGTATACGGAGGGATCTGGAGGGGGAGGGGGTGTTGGGGTTTTGTTACTGTTGTTACTGAACATGTGAGAGATTTGACTGATCAGGGATGGGGTTGTTGTTGTTGTTATGTACCGTGGAGTCGGTTCCAACTCATAGCGACCCTGTACAGGGTTGCCGGAGGCTGTAAATCTTTAGTAGTAAGAGAAAACAAGGCAGAGAAAAGAGATGAATGGTCCGTGGGAAGGCAAAGGGGGCTGAACTGCAGAGAAAATATGAAGGAGACAGGATTGTGAAAGGAGAGGATAAAATGGGCAGGAATGAGAAGAATCTACACATTAGAAGGTGGAAGGTTGAGGGCACCCTGGTTTAGTTGTATGTCTTATCTGATGAAATAGGAGCAAGATCTTTTAACAGGGAGGTTTCTCTAAAGAATTCTGTTTTTTCACACACAATATGCACCCTGGAAGCATGAACATACTGGAAGGAAGAGGGATATTGACAGATAAGGACAAAGAGGGCAAAAAAGTTCTGCTATACATAGGAGAACTGTGAGACAGAACCGACTCGACGGCACCTAACAACCATAACTCAATAGCTTGGCCAAGATGTACCGTTACTAGAAGGCATGTAAAGAATAAGTAATAAACCAAGCTTCTCCAAGCAAAATGGTTTGGAGTTGTTGTTCATTGCCATCAAGTAGGTTCCAACTCATAACATGGTGAATCTTCACATCATTTTGTCCTTATTCTCTTTGGAACATTTTTGTGCTATCCTTATTTAAATGGGGCTGAGTCCTTCCGGACACTCCTAAGAAGTTTGGTTTCATAGGCCCCTCCCTCACTGGCCATTCCTGAGTGTTATCATAGTTACTAAGCGAATTAAATGTTTGAGCATATTTTGCAGAAGTTATCAGAGCTCTTATGCTGCTAATTGGCATCCCAACCAGAAATAAAAAGCAAAAAATATTTCAGCCCATTGCCAAAGAATGGCAACCTATTTATTCCTATACAGCTTCCTTCTTCCTCTTTCCCTCTTCTCTCCCTGACCTGACTCTACCACCTTTCTCTCCCCTAAACCCAGGCTTTGATAGCTCAATGCTCTGATCTACATCAAACATTCATACATCACTTTACTTTTTGCTTTCCCATGAGCTTCAGTTAGTCTTTGCCTTGCCCTCAGGCACCAGCCCTCCATCAGAAGTTCTCAAGTTTTTTTCTTTTCCCGCAGACTTTCCAGATTCGTTGTATTTTCTATGAAATGGTATTAAAAGTACCCCCATAGACTTCAAGAAAAAGGGAAATCTCTGAAGGGGATTATATAATGTCATTGTTTGGCACATTCAATGCAAATAGGAGAAATAATGATTTCAGCATGCTGGAACCCAGAAGATAAATCACTGAATACTTTTGATTATTATATTCAGACTACTCTACAGCATCAGATAATAACATCACCTTCAGTCAAGTCATGTTTCCTGAGGCAGCAAAAGCCTGTTTTAATTTTTAAATGAGAAAAAAGAGAGAAATAATGTCTTCACTAAACCTAGACCTAATAGCCCAACCAACCAACATAAAACATTCATAGAATTCTCAGAAAGTAGACATTGTAACATGAAGTTCTCCATTGTTGGTAGTGCCGCTGAGTTGCTTCAGACTCATAGCGACGTTATACACAACAGAACACCCAGTCCTGCGTTACCCTCACAATCGTTGGTAAACTTGACCCCATTGCTGCGGCCACTGTGCCAATCCACAGAAAATATATATTTAGAGTCAAAGAGCAAAATGTGATCTACAAAAATTAACTTAAGTGTTATTATGGTAAAATCTGCCATGTTCCGGCTAAGGGCCTTGCAGACAAAGCAGCATCTATTTATTTCTGATTTTATGGAGTTGCTCTGTTCATTTGGTGAGTCTGCAAGCAGTTGTTAGTTCTTTCCCTCAACCCATGTTGTTTAAAAGTGGATCCTGCTTTTCATTCCTGGTACCCCAGGACTTTTGCCCAGAGTGTTCTATATCAGATACCACCGAGTACACACAAGTATGAGGGGGCTTCAAAAAGTTCATGGAAAAATTGAAAATTTTTGAAGCCCCCTCATACATGTATGGCCATGTTACCCTTTCATCACAGTTGTTTTTTGCTTTGTTCTGTTTTGTTTTGTTTTTTTAAGGAAATTCTTTAATCTTTAGGAAATTATAAATTATTTCACCCATTCCTCTTTTGGCCTCTCTTTAACCCTTTCACTCATCACATGGACCTAAGAATATTTGGACTACAAGTTTGGTTTGAACCTCCAGGTCGGTAGTTCAAACTCACCAGCCGCACCCTCAGGAACCCTATACAGGGTCACTATGAGTCAGAGCTGCCTCCATGGCACTTAACAACAGTACTAAACATCACCACCACAAATGGGTCAAGGCAGCTTTACTAATGCATTTCAAGAGACACTGCAGGATCATGCACTGGATTGCCAGGTCGGTTTGAACCACAAAGTTGGCAGTTCAAACTCACCAGCCGCTCCTCGGAAACCCTATACAGGGTGGCTAGGAATCAGAACCAACTCAACAACACTTAACAACATGCCACTGACTGTCAGTTGTCGTTTCCTTCAAAGCTTTGTCTCTGGCAATCAAGAAATCTTACAAGGAATGCTCAAATCCTGCCTCACTCATGAATCCTAGCCACACAAGCCCACACTTCCAAGCCCTCCTCTGAATTCCTACTAGGTTTATCACAGAACAACATAACCCAAACCCTGCTGCCATCCAGTCGATTCCGACCCATGTTGTTAAGTGGGTTTGAACCACTGACCTTGTGGTTAGCAGTTCAATGTGTATCCTACAGCACCACACCACTACTCCATTGCTATCTAGTCAATTAAAGCTGTAAATCTTCACAGAAGCTGGCAGCCTTGTCTTTCTCCCACAGAGCAGCTTGTGGGTTCAAACTGCTGACCCTGTGGCTATCAGTTCAGTGCTTATCCTACAGTTCCATCAGGACTGTGTGTGTGTAATTGCCTATGTATACTTCCTTAATCTCCCCAACAAGAACTGTGAATTTTGAGAACAGGAATCATGCTTTAGATAAAATGAGCTCTTGGATATATAAGCAAACCAAAAACTGTTTTGCAAATTTAGAGGATGGTTTTGTAATTCCATATCTCATGTTAACCTGGTCTAATATAGCATATTCTCAATAAATACAAATTCCTTGATGTATGCTTTTCAAACACCTCCAGTGGGCACCTAACAAAGAACTGAAATTAAGCATCTTTTATCTATGTTAATGTATAATAATTGTTCCAGCCGTAGAAAGAAAAAGTTTTTCCAAATTCACTCATTGATAATTTGTGATTACTCAAATATGAAAGGGAGATTTAACAGTCTGGGTTGGAAAAGAAAAAAGGGCATGGGACAGTTTGTATAGCCAGTCAGAATTAAAAGAGATACCTATCACGATTTAGTAATTCAAAGCCCAAATCCATCTATGGAACTCCTCAGCGGGTTAGCAATTCATATGCATAGTAGGGACCAAGGTTCACATCAAATGTCTCTGGATTGGCTGCAACCTGCACCCAAATATAAACTTTAGTGGAAATCAAATGACTGAGTAGGTTGGCCCAGTCCTTGGATGGGTGATGCCAAGATGATGCCAGGACAGAGGATTAAGGATGGCTTTAGATACATAGATAGAAAGAAGGAAGAGACAGGAAGGGAGAAAAAGAAAATATGTGGTAGAAATCATTACAGGCTGATGTTGTTGTTATGTGCCATGGAGTCGGTTCCGACTCACAGGGAACCTGTACAGGGTTTCTGAGGCTGGAAATCTTTACGGGAGCAGAACACCCCATCTTTCTCCCGTGGAACAGCTGGTAGTCCAAAAAAGAGAAGAAAAGGAAGAGGAAAAGCCTTCAAGGTTGTATGAGCATTAATCTTACACTAACAATTTTAATAAAGAGTCTTACTTACCTAAAAAACATAATGTTAGTAGGTTTTATTCTATAATATTATTTAGAAATTATAATAATAAAGTATGAGATAGAGAAGTATCCAGTCTTTCCATAAGGAACCCTGGTAGCAAAGTGGGTTTCATATTGGACTGCTAACTGCAAGGTCAGCAGTTTCAATCCACCAGGCGCTCTGCAGAAGAAAAGCTGAGCCTTTCTGCTCCCATGAAGATTCACAGCCTCGGAAACCTTACACAGGGTCGCTGTAAGTTGGAACTACTCAACTGTACACAGCAGCAGCTGTAGCAGTCTCCTCATTATTCCAGAGCAAAGCTGTAACCACATGACTGAGTTGTATCCACTTGATTAGTCAATGTAAAGAATGGAATCATTGTCAGTAATTAATGTGGTTAACCCTGAAGGAAAAAGCTTCAATCTCAGGGGGCTCTCAAATTGTTTCTTTCTGGAAATCATCATTTACTAGATATAGACATAAAATAAATCAATGCTCTAATGCATATAAAATATTTATTCAATATACTATGACTATTCCAACAAAATGAGTTTGAATTGACTTCTGATAAAAACCTAATAGTGGATATGAAGTGAAGGTAGACACACAAGAACATCCAAACTTGCAGACAGTACCCATTTGACCTAACCTCGATGGCTTGATAATCAGAACTCAGCTAGAGGAAGATTACAAACAAACAAACAAAAAGAACAATTTTTGATAAAGGAAACAAGAGTAAATTGCTACAATTTGATGAACTTGACCTATACTCATGGAGGTTGTTGTTGTTGTTATGTGTCATGGAGTCGGTTCCGACTCATAGCGACCCTGCATAGGGTTTCTGAGGCTGTAAATCTTTACAGGAGCAGAAAGCCTTATCTTTCTCCTGCGGAACAGATGGTAGTTTTGAACTGCTGACCTTGCAGCTCGCAGTCCGATTTGTAACCAGTATGCTACCAGAGTTCCCATTCATGGAGGTAGTAACTCTAAATTCCAACAGAGAGGGAAAGAGTCTTCACATCAAGTATCAATGCTATTCCCTCTGTACACAGGGTAGATAGGGACGTGCAACTTAGACAGTGGCTACCTAAAATAAGGGGGCAATAAAGGCACAAAGTAACTCTGGCTCACAAGGTTTCAAGAGGGAGTTTAGTTTAAGAGTTTGTGGGGGAAGGAAGCGTGTGTGGGGGATGAATAGTTTTCATCTTGTCTAGATGGGTCTGGTGAAAAGAGATAGGGATAAAATTCTTATGATTCAATAGTGAGTAATTGTTATCATGACTAATTGAGACTGTCACACTGTAAAGGTGGAAGTTTTGTAACAAAAACGGGGGAGTAGTTAATCTTACAGCCCAGAAACAAAGGACCCTGGGACCATCAAGGGAGAAGAGCACAAGCGGAATGTGAGACCTTATCAAGAGAAGCAGTGACACCAGAGATGGAGGCAGAGATGGGGACATGGAGAGAGGCAGCAGCTGAGGACTCTAGATTCATGGGAAGAGAGAGACTGAGAGCTGGCAACCAGGAGGCAGAGTTGCAGCGTGTGCCCTTTGGTGGTGTAAATTATTATATATGCCTGAGTGTTTTTAAAATATATAGCTAAAATGAATAAAGAGAAATACATGGAGGGGATTATAATCATTGCAATGAAACAAGGTGTATGATTTGTTGAATGTAAAACTGATACTGCCCTATAAACTTTCACTCAATTCACAATAAAAACTTAAAAAAAAAAAAAACAAAGGGGAGGGGAAGTTGTGTGTCGCCGAGTTGGTTCCGACTTAGAACAGAAGTAGGATTTCTGAGGCTGTAACTCTTATTAGAGCAGAAAGCCTCATCTCCTCCCACGTAATGACTGGTAGATTCGAACTTGAACTGTTTACATTTAGGTTAGCAGCCCAGTTCATAATCCAGTACGCTATCAGGGATCCTTAAAAGCAAAATGTTGTCATTAAAATAAGTAAAAAAAGAGACTCACATTGAAGAGCAGGAGAGGTAATCAAGGCAGAAAAACTAAAGATAGTTGGCCACTACTGAGGTTTCTGACTATCAAAGCAAAAAGAGAAATCAGTGAGTTAATAAAAAGAAAACCACTAGCTTGTCAGGATTAACAAATCTGGATAGCTATTAAGCTATTAAGCATGTCAGCAAAGGAAAAAATGAAAAGAACATTTGTTATTTGAGTCTCAGTCATTCTACAAACTATGTTCGCCTGGTTGTACAGGAATTTAGCATGTCCTTTTACCAAAATTCGTATATCCATTAGACTGATGTGGGAGTAATAAGGGGGAAAATCTATTTCACTAGGTAGGAACATATAGATTGCTTCATTTTAGAGTCCACCATCTTTTCTTGGGTCTCACCTTCCTATCGCTGAGAGGGAATGGATCAGAGGCCAGAATAAAATTTACAAGTCAACCAAACTCATTTGTTCCTGCCTTTGGCTGTGTGAACTACCTACAGCAAACAAACATGCCCGGGTACTTTTCAAATTTCAGATCTGTTGGAAGAGCATAAATGCTTTCTTTTGGTAAATGAATTTTCAGTACAGGGTCTTTGCATTTCACTGCTCTGATCTGTGGCCACTAAGATGTGGCAAAGGTAACCGCATCCAATGCTATCCAGAGACAGAGAAAACAAACGAGATATGGGCCAAATGTGTCATCATCATGACATTGCACTCAAGGACAAGGGCAAGAGTAGTGTCCACACTTATTTTTAAAGAATTCCCAATGAGCTATCTAAATTACTTGTTTTGCTAGATGTCATTTTACCAAAAGTTGCTTAAAATGAGCTGTCCAGATTGGGGTGTGATGACATTTGTTGTAACAAGATTTAGTCCATAGAGAGTTGTGAAACCTGGACCTGTTATATCAATTACATTTGGCTCCTTGAGTAGTTTCATGAGACTCTCCCTATGAGCCACACTTAGTAGTAAATGATAGAGTAGGTTCTGGAATGTGGCCAGGGTACTAGCATTAAATGGATCTTTATCCCAACTGAAGCCTACTATATTGTGTGCCACCGAATGTGGTGCTGTAGGATAAGCACCAGAAAATGTGGTGCTGTAGGAAATGAAGGTCAGTGGTTCAAACCCACCAGCCACTCCTTGGAACTCTACACCAACTCAATGGCAATTAACAACACAGCGATCCTATAGGACAGAGAATTGCCCCATAAGGTTTCCTAAGGTGCAGTCTTTATGGGAGTACATCACCAGGTCTTTTCTCCCGTGGAGCCACTGGTAGACTCAAACTTCCAACCTTCTAGTTAGCTGATGAGCACTTAATCATTGTGCCACCAGAGCTTGTATAAGGGACTGGTAACACCAAAATCATGTAGGTACCTGCCTCATTCTCACTTTTTAGAAGATGAATTGTTAGGTGCTATGGAGTCAGTCCCAAATCATATCAACCGTATGTACAACAGAACAAAACACTGCTCAGTTCCATGCCATCCTCACAATTGTTACTACACTTCAGCCCAGTGCTGCTGCCACTGTGCCAATCCATTCCATTGGGAGTCTTCCCCTTTTTTGCTGATCCTCCACTTTACCAAGCATGATGTCCTTCTTCAGGGACTGGCCCCTACTGATAATATGTCTGAAATATGAGAGACAAAGTCTTGCTATCCTGGTATCTAAGTAGCATTCAGGCTGCACACTTCTTTCAACACAGAGCTGTTTGTTCTTCTGGCAGTCCATGGTACTTTCAATATTCTTCTCCACCATAACTGAAATGCATCAATTCTTCTATGGTCTTCCTTATTCATAGTCCAACTTTCACATGCTTAAGAGGCTATTGAAAATACGATGGGTCAGGCGCACCTTAGTCTTCAAACTGACACCTTTTTTCTTGAACACTTAAAAGAGGTCTTGTGCAACAGATTTGCCTTATGCAGTAAGTCATTTGATTTCTTGACTGCTGCTTCCATGAGTGCTGATGTGGATCCAAGCAAAATGAAGCCTTTGACAACTTCGATCTTTTCTCCGTTTATATGGATGTTATTTATTGATCCACTGGTGAAGATTTTTGTTTTCTTTACATTGAGGTGCAACCCATACTGAAGGCTGTGCTCTTTGGTCTTCATCAGTAGATTCCGAAGATGAATTAGAAAGAGGTAATCTCACTGCAGGAGAATTGCCACAGTCCATGCCAGGACTTTGACAGGATGAATTATATCTTGATTATTAACATTAGGCATAGCACACAATAATGCCAGTAACTAACATTCACTGGCCTAAATCGTGTGCAAAGACATATACATCTCATTTAATCCTCACTATAAACCAATGAAGCATGAACCATTTTAACCCCTTTTATGATACACTGCAGTGAAGGCTCCAGTTCTCCCCTCTCCCAGTAGCCACGCCTCTCACTCAAAATGCAGAATTTATTTCCCCACTCTGTACATCAGGACAGGTCTTGTGGTGTGATTTGGCCAACAGACTGCAGCCATCATATTACGCCAGTTTTGAGTCTGGGTCTCAAGAGGCCTGGCATGTTTACGCTTGCTCTGTTGTACCTCTGCCATCACTAGGAGATGTGCCCAGGCGAGCCAGCTAAAGGCTGAGAGACATGTGGAGCAGAGCCGAGTCATCCCAGACAATTCTGCCAAATGCAGCCAAGTTCAGCTGACTCCAGACATCCCTGCAAGCCTAGCCAAAATAAGCATCTGTGCCTAGGTTAACAACCAACTCGCTCCAGACACATCAGCAATAATCGCTTATTATTTAATGCCAGTGAGGTGTGTGACTGTTTGTTATGCAGCATTACTGCAGCAACAGACAACTTGTGCACCATTTATAGTTAGGGAAACAGAGGCTCGAGAAGGTGAACTAACTGGCTGTAGAGCTGGGCTATGAGATGCTATTGCAACTTGGTTGAAAACTAGACGTAATTTCTATATAAGGTCAATATTTTATAATGATATTGAAGAGCCCTTTAAAACCCGAACCAATTTCAGTTTGCCTTGATAGAAAATGACCTTGACAATAATAATATGATTTACTAGAAAACCAAAAACAGAGACACTTAGTAGCCACAGAAAAGATCCTCTTTTGCATGACTTGTGTCAAAGGAACTTTAAATATTATCTGTACAATGGACTTACTTGGAAGAACGCTTGTAAGTGAGTAGCAACCATCTTCAAGGAATGAAGAAGCCTTCAGTGTAAGGAGACAGCTATTGCGCATGTGCCTGACTTTCATATGACGTCTGTCACCAACATTATAGCTATAACTCATTTACTCAACTACCAAGAGACGCAGTGGGCAGGGGAATTGGAGAACTTAAAGAATATTAATGGCATTACATCAATTCAATTATCTTAGCTCACTAATGAAGTGAACTCCTAGCGTTTGGAGGTTGCAAGTTCAAACTCGACCACTGCAATTGGACCCATGTGGGTATTTAAGTCCTCAGCACCAGCTGTATCAGGATGGGATAGGAGGAAAAATCTGTTCTAAGGAAAAGAATTACTACCAGAATTGCTCAGAAAACTGCAAGATACGATAGGTCGTCTATGGCATTACTTGGGGACATGAACAATGCTGATCATGAAGAGGAATAAAAAGAATATGCTACTAGAGTACAGGGAAATTAGCAAATTGTTTTACATAGGAAATAAAGCTTTAATTTTTTTACTTAATGAAGTTTACATCTGAAGTTTAATAAAAGATGTGTTCCTCCTTAGCTGAATTAACCTTTCTGTATGCTGAGCAAATAATCCAAGAAGCTGGGTTCTATGAAGAAAAACGTGGCATCAGGATTGGAGGAAAACTCATTAACAACCTGCAATATACAGATGATACAACCTTGCTTGCTGAAAGTGAAGAGGACGTAAAACATTTACTTATGAAGAT
>NW_006408536.1:12084932-12090075 GCF_000296735.1 Chrysochloris asiatica
GAGAAGGATATCATGTTTGATAGGGTGGAGGGTCAGAGAAAAAGAGGAAGACCCCCAGCAAGATGGATTGACAAAGTGGCAGCATCGATGGGCTCAAGAGTGGCAATGATAGTGAGGTTGGCCCAGGATCAGGCAGTGTTTCGTTCTGCTGTGCATAAGGTCACTATGAGTCGGTACCAACTCGATGGCACCTAACAGCAACAACAGCATATAGAAGATATTAATATATAACAATAGACCAGTAACTTCAGCTTTGAGCTCATGGTTCATTCTTAAAACAAAAGCTTAGAAATTTTGAGGAAGCAGCAAAAAATGCCTATTGGCAGAGATGAGATACATGAATAAAGATAAGTAGTTTGGGGACACAGTGTCTATAATGAAATAAATGAGACATGGTTTAATATAGAAGAACTTAGCTTAGCCAAAATGTTCAAATGGGAACTCCAATTGAACTGAAGTTTCTAGAAATTGTAGTTAAAGCAGAAAAGCTTTTTTTGTTTTTTGGCATCAACACATAATAGGAAATTGTCCTTTGATACATAAGTTTGCATTTCTGCCTTACTAAGAAGAGACCAATAATTTATTTTTTTTTTCAAAAAGTTCTTTTGATGAAAAATCTTACAGTCTTTGGAGTCACCATTCTGAACATCAGGGATCACCCTTGAGAATGATGCATGTAGAAAAGACTAGAAATTGAGCTCCATGTGCACACTGAACCAAAGACAGATCCTGAAAGTTACTCATAGACTAACTCTGACAATCAGCTTGTTTTTCATTGTTTCTTTCTTCCGAAATTATATGAACACAACATACAATTTCACTTTGTTAGATTTGAATTAAATTTTCACTGCATTTGTCTTTAAATTTTTGAAAAACTAGAAGCAAAACATATTTCAAATGTTTCCTACCAGTAGACACTAAGAAAAAGGAATTATGGGCCTTTTGTTTTTATTGCAATCATTTTAGAATTCAACTACTACAATACTCTTAATGTTAAATAATGTTAGAATAAATCATTTTCTGATAAGGGTGAGTTCACTACAAGTTGAGCCACTAAGAAGTCTCTGGTTTCCACATTTAAGTCATAAAATAGGTGAACTTTCATGTGTTTTTCAGAGAGAAGCAAGGGAGTGATGCATTGGCTTAGAACTAGATTGCTTGAGCTTGAATCCTACTGTAAACAATGTTCAGCCTTGAGGAAATCACTTACCTTTTCTGGGACTGTTATCTCACCTGGAAATGGGGACAATAAAAGTAGTTACAGGGTTAACTGTGAGGATTCAATGTGTTAACACACTAAAAGCACTTAGAAGAGTGCCAGGTCATAACATAGACCACTAAGACAATTTTCTGCATCCTACTTAAGACCATAGAAGATATGATGCATTTGAGTTATGGTGCTGGAGAAGATTACTGAAAGTACCATGGACCACCAAAAGAACAAAGAAATCTGTCTTAGAAAAAGTACAGCCAGAAAAACTCCTTAGAAGTGAGAATAGAGAGACTTTGTCTCTCATATTTCTGACATGTTATCAGGAGGATATCCCTGGAGAAAAGACATCATGCTTGGTAATGTGGAGGGTCAGCAAAAAAAGAGAAAGACCCCCAACAAGATGGACTGGCACAGCGGCAGCAGCAATGGGCTCAAGTGTAACAATTGTGAGGATGGTGCAGAAGTGGCCAGTGTTCTGTACCATTGTGCATAAGGGCACTATAAATCAGAATTGACTCGACAGCACCTACCAACAACAACTTCGGTGAGTAGCAACTGGGGTCTTAAAAGCTCGTGAGTGGTCATCTAAGGTGCAACTAACTATTGGTCTCTCCCTGTTCAGAGGAAGGAAGGGTGAAGAAAACCAAAAACCCCAAAACACAAGTAAATAATCAGTCCACAGTACAAATGGACCACGTGAACCCCAGAGTCCACAACCCTGAAACCAGAACTAGTTGGTCCCTGGCTGCCACTGCTGATCACTCAGAAACGGAAGGTCCTGCACAAAGCAAGAAAAAATGCAGAACAAAACTCAAAATCCGAAGAAAGAGCAGGCTTATGGGTCTGCCAGTGACCGGTGGGAACTCCTGGGACTATGGCCCTTAGTCACCTTTCAAGCCTGGAAATGAAGTCACTCCCATGACTCGACTTTCAGTCAAATGTTGTTGTTGTTGAGTGCTGTTGAATCAGTTCTGACTCACAGTGAACCAGTACAGGGGTTCTGAGGAACAGTTGGTGGGTTTGAAACACCACCTTCTGGTTATCAGTCCAGTGCTTAAAGACAGGTATATAAAGTGAGCAGCAATATCAGCAAGGCATGCACTCCTTAGAACAATCAACAACACAGATCAAAAGGATAGCATTTGCCCCTGGCTAAAACTCAGAAGGCAGAAAGAGATAGGAAAGTAGGATGAACGAAACAGTAAACACAGGGAGGCAATGGGAAGAGGGCCATTACATTATGGGAATTGCAATCAGTGTGATAAAACGAAATGTGTATAAATTATTGAATGGAAAACCAATTTGCTATATACACTTTCACCTAAATTATAATAAAAAAAGTATTTGAAAAAAGAACAGTTCTGAGATTGATAGCTATGCATCCATTAAACACAAAAAAACTCAGAGTACAATAATGATTCAAGAAAGACTCAATTCATTATCATTATAATGTATAGAAGTCTATATTGTTGGAGACTTTGGTGTTGTTTTAGGTGTCGTCAAGACAGCTCCAACTCATAGTGATCCTCTGTACAACTAAACGAAACACTGCCTGGTCCTGTGGCATCCTCACAATTGCTATGTGTGAGCCCATTGCTGATGCCACTGGACCAATCCATCTTGTTGGAAGTCTTCCTCTTTTTCTCAGACCCTCCACTTTACCAAGCATGATGTATTTCTCCAAGGATGGTCCCTCCTTATAACATGTCCAAAATATGAGAGACGAAGTCTTGCCACCCTGGCTTTTAGGAAGTATTCTGGGTATACTTCTTCCAAAACAGATTTATTTAATCTTCCAGCAGTCCATGGTACTTTCAAATAATATTCTCCAACACCATAACTCAAATACATCAATTCTTCTATGGTCTTCCTTACTCATTGTTGAAATTTCACATGCATAAGAGGCTATTAAGGAGCTCTGGTAGTGTAGTGGTTACAAGTCGGGCTGCTAACCTTAAGGTCAGCAGTTTGAAACGACCAGTTGTTCCACAGGACAAAGATGAGACTTTCTGCTCCCATAAATATTTATAGCCTCAGAAACCCTATACAGGGTCGCGTTATGCGTCAGAACCGACTCCATGGCACCCCACAACCACCACACCACCATGAGGCTATTGAAAATATGATGACTTGGGTCACAGCACCCTAATCCTCAAACTGACATCTTTGTTCTTGAATTGTAATGAAATCATTCACAGATATGTAAAAGCAAGAAACAGAAATGTTTTTAATGATAACATATTAGACATGAACGATCTAGCTACATATAAAACATACACACATACACTGAGGCTTAACTCAGTGCCTGGCATTTATAACCTCAGTAAAAATAAGCTGCTATCATTATCAATGGCACAGAGCAACCCAAGAATTCTCCGTGCATCTCAAATTGGAGTCCTGGTGTAGCGCTGCAGGTTAAATGTGCTGGACTGTAAAGTCGGTTTGAACCACAAGGTTGGTGGTTCAAGCTCACGGGTCGCTCCTTGGAAGACCTATACAAGGTCACTATGAGTCAGAACCAACTCGACAGCACTTAACAACATCACTGTCATCTACTACTATTACCACCATCACTCATTTTTCACGTTGCTGCCTCTTGCTTTGATACTGGAAGCTATGAGACTGATATTTTAAATAACAGCATAGTCACCCATGGTGGAAGGTTTCAGCGGAGCTTCCAGGCTAAGAAAGAGTAGCAAAAAGGAGAGGCCAACCACTTCTGAATGGCAAGCCGCTGAAAACCTTATGACTACCAGCAGGATACTTTTCTGATAAAGTACTAGAAGATGTGCCCCTCAGGTTAGAGGGCACCCAAAATATGACTGGGCAGGAGCTGCCTCCTCTAAGTAGAGTTGGGCATATATCGTGAAGGTAGCAAAGCTTTCAGGACCTTCTTTTGCTGATATGGCACAACTCAAAATTAGAAGAAAGAGCTAAAAACATCCATTAATAATCAGAACCTGGAATGTACTTAGTATAAATTAAAGAAAATTGAAAGCCACCAAAAACGAAATGGAATGCATAAAGATCACTATCATAGGCATTAGTGACTTGAAATGGACTGCTCTTGGTCATTCTGAATCGGACAATCACATGATTTACTATGCCAGGAATGACAAATTGAAGAGGAATGGTATCGCAGTCATCATCAAAAAGAACATTTCAGGATCTATTATCTTAAAGTACAATGCTGTCTGTGATAGGATGATATCCATATGCCTGCAAGGAAGACCAGTTAATAACACTATTACTGAAATTTACACACAAACTACTAAAGTCAGTAGTGATATAAAAGTGAAGAATTCTACCAACTTCTTCAGTCTGAAACTAATCAAACATACAATCAAGATGCATTGGTAATTACTGGTGACAGGAATATGAAAGTTGGAAACAAGAAGATCAGTAGTTGAAAATTTTGGCCTTGGTGATAGAAATCATGCTATAGAGACTGCATGATAGACTTTTGCAAAACCAATCATGTATTTGTTGCAACTACCTTTTTAAACAACATAAAAGGTGAGTATACACATGGACCTCATCAGATGGAATACACAGGAATCAAACTGACTACATCTGTGGAGAGAGAGAGTTGTTGCTGTTAAGTGCTGTCGAGGAAGACAGCAAAAAGTCATTAAGAATACAAGAAAGAAGGAAAAAAACAAAATGGATTTCAGAAGAGACTCTGAAACTTGCTCTCCAGCATAGAGATGCTAATGCAAATGGAAGAAATGAGGAGGTACAAGAGTTGAATTGAGAGAACAAACAAGATGGCGGATCGGGTGGACGTATAGCAGAGAGCTCCGCCAACAACAACACAGAATTCCCGACCAAGCAGGCTCACGGGCTGGTCCCAGAACTCTGAACCACATATAAAGGAATACTTAGAAGGTTGGAAGGCTCACAGCTGGGGGAATCTGTGGCAGAAGCAAG
>NW_006408536.1:12090430-12092843 GCF_000296735.1 Chrysochloris asiatica
AGGTAATTCAAAAGCAGTTGTAACAGTACATTGACAGGGAGGATGTGGAGCTGCTGATATTATTACTGACATCAGATGGATCTTGGCTAGAAAGCAGAGAACACAATAAAGATGTTGACTTGTGCTTTATTTACTAAGCAAATGCTTTAGACTATATATGGATCTTAAACTCTGGATAACATTGCTAAAAATGGATATTCCAGAAAAAAGTGTTCGTGAGGAACCTGTACATAGACTACAAGGCAATTGTTAGAAAAGAACAAGGGGATGCCAAATAGTTTAAAATCAGGAAATCTGTGCGCAAGAGTTATATCCTTTCACCACACTCACTCAATTTGTATACTGAGCAAATAATCTGAAAAGCAGGGTTATATGAAGCACATGGCATCAGGATGGGAGGAAGATTCATTAACAACTTGCAATATGCAGAAGACACAACCTTACCGGCTGGAAGCAAAGAGGACTTCAAATACTTACTGATGAAGATCAAAGACCACAGCCTTCAGTATGGACTGCACATCATGTTAAAAAAAAAAAGACAGATGCTCAGAACTGGACCAATAAATGACATCATAATAAATGGAGAAACCATTGAAATTGTCAAAGACTTCATTTTGCTTAGATCCACAATCAGTA
This sequence comes from Chrysochloris asiatica, assembly GCF_000296735.1. NCBI lineage: Eukaryota > Metazoa > Chordata > Mammalia > Afrosoricida > Chrysochloridae > Chrysochloris > Chrysochloris asiatica. Next base: position 12,091,067 of record NW_006408536.1, read on the forward strand.
CTTATGGAAGCAGCAGTCAAGAAATCAAACAACTTATTGCACTAGGCAAATCTACTACAAGAGCTCTTTAAAGTGTTAAAAAGCAAAGATGTCACTCTGAGGACTAAGGTGTGCCTGACCCAAGCCATGGTATTTTCAATTGCCTCCTATGCATTTGAAATTTGGACAATGAATAAGGAAGACAGGAGAAGAATCTATGCATTTGGATTACGGTGTTGGAGAAGAATATCAAAAGTACCATGGACTGCACATTTGTCTTGGAAGAAGTACAGCCAGGATGCTCATTAGAAGTGGCAACACTTTGTTTCTTGTACTTTGGGCATGTTATCAGGAGGGCCCAATCCCTGGAGAAGGATATCATGCTGAACAAAGTGAAGGGTCAGTGAAAAATAGAAAGATCTCCAGCAAGACAGATCGGCACAGTGGCAGCACACACATGGACTCAAGCATAACAACAATTTTGTTCCACAGTCTGCCCCTGGCCTTGTTTTGGCTGATATAGTGAGTTTAATGTAGTCAATTTGATTTCTGAGAGTCCATCTCACGAGGTCCATGTGTATAGTCATCTTTTATGTTGTTTAAAGCAGGTATTTGCAATGAAGCCATCATTATTCTTGCAAAATTCTCTCATGTGATCTCCAGCATTATTTCTATCACCAAAGTCATTATTTTCCAATGACTGATCCTGCCTCTTTGCTTCCAGCCTTTGCATTCCAATCACCAGTAATTGCCAGTACATCTTTGATAGCATGCTTGATCAATTTCACACTGAAGAAGTTGGTAGAATTCTTCAATGCATTAGATACTAATGATCAAAGACCAGGAGAACTATGGGATGACATCAAGAACATCATACAGAAAGAAAGCAAATGGTTATTAAGAAGACAAGACAGAAGGGGAAAAACCAAAATGGTTGCCAAAGAGACTCTGAAACTTGTTCTCAATCATAAAGATGCTAAAGCAAATGGAATAAATGAGTAGGTAAAACAGCTGAACAGAAAATTTCAAAAGGCAGCTCCAGAAATAAAGTGAAATATTATAATGAAATTTGCAAAGACCTGGAGTTAGAAAACCAAGAGGGAAGAACACACGCAGCACTTCTGAGATTGAAAGAATTGAAGAAAAAGTCAAGCAACGGCTTGCAATACTGATGGATTCTATGGGCAGAATATTGAATGATGCAGAAAGCATCCATAGAAGACAGAAGGAAAACATAAAGTCACTATATCAAAAAGAAATGGTCGATGTTCAACCATTTCAAGAGGTAGCATATGATCAAAAGCCAATGATACTGAAGGAAGAAGTCTAAGACATTGGCAAAGAACAACGCTCCCAGAACTGATGGAATACAAATTGAAATCTTTCAAGTAACTGATGAGGCACTGGAGACACTCATTTATGCCAAGAAATTTGGAAGACAACTACCTGGCCAACTGATGGAAAGAAATCCATATTTGTGCCTATTCCAAAGAGATATAACCCAATGGAATGTGGAAATCATTGGACAATATAATTAATATCACATGCAAGTAAAATTCTGACAAAGATAATTTAACAATGGCTGCAAGCAAATTGACAGAGAACTGCCAGAGGTTCAAGCCTAATTCAGACAAGGAAGTGGAATGAAGGATATAATTGGTGAAATCAGATGGATGTTGGCTCAAAGCAGAGAATATACCAGAAAGATGTTTACCTGTGTTTAATTGACTATGCAAAGGCTTTTGATGCATTGATCATGACAAGCTATGGTCAACATTGCAGAGAATGACTATTCCAG
>NW_006408536.1:12093433-12105752 GCF_000296735.1 Chrysochloris asiatica
ACAATGAATAAAGAAGACCATAGACGAATTGATGCATTTGAGCTATGGTGTTGAAGAATATTATAAGTACCATGGACTGCAAGAAGAGCAAATAAATCTGTGTTGGAAAAAGTACAGCCTGAATGTTCCTTAGAAGTCAGGATGGCGAAACTTCATCTCTCATACTTTGAACATTTTATCAGGAGAGACCAGTCCCTGGAGAAAGACATCATGCTTGGTAAAGTGGAGGGTCAACAAAAAGCAGACCCCCAACGAGATGGATTGGCACAGTGGCAGCAGCAATGTGCTCAAGAATAACAATGATTGTGAGATTGGCGCAGGACTGGGCAGTGTTTCATTCTGTTGTGCATAAGGTCGTTATGAGTATGTACTGACTCGATGGCACCTAACAAGAACAACATAATTCTGAGGATGGCACAGGACCAGGCTCTTTCTCATTCTGGTGAGCATAGGGTCCTTGGAATCAGAACTGACTCAATGGCATCTAACGACATCAACAGCATTATTATCACCAGGCTTTAAAACCATTATGCCCTGCTCATCACAGTCATGCTAGGTCCATGGTGACAATCAATTGTCTTCCTAATCTAGGATCTTTACTTGCCCTCCATGGATGTGGACATCTACCTGGGACCTACTTGTACATTACAGATGTAAATTATAATTGTAGAAAGGAAATGGAAAGAAATATATCAAGAGATAACTTTAAACAACCCTCACCCACACACCAAATCCTCTTGCCTATCATCTATGTCCTGAGCATGCAAATTAGGGTCTGTAAAAGTAGGAGGAGCTCACTATCTGTACTGATTCTCTGGGGCCATCTCAAATCCTTTATGTAACTTTCCACAAAAGTTTAGCTCATCTGATATACTTTAGAATTACACATGACCTTCATCTAAATAAGGCACACACACACAAAAAAATTAAGTCCCCTGATAGGAAAGCTCTTGATTTTTGGTTCAGAATATGTGAGAGGGAAAGAGACACACAGAGTTAATGTAAAGTTACCAAATGGTATACCAAGAACATGCTTAGTTTGACCTACATGGTGTTGACCAACATTTAATATTTGAGAGATTTCACATAAAATTCCAGACTTCTGACTTTTCTAAGGGATGTTGTTGTTAGGTGCCATAGAGTTGGTACCGACTCATAGAGACCTTATGCACAGCAAAATGAAACACTGCCCGATCCTGGACCAACCTCACTATCATTGCCACGCTTGAGCCCATTGATGCTGCCACTTTGTCAATCCATCTCGCTGGGGGTCTTCCTCTTTTTCTCTGACGCTCCACCCTACCAAACTTGATACCCTTCTCCAGCAACTGGTCCCTCCTGACAATATGTCCAAAGTATGAGAGACAAAGTTTGGCCATCCTGGCCTCCAAGGAGCACTCTTCCAACACAGATCTGGTGGTTCTTTTGGCAGCCCATAGCAGTTTCAATATCTAGAGGATAGAGGGGGGTGGGGATCTCAGAAATCTAGCAATCCTGGGCATGCATTCCTGTCCTGAAACAGCTGGTGGAAGTTAGATTCAGCTAAATCTTGGCTAGCACATCACTGCTTTCACCACTCTATTGTGTCCCAGACACCGAGGCCAAGAGTCACTTGCCATTGTGTTTGCCCTGGTTTGTACCTACACCCAGCCAGCTTTCCCCATGTATATTATTTAGGTTACTTACTGGCTGTGAGAGTATTTGCACTTGGGGCCCCTGGCATTTGGCTTGACTGAGTCCTGTATAAATTCAATATACTGAACCTCTTTACATTTCACACTCCATTCTACCCAGTTCTTCAACCAATGAGAACCAAGACTCGTCTGCCTGCCTCAGAGTTATTGTAGTTGTTAGGTGCCATTGAGTCCATTCCAACTCATAGCAACCTCATGCACAACAGAACAAAATACTGCCTAGTCCTGTGCCATCCTCATAATTGTTACACGTGAGCCCATTGCTGCTGCCACTGTGCCAATCCATCTCATTGGGGGGCTTCAGTTTTTCACTGACCCTCCACTTTACCAAGCATGATGTCCTTCTCCAGAGACTGGTCCCTTCTGATAATGTGTCCAAAGTATGAGAGATGAACTCTTGTCATCCTGGCTTCTAAGAAGCATTCTGGCTGTATTTCTTCCAACAGAGCTGTTTGTTCTTCTGGCAATCCATGGTACTTTCAATATTTTTCTCCAGCACCATAACTCAAAGGCATCAGTTCTTCTCTGGTCTTCCTTATTCATGAGCTAACTTTTACATGCCTATGAGGCTTTTGGAAATACCATGGCTTGGGTCAGGCGCACCTTAATCCTCAAACTGACTTCTTTGATCTTGAACACTTTAAAAGAGATGTTATGCAGCAGATTTGCCTACTACAATATGTCACTAGATTTCTTGACTGCTGCTTCCATTGAGTGTTGACAGTAGATCCAGCAATATGAAGTCTTTAACAACTTCAATTTTTTCTCCAGTTATATTATTTATTGGTCCAGTGGTGAGGATTTTTCTCTTCTTTACATCTTTGATCTTCATCAGTAGTTTAAGTCCTCTTTACTTTCAGAAAGCAAGGTTGTATAATCTGCATATTTGCAGGTTGTTAATGAGTCTTCCTACAATCCAGTGCCATGTTCCTCTGCACATAATCCAACTTCTCAGATTATATGCTCAGCACACAGACTGAATAAGTCTGGTGAAAGAATACAACCCTGGCATACACCTTTCTTGATTTTAATCCAGTCAGTGTCCCCTTGTTCTATTTGCATGACTACTTCTTGGTCTATGTACAGGATCCTCATGAGCACAATTAAGTGTTCTGGAATACCCATTCCTCAAAATGTTATTCATAGCTTGTTATGAGCCACACAGGTAAAACATATTGCTTTTAGTCAAGAGCCATCTGACATTAACAATGATCTCCCCTCATTCCATGTCCACATCTAAATCCATCAACAGTTATCCCTTAGATGGCTACTCACAAACTTGTACAACCCCAGCCGCTACTCACAAAAGTAGACTATAGAGCATCATCTTTGTGGACTATGTTACGCCAGACTGTAACCTTTAAGGAATCCGATTGCCACATCTTTCTCCCATGGAGTGGCTGATGGGTTAAAACGGTCAACCTTTTAGTTAGCAGCCAAGTGCTTAACCAAGGGACCACCAGGGTTCCTTGGGAGCCTGTTAGACATGTAAATTCCTGAGTCCTAGTCTATACCCTGAAGTCCTGGTGTGGCATTGTGGGTTAATGCACCAGACTGTAAAGCTGTTTGAACTGCAAGGTCAGTGGTTCAAGCTCACCAGCTGCTCCTTGAAAACCCTATACAGAGTCACTATGGGTCAGAATCAACTCGATGGCACTTTATAACAACAACAACAAGCCTATACCCTGGAGTTCTGGTGTGGTGCTATTGGATAAGCACTAAACCACAAAGGTGGTTGGAACAACAAGTTCAGTGGTCCAAACCCACCAATCACTCCTCAGAAACCCTACCTATATAAGGTCACCATTAGTCAGAACTGACTAGACTGCACTGAACAAAAACAGCCCTACATCCAATCAAAATCTGCATTTTAACAAGAGCCTCCTGTGATTCATGTGCACAAAGTTTGAGAAGTATTTACAAGTACCTGAAGTTGAACCTTAACCATGTTCATTTACTTAACCAACTGTTTTGGTAGATAAAACAATGGCAATCTTTCATTAGCATTAGAGCCTGTGGAATGTGTCCCATTGGGGATCTTTCTGTTTTCTTTTTCTTTGGGCTATAGCTAATAATACAGAATGTTTGTTGAGTAGACCAGTGGTTCCAGGCTATAAAAAGTCAGGATACTTCTCTCTTGTAAGTTTCCAATTTACGTATTCCCTGAGGCAAATAGCTTCAGTTTAACCAAGCAAATGACTTCATGGAGGACAGACTGTGTAACTATCAGGTACATCAAAATAAAGGGCGGGTGGGGAGGGGAGTCGGGAGAATGCCAAAATCAACTTTATTTTAGAATGTCACACCCTGATGCATGAGAGATGGACTTTCACACTAAAACTGAGAACCCCCAATTTAATCCACAGATCTTTCACATTACTTAAAATGTTTCTGCTATACCCCCCCCCCAAAAAAAAGCTCCTGCCATATTTAAGGGGAACAAAAAACCTCCACTATCTCTTTTTTTTAGTGTACTGCTCAGATCTTATAATGTTACCACCATAATTATCTGAGCATTTATTCCAAGGAGTGAAAGACACACAATGAGGATGCTGAGCATTTTGAAGTAGACATTACTCCTCAGTGGAATGATTTATAAGAAGGAAACTTTCAGGTTTAATAAAATCTCAAATTTTGCAGAAAATTCTCCAAAATATCAAGACAGTTAAAAAAACAAACAAATATTAACAGAGATAAATATACTTTAAATTTATGGTATTCCAAAGCAAACTCCAGCACATAATTCATAATTATGCATTATGGGTAAGTATATAATGCCAATCACTTGGTGTTATTATATGTCAGTACAACATAATAGCAACCATGTGAATTATCATGGCTTACCAGACTTTATGTCTTTGTCTTTAAATTCAGTGTTTACTGACCAGCTGCATCGAAGCTGCTCTCGGTATTCATATCTGATTGACTATATGGATTAGTATTAGTTAATCTCACCAGGATATTTTGCTTTGTGCCATTGCAAAATATAATTCATCAGGAAGAAGAAAATGTACATCATAGAAACTGGCTAAATCCAAGTTTCTAGTTGAAAATATACTCCCCTCCTTCAACACAGCTGAAACAGATGGAGAAAAACATACTGTTCCAATGATTAGTCTCTCTCGTGACTTTGAGCCTAACTTAGACCATTACTGCCTAGAGGCAACCATACTTTATTTCCTCCGTTTATTTACTCTCCCACATTCCTGGCCCACTAGAGTTCACACCTTCTCCTCTCCTCCTGCCTTCAACATCTGTTCTCCCATTCTGACCCTTATTTGATGACCTTCTTCCTTCACTGAGAAAACCAACTCAAAAGAGAATTCTTACAGACCTCTACCACGATTGCTGCCTACCCACCTGCCAGCAGCTGCCCCCCCTCCCCAGACTTTCCCTTCCTCATGTTGCCATAAATGAACCATCCATGCTTCCATCCAAAGCTAGTCCCTCTGCTTACATACTACAACTCATCTCCTTTGGCTAACTCAGACACCACTCCTGCAATTCTCCACTTTCTATCATGAAGCATCGGTTCTTCCTACTCTTCACCAGCATATTAACATGTGATTTATCTCATCTTAAGAAAAACCTTCTCTGGACTCCAACTACCACACCATTCTTCTGCTCCCTTTTAAGGGAAAACTCATTCATTACAAGGGGGAAGGGGAGTGTCTATTCTAACTGCTTCCCATTACCACCTCAAATCCCTTCCAGTCAAGTTTTGCCCCTACCACTTCCCCAAAGCAGTTCTCGACTTCACTGGTGAGTACTGTTGTTGTTATGTACGGTGGAGTCGGTTCGGACTCATAGTGACCCTGTACAGGGTTTCTGAGGCTATAAATCTTTACGGGAGCAGAAAGCCTCATCTTTCTCCTGTGGAACAGCTGGTAGTTTCAAACTGCTGACCCTGAGGTTCGCAGCCCAATTTCGTAACCACTACGCTACCAGAGCTCCTTTTCACTATACTCACCACTGGTTGTCAAATCCCATGATCAATCCACATTTTCACGTGACCCCTTAATGGCATTTGATCCACTTTCCTCACTTGACTTCCAGATCACCCACTCTCTTGGTTTCCTCCTGCCTAACTGATCACTTGTTCTCAGTCTTTTTGCTGGTTCCTCCTCATCTACACAATCCAGTGCCTTGGTTCTCAGTCCTTGGTGTCCTTCCCTTTTCCCACACTTACTCTCTGAGAGATCCTACCCAGTTTTATATATACTTATGACTCTCAAATTTCTATCTCCAGATCTGACCTCTCTCTGAAATTCCAGATTAATATATCCAACTGCTTCCTTGACATTTCCACTTCGAAGTCTAATGACATCTCAAACTCAGCTTGTCCAAAACTTAACTACTGGTCCTCCCACAAATTGAAAGCAGACTTGAAAGTTCTCTTATTCTCAGATTCCTCATCTACTTTGTCAGCAAATTATATTGGTTCTACTCTTCAGAATGTACTCAGAATCCAACCATTGCTTACAACTATTACTGCTACCACTTGGTCCAAGCCAAGCCACCACCAACTCTGGCATGGTCCCTCTAATTGTCTCCTAATTGATCTCCCTGTTCTTACCCTTAACCCTTTACAATCTCTCAACACCACAGTCAGAGTGGACCTTTCAACATAAGTTGTATCATTCCATGCTTCTTCTGCTCGAAACTGCAATGTTGTTGTTTTCGATAGGTGTTTGGTTTCACCTATACCATCCTCACAATTGTCCTTATGTTTGAGCCCAGTGTTGCTGCCAATGTGTGACTCTATCTTGGAGGGTGTGCCTCCCTCTTGTTCAGTGACCCGCCACACTTTATCAAGTATGATGTCCCTTCTCCAGGAAATCAACCCTCTTGGCAATCTGTCCAAAGAACGAAAGGTAAAATCTTGTCATCCCCACTTCTAAGGAGCATTTTGGCTGTACTTCTGTTAAGACAAATTTGCTTGTTCTCCTGGCAGTCCATGGAACTTTCAATATTCTTCTCCAATGCTATAATTCAAATGCTTCAATTCTTCTAAGGTCTTCCTTATTCATTGTCCAACTTTCAAATGCATATGAGGCAATTGAAAAACCCAGGGCATAGGTTAGGTGCACCTTAGTCCTCAAAGGGACTTCTTTGGCTTTTTAACACTTTTAAGAGGTCTTGTGCAGCAGATTTGCCTAATATTATACATGCCATTTGATTTCTTAACTGCTGTTTCCATGAGTGTTGATGGTGGATATAAGCAAAATGAAGTCTTTAACAACTTCAGTCTTTCCTCCATTTATCATTTATTGGTTATTTATTGGTCCAAATGTATGGAATTTTGTTTTCTTTACATTAAGGTGGAGTCCATACGTAAGGCTGTAGTCTTTGATCTTCATCAGTAAGCATGTTAAGTCCTCTTCACTTGCTGCAATAGCTTCCCAGTTCAACAATACTGGATCTAACTCTTTTTTTTCATTTTTATTGTGGATTGAGTGAAGGTTTACAGAGCAGATTAGTTTTCTATTCTCTAATCCATACACATTTTGTTTCATGTCATTGGTTGCAACCCCCACAACAAAGCATTACTTATCCCACATCCCCCCTGTGTTTCCTGTTTCTATCCCTCCTCCTTTCCTAACCTTTCTAAACTTTGTCCTTGGGGAAATGCTGCCCTTTTTCATCTCAAATGGTTGATTATTGTACAGTGTGTGTACTTCCCTAGTGTGATTGCTCCCTGATGGACCTGCCTATTGTTTGGCTGAAAATTGAGCCATGGGGGGAGTTCATTTCCAGACCTGAAGGAGGTCTAAAGGCCATTTCTTGGGATTCCACCAGTTTCTAAATGCCTAGTTAACCTGGTCTTTTTTATAATTTTGAGTTTTATTCCACATTCTTCTCCTACTCTTTCCAGGACCTTCTAATATGAAATATGATCTCTTTCTTAAGGTCATGGAGGTTGATGTGTGAATAGCTAGACCTAACATTCTTCCATTGTCCTACAAGGCCTTACAAACTCCCAACACCCCCATTAACACTACCCCCATTAACACTCTGACCTCTAGCCTTTCTCTCTCTCTCTCTCTCCAGTCATGTGGTCTCCCCCTTGCTATTCCTAGACCACTCAAGGAACATCCTTGCCTAAGGGCCTTTGCACTATAGCTGTTCCTTCTGCCTGGAACACTTCTCTCAGATATCCACCACATCTAATTCTCTTACCAATTTTTTCCTGACAATTCAACTTAATCCTAAAACCCACTGTCTATACATACCCATCCAACACTACCAATTGCTGTTAGTCCTGATCTCCCTTTAAGTTTTTCCAAAGTACTTATCGACTTCAAGTACACTTGCTAAATTTATGAATTGTGTTTCAGAATGCAAACTCAGTGAAGGCAGGATCTTTGTTTTGTTTTCTGCTGTATCCCAAGTGCCTAGAAGAGTGCTTGGCCTAAAAAGGTGTTCAATAATTATTTGTTGAATAAATGAAAAAAAGCTAATTCTCACCTTCTATTAGTTGAAGTATCTGTCTAGGTCATTAATTCAGCTACAGTAATTTAAAATAGCCACAGACAATAGGTATATGGGTACACATTATTCTTTCTACTTTTACATATGTTTAGAAATTTCCAAAATCAGAGGGATTTTTTTTTTTTTTTGGATTGGTGCAAAAAGTAACCACACACAGAGTGTTTTCTGTGCAGTTAAATGTCACTCCTCTGAAGTCTTTAGGAAACAGTGTGAGGTAAGAAGAGGAAAAGAAAAGTTGTAGTTTACTTTTATTTCTGAGTTAGCTAATAGTTGAATATATTGCCCTTTGTTTCTGAATCTCCAAAACAAAGGGGCCTGAGCGGGAAAACCTCTCCATTTATAATGACAAAAGTTCAAATACCCAATCACAGCATGATCTAGGGCCCTCTCTTTCCCTGCGCATTAATGTCACACATTTTACTTCCTCCAGGATTAATTCTGACTTCATGGGGCATGGCTCCATATTTGTTTTCTCACCTCTAAGATTCCTCACTTTTCATGACCACATTCTACAATTTGTGGATGGTTGTGTTTTGAGTTCATATTGTACTGCAGGGATTCCTCTTAGAAGCAAAGCTGTTATCTAGACTTATCACTTACAGAGTTGGAAGGCTGACACTGGCCTATTGACTTCAACTTCACCAACTGGGGAGCAGGACTTACCATCTCCTTCTTATCTTCCTGGAAGTGCACATCCACAAACATTTTCCCAACAACATAAGGAAGAGCGCTTTCAATAAAGTTTACACATTTGTCCCACTGAGGCAACAGCGTTGTAGTTCCCTGGATTACCTGTGGGAGAGAATTGATCCAGATTGAGCTTCACTTGGGTGAAAACCTAGTGCTAAAGAAAATTCAAACAACCTGAAGCAAACCGTCTATAAAACATTGCATACTTGAACCTGTATACCTGGGCCAAAACTGAAATCGGATGAAAATATTTTGACAGTGAAAATTATGCATTTCTCCTTTTCTTCCAATCTTTCCCATTAAACAATTAATTTTTTCCAATCTAGGGATATAGGGAGACTGTCCAAGTGTCCATATAGTATTTAACATCTACTGAGAACTAAAGTTCTATCAGGAAAGGTCTAGAATCAATGGGAATGATCACAGTTCCTGCCCAAAGGGTGTTTCCTTTCTCTGGGCAGTATACTCCCAAGGCAGACCAGACCAGGAGAATGCGTAAGAGCATACATAACTCAGGGTACGTATTTGCAATGTGGAATAGCTAAGAACACATTGCTAACCAAATAAAATACATACGTATCTGTTTTGTATTTTTCCCATCTATTCTGTTGTGGTTTTTTTGTTTTTTTTTAATTGTAAATCAAGGAAGAGATCCCAAAACAAGTCTTGGAAGGCTCAAAGGTTTACTCTTTTTTGCTTTACATTCATCCTATCGTATATAGTTTCATTGCCATGGTTACAATCCCCTCCATGCAGCATCAACCAACCATAGGGCATACCCTGCAAGCCTGCACCCCCCCTCTGGTCATCAGCACACAGCCCCTCTCCTTCTCTGGGTCTAGAGTTCCCAGTCACTCCATCTCTCCACGTCATCGTCTCTGCCGCCATCTCTGGCGTCATTATTTCTCCCTTGATGGTCCCAGGGACCTCTGCTCCCGACTACAAAGTCAACCACTCCCCTCCTTTTGCTACAAAATGTCTACCTTTACATTTCCAACCCTCACAATCTGTCCTGATAGTAATTATTCACTATTGTACCACAAGAGACCTATCCCCATCTCCTTTCATCAGCCCCACCCAGACAGATTGGAAATCAAAGGTTTACTCTGGGGGATGAAATCAGAGTAACAAATATAGTTGAAGTTGCCCTTGGAGATTTGGCAGGGGGTGGGAGCTGGGGGCTGGTGCTCAAATGCAATGCCAAGGCAGGCGATGAGAGGAATGCCCTGTGACTAGCGACCTGAGGAGCACTTGGCACAATTTTAGACCGAGGTTATTTGTACAGAGCAAATGGAACTGACACTGAAGTTCATCTATTCTTCCTGTACTTTCTGGTACCACAACCCTCTCAGAGCTAAGAAATGAACTTATTTTTAAACTTCTAGTGAAAGAGATCCTACAACCTGCTTTGGCAATTCAATATTCTATTTAGCACTTCACACTCAAGAAACATCCCCTCATACCTAACCTCAAAGTTTCACACACTACTTCTTACACCTCTCATTCTTATTCTCTTCACAGTGGGGGTGGAAAGCAGCTGGATACCATCTTTTATGTGATCCATAGGAGTTAAACACACACACATACATGTATGCACATACAATGTACTGTCTTCCAGCTTAACCCTTTGATATGACCTAAATATGTATAGTCGTTTCATGCCATTGTCATTAAAGCTAATATTCTAGTGATTTTATAGGGCCAAAAGATATTTGAAATGACTGAGTTACTCAAGAGTAATAACCCACTGAGAATGTCTCTAAAACATCTGTTCAGTGATATCATAGCTAGTAGGATTCACCATTCAATTTTAAATTGAAAGAGAACTTCAAATATCACACAACACACACACATATACACAAAGTCACAAAATCCTTAAGCCCTCAAGTGGCAGACATCAGAGAATTATTCAGATAAAAGCCTCAAAAACAACAGGGAAGAGAATAACACCTATATAAGTTAAGAGGATAAGAATGGGAGAGGAGAAAAGATCTAAGAGCCAGGTGGAAAGGGTGAAGAAAAGCATTTCAGGTAATTGAGTAAGGCCGCAGTGGAGCTTAAGTTAAGTCCTATTTGACCTGTATGAATTACAACAACCTCAAAGACTGAAGATCTAGGCAGAGTTAAAGACAAAGCTGTAACCCAAAAGTAATTACATATACCATGACCATTTTGAATAGTCAAAATACTGAAAATAAAAGTGTTACAAGTACAATATCACCAAAAAATAACTATATTTACAGTGAGCTAGTTTTAAATTCTGAAAAGGAAATAGTTGGTAAGAGGGGGAGAGTTTGAAAGCAGTACAATGGCCCCAAGTATTATCCTAAATACCTATACATTGTCCCATCAAAGCCAAATGTACTTTATTATATGTCAAGCTATGCCGCAATAGAAAGAAAAACCAAACAAACAAAGGAAAGTTTGAAGCTGCAAAACTTCCTCTCTCCAACCCCTGAAGATGATTTTCCTTGGACCAGTTAATGTACAGATTGTCGCGGCATGTTAAATTATCCAGTGATGCTACACGGCCGGTTCCTTAAACTTACCCTTGAGAATTCCAGCCACCTATATTGAAAGCGCCTGCTAAGGTTTGGAATTCTGGAGTAAACCATCCTCCACACCAAATAGTTGGCAATGGTCCTGTTAACAGAGAGAAAGGGGTATTTATTGTCTTTTAGGTCAATATTGGATGCTCTGCGGAGCAACTTGGAAAAAATTGTTGGCAAAGCTCCCCAGCGTCTTGTTCGTGTATAAATGCAGAACTTTCACTTGAGGAAATGCCACAAAACGATCTACTGTCAATAAGCTCAACCAAAAGTTTCCAAAATCGGTTTACTCTTTAACCACCTAACTTAGAAAGATGAAATGAAGATTATAGTCCCAGATCTCAAAGTAAACATTTCCTTTTCCCTCTCAAGACACCGAGTCTGCTGTTGCTCAGCCTTTCATGTCTAGAAATAGTCAATATCTTCTCATTATTAGGTGACCTCACAAAATGCAAATATACTCATTGCTTCTTGAAATAAGCAGCAATATAATCAGCTGGTGGTGGTTGTGGAGGTAGTAAGTACCATCAGTCTGTTCTGACTGACAGCGACCCTGCGTAGAGTCTCACGACCCTGCATAAAGTTTCCATGGAGCAGCTGGTAGATTTGAACCACCAATCTTGCAGCTAGAAGTCCAGTACTTACCCTACAGTGCCACACCAGGACGTCAATGTATCCGCTTGTTTTTCTTATTGTTAGGTGCCATCGAGTCAGTACCGACTCATAGTGACCCTGTGTACAACAGAAGGAAACACTGCCTGGTCCTGGGCCAACCTTACAATGGTTACTAGACTTGAACCCATCGCTTTCACCACTGTGCCAATCCATCTCATTGGGAGTCTTCCTCTTTTTCTCCAACCCTCCACTTTACCAAGCATGATATCCTTCTCCAGT
>NW_006408536.1:12106122-12152427 GCF_000296735.1 Chrysochloris asiatica
ACGAGGCTGGTCACTACCTTCTGGGATTATGATGAAGTTAAAATAAATGATAAAATGCTTGCCAAAGAATAGATTTGAGGGTTTTTGTGGGTTTTTTGTCATTATTTACTTCCAAACATATGAACAACCCCAAAAACTCATGTAATGAGTTATACGTGTTTTTAAGAATATGATAATGTTAGAGACGACAGCCTGAATGCCCATCAACAGAAGAAATGATTAAACAAGCTTTGGTACATAGACACAATGGAATACTATGCAACATTGAAGAAAAACACTGAATCTGCAAAACACGTCATTAACATGGATGAGCCTGGAGGACATTATGCTAAGTAAAATTAGTCAATCACAAAAGGACAAATATTACATGTGACCACTGTTGTAAAAAATTAAGACAAGGTATTCTTGCTAAAAAAATTAAAAATTTCTATGATGGTTAGCAGGGTTGGGAGGGAAGGGGAAATTACTCACGGGGTAGAGGATGAGACCCATGTTAACTTGGGTGATGGGGAAGGCAGTATGCAACAAAAGGGAGGTTGGCAGAGGAAAGATGAAGGCAGCAGAAGACATAGGGAGGAGTTCAGGAGTTAAAGTGAATAGAGGTAATGCTGTTAACCGATAGTACATGGAAGGGATTGCATCATTGTAATGGAACAAAGTGTATGATTTGTTGAATGTGGGACTGATGATGGGTTCTATAAACCTTCACTCAATTCAAAGGAATACATTTAAAAAGAAAACAAAATCTGCTAGTGTTGCCTTTTCTATAAGTAAAACATGCACTGACTTCAGAAGGATGTGTGATCTAAGTTCATTTCTAACTCAATCATGATGATGGAATTTTAATGACCCATCCCCTTCCAGCTGCACTATTACCATGGTGACTAATAATTCACATTAGACTCTGGGGTCATCCAGCCAAGTGTGACATGGCAAAGCTAGCTGGCCATCAAGAACGACCCACCCCCTGCTTTGCATGGTGCTTTTTTTTTAGCATCTATACCCAACATATGCATATTTATTGTGAGATATACTAATGGCCAAATACATTAGGGCTATTTTTAAACAAATACAAAATTAGACATTAGATGAGGGAAAAAGAAAACAAATATTATTTTAAATCATTAGTCAATCCTTCAAGCACCATTAGATAATTCTACAAGACAAGTTTCCACAAAGGATTAGGTTTATACCATAATGGCAGTGACTTTAAATTCACATTTTAAATAGTCTTCTTGACTATTTCAAAATTTGGGGATCATATTCTTGTCAGATGTGGTTATACTACCACTGCTGGTTTTATGTTGCCAAGCTAAGCAAGATGGCATACTAGAATGGGAGGAGAGTCACTCTGGCCATTTTCTTGCCATTCACTTGTCCTTACATTATCACTAACAGCTTTGATTTCTGTTTCTCTGAAAGAATTGTTTAAATCACTGCAGGGCAGTCCGTTTTTTATTATGGCCTTTTGGGCCAGATTTTCCATTTTGTAATGTACTGGAAACCCTAGCCTCTATGCCTGTGATATGATTCGACTCCTGGTGTGGTGCTGTAAGATCAGAATTGGATTGCTAACCCAAAGCTCAGTGGTTCAAACTCACCAGCCACTCCTTGGAAACCCTATGAGTCAGATTTGACTCAACAGAACTTAACAACATGCATGTGAATAGGGAGCCATTCTGAAATGAGTTGCTAAAGAGTAAAGATGAAGGTGGGACTAAGGAGTAAAAATTAGAGTGGAACTAAGGATTAAGGATGTCTAGCATTGTGGAATAATGCACTGGACCACAAGGTCAATTTGAACTGCAAGGTCATTGATCCAAATTCACTAGCTGTTCCCTGGAAACCCTATACAGGGTTGCTATGAGTTGGAGCCAACTCAAAGGCACTTAACAACAACAACCTTACTAGAGAGTGTAACTCAAGTCAACCCCCCTTATTTTCCCTTGGGGATACAGTCTGACTCCAATTTTTAAGAATGCTTTGGACAAGCTCACTCTCTTGCCCTGGATCTTGCACCTGGCTCATTACATCTGACCTCCAGTTGTGGGACTTTAGGCCCATCACCTGACCTGATTCCCCAGCACCCACAGCCTCGTGCATCTTCAGCCCGTCATTTGACCTGCTGCTCATCAGTTCTTGAGTCTACATGGGTGAGAAGATTCCACCAGACTGATCTCTGAACTATAGATTTGGGACTTTCCAACCTCTACAATTGTGTGAGCTATTTCCTTTGACAATTGTGACTTTTGTGAACTGTTACAGTCTGTTGCAGAACATTGGGTCTTGAGGCAGGGAGGAGTAGTAATTGATATCTAGGACTATGGATTGGTATAATAACATGTTGGAAAAGTCGAACCGTTCAGATTATCTTTAACCTCTAACTCATAGTGACTAGACTGTGCTGATCTTTCTAAAAGAAATTATTCATGTATGATTTGTTGAATGTAAAACTGATGATCTTCTCTGTAAACCTTCACTCAATTCACAAAAAGTTAATAAAACAAACAATCATTCATGTAGTCACTTGTCCATTTGTGAGGATTCATTTATACTAGGTAGTACAATCCATAAACTGATTTGTTGTTGTTATGTGCCGTGGAGTCAGTTCCGACTCATAGTGACCCTGTACAGGGTTTCCAAAGCTGCAAATCTTTATGGGAGCAGAAAGCCTCATATTTCTCCCATGGAACAGCTGATAGTTTTGAACTGCTGACCTTAAGGTTCATAGCCCAATTTGTAACCACTTCGCTACCAGAGCTCCTTTGTTGTGTTGTTGTGAAGTGCTAGGAATGTGTAAATTGCATGTGAAATTGTACATTTCAAACTTGACTAATGAGGTTGATACTTTTCCCATCATGTGCACTTTATGCATCAAATGATGGGTCCATAACCATCTACATATTAGAACTCAATAAAGCCTTATTATCTTTTAAATAATTTAAAAAAACACAGATATATACAAGTTCTGAAACTGTCTTGGACCCAGGGGATTGTGATAGGATATGCGCACACCTCTTTGTTCTAACCAGCAACATCCAGCCCTTGTCCACACTCTGTTGAGACCACTACAGTTATTTTGTGGTTTTTGGTTATTCCTTTGGAGCTGTTGAGTTCACATCTCTACTCCTGAGTAGAACATGAAGTGTTCATTGAGTTCAATCCTATGCCAGATGCCATGAGAAATGCAAAACAAAAGGAACCCAGAGGCCCTACAGACACAGAACTCAAGAGTCTATTTGGGGACATGAGACTTCAGATTTGGGCTGTTGATGATAATCAGGTCTTTTAATTTAAGGGAGACATTATAAGTACTTAAGGGATCTTTCTTTCATTCACTCAAAAGAACACATCCTGAGTAGCCACTAGTGACTCTAGGTGCTGGGATGATAGAACCGGGATAAAGATAGGTCCTGATCGCCGGAACCTTTCAGCTGAGCTGAGGAGATGAGGCAGGTGCATTAATACTGGCTTTGTAGACCCAAGCATCCAAAAGGGAGGACACACAGAGTGTGTGTTGGACACCTCACTGAAGGAGGGCACACCTCAAGCTAGGGGATACAGGTCAACTTAATGAGAGGACCAGGGCTTGAGCTGTACCTGTAGGTTGGAAGGTTTGGGTGTACAACACAGGAACATGCATTCTGGACAGGCTAAAAAAAATGTGGACTAAGTTGCTGAGTTGGAGGGGAGAGTGAACACAGTCATCATTTGGGAGGTGGGTGGAGAGGCCAGCTACAGAGAGAAACAGGCAACAATCACAGGGACAGATTACCCAATAAGCAAGGTCTTCACTGGTTTACTTGTGCTTCTTCGCTAATCTGTAATCCACAAATTCACCTGTTTTTCACCACATCAGACACTGTGCACTACAGGTAAATAAACACAAGTAAATCCATGCATAACTTACTTACTGGTTAATCCACCCTGAGCTCTCAAGGTCCAATATCTAAAACATTGTCAGTCTCTGATCCTCACACAAGATCTAGATGTTATCAGTCTTAAAATACTGCTGGTAGGCTGTGAAAGCTGTCCTGGCTTCACAGGTACAGGTTAGAGCCACAATCAGCAAATGTCCCTAACGAATTCAAAAGAGATTTTCTCGAAAGGACAGTGACAAGCCTGACCAACCAGGGAACTGGTTGGAATGAACTGATGGTTGCAGTGAAAGAGACAGGATGGAGTAATTATGTTGGGGTTTTCAAAGGGTGGGCTTGTCCAAACCAAACAAAATCAAACCCACCACCATCAATTCATAGCGACCACATACAGGGCTTCTGAGACTGTATTTCTTTACGGGAGTAAACTTTACGGGAGTCTCATCTTTCTTGAACTGCCAACCTTGAGGCTAACAGTCCAATGCCTAACCTATAGCGCCCCCAGAGCAACTTGTGGGCATATCCAGTTCCCCTAAAATCATACTAGGTAGGCATCTGACATTATCTGTAATCCTCACAGCACCACTATAGGCGAGGCAGTATTAGCCCCATGTGTCATATAAGAAAATCTGAGTTTCTTTATAGGAAAGGCAGCAGTAATTATGCCTCCATGTGACATTCAGGAAAATCTGAGGCAACCCCTTACAATCAGGTAGTCAGTAGATTCACTTGGGAAGCTTTCAAAATCCAGATGTCTAGGTCACCCCAGACTAATTACAAAAGGGCTCCAAAAAATTCTTGGAACAACTCCATTGTTTTTTCATTCCATTTTTTCACAAACTTTTTGAAGTCCCTTCATACATCAGAATCTCTAGTAGGGAGGAATCCAGCATAAGTATTGGACTTCAATCTCCGCAGCCAAGTTTCAGAACCACGTTGATAAAGGATGGACACCAAACCAGGTCCAGGTGATTCTTACTTGAACGTTTATGTGCTTTTCACTATGTACACAGGGAGGAAGTAATACCTGTTATTCAGCAAAGATTTCCCAGCCAGTCACACAGACCCCAGAACACTCCAATAATGGTGCGTCAAAGAAATATGTGGGTACGAACAAAGAAGGAATAACGTGCCAGGCCTTCGTGGCCAAGGCATTACTGAAACAACAGCCTAACAAGACCTGTGAGCGCTGGCAGGAGGAATGCCGGGAAGTATGCACAGCGCGACACTGATGAGTTTCTCCACATGATGGGCATAAATATCCTGACAGGATGCTGCGGTGCACCACTTGGGAGGGCTAACATTACCATGCCAGGAACAGATACGACCATAATGACTAAATCACTGCCACCTAATGCTCAGATACATCAGAAAGCAAAACTAAAATCAGACTCAGCAACAGTCCCTGAAAATAACACATAATCATTCCCTCTGTTTTTGTCTTTCCTTCCTGAAAAGCCTTTTCAGCAGTACGGTAGGTAATTTCCCCAAATAGCAATAAAGAGAGGAAAGCAAAGCAACCCAATAAGAGAGAGGCATGAAATCATTTCCCAAAGTCTCTGACAACAACAACAAATTCTTTTAAAGAAGTGTTTGCTGCCCCATTCTTAATTAGTGCCAGCTTACATTTGTATTGCATTTAAGAGATGACCAAATACTTTGAGTCCTATGACAACTCTATGGGAAACCAGGAGGACATCTCCTTGGCCACCTTTGCAATGCCACACAAGTGAGAACCAAACATGATTAGCAATGCAAAAAAACTTCCCATGCTATGCAAAGAAAATATTATTAGCAAGTTTTATGAACTGGTTCATTCTAGTTTGAGACCCTGCTGAGAATTTGCATTTTCTCACACACACACACACACACACACACACACCCCACCCCACCCCCGATCTACTGACTCAGAATCTAGAGTTTAATAAGACCCATAAGTCCCGGTGTGGCGCTGTGGATTAATGCGCCAGACTGCAAAGCCATTTGAACTGCAAGGTCGGCAGTTCAAGTTCACCAGCTGCTCCTTGTAAACCCTATACAGGGTTGCTATGGGTCGGAACCGAGGGCACTTAACAACAACAACAACATAAGAATCACCTGGCATTGTTAAGCGCCATGGAGTCAGTGATGACTCATAGTGACCCTGTATTTCAGAGGAGTGGCTGATGGGTTTGAAGTACCAACCTTGCAGTTAGCAGTCCAATGCTTATCCTACAGTGCCACACCAGGACTCCTGTTAAACTATAGATTGTGAGTCAGTAGTCCTGAGGTGGAGATGCAAATTCTCAGCAGGGAATGAACTCTTTCAAAGCCTTGTTATTATCAACATTTTCAGGACTTCTACAGTGTCTAGAAATCTCACAAGAATACATAGACTACATGCTGTTTCTGATGAATTGGTTATTGGGTGGTAAACAACTATATGAAAGAGATTTTTCTTTGTCTTTATTTTAAAATAAAGTTTTTTATGTGCATAATATCTGTAGGTAACTTTTCTATCTATATTTTCTCCTATTGTCATTCGACTCCACAGGACCTAGTATTTACATTTGTCCAGTTACTATTTTGACAAGAACCCGATTAAAACCTCCCTTTAATCATAATCTTTCCTCGTCCATTTTATGATGAAAGGTTCTGCAATTCTAAAGGACAATCATTACCATACATATGTTTTTTTCTAATACAGTACACTAAAGTCTTTGGAAATCAACTTAATGCAATTTCCAAAAGTACTTATTACCTTACAACTGAAGGTAACACAGACACTTGAAGAAACGAATTCATTAGATACTATAGATACGTTGTTGTTAAGTGCCATCCAGTTGGTTCTGACTCATAACAACCCTGAGGAGCGGATGATGAGTTTGAACCACTGACCCTGCGGTTCAAACTGACCTTGCAGATATATAGGATAACAAACTTTACCTTCCATCTGAAATTTAAAATGTTCCAAGTAACTCGATAAAAGTTTAACAGAAAATCATTTGGGTCATATTTTTATGGTATCTCAGAGCTAGAAAGTACTTAAAAACAAGTCTTTTAATGCAGTCATTCCCCCGCTCCCCGCCCCCAAATCAAGACTAAGGGCACTTGTTAAAAATACAGATCCCTGGGCCTCGCTCCATGGCTACTAAATCAGAATCTATCGAGGGACCTTGAGAACTATATTTTTAACAAGGGCCCAACATGATGCTGCTGGTATTATTGATCCATGCAGCATACTTTGAATAACAAGGGGTAGTGCAAACAGTTAACATGCTCTTCTGCTAACCTAAAGGCTGGCAGTTCAAGTCCATTCAAAAACACCTCAGAAGAAAGGCGTGGCAATCTACTTCTGGAAAATCAGCCACTGAAAACCTTTTTGGAGCACAGTTCTACTCTGACACACATGTGGTCACCATAATTCAGAACTGACTGAAATTTTCATTTTAGAATTTCATTTTCTAGATCCAAATTTTCATTTTAGAAGTTTCTCAAAGAATCACTGCTTATCTCTCCAAATGGTAGAATTTCAAGTGAGCTATTGCTTCTTCTCTTCCTTTTCTGTGTGTTTGCTTTTCTGCATATTTTCTTCAAATGAGAACATAAGGCTCTTATCATCCAAAGATGATGATGTTGTTGTTGTTAAGTGTCGTCGAGTCAGTTCAGGCTCATAGCAACCCTGTATAGGGTTTCCAAGGAGCAGCTGGTGAGCTTGAAACGATGACGTTGCAGTTCAAACGGACGTTGCAGTCCAGCGCATTAACCGGAAGCACCAATCAGGACTCCGAAAACAGTGCATTAAAAAGAGAAGCAGCTCTTCAAAGGTATCTCCATGGGTGAGGATGAATGGTAACATTTATTCCTGTGACTTTTGAACATTCCTCCTGGCAATACTTGTATAATCCTGAGTCCAAATAAGAAAATACGATTTTTAAACCTGGCCCAGCAATTAGCTTAGTAAATTGTCCTTGTCAACAAGTTGACCTTTCTGTGCTTCATTATCTGGAGTCAAATATGAACGGCTCGAGAAACATGTACAATCCACTTTCCGTGACATTTTCAGGATTTCCTTTCTTTGTAGTGCTAAAGTAGCAAAGCGACAAATTCTAAACATTCTTTAAAATGAGAAAAACCTGACAGTTCTTGAGGTGGTTTCATTAGGGCAATCTTTCTACAGCTTTCCTAGTGGCCTGATATCTGTTCACTGCAGGTATTTCAGTTTATTGCCACAAAGTGACTTACTGACTAAAAGAGAAACCAGAAAGAAAAAAGAAAAAAAAAAAAAAAGGCAGCAGACCAAAAACGAATTGGAAAGAAAAACAGAAGATGTTCATGTAGAAGGCGCAGAAAATAACATCATTATAGTGTTAGTTTCCACAACTGATAAACAATACAGGCCTTCAGAGAGAACAGTATGGAGAAAGACCGGAAAGAAGGGGCAAGAATATTGTGTATTTGTTTTCATTGCAGCAAGTAAATGACACCAGGCAATGATTTGGGGCCAATTTGTCACCAAGAACATCACGCTTTTCCCTGTGATACCTTTGATGAAACATTTTTTTTTAAAGTTGTTTTTTTCCCAAAGGGTGTGAGAAGAAAGGCCCTTTAAATTTAAAGGCAAAACCAAAGTCCAAGTAAAATTAAAATGACAGATCTTACTTCTTCCTCTCAGAGCCTAAGATCCTGAACAAATCCTTAAAGTACTGTGGCACACGGACGACCACGTCTTCTGAGGGGCTGATGTCCTTCAGGTGGGGGTAGAGTTTCGTGTCGATGACCTTCTTGATGTAACCCAGCCAGTCAAACTGAGGAGAGAGGTAAAAGAGTGAGCGAACTCTGTTCAACAGCGCTGTAGCCGGAATCCTAACCCTTGGTACCTGCCAATGTGACCTGGTTTGGAAATCGTCTTAGAAGATGTTAATAGTTAAAGTAGTAATATGAAGTCATTGTGGCTTAGGCGCTGAACCCTCATGCAATGTGAGTGGTATATCTTATAAAGAGGAGGAGAGACACACAGAGGAAAGACAGCCATGTGAACATGCTACAAGCCAAGGAGTACCTGGGGCTACCAAAAGTGGATGAAGTTTTTTTTGTTGTTTTTTTTTAAAAAAGGATCTACCCAGAAGTCTCTGGACAATACAAATGGTTACATGCTCAACTACTAACTGAGCAGTTAGGGGATTTCAATTCACTCAGAAGTACCTAGGAAGATAGGCCTGGCAACATGCTTCCAAAAGGTCACAGCCTTGAAAACCCTAGGGAGCAGTTCTACTCTGTATACGTGGGGTCGCCTTGAGCTGGAATTGACTTGACATCAATTAACAACTGTTATTGTTGATAGGTGCATTGTGTCAGTTCCGACTCATAGCAACCTCTCTGTATACGGGTTCCAAGGCTGTAAATCTTTACAGGAGCACAAATCTTCATCCTTCTCCCACAGAACAGCTGGTGGTTTGAACTGCTGACATTGTGGCTAGTAGTCCAGTGCTTATGCTACAGCACCAACAGTGTTCCTTACACCAGCAATGACTACGGTATGATAAAGATATAAAAACATCTCATTAGCTAAAGAATCTTTCCTTAGAGCCTTCAAAGGAAATGTGACCTGGTGAATACAAAGATTTGCACTTTGGGGCTCCAGAACTGTGACATAATAAATTTCTGTCCTTGTAAATGACCCAGTCTGTGATATTTTGTTATGAAAGCCCTAGGAAAGCAAGAGATGCAGAAAAAAAAAAAAATGGCAATTTGCTAAATGACACTTCACTTTTTGCTATCTTAGTCTAGTTTTTTCCCCATCTACACTGAGTGAGTTTGGACTCTTGCTTAAATTGAATAAAAGGTTATCCAAAAAAAAAAAAAAAAAGTTATCAACTGGGGAAAGAAAGAAAAGGCAAATAGAGTAGGTTGGACATAGCCCATTGCTTGTGATTTCCAAACAAATAATTAGCTAAAGATGCAGCTACTCAAATCTAGAAAATAAACTCCTGACCATTGTCACCCTGACCTATTGCTTTAATCGTAAGTGGAATGTGTGTTCTAGTATCACCTACACGTGGACAACACACACATTCACACTCTGTCCTCATCCTTCTTCCTGTAGTCTGCCTCTCCCTCCCTCCATCCAGTGCTCTCCCCCCTTCCTCCCTTCTTGCGCGCGGGGACACACACACACACACACACACACACACTAGCTCTCTCTTCCCTCACTCACTTGCTCACTCACTCACTCACTCACACTCCCTCAATCCTTCATTCCTTTGCTGGCATATGCTCAGATGCAGATGTCCCAGTGCAGTACTGGTCTCTCCAAAGCAGCCTTCCTAACCACACAGTAAGAATCCAGCAGTAACCAAAGGAACATGTCTCCATTCTTCAAGCATCTCTACCTATTCACTCTTTAGTTTCTGAGACTGGCTCCCATCTTTGCTCATTTCCAGTATTGAAATGAGAAACCAGTTACTTATCCAGCTTCTCCTATAGATAGAATGGCCATGTGGCCCAATTCTACTTCACAAGAAATATGAGGGGGCTTCAAAAAGTTTGTGGAAAAACTCCATGCTCTTTTCATTCCATTTTTCCATGAAATTTTTGAAGGCCCCTCCTAAAGGGAAGACATCTGAGGATGATAAGAGAGCTGGGCATGCCAGCACAGGACCTTCCATTTCTTCCTGCCCTGACGGTAGGTGTGAGAGATGAAGTTGTGGTAGCCACCTTCATCAAACAAGATTTAAAAATCGAAACACCAGGAAAGTAGAGTAGAAAGATAGAAGAACTTGGGTTTTTTACATTGTTAAATAGGTGCATCAATACCAACAATCACCTATGTTTCGACTTTTGTCATGTTAGAAAACAAACTTTAAATCTTTAAATCATTCTTGGAAACAGAAAGCATTCCTTATTGATG
The DNA here is from genome assembly GCF_000296735.1 of Chrysochloris asiatica. Lineage (NCBI taxonomy): Eukaryota > Metazoa > Chordata > Mammalia > Afrosoricida > Chrysochloridae > Chrysochloris > Chrysochloris asiatica. The sequence continues at coordinate 12,116,890 of NW_006408536.1, forward strand.
CACCAAAAATATACACAAGATGGTTAACAAAGATGATATAGCCAAAAACATTGGTTGGTTTCACAAGGCAAAACTTTGAACATATATAAAATGCAATCACTTGGGAAATGATTAGGTAAGACAGGCATTCCTGGATCATTTGGACCAACCTGGGGTATCATGGCAGTCAATTCGGAAATGTTCATTTTGTTGTACATGGCTTCACTGGTTCTGTTTTCATGTGGAATCATTATCTGTTGGAAAGAGACTTTGGTTATTGTTTCAAATAGATCAAGTCTTACTCCATGACTACTTTCTACGAGTAGTAGAAACATCTGCATAGTATTATAAAGTTCTTCAAGACTTTGATGTAGTATCTAACCAGGGGACAGGGAATAAAAAGACATCACTGTAGTAAACAGGATTAAGTTTAAGGATAAAGAAACGTACAGGTCTTGTTCAGTGTGAAACATCCATCCCAGTACAAAAAAGAACTATCTGGAATCCTTTCCTCATCTCTAATGTGAACAGGGAAAATCTAATGCAGGTCACGTTTTGCATTTGACACAACCTGAAATTGTAGGACTTTTTATATCTGTGGTCTCCAGAAATGACCTCAACATTTCATGAGCCACAAAACAATCCCCTTTCATTCCTAAAGTGGGTCAAATCATCCCTGGAAAACAGCAGATTATCAGGTATCATTGCTGCTGCTGCTGCTGCTGTTGTTGTTGTTGTTGTTGTGTGTCATCGAGCCAGTTCTGACTCATAGTGACCCTATGGGTTTAAATCACCAACCTTGCGGTTAGCAGTTCAGTGCTTATCCTACAGCACAATACCAGGACTCCAGATACAATTGCTACCCAAGATCATTTTGTCAACAGCTCATACTCTCATTTTCCTTCACTCCTCCTATTATTTTGGACTTCAAATCCCTGGAGACCCACTGGTGGGGGTATTGATTCCATTGCCACCTAGACACTCATTTCAAAATCTGCATCCTGAGCCCTGCCTTTTCACAATCTTTCCATTCTCGATATTCATGCTCTTTTATCATTTTGTTGTTGTTGTTGTTGTTAAGTACCGTGGAGTCGGTTCCAACTCACAGTGACCATACACAGAGTTTCTGAGACTGTCAATCTTTACGGGAGCATTTTGCCCAACACTAAATCTAAGTTCCTAGCACCCTTCATGTTTAATGTAATCTAAGGACAACATCCTGGTGTGGCGCTGTGGGTTAATGACCTGGACTGCAGAGTTGGTTTGAACCGCAAGATTGGTGGTTCAAGCTCACCAGCCGCTCCTTGGAAACCCCCTATACAGGGTCGCTATGGGTCAGAACCAACTCCAAACGTACTTAACAACAAGGACAGCACCAATGATCATCTTTCTCAATGGCCTTTAATCACTTCCATTCAACTTCTAATACCCCACTCCTAGACTCCTGGTGTGTTGCTATACGATCAGCACTAGACTGTAAACCACAAGATTGGCACTTCAAACCTACCAGATGCTCCTCAGAAACCCTATACAGGGTCGTTATGAGTCAGAACTAACTCGATGATACTTAACAACAACAAAATTTATCCTGGTGTGGAGCTGTAAGATAAGTACTTCCACCTCAAGGTCGATGTGAACCTCAATGTAGGTAGTTCAGACCCACCAGTCTCTCCTTGGAAAAGACACTTAACAACAAATGTTTTAAGGCTTTCTATCATCTGAGTCCCTTGCATTAAATGCACTATGTTTAACCTTTTACCTCACATATGACTTTTCTACCCTTGACCTTCAATCCCACCATGGTATGAACACAACTTGCTTCAGATTCATTTTCTCTACCAAACCTTTTCAAATAAATTCCACTGGGTTCCAATCACAAGGGCAACTCCATCAACAAGACCTACTCCTGGGGCACACATCTCTGTAGCTGGGATTGGTTAAACACACACTTCATGGCTGTATTTACTAGGATTAATTTGTGCTTGTCCCAGCTTACCTGTCTGCTCAGCCTCAATAGCTTCTTTAATATTATGTGTCCCACTCATTACTAGAGGGTTCAAAACTCCACACACCATGGATTTTTCAAGGCCAAATCACAGAAGGCTGAGTGGCAGGCATCTGCCCCTTTTCTTAACACTTCAGTGCTGAATTCCTCTCCACAGGAACATTCCTTACCCACAGCTCCCTTGCTCAGCATGAATCATTGCCTCAGAGAATGTCTCAGCTCCAGGTTGGAGCCCTTTAGCCTTAGAGCTGTTTCAGCTCTCTGCCAGCCCACCCAACCCCCCTTCCTCACCAAGGCTTTGTCAGTTCATCCAGTCTGTTGAAAATGCTCAGTCTTGCCTCAGACCAGCTGTTTTCAGTTCCCTTTTTGGTTCACGTCCCTGGATCAGGGCAAGGCCTTTCTCACTCTATCAAAACTTCAGTCCAAATTAGAGGTCTGGATGTCCTATTTGCCTGAGAAGGGAATCCAGACAGCCTCTAGACATGGCTTAGAGACATATTAGTCTTGGACTCCAAAACATCTGCAACGGCACAAATAGGAGACCCTGAGAGCCCTTAAGCCTCACAGTCTTCAAAGGTGACATATGCAGGAGTCTGGAGAGAGGTATGCATATACATCACAGCAGCAGAGAGAGAAGGACTAATTCACTGGACCCCCTACTCCATCCAGAACCTCCCACCATCTTGCCAAATACAAAAGCAATACAGATATGGATTTTACCAACTTGTTATAAAAGACAACTAACTGATATGTAAATGTTTCTTGATAAAAGTAATTTATGACTACAGGGTATCCCCATAAGCAGATTTCACTATATTGGTTCCCTCCGGTCCTGGGAATGTATAAGGATTTTATACTCTGGAGCTCTAAAAGAGAAAGTTAAGTCTATGAACAAAGCTAACCACTTAGGAATTTCCATTACTCTTCCTCAGGTTTGTTTTTATATTGTTTTGTGTTCATCATAAGTCTGAAAGAATTTAAGGTGCTTTAAATGGAAACATATGGCACAATGACATTCATCAAGTGGGACAAGAATAGAATGAAAACCAAGGCTAAGTACAACGTAGTATCAGAAAGTTAGCTAAAAATGCTTACTAACATGCCCTTTACACTTTCTACTTCAAATTTTGTGTACAACATTAGGGGAAAGATTTCCCTGAGGCCAGATCTTAGATCAAAGTGACCGTAAGTGAAAATGGTGTTAAAAAAAAAAAAAAAAAGACTGGATTAAAAGTAACCTTCCATTCAGGTCAAATCAATTAGGATTTAGCAAACATCTATTTTTCTATTTTAGCTATATGAGAATTTCTCTAGAAAAACACAGGCTGTCTCCCTGCTGCTATTCTTTGGCCTTAACTAAGCAGGATTTGGATTTGGCATCCAATAGGTTTAGAGGTGATGCTTTTAGCTCTGCCTTGAATCCAAAGGACAACACCACAAAATGCTATTATTTTGCTGTAATTATATTTTCATTCAGGATATGCTGCCTTTGAAAAGAAAAGAATAAGACTGTAGATTAAGACTTACCTCAGCTATTTTAATTTCCAATCTAAGCACTGACTTCATGTCATGTTCGGCTCGGGAACTATTAGCTCCTAAAAGCACAGCGGTATCCACCATGAACTTGTAAAGGGCATCCCGATACTGTAAAAGATACAGAAGCAAGTGACCATGACAACAGCCTATTAGGAAGCATGTTTTAAAGGCATGAATAAGACAGAGATGTTGCTGTGGTTGTTATGTGCCGTGGAGTCGGTTCCGACTCATAGCGACCCTGTACAGGGTTTCTGAGGCTGTAAATCTTTATGGGAGCAGAAAGCCTCATCTTCCTCCCGCGGGACAGCTGGTAGTTTTGAACTGCTGACCTTGGGGTTCGCAGCCTGATTCGTAACCACTACGCTACCAGAGCTCCTTAAGACAGAAATAGGAGGTGGAAATACATGTCTTCAATTTTCACTCTGTACTCAAAGTGTGGTACAGGCATTATACAACACCAACCACCAACCTACCACTCTGGGAGAAAGAAGAGTGACGGTGACTTGGGTTCCATTTCCAGAAGAGGGAGAGATGTCCAGCCATCAGGGATCAAGAGAAGTAGTTTTCTAACAACCCATGATATTATGGTTACATGAAATATCTCCAAATGAGCCCAGCAAAGAATGTTAAAGGTCAGAAGTCCTCTTTTCTCAAGGCAAGTGAGACTTTCATAAAATAATGAGAAAGCATTGTACTTTCTAAAAGCAGGAGACATGATCCATGAAGACTGGTGGAAACTGTGATTTATGCTCTACCCGCTCAGTTTCCCCACTTTTACTCTAAGAAGTCAAAGACCAGGAAATGCAGTCCTGTGTCTTCTCTGTTTTGTACAGTAGTCACAAAGCTCTGCTCCCTAGCTCAGGGGGAAGAGAATGGAGAAAAAAGAGGAATGATGAAGGAAAACCTAGCAAATAGCAAATACACAATGAACCCATTGTTGGACTATGTATACATCATTTAGAAGGATCTTAAGAGATCTCATGAGGGGGTCATCTTTGATTTCAGACATATGTAAGAGAATACAATACACCAGGTATGAAATGACATCACAGTTGTGATATAGGAATAAGATTCCCTAACACACCCCTTGACTCTGTCCATTATTTTTACTGTGTTTGACTTCAGGGTCTATACAGGGCTTGGTGTTCAAACATAGCACCAAGTAAGAACATGGCATAGGACTGGACAGGGTTTTGTTCTGTTGCACACAGGGTCAACTATAAGCCTGAACCGACTCAATGGTGCCTAACAATCACATGTTCTTGTTGTTGTTTTGAAGCGTCACTGAGTCAGTTCCAACCCTGTATAGGGTTTCCAAGGAGCAGCTGGTGAGTTTGAACCACTGACCTTTCAGTTCAAACTGACCTTGAGGTCAAGTGCTTATCCTACAGCGTCGTACCAGGACTTGTCAAATGCACATCAACAACAAGAACAAAAGCCAACTGTTGCCATCAAGATGGTTCCAACAGAACCTTGTACCTAACGAGAACAACAATAGCACAGGACTTGGCAAATACACAACAACCAAAAACAAACAAACAAACAAACAACTGTTGCTACCAAGTCAATCCCAACTCTGGAAACCACATGTGCAGAGTGGAACTGCATTCCACAGGGTTTTAAAGGCTGTGTGACCTTTCAGAAGCAAATTGCCAGGCATTTCTTCCAAGGTTCTCTGAGTGAGTTTGAACCACCAACTTTTGGGTTAGTAGTCACACCCAAGGACTCCTATTTGGCATATTTGTTGTTAAGCTGTTAAGTGCTGTCAAGTCATTCGACTCATAGCACCCCTGTATAGGAATTCCAAGGAGTAGTATATGGGTTTGAACTGCTGACCTTGTGATTCACAATCCAGTGCAGATCCTAGAGTGCCACACTACAAATCCACCAGCATATGACAGGCCTTTGATAAATATCAATAAGCCAGCTTTGCAAATAGCCTTGGTTAGAAGCAATACTTTACCATTCTCAGTTCAATTTTTTTTTTTTTTCTGAGCATCCACTCAATATATGTGTGGTGTGGGGCAATACAGATGGAAAATTAAACAAAGCTTGAGTCTGATTTTCAAAGTGTATCATCTAGTAAGAGAGGCAAACATGTAGTTACTAAGCATAACATTATTGCTGTTACTGAGTACCGTGGAGTCAGTTTTGACTCATAGTGATCCTGTATAGCGTTTCCAAGGAGTGGCTGGTGGGTTTGAACTGCCAACCTCGCATTTCAAACTGATCTTATGGTCGAGTGCTTATCCTACAGCGCCACACCAGGACTCCAAACAGAGCAATCAAAATTAGTTTCTTAATAAAGCTGCTGAATGCTTGGAAACTCAAGAATTGGAGAAGGAATTCCAGCCTGGAGCAATCAGGGACATAGCATTTGAGGGCGGCAGGTTCAGGTCAGTTTAAGAGTCTCCTGTGATGTGTGTGAGCTGCTTTGTGGGAGGATGAGGAAGAACAGATGATACAGGAAAGGCAGTTGGGGATCAGGTTATAAAAGGGCCCTGGAACTCCCCCTAAGGAATTAAGACCCTGTCTTAAGAGCAAATACCAAGTGAAAAGACAAGAAGTGACCAACTGGGAGAATATGTTCAGAAACCATATACCCAACAAGAATCCAATTAAGTAAAATCTATATAAAACTCCAACAACTTAACAACAAAAAGACAAATAGCCCAATTATATAATGGGCAGAGGACCTGAGTAGACATTTCACCAAGGAGGACACTGAAATGGCCACCAGACACGTAAAAACAAGCTCAGCATCATTAGCCATCAGAGAAAGGCAAGTCAAAACAACGAGATAGATAGCATTTCACTTCCACTACGATGACGAAAATTGAAACAAAACAAAAACAGAAAATAATAAATGTTGATGGAGAGGTAGGGAAATTGGAACCCATACTTATACCTATTTCTGGTGGGAATGCAGAAAAACACTGTGGCAGTTCCTCACAAAACTACAATGAGAACTACCATTTATTATTTTTAAATGCCGTCGAGTCAGTTCTGACCCATAGTGACCCTGTATGCGGTTTCTGAGCTGGTGAGCTTGAACCGCTGACCTTGCAGTTCAATCTGCTTTGCAATCTGACACATTAACTATTATGACCCAGCAATTCCACTGCTAGGTATATATACTCAAACAGAGACTTGCACACAAATGTTCAATGCAGCAGCATTCACAACAGCCAAAATGTAGAAACAACCTAAATGCCCATCAACAGATGAATGGATAAACAAAAGGTGATATACACATACAATGGAAAGCTAGTTAGCCAGTAGGAAAAATGAAGACTTGATACATTCTACAGTATGGATGCAGCTTGAAGACATTATGCTGAGTAAAATAAGTCAATAAATATCAAAAGGAAAAATATTGTATTAACTCACTTGTATTAAACAAGATAAACATATACAGAACAAAGTTTATTAGTGGTTATCGGGGTAGGAGGAAGGTGGGTGTTAACGGTGAGGGAACTATCGCATTGATTCAGGGTACAGTTGCCCAGCCAATTATTTTAATTGCGGTTCAGTAAGTTATATAACTGTGGTGGTGGTGATGTGCCGTGGAGTCCATTCCAACCTATAGCGACCCTGGCATAGGGTTTCCAAAGCTGGAGATCTTTATGGGAGCAGAAAGCCTCATCTTTCTCCCATGGAACAGCTGGTAGTTTCAAACTGCTGACTGTGAGGTTAGTAGGCCAAATCATAACCTTTATGCTACCTACCAGAGCTCCTTTTGTATAAGTGTGAAATTTTGAATTGGCAAGAGTTGTGTGATAGATATATTTATTTAAAAAAAAAAAAAAAAAGAGTAGCTTCTGGAGGATTTGGTTGGAGGTATTAGTGTCATGGTTTCATGGGACAGGGCAGTTAATTGACCTAATAATGTGTTCAGCACTTCTGTTCTACTTCCTAGTTAGATGTTCAGTACCTGGGTCTTAAAAGCTTGAAGCATAACAGTTGGTCTTTAGTCTCGTGGAGCAACACAAGAAGAAAGATCTGGAATAAGAGAAGAATATAGAATGCGTGGCTAAATGCCTCCATGAGCAACTGCCTCCTTTTCCATGAGACGAGAAGAACTGGGTACCATCACTAAAAACTTTGATCAAAGATTTTATAGAATTCTGATCAAAAGGAGGAAGCACTGAACAGAATTTCAAAGTCTCATGGACTCCAGATTTCCTAGAACCATAAAGGTTATATGAAGCCCTGAAACCATTGCCTTGAGATCTTTAAACCTTAAACCAAAAATATCTCTTGAAGTGATCTTAAAATTAAACAACAGTTTAATTGAACTAGTAAAAAGGGTCTGCCTTAAGCAGTATGCCTTTTTAAGAGCTTTCTATAAGGGATCAAATGGATAACAACAACTCAAAAGACTAGATAGGAATTTTAGGGGGCAAGTGAATAATTGATGTTAATCAAGGAGAGACAACTCAGAAGAGGGTGAGGATTGCATCACTGGAAGAGTGGAATCAATGTCACTAAATAGTACATGCAGAAAATGTTTAATTGGTGTATGTTTTGCTGAGTATATTCTCAACAACAACAGAATAATTTTAAAAGAGCAAATACAGCATGGAAGCAGACTGATGCTAAGAAGGAAATGGAATGAAGAGGAGAAACAGTTAAATGCTACTTACTGTAGCCAAGAATTAACAAGGACCTGACCTGTCTGTAAGGATAGAAAGGAGGCACCAGGTGGAAGAGATCTTGTGAAGGTAAAATAAATAGAACTTGACTAATTGGTTAAAGGGGAGAAGGAAGTTTCAATTTGATGAGAGGGTGGTGATCCCTGCAGATACAAAAGTGCCTCTGATTGGCAAACATTCACGGTGTCAATTTACAAGAAGGAAAACTTGTCAGTCCTCTTTGATGAATGTCCTCAGTCAGAAAGCTTTCTGGGGATCTTGGCTAGTTTGCTGCCCTCCAGAGTCTTCAAGATGTAGGAATTAGAATCAGCATGGGACCAGGGACTTCTGGGGGACAGCACTTCTCAGTCTAAATTCAGTGCATTCTCAGGCTAGGCAAAAGTCAGAACATTTCCTGGGTCTGAGGCTCCTTTGGAAGTTCAGTCAAGTCTCCAAAATGGATGGAAAGTGTCAGGAATGAATGAGCTATGTCATAAGGGCACTGAGCACTGGGGCTTATCCAGTCTAGATGCCCAGACTTCCAGAACATGGAAAATCTGGTCATCAAAGAACCACACTGTTCATTTCCAGTAAAGAAAAAGGAATCTTAGAACAACGTATGAACCTGACAGCAACCGGAAAAGGCACACAGCTAGAAAGGAGTAAAACTTACAGACTTGGCTTCTGTGCTGTTATCAAGGTAGTCTTCTCTTACGGCTAAGGAGAGGGTTGCTTGGTCCAGCTGTTAAAACAAAACCAGGAAGATTGTTAGCACTATAAATTCTTAACAAGCCTCCTGGGGATCACCTACGTCCAAGCCATGTTTTGAGCTTGTGTCAACATTATAAAAACTCACTGCACTCAGCTTGCAGAATGTGCCCTTTGGTTGTTATAAATGATTATATATTCCTGAGTATTTTTGTGTACATGCCCCCCCCCCACCAAAAAAAAGAAAAAGGGCAATGGAAGCAAATACTGTTGAATGATGATGCACGGAGGAGATTGTAATCATTGCAATGAAACGACGGTGTAAAGCCAATGTTCTCTAATGTATAAACTATCACTCAGTTTACAATGAAAACTTATTTAAAAAAAAAAACAACTCACTGCACTTAGAGCTACATACCATACAAAAAAGCCCATCAGGTATAATAAAATGTCAGCCCTCTGCCCCTGCTTTCCTGAGGCATGGTTTCTAACCCTATATTTAATAGCACCAAAGCTATTTGAGTTGGCATAGATCTTAGAGATTATCTGGCTTTCCCCTCTATTTGATGAATGAAAAAACAAAAGTCAGAGAAGCAGTGTTAACACAGCGGGGCTGAGCTCTGATATTGGACTGCTAACCACAAGGTCAGCAGTTCGAATTCACCAGAGGCTCTGTGGGAGAAAGATGAGGCTGTCTGCTCCCATAAAGATTAACAGCCTTGGAAACCCTACACAGGGTCACTATAGTCAGAATTGACTTGATGACAGTGGGCTTGGTGGGCGAGTAACCAGATTCAGTATTCATCTTGCTACAGTCTTTTATAAAATGCCAGCCTGGATTGAGTTGGCTAATCAGATTTTCTGTTTCATCATTCTAAAATGCTATATTGTATTTATTTTCATTAAAGGTTGTTGTTTGTTAAGTGCTGCCAGGTCGATTCTGACTTACAGTGACCTGGTATAGGGTTTCCAAGGAGCTGCTAGTGTGTTTGAACCACCAACTTTAGGATTAGCAGTCCAGTGCTTGTCCTACAGCACCACTCCAGGACTCCTTTAACTAATTAAAAGGAATCAAATAATAGTTTTGTTTTGTGAAATCTTTACAAATTTTGTAACCCTCTCTAGAGAATTGAAGATAGATGATTACAAGCACAAAAAATAATGAGACAATAAATAGATTTATAATAAAGAAGTATGTTATCAATTTAATTAAAATTGTCAGCCCCTTAATCTAAATAAAGATGTTGTTGTTGTTGTTAAGTGCCATCGAGTCGGTTCCGACCCATAGCGACCCTGTGCAGGGTTTCCGAGGGTGTAAATCTTTACGGGAGTAGAAAGCCTCATCTTTCTCCCGCGGAGCGGCTGGTAGTTTCGAACCGCTGACCTTACGGTTCGCAGCCCGATTCGTAACCACTACGCTACCAGAGCTCTTCTAAAAACAGGTGCTTGAAATAGTCCAACCTCTCTGGAAAGCAATATGGTGCTTCTTCAGAAGGTTGGAAAGAGAAATGCCTTATGATCCAGCAATCCCTCTACTTGGTATTTACCCACAAGAAATACAAGCCATAACACAAGCAGATATATGCACACCAATGTTCATAGCAACACTATTTATAATAGCAAAAAGATGGAGACAGCCTAAGTGCCCATCAACTGAAGAATGGATAAACAAACTGTGATACATACACACAATAGAATAGTATGCCACCTTGAAGAACAACAAGGAAGCTGTAAGCTACAACATAACATGGATGAACCTTGAAGACATTATGTTGAGTGAAATCAGTCAGTCACAAAAGGAGAAATACTGCATGGGACCACTATTGTAAAAGACTAAGAAAAAGAACCCATACTAAAGCAGGTGGGGGTGGTGTTCTTTGCTGGTTACCAAGATGCAGGGGGTGGGAGTGAGGGGAGGGAAGGGAAGGGAAGGTGAAGCACAGGGTAGGACACAGACACAGAATAATGTGGGTGCTGGGGAGGGGGGGCAGTACACAAGAAGGGGGCAGGGAATGGAAGAACAAGGGTTATGGGAAAACAATTAGACAGGTTTGCATGGGCTTAGTGGAACAGGTAGTGTAGTGGTTACGAATCGGGCTGCGAACCTTAAGGTCAGTGGTTCGAAACTACCAGCCGCTCCGCGGGAGAAAGATGAGGCTTTCTACTCCCGTAAAGATTTACACCCTCGGAAACCCTGTACAGGGTCGCTATGGGTCGGAACCGACTCGAAGGCACTTAACAACAACAAGTGGAACAGAGGTAAATAATGATGTATGCACAACCTTGGAACAACAGGGCTCTTGGATACAGGGATTGTGACATGGTTGGAATGGACAAAAGGGGGGAAATAATGTTAAGATGTTTGGCTGTCTCTTGAATCTTGGTTTCCCTGGTATACTATTATAAAATAGACACTTGAGGGGGAGAGAAAGGAATAGCCAGATATATCACCATAGAAAGCTTGTAAGTCCGTCTTCTGCCTATAACTGATTGGAATACCTAAAATGGGGATACAACATGCCCAGTGAAGGAGGCTTCCTGCAGAGTCTTTGCATTGCATAAGACCACAGGTGAAATCCTGGACCCCATCCAGAATCTTCTGAGGTGGGAAATTCCCACTTGAAAGGACAAGCAGACCAGTTTGGAGTGGCTAAAAGAACATAAGATACTTCCTGAAAGAAAGATCGACAGGAAAAATACAAAACAATATAGGCAGTCGACTGATTACTACAAGAACAAGCAAGTTGCTTGCCCAGGAGACATCAAGGCAAGTGGTCAGGTCCCCTCAGGGCAAATCCCCTTCCAAGACTAAGACTCAATGGGAATACACACTCTGATTGGTGAGTGACCACGTTCGTCACTGATAAGGGGAAGTGAGGGAAAAACAGCAATGAAGCTGCGACCTAAGCCCTACAATGTTCAATAGACTCCTGTGAACCTGGGTGGAGATCTGGTTGGCCAGCAGTGTTGCAAGACCTGGGGACCCTGGGCCCAGAGTCAGTGACATAGCAACAGAGGACTAGAGTGGAGAATGAAGTGTCTAGCTGATGAGAGGGCATATGCACAAGAACACTCACACTTGCAGATAATACCCACTTCACCTGGCTTCAATGGCTGGATGAACAGAGCTCAATTAGAAGAAAGAAGAGGAAAAAAAGAGTAATCTGATACAATTTGATGAACTTGACCTATACCTATGGAAGCAGTAGCTCAAAAGAGGAAGCAAACCTTTACAACGAGGATCATTCCCACCCCCTCGCTACACAGGGTAGACTGGGATGGGCAACTTGGACATTGTCTTTGGGGGACTACAAAGGCAAGAAGTGACTGGCTTATAAGCTTTCAAGAGGGAGCCTAGATCCAGAGGGCATGGAGGAAGGTAGAATCTCCACTAAGTAGTATCCAATCTGTCTGGGCATGGCTGATAAAAGGAACAGGAATAGTCTCTTCTGGTACAATAGTGAATAATTGCTATCAGGACTGACGGTGAGGGTTGGAAATGTCAAGGTAGACGTTGTGTAGCAAAAGGAGGGGAGTGATTGACTTTGCAGTCCAGAAGTAGAGGTCCCTAGGACCATCAAGGGAGAAGAGTGGAGTGCGGGACCCTACCCAGAGAAGCAGTGACGCCGGTGATGGAGGCAGAGACGATGACATGGAGAGATGGAGCGGCTGGGGACTTTAGACCCAGAGAGGAAGAGGGGCTGTGTGCTGATGACCAGGGGGTAGGCTTGCAGGGTATATGGTTAGTTGATGACGCATGGAGGGGATTGTAACCATGGCAATGAAATAATATATAATAGAATGAATGTAAAGCTAATGTTTCCCCATGTGAACTATCACATAATTCACAATAAAACATTTTAAAAAATGAATAGAAATATTGTTAACTACTGATACATAGAAGGGATTGCAACCATTGTAATGAAGCAAAGTATATAATTTATTGCATGTAGAACTGTTGGTCTGGTCTGTAAACTTTCACTCAATTCACAATAAAAAGGTTTTTTAAATTAAAACAACAACAAAAAAGGTGCTAGAACAATTGGACATCCATAGGCAAAAAAGGAACCTTATCCATATCACACATCTTATGCAAAATTGAACTCAAAGTGTATCATAAGCCTAAATGTAAAACCTAAAACTAAAACCTCTAGAAGAAAATCTTTGTGCTTTGAGTTTAGGCAAAGAAATTCATAAAAGAAAAAAACTGATAAACTGGACTTCATCAACATTAAAAATGTTTACTCTAGGAAAGATACTGTTAAGAGAATAAAACGGCAAGCCATAGATTGAGAAAAAATATTTGAAAACCATATATAAGGCAAAGGACTCATATTCAGAATATATAAAGAGAGACAGAGTTTAATGGCAGATTAGGGAGAAGGGCAGTACAAACCTCTGTCAGCAATAACACAGAACACCAGACAAAGCAGATTCAGGGGATGGTCCCAGAACTCTGAACTACATATAAAGGAATATTTAGAAAGTTTGACGGCTTACAGACAGTGGAATTTTTAGTGGAAGCAAGAAAACTGGTGTTTTCTGATCGACTGGTCTCAGCAGCTCCTGGCGCAGCCATCTTGGGTGTGATGGAGCAGGTGAAGGATCAGAGCAGCGCTCCCACCACAGACATCTGACCCATCCTCGGAGATAAAGGTGTGGATTTTTTATCTCTCTTTGTTCATTGATCTCTCGCTGTCTGTGCACCTCCACTCAGGTGACTAGAGGGGGTGCCTGAACAAGTGGACACCCCCCACCCCTGGAGGGTTCTACTACGCATGTGCACAGATCTGCTTAGCAGAATCTAAGAAGGGGAAAAGTTCTGCTTAAAACCAAGCAGCAGCGTAAAACGGACACAACCTGCCCTGAACTGCTCATCACCAGGAAAAAGGCCTGAACAGGGGTTGTGGAGTGGGAGAGAGACAGACTAAAAAAGGAAACAGGCAGAAAATTAAATCCTGAGTTACATCATAATGACCATCAGTGACATCTTGAAATTTCTCAGGCAGCCTAGAAGGCAAGAAGCTGAGAGAAAGACGTTAAAGTCATACTTATATTTTGCTACAGAATTTTTTTTCTTTTTTCTGTGATTATAGATTATAGTATCCAATCTGTTTTGTTTTGTTTGATGTTGCTGTTTTATCTTTTGGTCCCTTTTTTACCTTTTGGGGGCTCTTTCTCTCCTTACATTACCCAAGAAGAGACAGTAATTACAGTCATATAGTCAAGCTACAATCACACCCTACAAAATCCCACCATTCAGGCAAGAGCCAATACCAGATAGGCAGCCAACAACTGCTACACTTACTCTGAGTTGTATAATCAGAAAGCAAAATAAAACATCAACATATATTCATCTAATTATTGAGGTCACACCTATTATTAAAGATGCCCAAGAAACAGCTGACCATATCAGCACATGTCCAGAAACAAGATAGAGTGACTGGGACAAAAGAGCAGGAGATAGACCTAGACATCACACTGGAAGGAGGGTGGGCTTCAGAAATGCCTGAGAAGGAATTCAGGAAAATGATACTGAGATGTATCCAAACACTTCACAGAGGGTTTGAGAAAAATAAGGAAGAAGTCAGGAAAGTGCTACAGGAGCAATTAAATAAGATAGATACAGCATTAGAAACGATCCAAAACCTGCAAAAAGAGATCCAAATGATTAATAATAAAGTATCAGAAATGGACAATACACTGAAAGGGCAAAGGAGTACAATTGAAGAGATGGAAGCCAGAACTAGCAAGCTGGAAGACAAATCTCTCAGTACTGCTAAGACAGAAGAGCAAGGAGAAAAAAGGATTTAAAAAATCTGAAGAAAGTCTAAGATTCATGTTGGATAGCATAACTTAAGAATTATTGGCATTCTGGAACAGGAAGAATCACACAAGTCCACAGAGAAGATAGTTGAAGAGCTTCTGGAAGAAAATTTCCCTAACATCCTGAAAAACTAAAAGATAAGCATTCAAGAAGCTCAACGAACCCCTGGAAGAATAGACCCCAAATGAAAATCACCAAGACATATCATAATCAAGCTCTCCAAAATCAAAGACAAGGAGAGACTCATGAGCAGCCAAGGAAAAGAGAAGTGTTACATAAAAGGCAAGTAAATCAGATTAAGCTTGGATATCTCAGCAGAAACCATGCAAGCAAGAAGTCAGTGGAGAGACAAATATAAAACCCTGAAATAAAAAACACTGTCAACCAAGAATTGTCTACCCAGCAAAGCTGTCAATCAAATACGAGGGTGTAATCAAAACATTCCAGGATAAACAGAAGCTAAGGGATTTTGCCAAAAGCCATCCTAAAGGGAGTTCTTTGGAGTGAGAACCAACAAGAACAGACAACAACCAGACATTGACATACATGGCAGCACCACCCAGAACTCTATCAACAAACGGAAGAGTCCAGAACAGAATATATAAAGAACTGCTAAAATTTGACAACAAAAAAGAATCATCCCAATTTAAAAGTGAGCAAAAGATCTAAACAGAAGACACCAAAGAAGACACACAGATGGAAAGTAAATGGAAGAGGCTTGGCATCATTAGCTTTGATATGGATATTAAACCTACAATAAAACATCACTGTACATCTATGTTTGTTTTTGTTAAGTGCTGTCAAGTCAGTTCTGGCTCATAGCAACCCTGTTTAGGGTTTCTAAGAAGCAGCTTGTAGTTTTGAACCACCAACCTAGCAGTTAGCAAAAAATGTTTATCCTACAGCACCACACACATCTATTCGAATAGCTAAATAAAAAACAGCAGCAATGGAAAAAAACAAAAGAAACAGTGTAAACTGCAAGGAAGGCTGTGGAAAATTGGATCAGATAAGAATATAATGTGTGTGGCACAACCACTTAGGAAAACAGTGTGGCAGTTTCTTATAAAGTTCAACATATACTCATGTATGAGGGGGTTTCAAAAAATTTATCCAAAAATAGAATTAAAAGATAATGGAATTTTTCCACAAACTTTTTTTTTTTTAAGTAAAAGATTGCATTTTAATAGGCCTTTATTAAAAGTCTTATTCTCTGGCCTTAGATAAGCTATTTAACATTTTTGAGGCTCACTTAGCTCAATAGAATACAAGGAAATACTAATGATAATTGTTCTGCTTTTGAGTAGGGTATGACAATATTGACTTATGATATATATTCAATGAATTAGAACTATTCTTCTTATCATCAGCTTTACATTCAACTAATCATACACTTTTTTTCATCTCAAGGATTATAACCCGCTCCCTGCAACAACAGTTATCCTAATTCCTCCCTGTGGTTCCCCATTTACATCTTATATTTCACAAATGATGAAAGCAAAAACAGTTGATGCACATATACGAAATAAAAAATTACATATTCATTTAAATGTCCAAAGAGTACATTCTACAAGCCAGTCTTCTGCTTCTGCCCGTAGGCACACAGCTCACTTTCTTATTTTCTTTTTTTTTTTTTAATTCCTGATAATTGTGGGTTTTTTTTTTTAAACTACTCTGGTCTCTTTCCCTTTCACTTATTCTTCACCCTTATTGTGTTTAGGTCTTTTTCTTTTTATTCTCTCTTTTTATTATTTTCCTCTCCCTCTTCTCTCTGTTTGGCTTTTGTATTTTTTTATAGCCGTTACCTGCTATCTTCTTTTTTTTTCTTTCACTGTTTTTTGTGTTTGTTTTCCTTCTCTCCAGTGTGTGTGTGTTTTCTCTTCTTGCCTGAACTGACAGGAGAAAGCAATGGCACTATATAGCCCAACCACAAACATACCTTCTACAACCCCAATTGGCAAGAGCCAATACCAGCTGCTATACATTGGATCAACAACAACAACCAAACATTAGCCAAATCCATCCTAAACTGAATAGCATGAACAGCAAACAGAGAATAATGCACAAGCTCATCTGATCACACCCACCAGGAGGCAGTTGGTGAGTGCCTAAGAATACACCAACAATCATCAACTTAATACAAATACAACATCACAGCATCTCGAAAGCATAAGATGTAAGTTACCCAAATACATTTCATGAAGCAAGCATAACCCTAATACCAAAATCAGACAAAGACATCACTAAAAAAGAAAATAAATGATAGACCAATATTCTTCGTGAACATAGATGCAAAAATTCTCAACAAAATCCTAAGCACTAGAATTCAACAACATATATGTATATATATAAATACATCATGATCAAGTGGGATTCTTTCCAGGGATGCAAGGATGGTCCAATATTAGAAAACCAATCAAGAGAATCCATCATATAAATAAAACAAAGGAAAAGAACCACATTTTCATATCAATTGATAAAGGAAAAGCATCTGACAAAATCCAACATTCATTCCTGATTTGAAAAGAAAAAAGAAAAGAAAAAAAACACTCAAAGTAGGAATTAGAAGGGTAATTCCTCAACATAATTAAGAGCATATACACAAATCCAAGAGCCAACATTAACCTCAATTGAGAGAAAGTGAAAGCATTCTCTTTGTGACTAGGAACCAGACAAAGATGCCCTTTATCACCACTCCTATTAAGGCAAGATAGGGAAATTAAAGGCATCAAAACTGGCAAAGAAGAAGTAAAATGCTCTCTATTTGTAGAGGATATAATCCTATACATACAAAATCCCAAAGACTCAGTAAGAAAATTGTTGGAATTCATTAAAAAGTTCAGCAAAATAGAAGGGTACAAGATCAATATACAAAAATCTGTTGGATTCCTTTATACTAATAAAGACAGCTCTGAAAAGGAAATTAGGGAAACAATGCCATTTATAATACACACCAAAAGATGAAAATTTAGGAATAAATCTAGCCAGAGAAAGGAAAGACCAACATAAAGAAAACTACAAAACACTACTACAAGAAACCAAAAGAGTCTTGCAAAAATGGAAGAATATACCATGTTCATGGATAGAAAGACTTAACATTGTAAAAATGTCAGTCACTTTGAAGAACGGCATAGCGTTTCCTCAGAAAACTGGAAGTAGAAATACCACATGATCCAGAAATCCCTCTACTTGGTATATATCCACAAGAAGTAAGAGCCAGGGCAAGAGTAGATAATATGCATAGAGATGTTCATTGCTGCACTATTCACAATAGCAAAAAGATGGAGACAGCCTAAATGCCATCAGTGAAAGAGTGCATAAACAAACTCTGGTACATACATACAATGGAATATAATACAGCATTGATAAATGAACAATGAATCTGCAAAACACCTCATAACATGGAGGAACCTGGAGGAAATTATGCTGAGTGAAATAAGTCAATCACAAAAGGACAAATATTGTACGAGAACACTATTGTAAAAACTCAAGAAAAGGTTTTTATACTTAAGAAACATTATTTGATGGTTACCAGAGGTAGGAGGAGGGAAGGGAGCATAATTCACTGGCTAGAGGGTAGATACATGTCAACTCGGGTGACAGGGAGGACAATATGCAAGAAGATGGTGATTGGAAGAAGAATGATGAAGGCAGGTGAAGACACAGAGAGGTATGCAAGGGCTAAACAAGATACAGATAAATAGGGATATATATAACCTTGGAACAACAGTGTTCTGTGTATAGATACATGGACAGAGACACAGGGTACAGGAAGAAGAGTGGGATAGACATTTATTTATACATCCCACAAATATATAAGTGTTTGAGAGAGGATATTTGCACATGGGCAACCACAGGGATGAAGTGAGACAACTGTTACTGCATGGAAGAAACAAAGTCTATGATTTGTTGAATGCAAAACAGAGGATCTTGTCTTCATTTAATTCACAATAAAAAGGTTTTCTTTAAAAAAAAAACTGATAAACGTGTACAACACAAAAAGTGAATTTAACTGTATGTAAGTTTTTAACAATGTTTTTAACTTATTATTCTGTCTTGAATAGCAGCAATTGTCTAAACACTGAATAAAACAGACCTCAACTAATTTTTTAATTTAAACTTCCAGTTCACATATTAAAAAGTTAAGCCAAATGAACAAGACATAAACTCATCTAGATAACAAATAAGAAACTCAGCACCAGAATAAAATCCTGAATCCTATTTGCTCCTATCATTGAGGTTTATATGATTTTAAATTGCTCTGATCAATGTCTCTAGGTTCTTCTTTATGTTATAAAAATCTCAAATATTGGATTCTTTTTCAATATAGAAAACCTATACAGAATCAGTTTTTCATGAAAACATCTTCATACACAACAGATTCTACAAAGACTAAGTAAAGAGTTAATGGCCCCACCCCCTCCCACACAGAGTAGACAGGGATGGGCAACTTGGACATTGGCTACCCAAAATGGGGGGGAGGGGGCTACAAAGGCAAGAAGTGACAGGCTTACAAGCTTTCAAGAAGGAACCTAGAGCCAAGGGGCATGGAGGAAGGCAGAATCTCCAGTGAGTACTATCCAATCTGTCTAAGCGGAGCTGATGAAATGAAATGCAGATGGGTCTCTTGTGATACAATAGTGAATAATTGTTATCAGGACAGATTGTGAGGGTTGGAAATGTAAAGGTAGACATTTTATAGCAAGGAAGGGAGTGATTAACTTTCTAGACTAGGAGCAGAGGTCCCTAGGACCATCAACGGAGAAGAGCCAAGAGCAGGAACCTACCCAGAGAAGCAGTGATGCCTGAGATGGAGGCAGAGAAGATGACGTGGATCAATGGAGCAGCTGGGGACTTTAGATCCAGAGAGGGAGAGCAACTGTGTGCTGAAGACTGGGGGGGAGGGATAATGCAGGGGGCAGGTTTGCAAAGTATACCCTTTGGTTGGTTGATGATGCATGGAGGGGATTGTAACCATGGCAATGAGACAATATACGATAGAACGAATGTAAAACTAATGTTCTCCCATGTAAACTATCATACAATTCACAATGAAACATTAATAAAAAAAAATTTTTTTAAGAGTTAATGGCATTAAGCAAAATTCATATATTGCTCTTGTCTGAGGAGAAAATAACAAAAGTTGTTTTCAAACCACTAGTCCTGTCTATGTGTATTGCTAAAAACCTTCAAATTATTTTGTTCAACCTTCTCTAATTGGTTTGAAACAACCAAGGCACAAGCCAACCTGGCTTCAGACTACTACAATTCCCAATCTACAAAAATTTCTTCCAAAAATTCAGCAAGCCAGGATCATGAAACACAATATTATGATTAAGATGCTTTCACATCCAATTAAACTTGGACCACTTGGAGACTCTGTTGAGTTTGTCTCATAGGAAAGGAAATTGTGTAGACAAAAAACAAGACAGTCAATGCTTCCCACTCATGAAGTGCAATCTACTCATTGTAAAAGTTCAGATAATTTCAATGAGGTTACTAGACATCTTCCAAACCTTCAGATTGTTGTGGCTGCTAGGGAACATTGTAAACAGACCAATGAATTGAATAAGGTCTGTCAACTAAATCCTATTAGAATCATACAAACTCAAAAGCTTTTCTCAAGAAAATACCATTAGGATACTGTGTTATTTGGGGGGTCTTTTAATCCTTGTGTTCACAACTGATCTGAATATTGCAACTTTTTTTTATAAGTTTTCATCAACGTCAATGCACTGAATGGAAAATGTGAGGTTTTTTACCTCCAATATACAATTGATATTCTGATTACAATACTGTTCTGGTTAGGAAACAAAATAGAAAAGGAAACATCTGGCAAATGATAATGTAGAAAAAGGAAAGACAAAGGAATTAGAAAAAGTTATTTTCCAATAGAGTTGTTCTTTGTCATCCTTTGGAATTTTGCTGGGGAGCCAAACAATTGCAGACTACTGACTAGTGATGGCCTTTAAGTCACTCTTTCCAGTAAACAGTAACACGTTCTGAGACAAGCTTTACCTTCCAAACACTCAAAAATTACATCTATCAGAGTCTTTTGTTATCCCCTAAATCCTAATTCTAGATCTCTTCTTACACAAAATAAACCAAACACATGAAACAAGATACCATTTTCAGAGATAAATTTGCAGTCCAGTGCAGACTCTACAACATCAAACATGGGCTTGTGAAATTCAAAACACTAAGACCATTGAGGAAAATAGAATTTGATGGAAAAGAAAGCCTAAGTACATTGGGAAATGAGTTTAGAGTGAGAGGGATTTCTCCCAGGGCAAAAAGAGAATCTCCTAGTGAGTAGAAGAGGTCAGTGGTTCTCAGCAGAGGTACCACTGCTCCCAGCATGCAGCAGGTCCTGAGAGGAATAGGAGCCCCACGCCACACACAGCCTCAGAGAAACACACTTGAAAAGGTCTCAAGGGCTGGTACAGTGGATGTCTTATCAGTTACCAGGTAGCTGATAATTGAAGGGTCTCCTGGTGCCCTAAGGAGCTCTGGCAGCATAGTGGTTACAAATCGGGCTGTTAATCTCATGACCATCAATTCAAAACTACCAGCAGTTCTGTGGGAGAAAAACGAGGCTTTCTGTTCCTGTAAAGACCTACAGCCTCAGAAACTCTATGAAGGGTCGTTATGAGTCAGAATCGACTCCATGGCACATAATCACCACCACCACCACATAGTGCCCTAGGAGAAAACTGAGAAACTGAACAACCAGGAGATGAGGGTGTGCCAAGACTGGGGTCAATTTCCCACCAAAATGGTGGGATGAGAGACTGACTGAAACCAAAACAAACCTGTTGTCGTCAACTCTATTCTGACTCATGGTGAGCCTAGAGGTCAGAGTAGAACTGTATAATAGGGCTTCCAAGGCTGTAATCTCTGTGAAATATGTATCTTAGGGAGTCCTGGTGTGGTGTTATAGGATAAGCATTGGACTGCTAACTGCAAGGTTATAGCAGAAACCCTATATAGCATCGTTATGAGTTGGAATTGAATCGACAGCACTGAACAACAACAACCACCATCTTTATGGAAGCAGACTGTAGCTCTTCTTCCTGCAGAGCAGCAGGTGGGTGGGTTTGAACTGCCGACCTTGTGGTTCACAGTATAATGCTGATCCTACAGCGCCACACCAGGAATATGGCGTATTGAGTAGCATTCTGTTATTGATAGTTTCATTTTTCTAGGATCTGTTCCATTGAATACTGTATTGAGTTCACCAGCCCAGCTGCTGAACATTGGTTTCCCTATGTTTTCTGTAAACTGATATTAAAGTTAGAGCCTTGGTTACATTCAAGGGTTTGGTTTTTTATTCAGTTTGGGTTTGTAGCAAGACCTCATTGGTGATGGTGTGTACTTCCTACTGCATGGCTTCATGTTATCTGGTTGTTTCACTTTGAGGCTTTCTGCTCCCGCAAAGATTTAAAGCCTCAGAAAACCCTATACAGGGTCACTATGAGTTGGAACTGACTTGTTGGCACTTAAACAACCACCACTGATAGGTGGGTTCAAATGATGTGGCCTGATGTCTCGATGTCTCGATCATGAACTTCCCCACCAACCATTCATCTAATGGTGTTAGCAGCCATTGATGATAGTTGTCAGTCTATCTGTTCGGATCAAAAAAAAAAAAAAAACACCTCACTGCCACTGAAGCAATTCCAATTCCAACTCATAGCCCCCCTGTATAGGGTTTCTGAGGCTCCAAATCTTTACATCTTTACAGAAGCAGAAAGCTTTCTCCTATGGACTGGCTGGTGGATTTGAACTGCCAACCTATTCAAGGAGGAATTGAAAAGTGTTAATTTTCTAATTCCATTATTTTTCCTGCATTTCTTAATTACCATTTGCCTATAAAGAAAAACTTTCCCTCACCAGCTATTAAGTTAACCTGAGATCTGTCAAGTCCAGAACATGGAACAGTCCCTAAAACAAATAATCCAGTTTCTTCAACAAAAAATGCAGCTTAAAAAATAAAAGACGGGAAACTGTTTTATATTAAATAGATATATTAAATAAACGCTATATGCATATTCAGAGAAGCAGCGACACCAGAGATGGAGGCAGAGATGATGGCATGGAGAGATAGAGCAGCTGAGGACTTTAGACTCATGGAAAGAGAAAGGCTGTGTGCTGGCGGCCAGGAGGCAGGCTTGCAGAATGTGCTCTTTGGTTGTTTAAATTATTATATATTCCTGAGTGTTTTTGTGTACATTAAAAAATAATAATAATACAGAGGGAATAGAAGCAAATACTGTTGAATGGTAATACATGGAGGGGATTGTAAGCATTACAATTATTCGAAATACAATAGGATGAGTGCAAAACCGATGTTCTCCCATATAAACTATCATTCAATGCACAATAAAAGTCTTAAAAAATAAATTAAATAAATGCTATATGCAATTCTTCTTTCGAGCCTGAAGCAACATCAACAGTTTTGGGTTTTTTTTAATACAACTGAAGAATATTTCAAACTAAATGGGTTTTAGATGTTAATTATGGAATTGTGATGACTTTTTTGGATGTGATAAATACTGAAGTATTTACCAGTGCACTGGATTTGCATTTTTAAATGCTCTAACCTCACCCCTCAAAAGAGGAAAGGTTTAGAACAAACAAGAGCAGTTGTTGCAGCTGGGTTGATGGGTACCTGGGAGCTGATTATATTATTTATTATTTTTACTTCATGTGCTCTTTATTTTCCATAATATTTAAACAAATTAATTCAATTATGAAACTAAATCCAGAAATTAGTTAAGAATAAAATGGTTACCTTTTGCAATGACCTACTTATGTGTGAATCAAGATCTTCTCTCATTCAATAGAGTACAAAAACAAAGTTTAAAAGACAGCCAGTCTCTAGCTTACTTCAGAACACCACTTACAGTGTCTGAAAAGATATCACAAAATTTCCCTAACTGCAAATTAGAGTTAAAACTTAGTGTAAAAAAGAAGAATCTACCAACGTAAGCAAGGGTCAACTGGATCATCACCATGGTTGTTTCTTTACATAGCAAGTCTTAGCCTGGTGGCATTAGAATGTGTCAGTACCATGTTACTGTTTGTTTCATCATCCAATATGGAAACTGCTTCAGGAACTGAGAATTTCCTCTTGAGTAGATGGGAAGTTTTCTATGACTGAAGATCTTTACTGAGACATCCACTGTCTAAACCAGTAGTGAGCAAATGCCAGCCTGCAGGCTAACTCCCCACACAGCCACATCTAGTCATGTACAGATTGTCTACAGGTGGAATGGAGAAGAGGCCACAGAGACCAGATGACCTCTAAAGTCTAAAACATCTGATCCTCTACAGAAAATGTTTGCTGACCCCTGGTCTAAATCAAAAGATAAACTTCAGGTTCAGATTTTGCTAAATCTGACTTAGGTCACCGTGGTATGTCCTAAAGACCTTAGAGCTCCATGGTTTAAATATCAATACATCACTAATATTTTCTAGTTTGACAAAGAACAGAAAAGTTTGCGGTTCAATAAAATTTTCATTAGTCAAGTAACTACAGAAGTGAAAAACAGCAGGATCAAAACATAAAACCATGAAACCATTTGAAGAGCATCATTTGAATTCTTACAAAGCTCTTTCAGGAATGAATCTTACATTAATTGGTAGGAGCTTGATGATGGTCTTCTGATTGGAACAACGCAATCTACCTCAGAGCCCATCCGCATGGCTCACTTCCCTTTGTGGAAGAAAGCTTACTCTCCCAACCGAAAATGCAAGGAAGCACTTAAAACAGTGCAAGTTACTATTCAAGTAAGCTTTGCAGTGAATCTTTTGAATGGAACTA
Organism: Chrysochloris asiatica; assembly: GCF_000296735.1. Classification (NCBI taxonomy): domain Eukaryota; kingdom Metazoa; phylum Chordata; class Mammalia; order Afrosoricida; family Chrysochloridae; genus Chrysochloris; species Chrysochloris asiatica. The sequence continues at coordinate 12,141,405 of NW_006408536.1, forward strand.
GGAAAGAGACTCAGGCTGAACCTGACAATACTAATTTAGGAGCATATTGAAGAAGATGTTAAAGGAGAACAAGGAACCACACACAGCATGTGTTCACCCTCTCTCAGAACAAGAAGGCACAGGGGAACAAGAGTTCGAAAGTCTTTGCTAAACAAGTAAGGCCCCATGGGCCTCTCCCTAGTGAAAGTGGGGGAACTCTCATGTGCTCAGAGTAGATATTTGTGGGCTAGATCACAGATCATTTGAAATCCACTCACCTGCTTTCTAAAAGGCTAACAAAACTTGTCTACTAAAGATTTAAATTCTGAGGGGCAGGATAGAAGATAGTCTAGATCCTATGACTCAAGGTGTGGCTCTGTAGAGTAAGCACTGGACTGTTAACCACAAGGGCGGCATTGGAAACCCACCAGCCGCTCTTAGGATTGCGCTCTTTGGAAACCCTATACAGGGTCAATTCGAGGCACTCAACAAAACAACCACATTTCATGAAGATAGCACTCAGGAAGGCGCCCGCAAAAGGTGAACCTCAGACTGACTTAGCAGGATGAGTCAAGTCTCCACCGTACCTTCAAGATGTGTTCATTGGATGCCTTGTCATCAGGGGACACATACAAACGGATGAACACAGAATTGCTGTATTGACCACGAAAAGTTGCCAGCGTCTGTAGAAGGCTGAACTTCCTCTCTGACCAAACCCCTTCAGGGCCGATGTTGGATTCCAGCACAGGCCAGCGGAAAGGTGAATGCCGTAGGATGTGCAGCAACGGCTTGGCATCAGCTTTTTCAATTGCTTCTGAAAGGGAGTAGACAGGAGGGGAGAATTTGCATTGAAAACTGGATTGCCAAATAAGTGCATCTTCTCAAGGGAACATTCCTGGAAGGCCCCACTGAAAATTTCAGCCCTGGATCGTAAAATAGCTGGTAGGAAGAGTTTGCAAGAAGCAGAAAGGAATGAGCAGAACTACCAATGGAGTCCTGGTGTGGGTTAATGCGTCAGACTGCAAAGTCACTTGATCTGCAAAGTCGGCGGTTCAAGCTCACCAGCTGCTCCTCGGAAACCCTATACAGGGTCGCTGTGGGTTGGAACCGACTCGACAGTGCTTAACAACAACAACCAACAACTCACTTAAATGTGAGGAGAGAAGATAAAGAACCCTGCTGGGGAGCCCCTACAAATAAAACATGGGCTCCCTAAATGCAATAAGCAATGTTAGGCAGAGAATCCTCTGCAAGGCTAAGTTGTTGTTGTTGTTAAGTACCATCGAGTCAGTTCCGACCCATAGCGACCCTGTACAGGGTTTCCAAGGGTGTAAATCTTTACGGGAGTAGAAAGCCTCATCTTTCTCCCGCGGAGCGGCTGGTAGTTTCGAACCGCTGACCTTAAGGTTCGCAGCCCGATTCGTAACCACTACGCTACCAGAGCAAGGCTAAGAAACAGCCCTAATTAAAGAAAAGGGCTCAGCGAAGCCAGTCACTCGACAGTGGAGGTAAATCATTTCAAGCCTTCTCCCCTTCTACTGCCTTCCTTTAGCTAGCTCAGCACATGAAACCCCAAATCCTAAACCAGTAACACAGTTCTCAGAGACCCTGCCTATTTTCTTGCAATGGTCCTGAGAAAGCAGACCAGACAGAATGACTTTTCTAAGGGCAAGAGTTTCTTCTAGTTCCAATTAGACCCAAAATACATAGCTAGGCCTAGGGCACAAGACAGAGATGCCTTTTAGACTGACCTGCCTAACAATTGGCATTTTCTGGCACTCCAGAAGGTCCTACGGATGAAATCAACACTTCCTAGTGTCCCCTCCAGCCCAGCACCTTTACAGACCAAACCTGGATTCTGGATTCTGGTTCCTGCACCAGGTACAATGGGGTTTGTCCTTCTGACTCTCCAGGTTCCTCACAGAATAATTGCTACCCAAAGAATCTAAACTATAGAAATAGAAGTATTTCCTCCATCAAGCCAGCCACAGAACCCTAACTAAGAGCGAGCCCAAATCTAGTCTTTGAGAAAGGTTCCTTTCGACATGAAGAATCGAATTCTTAGTAGTTCTCTTTTTCCTTAAACAGTATCTTTAAGCATTAATATCTGAAGAATAAGCATACTAAATATTTGATTTATTTTCTTTGTTACTCACTCTCATTCATGCAGGATGAATAAAGGATTTTGGCTTTCTGTCTGGCTTCGGTGTCCCGCCTTCGACTGATTGATTTCTCCAACAGTGCTGGGAAGGTTAAATGAGGATTCATTAGTATCCACCCCCATGAGGGGCTGAGCTGGAGGTCATTTGGCAACCATGGGGCTGGCCTCCAGAACATGAACCGTAAAGACAAGATCATCCTGGCAGCTACAGATCTATAAGAAACAGGCATACAGCAGAACCCATTCCAAGTTGCTTGAGGTTCAAATAAAAACAATTTAACTTTCTCTTATCCAGGGCTCTGAAATTCCAAAGAAACCAAAAGTTCAATTTCCAGCGGAAACTAGACCTTCTGTGGGGGTTAATTTCTTCTGCCACCTACACAAAAGGAAAGAGAATTCATTTATTCAAGAGCCAGAAATAGCTGAATTCTGTCCCCTTGTTTCTGCACTGAGTAATATTCTCAGTGGAGGCAATTTCATTAGGGTCAAGTTTCTTAAGACGCCTTTACAACCCAGTCTCACAGGGAGGTCACCTGGAAGAAATTTCCCCTTAAAAGTTTTACTCAATGTTGCATAAACATGCTGTGGACACGGAAGAAGTTGTTTAGATAGGAAAATGGAAAGACAATATTGGGAAGCCTACCCAAATTGCTTCAAGCCTTGCCCATTTGCCCATGTGAAGCCCTGATCATTTAGATGACGCCATGAACCCTGCTGACATTGTAGGATAAGAACTGAACTTATTAACCACAAGTTTGGCAATTCAAACCCATCAACAGCTTCACAGGAGACAAATACGGCTATCTTCTTCTGTAAAGATTTACAGCCTCAGAAAGCCTATACAGGATCACATTGGTCACTATTTCATTAAATCGGGGGCAGGCTTCAGAGAAAACAGCCCCTCTCAAAATACAGAACCTGGATGTAACACTGACCCTTGAATAGCCGGGGCTTGAACAGCGCAGGCCCACTTACACAAGGATTTCTTTCTTCCTGCTGCTGTTAAGGTGTGCTCAAGTGTGGAGAACATCCACTTACAACACCATGTGACCCCTGATGTTAACCGCCTCCTTGTGAGCAGTTCATCTCCTCACTCAGAGATGCTAAGTACCACACAGTGTTTTAAATGGATACTCACAATAGTTGAGCTCACCACACATAATAGCAGCAGGGGAAAAGTGGGCCTGTGTAGTTCAAACCTGTAATGTTCAAGAATCAACTGTACTTTAGAGTATTGATGCAGTCAAAATGAAGGCAAGATGATGGAAATTCTGGTGATGGCAGCACAGCGCAACTGCCTGCATCTATGGCCAACTGCTGCCATCAGCATTTGTGGCTCATTTTTGAGACATAGCAGCTTTCAAAACCAGGGTGTAACAGATGTCCCTACAAGTCCTCGGAATAGCTACAAGACACAATGTACAGTGCTAATCAAATTAATAAACAACCCCATATGCCCTGACAAGGAATTTGCTTCTAAACAGGAAAGTCTGTTTCCAAAAACTGCCACCTCCTGCTCCTGACCAGTGTCTCATAGTCACCTGTGTGGAGAACGAGTCCATCTAGCTAGATGGAGTCAAGAAAAATCAATTAACTTGGGTTGGATGTGGATGTTTTCAATTATTTCCACTTGCTGGGTGTTTCTTGTGTATCATAGTACTGTGTGGTTGTTGTTGTGAACAGGAAAAGGTAAAAACATTCACTGCCCTCTCTGCCCAGGAGACAAGCTAAAATGTTAATAAGGTTAGTGAGTGGGACCAATCCTCTCCCGTCAGGAGCCAAACTAGAATGTTAATCAGGTTACTGAGCTGAGCGGAACCAATCCTCTGGTTTCCCTCCTGTCTTCAAACAGGTCCACAACCTAACCCGCCCCAATTCTGATCCCATATAAGCCTGCACTGCCCTGTATTCCGGGCTCAAAATCTGGAGAAGCTAGTTCCTCTGAGCTAGCCGGCTTAATAAAATCTGAAACTCTATTTCACCTCTCAGTTTCTGCAGCAACGGATCAAGAGCTGTTGCGACACCCTCAGGCCCAGAGCTGCTGTAACAGTTATTGTTAAATGCCGTTGATTCGGTTCTGAATCATAGGGGCCCTGTATAGGGTTTCCGAGGAGGAGCGGCTGGTGAGCTTGAACCTTGTGGTTCAAACCAACTTTGCAGCTCAGTGCATTAACCTACTGTTGGAAAACTAGCCCCAAGGACAAAGAAAGATTGGATTTTTAATAAACAGAGAGCTCTAAAACCATCCCCCACATATATCTCGATCCAAATCAGGTCATGTGCTTTTCCACCATATTGATTACACAGTCATTAGATTGTTGGGAGACACATTTGGAAGTAAATTTCATTTAGGGATAAGATGTTCCAACACAGTAAGCAATCGCCCAACTGCAAAAAAGAAATTAATGCCCTGAGGACCATAAACAAACCACAAGAGCAAGAACTAAAACTATTCAATAGTTACCTGTGTATACACCCAAGATAATCTGTGTATCACAAAAGGGAAGGAAAAGGGACCCGAATAAGCTTAGTAAGACAATTGCAAAACCCTACGCACACAAGTATCAAATTTGTAGGTGTCAAAATTTGGTTTCTGTGCCTAAATGTGGTTTTTCAAACCGATTCAGCTAGCACCAGCTTCTCACCATGCCCTTTCCCTTCTCTCCCTGTTTCCTTCTCTTCCTTACCAGGCAGGCAGGACAGCATTGATATGCAGACAGTGATGTGGTAATCAGTGGATAGCAGCCATTTTATATATCTCTGCATGTGAATTAGGGGTGAGAGGAATAAAATCCTGCCTGGAGAGTCATTAATGAGCACAAAACAAAGCCTGCCTATCAAAGGCAATTACTCAGGTTATTAGAATGTCTCTAAAGTGCTAAGCAGGGCTCCAGGGTCACCCAGACAGAGACAATCCTATCAGGCCGCCTGCAAGGTTTCTTGGGAGGATTTCTTACTCCTCTTCCCCACCCACCCATCCAGATATTCATTCCCACATTACAACAGAAAAGAAAAACTTCAGTTCATAAAAATTTCTAGTACGGCTTTAAACTTGGTTTGAAAAGTACTTCCGCAGTCATTCAATTTGAACATTACATATACATACATGGTAAGTCAAAAAGTATTGCTACAAAATCATAGCAGCCACTGTTTTGATTGGGCCTTCTTTTTGAAGGCACCGTAACAAGGCTAAGACAAGTATATTACAGAGAGAACTTCTCTGCAGAGTCATTTGAAGGCTCTGCAATATTTAGTAAAAGCTGTTTTCAAAAATTCTACAGGCACAAAGTTTCAGGTGTGTGAACTAAGATCTAGCAAGAACTTTGGCACTGAGCTCCTACCATTTGAATGAAATGGCTCAAGAACACAGGACTCTTCCAAAACATATTCCTTTATGTTCTTTCTCCTGACCCTGCAATATTCCTGGGTACCTGCTGTTAAGGAGATTCTTTGACTATTTGCTAAGAATAAATCGTGGTGGTGTGCCATGGAGTTCTGAGGCTATATATCTTTACGGAAGTAGAAAGCCTCCTCATCTTTATCTTGCGGAACAACTGATAGGTCCGACTTTGACATTAGCAGCCCAACTTATGTGAATCCTGGGGCTGTTTATTTGATTTGGTTTAATGGAAATAGTAGTTGCATTCTAAAACTTTCCTATCAAGCATCATCCAGATAAACCCTCAACTCTCAACGTTAGCAGATTATGCTAACATTTCTCCCTTGGAAACCAAAAGAGTGCCCTCTTGTCAAAGAATACAAAGGATCAAAACTTTGGAAAGTCAAATCTACATTTTAAGCTGCCAAATCTCCATAATGAACACACTATACTCTAGACTTCCACAGGCAGACCTCAGAGATATTGTGGATTCCGTTCCAGACCACTGCAATAAAGTAAATATCTCAAGAAAGAGAGCCACACAAATTTTTTGGTTTCCCAGTGTATATTAAAAGTTCTGTTGACACTATACTGCAGTATGTGCGCAACGTTGTTATTAGGTGCTGTGGAGTCGGTTCAGCTTATAGCAACTCTGTCGAGGGTTTCCGAGGAGCAGCCGGTGGGTTTGAATTGCCGACCTTGTGGTTCGCAGTCCAGTGCTGCTCCTACAGCACCACACCAGGAATCCAGAGTGAGTGTACAAAAGCATTATGGAAAAGTTTGAAATAGTGTGAGAATTACAAAAATGTGACATAAAAACTGGAAGAGAGCACATGCATCTGGAAAACAGGCATCAACAGACTTGCTCAATGTGTAAGACTGCCACAAACTTTCAAAGTGTGAAAAAAAACACACAGTATTTGCAGAGCACAAGAAAGCGGAGTACAATAAAATGAGGTATACCCACATATTTTTTAAACCTAGCATATCATGGCCTGATTTCTCCTTTGGTGGTACTTAAAAACCACTTTTAGAAGATCCAACAAACCTCAATTTGGTTTCCAGGCTCCTCAGTTTATTTACTGTACTGAGAAATTTCATTTTTCTAACTCACACTGCATGGGTATTAAACTCTTATGCCGTTAGACCTGAGAATCTAAATCACCTTGTCTCATTAAAAAATAGAATTCAAGTTAACTAAGTCATGGTCTGTAGATTTCATAACCCTGGTGTTTTCACTTGAATTGTGAGACACTCAGCTTTTCAGTTACTCAGGCCCACAGCCAGTCAAGCATGGAAATAACTGAGTCTGTTTGACATACTGAAAAGACAATACAAGACTTCCCAGTCTTCTGGAAAACTCCCACCTAAATATAGGAAGAGAAAACTGTCAGAATTTGTTTCGCTGTCCATTTTTTATGACCATTTTATAAGTAATAATTGTTGGTTGGCACCAGTTTAAGAAAAAAAAAAAAAAAAGATTTTTAAGGGATTAAAAGCCTCTAAAACTCATTGATCTAAATCATGGGTCATCAAATAACACAAAAATACCACCTTTTTCACACAAAAAAACTCGGTCCAGAATGAAATCAATTTTCTAAAACTGCCAGACACTAAAAGAGGTAATTCTTACAATGTTCACATATAAGTGAATTTATACAAATTACACTTACCAAGGTTCTACTTAAAAATAATTTAAATTAAATTTTAGCACTGCTCTTTGAAAGGATAACATTACAAAGCATCTGCCAATATATTTTAGCTCATAAAAGCAGCCTTTTGATTTAGATTATTTGTATTCTAGCAGATAATTCAATGTAAAGCCTCTTCCAGACTTAAAGTCATTAAGGCCCATCTTTGAATTTTTTTCCTGTTGTAAAAACCCTAATTTTTTTTCCTGCCTATTTCAAAAATCTTAGCTTTATGAAAAAAAAAAAAGCCATGTATGGTTATGTTCCTCCTACAATGGTTCTTTCTGAGTGACCCTAAGATCCAAGGACCCAAGAATCTTGTATTAAGCACCTGGGCCAAGTGGGTTACATTTTGGACTGCTGACCACAAGTTCAGCAGTTTAAACCCACCAGTCACTCTGTGGGAGAAAGATAAGGCTATCTGCTCCCTAAGATTTACAGTCTCAGAACCCACAGGGGCACTTCTATTCTATCCTATAGGACTGCTATGAGTTGAAATGGACTCCATGGCAGTGGGCTGAGGTATGCAGGAAACGATAAGAATTTGTCTAAACAGCTCAGCTAGTAAAGATTAGCATTTCGACACAAATCCAGATCTCTAATTCCTGGTCACTTAACATCAAATATCTAGGAAAAATATCCTGAGAGAGAACAAAATCCTCAATGGCCAACGTCCTCCTGGAACTTCCTGACGGGTCTCTCCACCATAGTTTGAAGAAAAGGTTACCTCAAGACTTACTTTTCCAATGGTGGGCCTCTTTGCCCTGTCACTTTATTTGTAACCAGGGACAACTCACTTGAGGCACCTAGCCTAGTATGGTTAGGGCAAAGCAAAGTTAGTTCATCCCCAAGGTTTGACATCATCCATATTTTGCTCTCATCTAAATCAGTAGGAGGGTGTATCAGAATCATCTGGAGGCCCTTGTTGAACTACAGCTTGCTGGGTGTGTCTGACGGAGCAGGTCTGATGTGGAGTCCCAGAATCTGCGTTCCTGACCTGTTCCCTGGTGATACTGATGCTGCAGGTTGGTGCACACACTTTGAAAACTACTACTTTAAACCAAAGGGCGCTCACCAGTTCACAAAGCCTCTGATCCCAGGAAACATCACCAGTCTAGGTTCTCTACTCCCTTCGCCACCCAAAGTCGCCTTGCTCCTTTCCTTTTGGATCTCCTCACTGGGCAGCTCCATTTTAATTCAGTGTCAATGTTCTTCAACAAAGACACTAAAAGCACATTTACTTTGCTTTGTTTTGAAAACACTCTCTTTGTATTTACCTTTTGGGATCTAAGTTCCTTAATTCCGCAAACCCCAGCCTTAAAAGGTTTCTTTCTTAGAAGTGAAATACTGTAAGGGGTTTGATGTGAGGAGTTGATTCAACACCTTATGAGAAAAAATCAAAAATGAGCACTCTGCCAGGCAGACTTCCGAAGTGAAAAAAAAAACAAACAATGAACACACTCAAGGCAGCTATTTTCAATTCCAGTTTATACCACACCCTAAGGGGAGGAAGAAGAGGATAAACACTGCATCCCTAAATTCCTAAAAAATCTGAGCTCCAGACTTCATGATGCCTCCCTCATCTAGGAAAACAACATCCAAACACTGTAAACACAGGATTTAAAAGCCACTTCCCAGCTCAGCCCCTGCTTCATTCCCACCTTCCAGGAGGAGGTAAGAGAAGCAGGATTCTATTCCTGCACATTCAGACCACAGTGTGTGGTCCAGGGAAAGGAGTCCCCCTAGAATTGTGCTCCCAAGGATAAAACCCAGTTTCTTTCTATCTCTATCCAGAATCCCCTCCTCCAAAAGAAAGGAAGCAATAGCACTTGTGGCACAAGTAGTGGATCCAAGTAAAGACCTACTTACACAGCCTCAAAACTGTGGCGCTAGCTCCCTAGTGGATTCTGCCCTGTGGCTGAGGGTGCTGGCAAGGACCTGTTCTAAGTTCCAAAAAGCCAGGAGCAACAGAGCAGAGGTGATGACCTTTCATGCTGACACAACTAGAAAATAAAATTTAAAAAAAGGATAACCAGCAATACTTTGGATTGTTCTACAGTGGGGAAGACAAACTCTACCTTCATTTAGACCCCACATCATCATGATGTGGCCCTCTGAACTGGTCTCCATTTATCAAGTACCTCCTTCAAGTCCTTGGTCCACCCTCAGACAGTGTGCTCTGGCAAAATGCATTGTTCATCGTGTCCCCTCTAAATGACATTTACAATGGCTTCCCACTGCCCTGTTGTTGTTAAGTGCCGTCAAGTCAGTTCCGACCCATAGCGACCCTGTGTAGGGTTTCCGTGGAGTGACTGGTGAGCTTGAACTGCTGGCCTCCTAGTTTAAACGACTTTGCAGTCTGGCACATTAACCCACAGTGCCACACCCATTACATGGCCTATAAGGCCTGTGTGCTCTGCCCCCCCCCTCCCTCTTTCTCTTCAGTTTTGTTTTCTGGTTTTCTGCCCTTACAACCCTGAGCACCAATCACACAGGGCTTCTGGGGTTTCCTCAAAGGCACCAGCTGGAGAGAGCCTAGGCTCATGCAGCTCTTTCCGCCTGGGTTAAAATTGGAGACATTTGAAATGTTAAACCCATAATCTGTGGGGGACAAATTATATGCCTGAGTTGGTTTGGGCAAGTCACATAATTTCCTTGACCTTCGCTTCCTCAGATGTAGGGCAAAGACAGAAATAAACAATGGTGGCCGACATCACAGAGTTAGAATAAGGGACAATAGAGAGCACAAATGATTTGCTAAAGGAATAAAATTAGTAACAAGAAATGCTTGGACCTTGGGGAAGTGTATATATGAATTTAGAATAGATCAGCAGGTAGTAATAACAGCTCAATTTGGAATTTAATCAAATGGTCACTATAGGATGTCTCTCTGGTTAGTGACATAGGCCAACCTGTGACTTGACCAGCATATGTGTGTGTTTGTGTATGTGTGTGTGTGTGCCTTTTTAAGTATCAGGTCCTGTGCTTTTAACTATTCATGAAAATACAATTCCTGTCTCATTTCATAAGTTAAAATGTCCAAAAATGTTTTTTAAAAGTACCTCACTGTGCAAACATCAACATCAATGAAACTTTCCAAACAAACATATCTTGTTTGTGACAAGCCATTATCCAGTCAGCATATAATTAATTTTTCTGTTGTAGGTAGTGCCTTTTTACATGAAGGTTCTCTTGCTACTTTAAAACAAATAGTCCATCATTACTAATTCATTAAACATTCACATAGATGTTATTAATCATGATGAACTAATGTGGTATTAATGAGTATGTTATTAATCTGCAGTTACATGCAGATTTCCTAATAAATTCAAGTTTCCCAAATTTTTTGAGGAGGAAGGCAAAGAAGATGAAATGAACAAATCTTTCCAAAAACAAATTAAGGGGAAGAACTCTGTCTTCCTATAACACAAAGGCCACACATACAAAATTTGTGTTATCTTTTTTAGCCCAAGAAATCTTTGTATTTACCCAATACAATGACATTTGCAAAATAATGGGTTTTCATCAAAATGATAATGTGAATGGAGAACAAATGAAAACATGCATGCATCACGGAGAGATGGAGACTTTCTTCAGCCTGGCTGCTTTACAGGAGGGCCTTGGATCAGCAAGATGAACATCACCTGAGAATTTGGCAGACCTGAAGACTCTCCAGCTCCTTCTCAGGCTTACTGAATCAGAGTCTGCAGGTTTTCAAGATTGCCAGGTGATTCATATGCACTTTTTTTTTTAATTTAAGGTTTTTATTGTGGATTGAGTGAAAGTTTACAGGACACATCATCAGTTTCACAT